>NW_026555340.1:24852346-25589846 GCF_029017545.1 Prosopis cineraria | reverse complement strand
GTCCAGCAAATTCCAGTTTTCATTGTATGTTCTGTATATATTAGTAGCGTTCAATTATAAGTTTTTTTATTTTTGAAGCTTTGGTCACTCTATTATCGATTTCCAGTTTGAGTCCCATATTTTCTGAATAATAATCTTAACGGGCCCGTTATGATTTCTGCTGAAAGTAACATTTTTTTTCTTTAAATTTCAATTCTCCTCCCAGACATAATTTTGCGCTGTTACATCAATATCACAACTATTGGCACTTATCTGACTAGGCTATGATTAGTAGATCTACTTTCTGAGTCCTTGACTTGTTTGGCCTTGAAGCCATTGACTTATCTGATAATTTGATTTATGGTTAATGTTGCAGTTACTACAACTAATCAGGCGGTTAAGGCTTTGAAACTGTTGAGGGAAAACAGAAACAAGTTTGACCTCGTCATTAGTGATGTAAGTATGCCAGACATGGATGGATTTAAGCTCCTTGAGCTAGTGGGACTTGAAATGGACCTGCCAGTCATCAGTAAGCTCAATCACATTTTACCCTTGACATAAACTTAGATTTGTTTGTGTTTCTTTATGTTTTTGGTTGGTAACTGAAGACAGTTTTAAACCTTCAATTTTGTCATCATTGCTGTTATTATTATGTACTGCAGCTGAAATAACGAGAGAGATTTTCTGCAAATTAAGGGATAAATTGTTTGACTGACATGAACCCTGCTGTTCTGACTTTGGATGTTGATCCAGTGTTGTCCGCTTATAGTGATACAAGGCTTGTGATGAAGGGTGTTACCCATGGTGCTTGTGACTATTTACTGAAACCTGTTAGACTGGAAGAGCTTAAGAACATATGGCAGCATGTGGTTCGAAGAAAGAAGTTTGATGGCAAGGATCAGAATAAGGCTTCCCAGGTGGAAAAGGCAAGCAATATGGCTGAGGAAGGAAATCCAGGCTACACTTCAGAAAATAATTCTGATCAAAGTAAAAAGCTGGGTAAAAGGAGGAAGGACCAAGGTGAGGATGAGGAAGAAGATGGTGAAGACAATGCACAAGAGAACGAGGAGGACCCATCAACACAGAAGAAGCCGCGTGTCGTTTGGTCAGTCGAGCTGCACCGGAAATTTGTTGCTGCAGTTGATCAGCTTGGTCTTGAAAGTGAGTTAATGTGACCTGGCTCTTAGAAGTTAGCAGTTTGATATCTATAATGATTTGTTATACTTACAGGGTTAAGGCTTATTCACCTGTTATTGCAGAGGCTGTTCCGAAGAAAATTCTTGACCTGATGAATGTTGATGGGCTTACAAGGGAAAATGTGGCAAGCCATCTACAGGTATAAGTTCTACAATCTTTCATTTTGTGTTTGCTCCTAGGTTAAATGAGAACAAGCTTTTGAGTGAATTCAATACTTGATATTTATTTGACTTCAGCTCACTATCATTTCGTGTTACAGAAATACAGGCTCTATCTTAAAAAGGCAACTCAACAAGCTAAAATTGTTGCTGCGTTGGGTGGTGATTCATCATACTTGCGGATGGGTTCATTGGAAGGATATGGAGAATTTCGCTCCTTGTCTGGCACTGGACGGCTCTCATCAACATTTGCATCTACTGGAATTTTAAGTAGACTGAACTCTCCAACTGGTTTGAACTTGAGAGGAATAGGTTCTTCTGGACTGATCCAGCCTGGTCAGTCTCAAAACTCAAGCTTGGCCACAAACACACTTGGAAATCTTCAGCCATCATCTATCTTGTCTGCAAACTCAAGTCTATTTCAAAGCATCCCAACACCAATAGAATTTAGTCAATCTCAACGTAGCAACTGTGCCACTGGTATTAGGCAATTAAGTTCAATGGATGATTCAGGTGGTTTTGCAGCTGGATTCCTAGACAGTAGAGCTACTGTTGGTAGTGCAAGCAATTCGGTACCGTGTGTCTCAAGCAATCATTTGATGTTAGCCGGAAGCTCACAACAATCTCAAAATGTGGGAGATTTCAGAAACCAATCTTCTTTTGGAGCTGCTCCTTTGAACTCAGAAACTCTAGACATTTGTGGTTCCAATTTGTTGGACCATGCACGATGCAATGAAAGTTGGCAGGGTGCTGTTCAGTTATCTAAATTTCCCTCTAATTCTTTGCCACTAAATGAGACTTTCACTAATGATCAGCTGCCTTCTAGCAGCTTAAATGTTTCTTCCTCCAACACTTACATCAGAAACAATGCAGTGGATTTTTCCTCTGCTGTTCCGCTGGATGATCTTAGAGGTCAACTACAAAGTCAAGATGGTTTGATTGGGAATGTGGTTCAGTCTTCAAGTTACGCGTCAAGGCAGAACTGGGAACTGCATAAGCAGGACTACAACCAAAACATGAACTGCAATTTCAATATTGTGAATTCACTGGTTTCTTCTAATGAAGTCACAAGTACCTTGGGGCAGAGTTTAAATCAAAATAATTCAACTTGCAGCAGGAGGGTGGATGCATCGTTCATGGACCAATTCTATGTGGCTACCCCATCAATCTCTCAGCTTAACGAGGATGAGAGGTTCTCTTCAGATGTGAGAATGAAATCTACTGATGCATACATGATGGAGCAGATGAAGTCCCAAGATGGTTTCATTCGCGATATTGGATATTTAGATGACATAATGGGTGCAATGGTTAAACGGGTATGATTAAATATCCGGCTTCGTTTTCCTTTTCTTTCATGAGCTCTTCTTGATCCTGTCAAACTTTTTCAAGTAAATTTATTGTATGATTTATTGACTTGCTGCAATTCTTGACTAAAATGTTTGTCCATCAAGTTATCGACCTATGAAGCATTACCACATCATATTTTTGAGCATACTTCTGTAGTTTGATATATGCACTTGATTTCTGTGCGCGCGCGCGTTTTTATAAACATAATCTGCGTTTGGCAATTCTGATGCAGTTTTTGTCTGCTATGAAAGAGGATATATTTGTTTTCCTGTATTAGTTTCATGAGGGCTATATAATGCAGGAGCAAAATGAGATGATAATGATGGATGGAGAGGCGCGATTCGATGCTTACCCGATTGGATCTTGTATCTGAATCTCCAAGAATCTAGTAGCATCTGCATCAGAAAACTCACTCCTCTTTGGGGTCTGTATCATTATGTAATTCCTCTGATCTAATGTATCTAATTTTTTTCTCCTGCCACTAGAGTTTTACTTCTTATTGCAACTGTGGACACGGTTAATGTTATCTTATTCTATATAGCTGCACCGGAATTCTCAGTTGGAGCTTTCGTAGCTATTTTTAAATAATAAATTTAACATAAAGCCTGAAGATTTTGTGTGTGTGTGTGTGGATGAAATATTATTTATCGAGAATTTTTAAAGGTAAATTTTTAAATAAATTTAACATAAAGTCTGAAGATTTTGTGTGTGTGTGTGTGGGGATGAAATATTATTTATCAAGAATTTTTAAAGGTAAAAAAGAAAAAGAAAAGGAAAAATCATAGAACTTGGTCATATAATAGTAAAATAGTAAAATAAAATTGTCATCTATATATATATATATATTAGAGATTTTATTTGAATTCATGTCTTCTCAAGCGCAAAAATCATATCGTACCCTTTCGTCTCTCATCCATAAACTAGAACATAAACAAACGAGGATTGTATTATTTTCATATAGGAGAGAATCTGAATTCGAAGTTACACTTTAAGATTCTTCTGCCGATCCCTGACTACACCCAGAAGCTTCTTAGAAACCAAAACCGGAATGTAGATGGGATTCTTCCTCATACGACGATTTAATGGGTATAGTTATTGGATTTAGATCTAAATTTCGGTACAAAAACAACTATTAAAGAGAATACTTGAATATATTATTCAAGTCCACATCTGGTTGGGTGAATGCATGATCGTTGAAACCTCAAAACGTGTTAAATGTCTGACTTTTTGTTTGATACAATTACACTAAGCAAAGTCATAACCAAACCCACTCATCCACCATAACTGTCAGGCTAACAATTGAAACAGACGAATGCTTTACGTTATATGGCTTGCAATCCAAAATTATTATGCATTTAAAAATGGTTTCGCATTTCCTTGCAAGTTGTACTAATATTCAACTGAGTTAGAAGCTTATATTTTTGTAGCACGGTGATTCTTGTAAACAAGGAGGTTTTATTGTACCTAGTTAATCGCCAGTGCTTATTTATACCTCCATGAACGTTAGTGAAAAGTGTCTTTCTTGTGCCAAAGTTATGCGTATTTTAATAGACTTGTCATCCACGAGGAGAGAAATTCTCAATAACATATAACATACGAAGTGAATGCGCAACTCTATAAACTAAAAAACAAGAAGGAATTTTAATTGGCTTCTTGCACAGTCAACTAGAGTAAGAATTATATGTAAAAAATTATCCAACAGCATGCCAATATATTGAAAAGCAAGTCCTAATTTCAAGTACTTGGCAGCATAGGGAAACCTATAAATAAAATCAAGTCCTTTACCAGATTAGATGCACTGACCACATCATAGTTGGAGATCGCAATAAGGTAAATATTGCTGTTTGTGCATTGCTACAAGTGTAATGAAAATTGATTGATACAAGGTAGAATAAGACAGCAAAATTACAAAAACAGAATAAGGGCAAATTTTTTTTTAACCTAAATCTGTTAAAGACTCAAGATATTTGCTTGCATGCTTGTATAAAAATAATAAGAATAATTAGTATAATATAACCTGAAATCATACATTTATTCTCCTTCCCAGCCCACTTGACGTGCTCGTCGTTCCCACATCAGAGTCATCTTTCTCTCCCGGGTGAGCATGGCCTCGGCCCGCTCTCTTGCCTGTTCACATGTCTCAGTTGCAGCAATACATTTGTCTGCTTCCCTCTGGTACTGGGACGCCACTCGTTTTGCTTCAGCCAAAGTAATGTTCATATGCCGGGCGTGCTCTCCAGCAACAGCCTCTTGCAACTTCAGCTCCTCTGTGAGAAGGTCCACAAACTGCTTCTCCATCTCCTGCTTGAGATCCGGATCATTACTGCCACAGTCTGTTGAGCAACAAAGTTGAAGTCATTCATGTGTCTTGAGAAGTGAAATTAACTTCAAGTTTGATTATAACTTTAGACAACTCATTCTTCAGATGAATGGGTCGCATGATCTTGTATAAGCCGTGGCACCTCTCTCTCTCTCTCAAATCACGACACTGCTTAAAAAAATCATAAATTTGACAAGAACCGGTATGAAGCATCACCTCATGGACAAAGTAACAACATCCCAAATCTAAATTTCTATGTGCGAAAACTGACATGGGGTAGAATCGCCTCATGGACAAATCCAGGCCCCACATCTAAATTTTCACAAAATCTCAGTATTTGCGCAAACAAATACGTGTGGAATTTATGTCTTTCTGACATAACAACTAGTAAACATTTCAAGAGATCCTGAATTTCATATCATAACGGGACTAATTAGCAAACCATAATATGTGACAGCATAAGACTTTTTCCGACGAGCTGTGAAAACTCAGGTTGGCAGGCTAAAATAGCCTTCATTGATCATGAGACATGCGGAATGAAGGACAGAGTTCACATGGTTGGATAACTTAGTAATGCGGAAATTACATAAAAGTATATATTTAAGATAATGACAAGTTCTAGGGCCACCAGAATGAACTCTCACCTGAGACTGAGAGATTGGCCAGCCCTGTGCAGGAACAAAAATGAAAGAAATAAATCAGTACGGATCAGCAGTGAAGCTTTAATAGAACATAAAATTAAATTAGACACATACATTTATAATAATTTACACGTATTAAACAAAGTAATAACTGAAGGCAAAGTTTGAATTAATCTCTATATTGAGAGTCATAAATTTGCAAACATAGAGGATCGAACTCTAAAAAAAAAACAAAGAAAGTAGTAGCTAATGGGGTGCAGAAGCTAGTAAATTAAAGAAATGAAGCCTTCATTTGGTAACACAAGCATGGGGGAATTTCCAAATCATCTATAGTGCCGGAAAAAAAAAACATATTTCAAACTTCAATTATTTAAGATTTGAGACACAACTAATAAGAACTCATAACATTGTAAATTCACCAGGTGGACCAACATGATGCAGAGTTTTTATTTCATAATTAATGTCAGGTAATTTGACCTAGAAAAGGATAAGAAAACGCTGTAAGTTGGAGAGCACGTTTAAAGCAAGTAAGGTCCAAGTGCAGCTTGAGAGTGACTAGGGAGGTGGGGGAGAGAAACACAGAGCAGATACCCCAGATTAAGTTTCAGTGACCGAACCACAGAAATGCATATCCTTTCTTATAATTAATCAAAAAAGAATCTTAGATCATGATTTCTAAATGGGCAAACTGCTCCACTTTCACTCAGACATATTGGTCAACGGAATCTCATTTGTTCATAGTAACAATCACAATTATCAAGCAAAGAAAAATCTGTGAACCCATAACCGGTCATAACAATAGTATAAATGCTAAAACTCCAGATTTTTTTTTTTAAAAGGATTTTTTTTGTCGGTTTTTAGCAAATCCCAGAACCCGACCAACCGATGAACATCTCTGGAACCAGATTCCACTGCCGAAGGACTATTGAAAAACAACAGATCAAACCGCGGAACTAGATTTCCCACAAATCAACAGAAAAGATGAAGAAATGGAAAGAGAAAGCCCTTACCAGGAGCAATCTGGAGGAGGGACAAGGGAGGAGGGCAGTCACAAACGCAAGGAGGGCAAGAGAGTTTGGAATTGCGAAGGTTGATAGTGTTCTTGAATCTCCAGTACAGAGCAGGGCCACACACGGCCAAAGCAGAAGCCACCGCGAAAACCACCAAGCAACACCGCAGGCAAGCTCCGGATCGGCGTGACATATTTCCGGGGAAGTGAGATCTATCTAACCTGCTGAGATGATTGCGAGATTCACCTCTGGGATTTGATATTGAAGGAGTCAGTGTGTTCCCATTAATGAGCTGTCTGTAATGAAAAATGCCCACTGTGACGTCCCACTCCAACTCGCTTTTATTCATTTCCCGTACGTCGTTTACTCACTTCGGTTTGATTGTGCAAATGGACCTAATAGTAATGGCCAATACACTAATTATCGGTTTGCTTAACAATCAGAACTGGGTCTATCCAATTGAGCCCATGCGTTCCTGCAGACTTGCCGAGCCATTGGTTGTGAGATCTATATTTCATTGTTTTTAAAAAATATATATATATAAAATTCAAGAAACATTAATTACTCCCTTCATTTTAAATTATAAAATAATTTTATACAAATTCTTACATGTTTATAGGTTTTATTTATTAAATACACTTAACAACCTATTCCCTCCATCCCTATATATAAGATATTTTTAATTGAATCACGCAAATTAATAAAATTTAATTATTTAATTTGAAAACACAACAAAATTTTAACTCTATCCTTAATTATCGTAAATAAAAATAATTTTTTTTTAAATTAAATTAATGAGAGTATTTATTTTTTTTTAATTTAATAAAGATATAGTGGTCCATTCATTAAAAATATACTAGCAACCCCTTATATTTAGAGATAAAAAAATTTAAAAAGAATTTTTGTATATAGAGACAAAAGGAGTATAATACATGGATATTAATATGTGCATCGAATATGATATGTATTGGATACTTCAATACTTTCTTTTTTAAAATTATAGGATATGATACCTTTTCGATATGTACATATATATTCAAAAAAAATAAAAAAATAAAAAATATAATATTAATTTAAAAAATATTCAAAATAGTATACACATATAGCCTTATAAAATAATATCAAAAAAAATATAATCATTACTTGTACTTTTATTCTATCTATACTTAATTATATATTTATAAAAAATAATAAAAATATAATTTTAATTTAGAAAATATCAAAAATTGGATATATATAATATATATTACTTCCGTTAAAAAATATAAGACATTTTTTGAGGAGTTAAATCTTAAAAAATGTAAGATATTTTTAATCTTTTGATGTGTAATCATTGCCTTTTTAAAAAAAATACCTCGATTGATGAATGACTTTATATTTATTGTATAATGTTTAATATGGATAAATATAAAAAGATATGATTAGTTTAAAAGTAGGTAATTACTTTATTAGGAAATGATATTCGATTAAAATTGACTTATATTTTTGAATGGAGGGAGTATATATATATAGTCCAACAAAATAATATCAGATAAAATATAAAGATTACTTGTATTTTTATTTTATCTATACCTAATTGCCTATCTCCTGGTCTTTGCTAATAATTCCTCACCTAAGGTTTAAATGCTAAAAGATTATATTCCTATATTTTTATAACTAAAAAATATAATTTTTATCTTCTTATTATATCTAAAACTTATTTTTTAAGGAAGATATAGTTTTAATTTTAAAAGCAAATCACAAAAATATATAAGTCATAAAAAATATTAATATAGCAATATTGAACAAAAGTTAATTTTTTAAATAATCTTGAAGTATTAGCTTCAAATTACCAACTCACAGTCTATAAATATCAGATACGTATAAAAAATAAAAAATTAAAATTAAAAATAATATTTTGATACTTTGTGCCTCTGCGGATATGTATTAAAAAAGTATCAATGAGTATCGGTATCGATTACAATACTGATATGGATACGTGGAGCAATTTGAAGTATTGATGTTTCATAGTTAGCAACTTTATTTTTTTAAATAATAAACTTTTAAAAACATCATTCATTTAATATATTAAAAAAAAGGGGGGGACAACAATTAAATGAAAAAAGAAAGGGTAATATTAAAATAAAATTTTTTAATAAAATCTTAATCTTATCAAAATATTTTATATTTTGGTATACTAATTTTTTTCAAAAGTATTTTATAATTTAGGACAAAGGAAGTATATTTTTTTTAAATTGTTCCCTTGTAAGATCAAATTTTAGTTTTATGAGACAAACTTATTCATTAAAACAATTTTTTAAAGGATAATAAAACTTTCAATTTTTAAATTTATTTTAATTATCAATTTAATTCCTCATCTTTAATTTTTATTAATTTGATCCTTTACGTTTCGTTAAATTATCATGTTTGTACTTTAAGTTTTAAAGCATAAATTAACTCTCAGATTAATATAATGTATAAAGCATATTAATGGCTTGACACATATATATATAGTCAAATGAGAATAAATTATTTCTCAAGTTAATTTAATTTTTATTGATCTAATTCTTTAAGCTGTGTTTTGTTCTTTTGTTTTTGTTTTTTTAATTTGTGTCTATTCTTTTCCCAATTATAATTACACTTTTTTTTTATTGATTCACATAGTTACCATCAATATTCTATTGTTTATTCCAATAGATTTTAATATTATTACTTTATTTTTAAATAATAAAGATCAAATTAATAAAAATTAAATTTAAGAAACCACATAGATAATTAGGAGTTGAGGCAACTTTAAGGGACTAAAAATTCCAGTATCCATTTTTAATTTTAAACATAATTATTATGCTTAATTAATTTTTTTTAAAATTGTGTGAGTTGATTCAAATTTGCTTATAGTTTGATGCGAAGTAATGTTCTATGAGAGTCTGTGTTTAGGTTCAAGTCTTGTTTGTTGATGTAAGAATTTTGCCGATAAATAATATATAAGTACTTTTATAAATATTTCATGAATTTTAAGTGTCAAAAAAAAGCTACCGAGATTATAAAATACAGCTTAAATAATGCATATTGACATTGTAGACACATTTAAGGTTTGCAGGCTTGATTGAAAAAAAATTTTGAGTTTAAATACATGTGTTGTTACAAGAAAAATAAAAAATTTAAGTTATTGAGATATAAAATTGACGTTAAGGACAAGAAGAAAAGATTAACAAGATGAGTCATTAACTTTATTATAATGCAATTGCTGAAGAAAATATTTATGTAACTAACATAAAAATTTGTAGGAATAACAAATGAATGTTTACGATTATTTACAATTGTTCAAGATGCAAACTTGGGCAATGAAAAGGTTATATTTAAAAGTGATTACTTGACCTTGATAAATTCTGTGCAAAACTTCAAACCTGATCTCATCAGGGAATGGTTTTGTGGAGGATGTAGTCTCAAACAATTGTAGATTATGTAACATCTAATGATGGGTTCTCAATTCCTTTCACTTTTTGCGAGGATAATAAGTCTATTGATACTTAAAAGAATACGTGTCCTAATGGATGATTGGTGACACCATCATTTTCTCTTTTTAATATTTTGGTTGCAGATTTCCCTAATTAGAATATATAAAAATGGTAATGCTAGGCATGAACAACAAATTTGGAGCTTTAATAAGCACCTTGAAGCTAACTCAAATGGTAAAGGTGGAGTGATATGTGGGAAAGAATTAAGTACTTGTTACGATATTAAGTTACAAGCAATTATATGAATAAAATCACGGTTTTGCTAAACTCCTCCATTGCTTCATAATCAATTATTAGAAGCCAAAATTCATTTTCCATTGGGCTGCTTGCTTGAAGTAGCTTAGAAATTTCAATCTTACTTATACTCTCATTTATTATTTGTCAGAAATGTCAGCTGTCCAAATATACCGCCACCCTTGCATGTACTCGGTGTCTTGCTTTCCATTGTTTATATTCTTAATCTCCAGCTCGCTTGTTTACATTTAATCTTTAGATCCGTTACTCTTGAATTAAACTTGGGAGTAGCTTTTATATTTCTATAGTTAAATTCTCACTTCAAAAAAAAAAAGAAGCCTCCCATAACATTTCAATTAAAATAAATTGGAATAACTTGTTTGCTAATTAACTGCCACGAAAAAAAAATTCTATTTGCTTTACATAAATTAAGCATAATAAATTTAAGAATTATATAATCTTCTTTTATTAAATTTATTTGAATTTATATTTATTTATTTATTTTTTACACACATTAAATTATTAATATTACAATATAATGAAACTAACAATATTAGAATTGAAAGATCATAAAAACACTTTATAAAATTAATGGATCAAAATAAAAATATATATAAAATTTAAATGACTAAAAGTACACTTTAACTTAAATTTACATTTATATAATTAATTAGGTATATAAATTAAATAATATATTTTATTTTACTTGTCAAATAAAGTTAAATAAATTTAATAATATTATATAAAAGTGTATCAATGTTTTGATTTTTAAAAACAATATTCTTTTTGATAACGCACTTAAAATTAATTCTGATTAAATCATCCAAATATCTCTATTTCTGTTAAATCAATTTCAAAAAAAATAATATCCAAATTATAACATAATTAATTATATTAATTAATTTTTATAATTAATTATATTTAACTAAAATTCAAACGAGTGATAAAAGTTTAAAGTCTAAACTAAGAAAAAAAAGAAAGATCTGGAACTTAAACTACGAGAGAATTGTGCATTTTGAGCTATGTCAACGTCCTCCATTACTTGCAGCTGGCACTGGCATTATCCGGCCACGTACGCTCCCCCTCATTCCCTAACCACTTCTTTTACTAATCAAGTCTCTAGATTTTCGATTTTGTTTATTTAAGTAATATCAAGTGTAATTATCCCGAGGACAAGTAAATATTTCCTTCATTTCAAAATATATGTATTTTCAGAAGAAAATTTTTGTTTTTGCTGATGGTAAATTTTTAAGCATATAAAAAATGAAGAGTCTCAATATAAATAGAGCTCCCGAGCTCTCTTATCTTATTTTGCTTATATGCAAAGATGCAATAAATAATAAGAAGGGAGGAGCTTGATTAATGGTGAAAAGTTACAAAACTACATAACTACAAGAAAACTGAAAACAATAACTAAATTTTAAGTACAAAGTAATATAGAAGATAACTAAATAATGAAAGTGTTTAAGTTGTGTTATTGTCTGTTGCTGCTTTTTCTATCCTCTCTAAAGCTTTATTTATAATGTTTATCCAAAGTTATTGTGTTTGTAAAACCAGGAGTTTGGATGCTTCATGCCAAAATATTTGTTTCTATTAAGCCTTGCCTTGTGAATTTCAGGGCAAGTCCTAGTAACAATCTCATTTTTAAATAATAGTTCTCTTGACTTAGTCATTTGAAGTCTTGAAATTCACATTCCTTTCATGACTTAGTACTTGTAAAATTCAGAAGGCCTATTCTAAATGGATTAGGCCCTATTTCACTAGACGTCTCATCAGGTCTAACTCTTCTTTTTTTATTATTTTAGATTTTTATTTAAATATAGACATTTTCAAGTCAAATAATTTTATTTTACAAGTCCTTTTAAAAGTTCAATACAATTTTTAATTGATGATCCTTCTATTATTATATTATATCCTTATTTATAATCTCAACATATCATTTATAAGTACAATTGTTTCTCTATTTTTTATTAGTTATAAATTCAATTAAGGAAAATTTGAAAATATAAAAATAATTTCTTATCATATTAATTACATTTCTTAACACGTGTGCCAAGACTTAAACAAAATTGCACATGTGCAGTGGTAATCAGTATTGCATTATCGTTAGGAGAGTTGTGGGCTTTTTAAGTGGTCCCATGATAATGACTATTAATCATTATTACCAAATTAATGGTAATACTCATTCATATGTCCCCTTTAGAAATATTCATCGTGCTCAATTACCATCTCTCCTTCCAAAACAATATTAAGATTGCATTGCGTTCCATTATATTTTCTTTTGGCTTGGCCAGGCAATAATAGGGTTGGTGGATAAGTTCTAGTATATTTATTATCCCTTTTGATTAAAAAATATAAAACATTTTTTTAAGTTAAGACATCCAAAAATATAAGGTGTTTTGAATTTTTTAAAGTATAATTGCTGAAGTTTTTTTTTTCAAATAAACCATTAATTAAGGGTGTAATTAATAAAATTTTTTAATTAAATATTTTATTAAATAAAAATAAATATGAAAAGAATATATAATTCAATTAAAAATATTTTATAATATTAAATAAGTGGAGTATGTTGGCTTTTGTGTCACTAGCATGACGTTTTAGTACTTGATTGTTTCATTAATTTTGTCGCAGGAAGCAATTAAGGTTCGTTTGCGCTTTTAAAGATCCAAGTAATACCTCTCCTCGTTGCCGGATGAGACTGAGCATTAGTCCGTTGACCTGACACTTCAAGTCAACATCTGGAGGTAGTATTTTTTTGGCCAGAAAATTCCTGAAGTAATACTTAATACTTATTACATCTCAAATTATAGAATATTTTTAAAAAAATTTTTGTTTCAAAATATAATAAATTTTAAATAGATTAAAATTTCATTAAATACATCAATTTTAATATTATTATTTTTTTATAATTAATTTTCATCCATTCTCTTTTCAATATATTAAATGATAGGCATTTTTAAAAATTTATATTTTTATTTTAAAAAGATAAGTTATTAAATTTATTTAATAAAATTCATTGATTTGTGAGATTTTATTTAAAAATATTTTACTGTCAAGTTAGTATATTTGGGAATTATTAGACCCAATTAAAAGTAGTTCCTTCGAATTTCATTTTTTATCCGCAAAGTTTAAATCTTTGACCTTGTTTAAGAAAAACAAGAATCTTCCCCCCCGACTTAACCACAAATTGGGAGAAAAGGTTTGGGAAAATCACTCCTAAATCTCCCATATCCATTCTTATTCCCTAAGCCCTACCAAATGGTGAAATGAATTTGCAGTCTGAAAGCCTTGGTTATAATTTAAATGTCATGTGATTTGACCAAAGGACCATCGTTGGCAAGCTCCAATCCCGACCGCGTCATCGCCTTTGTCCGCCCTACTTTTTCTTCTTCTCAACCGTCATAGACTTTGGAGAGAGGTGAGAACTAAATTATAAGCGGGGACATTTTAGTCAATTGATAAAGTACTTAAATTACATCTAAGGGCCTAGCGACCGCAGACTCGTTTCAATATTTAGTGGGACTATTGAGTAATAAGAATGATCATGGCAGACTTAACACAACATTATACAATTTGAGTTGTTAATCAACAAAATAAGAAGTAGTAAGATTCTAGAGTTTTTGACAATTCAAATATTCTAAGTATAATATATGTATTTTTGTAAAAATATCAATATGTTTTTCTAAATAGTAATTTATTATTTCACTAGGGAAAACTATGCACATGTTGTACATTTTTTGAAAACAGTTATAAATTTTTCCGTCTCTATAATGTATTACTTCCTTCCTCCTAATTTGTAAGGTACTTTTGAAGGTGATTTAGTGTCTCAAAATATTTTTAAAAAGCAAAGTTTTATTAACCATACATGTTCTAATAGTGCCATTCAGTTCTTGTTATTTTTTCTTTATTTATTTAATGCTTAACAAATAATGTTATATTAAATGAAAAATATTTTAAATATTTTAAATTTATATTTTAAAAATTATAAAGTGTATTAAATAAATTTCATTAATATGTATAATTTTATAAAAAAATTTTATAAACTGAGATAGAAAAAATATTATTATTTTTTATTTTTTCTGGCTTAGGCTATAGAATGTGTCTAACGCAATGATGGATGAAGCCTTGTTCTCTAGGCCCACCAACATGCAACATCTATTAAATGTCCACCGCAAAAGAATTTTACGGCCAGGAAAATGAAAGGGAGGACAGAACAGAAAGGAGAGTTTAAGAAGGAAGAATTTTAATAAAGGATCCTTGATTATATTTATTTGCATTTAAAATTATTAAATTTTTAAACTTTTATTATAGTCCAAAGGTATTGATTTTATGTTAAATTTGTGAGAGAAATAATAAAAATTACCCATTTTTTAAATTAATATCAGAATTTTCCTTCTTCACTTATCAATTATCTTATTTTACTTATTTATTTACTTATACAATATTGTTAATTACCTTACTTAACTTATTTTTATTTTAAATGTTTAAATTATTTAAGACAACTTATTAATTTATATACCGTATATTATTCATTTACGTACAGACTATTGTTAATTGCTTTACTTCACTTATTGATTGATAGATTTTCATTTGATTTCATTTTAGTAAAGTAAACAAGTAAAGTAAGGCAATTAATAACATTTGGTAAGTAAATGAATAAGTGAAGTAAAATAATTAATAAATGAGGTGGGGAAGTTCTAATAATAATTTAAAAGGGGAGTCTAACTATTGCCCATCAAATTGCCTGGGTCCCACACCATGACACATAAGCCAAAAAATGAAGGAATACATGGCTAAGTAACATAAGGGAAATTTTACATTTTTAAAAATATAGTTCAGGATCAGGAAAAAATTGCCCCACTTAAGAGTTTTAAATGCTTAACGCTCCTAAAAAATAAGTACAGAAATAAAATTAGACCTTAACCTTAATTTTATTATTAAAATGAATTCAAGTAAGGTCTATTTTGAGAATAGGGGACCATACTTATTGCTTGGTGAGAAAGCAAGAGCTTTTTGGATAAACATTGAGTGCTTGCAGCTCAAGACATGTGTGAATGTAACTTCAAAGAAACTGCTTGATTGTCCAATTATATCATCCACAAAAATATTTTGGTTTTGAATAATTGTGAGATTGTTTAATTGATTTTAATTAATTAATTTATTTTTAGGAAATGTGTCTCCATCAAAAACTATCATCCAGTGCCACCACAAGACGGGGAAGCTCTGTAAGAGGTATCGCATAGTTGAAAAAATGCTACAGGTACCTTAGACCATCCTTAACAGTCACGTAAGATCCTCCCTTTCACATTTGTTTTTCCAAATCTCAAAATCAAACCAAAACAAGATGTGTGGATTGACAACCACCTCACTACTAGGGGATCATTAATGTAAAGACACAAGACTCACATGTGGAGATGGAGATGACAAAGAGGAGGTCATCGAGTGAGTGCTTGGGTTTTACTAGGTTTTAAAGGTGACATTTGGAGGTGACACGACCTTTGACGAATAGGCGGTGGAAGGAGATGGTGGGGGTAAGTGTGTAAAAGGGTAGGGAGAGAGAGGGGAAATGGGATATGAAGATAGGTCTTTAGAGGTTGTTGAAGGACATGAGATAGACTTATCATCAGGATGGGAGGGCTGTGAGGATGGGAGACTTATCATGAGGAGCATATAATTTTCTCTAATGACATCAAAGATGAAGAATGAGAGAGGGGTTGAGGATGAGATAATGTGTGTTGATGTGTAGAATGATTTGATAAGTGTGGGGGCACGTGGAGGATGATTGGTCCTCACCCTCATTCACAGATCAAGGAGGGATGCCACAAAAATAGAGGAACTAATGACACACTAACAGAGTCAACTTTGCTCCTTTAAAAAATAGCTCAGGGGAGGGAATTGTCTCACTTAAGAGTTTAAGGTGTCTAGTGCTCTTAAAAAATGAATACATGGGTCAAATTGGACTTTAACCTAATAAAATTATATAAAATATCTATGTGAAATTTACTTGAAAAATAATCCCATTTACTTGATATCCATTCTTAAAAATTAATGTTAGTAGTATCCACAAAAATAATATTAATAGTAAAAATAACAAACCCAATGTTTTGAAACCCGAAATGGATGTTGAACCAATGACATAAAAATTAAATAAAATAATATTTATATACACAAATATATCAAAAATATTTATTTTTTAATAGTACTCGAGATCTTGATGCCAAAGGCTAGATGCTTAGATTGCTAAAGTTGGAGGCAGAGATATGTTAGCTCAAGCTTGTGATCTCGAAGCAAAATGTTAGAGTTAGAGGCACGCCATTATGTCACAACTCATAAGCTTTTAATTTTGATACCAAAGGCTGGATTGCTAGAGTTAGAGGAGAAGTCAAAGATTGAACCTGGGCTGTGAAGAAGAAATTAAAGATGAGATAAGAGAAGATAGAAGAGAACTAGAAATTAGAAAAAAGAAAACATGAATTTGAGAGACTTAGTCTAATTTTTTTTTAGCCTTGACCCAAGTTGAGCTATAATAGTTTTTGGGTTAACTTTAGTTCTCTCAAAATCAGTCAGGTCAAACCAGTTTAACTGGTTGAACCAGGCCATTTTGGTTAAGGGGTGGTAAGCGGACTATCTAGTTCAGTTTTTAAAATACTAAACAAACCACAACCTTATCTAATCCAACTGTAAACCAATTTACCAAAAACACAACCTTGCCTTCTCCTTTGGAAGCAATATGGTTGAGAAACTCAAAAAGGAATTGAGAAGCTCAAAAAGGAATTGAGAAGCATGCAACAAAATTTAAGGAGCATTTTCTCTTTTTGGGTTAGTCAGTAGTCCAAAAATTGCTAGTGAGCCTAATATGTAATTATTAGATCAAAGCACTAAATTGTGGAAATCATAGTCGTCAAATTTTTAAATTGACTCTACGAGTTTAACGTTTTTACATTTTTAATTTATAAAATTATGTCAACTCATTGATAAACTTAAACTAGATATAAACTCGGTTAAACTTGCGAGTTTACCTTCGAGTTAACCATTTTTATGTTTTTAACTTATAAAATTGTGTCAACTAATTTATAAATTCGGACCAGATATAAGCTTGTTTAAACTTGTTAAGCTCATCAATTTTTTTTTTAGTTGAGCGAGTTAAGTATATAATATGAAGTTATAAGACCTGGTTCAAAGAAAAAAGCTTAAAATGTAAAAAATAATATTAATAAAAAATAAAAAAAATATCAAAAATAAATTTTTCTACTTTAAAATTTTTATGTCTTGTATATGACAATTTATTAATGTAGATGAGTTTAATTTTAATTATTTATATTTAAATTAAATTATAATCATATTTTTAAGATAATTTGTTAATAAAGATAAATTTTTATAAATTTATAATTTAAATTTATAATACAAGTTTATATTTTTATTATAAATTTATTTAAACTTGCGAATTTAATGACGTTGGTAGATACTGCCATCTCCCACGTGCGTGGTACAAAACTCTCCACGTCACACGCGCCGAAACATCCTCCGCAACATCAACCTTAAAAAGCCCAAAAACCTTATCAGAACCAGCGACACAGAACAATCCGAAGAAGTACGAAGTTGGGAGTCCCAAACTCCCAATTATATCAGAAAGCACCCTGGAAGCTGAGGAGCACCACCAATGGCGAAAAAAGAGATGGAGGTTGTGAAGGGTGTGGACCTCGAGCGTTACATGGGTCGTTGGTACGAGATTGCTTCGTTCCCGTCGTTTTTTCAGCCCAGGAATGGAGAGAACACCAGAGCCACCTATACTCTGAACAAAGATAGTACTGTGCACGTCCTGAACGAGACTTGGAGTGATGGAAAGAGAAGCAGTATAGAAGGGACTGCGTATAAGGCTAATCCTGATAGCGATGAAGCTAAGCTCAAGGTCAAATTTTATGTTCCTCCGTTTCTGCCCATTATTCCAGTGGTCGGAGATTACTGGGTTCTGTTCCTCGATGAGGATTATCAGTATGCTCTGATCGGCGAGCCTAGAAGGAAATACCTTTGGGTAAGAAAATTTATCAGCTTTAGATGTTAATATTTTCTTTTCAGGTTCTCTGCATCATGGGTATGTGATTCTGTTTGTGGGGTTGGAAATTCTGAGATTTCACTTTCTCTATCTGTATCATATTTCCTGCCTCATTTCTCATGCGCTTAAGCAACTCTTAGTCTAGTGTGAGTAATTCAGTATCCTTCACAAGCTTCGTTCTTGGGATTCATGTGTATGTTTATCTGTTAAACATTTCAAGTCATTCTTGAGAGAAATTGACCAATAACCTAATTTTGTCATTAATTCAATAATTCAATCCGTGGAGATCTAACTGGTTCATGTGGTGTCATAGCTTAAAGATTAAGATAGTGTTTGGGGATGTAGATATTATGCAGGAGGACTCGTATGGATGAAGAGATATACAACCAGCTAGTTCAGAGAGCAACGGACGAGGGATATGATGTGAGCAAACTGCACAAGACACCACAGAGTGATCCTCCTCCTGAGGAGAATTCCCTCAAGACAAAGGCGTTTGGTGGATCAAATCCTTGTTTGGAAGATAGATTCCCGACCATTTGTTGCTCAGATGAATCCATTGTGTTTAGATCTCTCTAATGTTTGTATGGCTTTCTGTAAATATGTCAACTTTTGTATGTTTTTGATGCCTCTACTTCTGTTATGAGTTGAGATGAGAATCCTGTCTTTGTAGTATTTACTTTTTAGAAAGCTGTGGGAACAAGTCTGTGATCTTATCTTCATCTAAATCCACTTGGGCAAGTGAAGTCTAGATTGTCTCCAGCGAAATGACAACTTGCCTGTCTTCTATTATGAAAAACCATGCATTCCTTGGGTTCCAATGATTGACAAATTTTTTACTCCCTTAAATTTATTTTAATTATTAATTTGGTTTTTAAAATTTATTTTTTATCATTTTGATTTTTTATATTTGTTTGAATGATCATTTTAGTGTTGAAATAAGTTTTAAAACACAAAAATATTTTTAAATTAATTACTGTAAAAGTATTTTGATAATTTTAACATGTATATATAGTTAAATAAAAATAAATTTATCTTTAAATTAGTTTAATTATTACAAGTCTAGCTTTTACACTCTGTTTTGTTCTTTTTATTTTTAAAATTATCTTGAGTATATTTTTAATTCAAGAAATTACACTTGTCTACACATTTCTTAAAACAATTGACAACAACAAAATTTTTTTTTCCCCTGGTTTAGGTTATAGAATTTGTCAAATGCAATGAAGGATGAAGCCCTGAGCTTAGGGCCCACCAATGTACACGCATGAAAACCACCGCATAATATTAATTAAGGCAAGATTAATGTGATAATAAAATTAATATCAATAATTTTTATAAAAAAATTAATATCAATAATTTA
The DNA here is from genome assembly GCF_029017545.1 of Prosopis cineraria. NCBI lineage: Eukaryota > Viridiplantae > Streptophyta > Magnoliopsida > Fabales > Fabaceae > Prosopis > Prosopis cineraria. Next base: position 25,570,053 of record NW_026555340.1, on the reverse strand, counting down.
TTATAAAATAAATAATTTATAAAATATTCATATATCTTGATTTAATATTTTAATTAAAAATAAATATATTAAGTATATAATTTTTTATTAATTATTAATTAAATGTCAATTGAATGTAAAGAATTTGATGCCGCACCGAGGGAAGGGGAAGAGAAAAGCGGATAGAGACAAAAGCTTAAAAAAGCACATGGAAAGGTTGAGAGACAAGAGAAGAATGGAGGATAAAGGAAACTCAATATTCAATTTTATTCAATTCACCAAAGGCCATACAGATCAAATGAGTTTAGATATTATTTATAGATTTTTGATAGTTTGACCTAACTCTAAACATAAATATATAAATATTTTAGAAATATTTAAATTAAACATAAAGATAACAATAAATGATGAAATCTTAAAAAGTTAACAAAAAATATTTAAAAGATAATAATAAATACAAGATATTATAATTATAATTAAAATAAAATATGTAAAATTTAATTTCATCATCTTCAGGATTTTCAAATCTCCTAATAGATTCGTAAGGATTTTTTATTTTTGAGTGAAATGGTAATTTAGATTTTAAATTATAAGCTGGGATTTAAATTCTAAACTTATTTTTAATACATTTTCAATTGTAAATAATTACACTTGCAGCAATCAGAACCTATCATTAACTTAAAACAAATGTCCGTGTCTGACGTGGCAGTTATTAAGTCAATTTTATCCTCTCTCTCCCCCTTCTCTCTGTCTCTCTCTCTTCCCGTCCGAAGCTGTCATGAACCCCGCTTGAGTGCGCTGTGAGTGCGGTGGCCTGAATGAGGTCGCCGGAGCGGAGGATGAGGTCGAGATGGTAAAGCAGACCTTCCCAGTCGTCGCTGCTCAAGAGTTCGGGACATGTGGGGTTTTGTCGGGTGTGATCTTCAGCTTCGGCCAGTAAAACAGAGGGATGAGCTGCAGAGAAATGGGGAAGATGGAGTAGTTGGGCTGTGTGGTGTGGTTTGGGGTTGCTTTTTGGGGTTAAAGGAAAAGGGAGGCAGATTAATAACATTGACATGATCATAGGAATTGGATATAGGACCCTCAGCTCCTGCTACGTGGCTTCCCCGTTCATCTCTTTATCTCTCCTCCTCCACATCATGTAGTAATAATATATCTCTTTGTCGTCGTCGTCGTCGTCGTCGTTGAATTTCAGCTTTTCATGCCACTTCTTAACGTGTTGAGTTACAGGAATGCTATTACTCAATACTCCTGCGCACCGCTGACAGCCCCTTTATGTTTTCACCCTATAATCTTTGGAACCTTCGCATCTCTAAATCTTTTCTTCTGTTCAGTAATCTCTACATCTCTAAATATGGGGCAGTGATGCGCTGGAGAAGACGGCGGCGGCAAGTGGGTGGGGTTTGAGAAGGAAGAAAGTGGAGGGAGAAAGTGTTGTTGAGAGAGAAGGCCATGTTTGGTTTGTGTGAGGAGCATCGAATTAATCTGGTTAAAAAATAAAAACCGTCACGTGTATCAATTTAACCCACGTTTATTTAAATATAAGGGTAGTCCTATTAACAAATGTAGAACTTGAACAAAAGAAGAACGGTGAATTGATGATTAAACAACATGATGAACAATATAGCTCTAATTTGAAGAAGAAATCATAAATTTTAAAAACACTCTGAGAAAAAAAAAAAACGTTTGTTAACTTCTTTAGAGGTGGGATACAGCCCTTACTTAACTTAGTAATATAGTGTTTTTTATATATAATTTTAAGGATCACCAACAAACTTAATAATTAACTCTAATTACTTATAACATTTTTTTACAATATTCCAACAAGTCCAAATTATTACAAGTATGATTATTTAGGGTCTATATAAAAAACAAGCTTGAAATTTAAACTGCTCCTAAATTTATAGAGGTTTGTAGTTTTAGGGTTTAAATTATCATTTAATTTTTTATTTTTCCATCATAATTAAATTGTACCTTTGCTTTTTTTCCCCCCATTAAAATTTGAAACTAAAACATAATAATTATATTTATCTAACAATACATAAATTAATTAATTAAGCAGCCTCACAATTATTCAAAACCAAAACATTTTTGTGGCATCATACAATTGGATAGCCTAGCAGTTAGTTTCTTCGAAGTTACATTCACGTGTGCCTTGAGCCGCAAGTCCTCCAAAATCTCTTGCTTTCCCACAAAGCAACGAACGTGGTCCCCATTTTTCAAAATAGGCCTCACTTGAATTCATTTTAATAATAAAATTGTGCAGAATATTTATATGAAATTTACTTGAGAAGTTGGAGCTGGCTTTACTCTTTCACAGAGAAGAGTAATGGAGGAATACCGTAAATCTGGATTGTTAAATTAAAGTTAATAATTTAAATTTAACAATTTTTTAAAAAATATAAATGTAATTTAAATATTTCAGATTTATAAAGAAGATAGAGTTGGGGGAAAAAAATAGAAAGAATCCTATAATGATAAACCCGAAAAGAATCGAGAAACACAAGCCAAATTTTCAAGCATTTTCTCTTGCTGGGGTAGTCCAGAAATTGACTAGACACCATTCTGCGGTAATTACTAGAACACGAACTAGTTTCTAGAAATCGCCATCTCCTACGTGTATGGTAAAGAATCCTCCACGTCAGACTCCCCAAAACATCCTCCGCATCAACATCAAATAGCCCCAAAATGTTTTCAAAACCAGCGGCAAAATCTTAACAAGTTAAGAACCTCCGTTATATAAGACAACACAGAGGAAGCTGAGAAGCACCAGCAATGGCGAACAAAGAGATGAATGTTGTGGAGGGTCTGGACCTCGGGCGATACATGGGTCGTTGGTACGAGATTGCTTCGTTCCCGTCGAGGAATCAGCCGAAGAATGGACAGGACACCAGAGCCACCTACACTCTGAACAATGATGGTACTGTGCACGTGCTGAACGAGACCTGGAGTGATGGGAAGAGAGGGTACATAGAAGGGACTGCTTTTAAGGCTGATCCTAAGAGCGATGAAGCTAAGCTTAAGGTCAAATTTTATGTTCCTCCGTTTCTGCCCATTATTCCAGTGGTCGGAGATTACTGGGTTCTGTACATCGATGACGATTATCAGTATGCTCTTATCGGCCAGCCTAGCAGGAGATACCTTTGGGTAAGAAAATTATCAGCTCTAGATCTTTCAATTTTCTTTTAAAGTTCACTGCATCATGGGTATGTGATTCTGTTTGTGGGGTTGGAAATTCTGAGATTTCACATTCTGTATCCTTTATTCTGCTTCATTTCTCATACGCTTGAGCAACTCTAGTCTAGTATCAGTATCCTTCACAAGCTTGGTCCTTGGGATCCATGCTCATCAGTATAAATTCAGACCTTCACGTCATGAAAATATTCCAACTGTTGAATCAATTTAAAGATTGAATCGATGTTTACAACTCAATTCTTTAGTAGAGAATATGGTCGGTAACCTGATCATTTTTTGAGAGCTAACTGTGATTAAGTCTGTTTCATGCGCTGTCATTGCTTGAAGACTATAACACTGTTTGAGGATGTAGATATTATGCAGGAAACCTCATATGGATGAAGAGATATACAACCAACTAGTTGAGAAAGCCAAGGAAGTGGGATATGATGTGAGCAAACTGCACAAGACGCCACAGAATGATCCTCCTCCAGAAGGAGGCTCCCCTGAAGACAAAGGCTTTTGGTGGATCAAGTCCTTGTTTGGAAGATAGATTCCCGACCATTTGTTGCTTAGATGAATCCATTGTGTTTGGGTCTCTGCAATGTTTGTATGGCTTTCTGCAAATATGTCAACCTTTGTATGTTTTTAATGCCTCTACTTCTGTTATGAGTTGAGGCGAGAATCCTGTCTTGTAGTATTTACTTTTTAGAATGCTGTGGGAACCAGTCTCTGATCTGATCTTATCCACTTGGCAAAGGAAGACTGGTGACGTGACGTGACGAGAATGAAATCGTTGCTGTTGAGGGATTGGCATGTTTTTGGTTTTAAGCGTTTATTTCATTTCATTGTGTTGTAGGAGTATGTTATGGTATTTATTCTGAACATTATTCTTTAAGCCTTTATTCCCTGGTCCAGGATTATACATTAACAGAATCCGGTGTTCTGAATTTAATAGTTGGACTGAAACACATCAAGCAACGTCCTTGAGGAAAAAAAAAATATAAGAAAAAATGATAATTAAGGATTTTTTAAGAATGTTAATTTTAATTTGAGATCATAAAATATTAAAATTTTAATTAAGGATTATGGTCTTAAATTAAAATAAAAAAAAGATATCTAATTTTATAAAATTACTCTCTACATAACATTAAAAGGTAACAGTTTATGCTTGTGTTATTTATTCATTTTGAGCGTGAAAAATATGCTCTCATGCTTTCGTGTACAAAAAATCTTAGTTTTTAGTAGAGTGAATTGTCATCTAGATCATCACTTTTTCTCTCTTTTGGTGATAGGTAATTATATGCATTGTTTTTTTAACATCCTCTCCCTTCTCGTGCGTGAAAAATTTGAACTTTTATATTTTTCGTCTTCTCTATCTTTTACATTTTCTTCTTTCTCGTGCGTGAAAGCGAATTTTTATGTCTTTATAAATGCTAGTTTACACTGTTTTTCATCTATAGCTAAGAAAAAAGAGAGATCTTATTGATGATTATCTATATATATATATATATATATGCAAGAAATGATTTCTGACAAATATAGTGTTAAAAAAATGAGTGAAAAAAAGAAAGATGTAATATGGATATTGATTTTTTCTATTTTATGATGAAAAGTGTGCTAATGTTGAAAAATGTAACATGGATGATGAATTGTTATAGTCATAGTTGAAATTACAAGAAGGATAGTTGTAAAGTAATAAATTATTGATAGATTTTATCTTGAAATTTTTTTACATAGAGCTGATTGTGGCATGTATATCATCATTTTCCTTAGACATTGCAACAATATTGCACAAGAAGAATGAGACAGTCATACCATGCCTCCATTAATTGAGTTGCTTTAATTGTGTAGGAACAGTTGAGTAAAATGAGGTTTGAGCTATTGTTTAATTGGTGATTCATCCACACAATAGAGTAGCCTCACAAGTGATTACAAATATTTCAAATGCCAGGCATGGATGATCAAAAAGGTTGAAAGCATGGATTAGACAACTTTGATATGAACTTTTACAAGTTATGTTTTCGTTATATATATGATGTAAATTAAAATTTTATATACTTAAGTATTTTTTGTGGCTCCATATATATGATATAGCAATTAATCCTAATTATTTTTTTTTGCTAAATTTACAAGAAATTGGACAAGTCATTGGTGAATTATAATTTACGTTAGTAAATTGCCAAGCCACATTAGTGAAGTCCCAAGTCATATTAGTGAATTCTTAAGTCACGTTTGTGATTCCAAATTTGGACAAGTCATTTTTGTTAAACAATCATATCCTAAGTGGAGTCTCATGTTTTCACAAGATACAATAGCAATATTTTTATGCCACATTAGTGGATTCTAAAGAGACTTCACTCAACATTGACCAACAAGAAATTTGACAAGTCATTGGTGAATTATCTTGATTAATGTTAGTGAATTCTCAAGCCACTTTAGTATATTTACAAGCGAGATTGGAACTTTTCAAAGCTTAGTTTTTAAAATTGTGGGAAATAATCTATTTTCAAGTGGGGTTTCATGTTTTCACAAAATACAATAATGATATTCCCATGAATCATTAGTATATTTATAAGTGACCTTATAACATTCAAAAAGTTTCTTTGATACTGGGAAAAAATCTATTCCCAAGTAGGGTCTATATTTTCTCAAGTTACAATAATAATATTGCCATTCTATGTTAGTGATTTCAATAGTTTTATGTTATCACAATAGTTACACTTGCACATAATTAAACCTGAAATAGATATCAATATTACATTATACTGATTTCAATACATATACGCCATATTTGCATCTTCTTTTACATATAAAATATCTCATATACTTAAATGGTAATTGTATAGTTTGCTTTTCAAAAAATAATGTAAACTGCAAATCTATTTACATTAGCTTGTCACCACCATAAGTACAAAAAATATAGTGTAGGTGTTTGTACAAAAAGTCATTCAACAGCAAAACACACTAAATAAATACAAATTAGATGCATTTTAATTTCAAATCAATTAATATGCATATGGTTTTCATCCCATTTCAATCCTTACATTTATTATTGGATTGAAATTCCTACATCTATTCTTAGTATGTTTAATCTGATTACATCTTGAATAATGATACACCTTCTTGTTTTAAAACTGTGACTCTCTTCGCTTGGTGTGTGGTTGTCCTGGGGGACATGTAGTCAATGGTGGTTTAAAAAAAGTATTGTTTTCATAATTTTTATAATGTAATTTAGTCAATTGAGGCACGTCAATGGTTTTCACCGGAATCATTGTGAAGCTATAACTTTTTCTTGTGCACAAATGCTTTTGTAAATATAGTTGCATCGTCAAATGTCTGTCCAATACTCATAAATAAATCCTTCCATTTTACTTAATTAACCTTAGAGAGTAGTGCAGGAGTATTTTGTGTTGAACATAGCAAAGATGGTGATATACTTTTAAGCTCTTGCCTAAAGGGAGATTCTGGTTATGACCATGGTAAGAAATCTTTCATTTTGCATTCACAATTACTCACAGGTCAATACTTATTTTTGCTGAAGTACTTTTCATATAGGAAATAAGCCTGAAGTAACTAAAAGCAAAATACAAATTTATTACTTCACAATTATCATTCCCGTACTCCCAACTATGACTACAACAATTCAACATTCATGTTACATTTTTCAACATCAACTCTTCTCGTAATCCTAACTATGACTACAATAATTTAATATCCATGTTACATTTTTAACATCGGCATACTTTTTATCATAGAATAGGAAACAAATCAACATCTATATTACATCTTTCTTTTTTTCACTCAATTTTTTTAACACTATCTTTGTCAGAAATCATTTATTGTATATATATAATCTATATAATTATTAACAAGACCTCTTTTTTCTTAGTTATAAAAGAGAAACAGTGCGAAATAGTATTTACAAAGATATAAAAATTGTCTTTCTCTTAAGAGAGAAGAGACAAAAGATAAAAAATGCAAAGTTTAAATTTTTCACGCATGAATGGGGAGAAGATGTAGAAAAAACAATACATGTAATTACCTATCACCAAGAAGAGGAGAAGATGATTACCCAGATGACGATCCACTCTATTAAAGATTACGATTTTTTGCTCAGATTTTTCGCAAAAGAGAGCATGTGAGAGCAGATTTTTCACTCCCAAAGTGAATAAAGAACAAAAACATAAGTTGTTATCTTTTAGTGTCTAGTGAAAGACAATTATATAAAGTTAAGTATGCTTTTTATTTCACTTAAAGACCATAGTCCTTAATTGAGATTTTAATATTTTATAATTCTTAATTGAGATTATATCTTTAAAAGGTCCTTAATTATCATTTTTTAAAAAAATAATTAATAATCAATAGATGGTTCGTCTTCTAAAGTAGACATGCTTTACTTTTGTACCACAATGTTATCTCTTTTCTATGATTTTAAAAATAGCAACGCGAAAATACCGTTTCTCAGACAGAGACAAAAGCAGGCTGTAAAATTAACTCAAAGTTACTTAAATTTTACGCCAAAACTCATCTAAAAATATATGAACCCAGAGGCAGAGATATATTGAGCCACATGAAATTACGAGATATATTATATCCTTTATACTAAAAATCTCATATAGGAAGAATTACAAACAACGTTATTGCTAATGATAATTTATCACCAAAACGGTGAAAAGCATATTTTCACCATGGTAAGACCTCTATCCCCAAACAGATTCCTTTCCACAATGCAGAATAGAGGGAGGATCCACACAATTTCCCTAAGCAATCGCGAGCAATGAAGACATATGAAGCAATTCCCCCTTGTACAGCAGCTTCAACATCACGTAGGTGAGTGCCGTTACAGGAAAACATTAACCTTGAAAACTTACAGTATGGTACAACACTGATTGGTTTTTTTGGCCTGCTTGTAGAACATCTGTTTCAAACGCCATAATCAAGTTCTTGTGTCAGCACACTAACCAGATGGCAGTAACACTCAATTTGTGATTGAGCTCATTGAACCTCAAAATAAGTCACCACTTAACAGAAGCAAGTACAGAGAAAAATAGTCTATGCTTATATTGTGTGCGTTTGGTTTTATGTTGTAAATTACAAAAACCATACATGAAACCAAATAGGCAAGTACGTACATGGTCATTTATGAAAATTAAACAAAATCCATTCCCCCTTTCAAAAATCCACTGAGCAAAGACTAACTGCATGCAATAAAAACAAGGACCCAACAAAGTGCCTACAAAACCCTCAATTTCTTCAGGATTTTTTTTTTTTGGGGGGGGGGTGTTTGGGGGAGGGGTGGAAGATACACCTTCACTTTGTCTGCATTCAGTATGCATGTGTCCATTCATGGGCTAGTCCCAAACGAATAATTTATAAACAGGAGCTGTCTTATCATACCTGGGATGCTGCACTCAGATCAGAACTCTTGTCGACTAAACTGTCCAGCCTCTCCCCTCTTGCAAGGACACTGTCGATAGTCTTATGCTGTATATAAAAGAAATGAATAAATCACAGTGAGCCCAAAACAACGCCAAAGATATAAACTCCATCATGTCTCTATCATGCAGTTCTCAGAAATCTATGCATCAAAGCGTTACAGATAACCAAACGAATACAAATTAGAAAGAGAGCAATGCAGAATAGGATAGCAACTGAGCTATTAATGAGCCAAATAAGAAGCATTATAGAATCTTCACATAAGAACTAAGAGATTAACATTTCATTGAGAAGGAAATAATTCAGAATTATATATTTTATATATGGCTTCAACAATATGAATCCATGCAGCTATTATCATCTATAACAGCAGAATGATATGTACGTCAAATTCAATATCAAGATCTCAAGCATCGAAATATTTCTCATAGAAAATAACTAATAACACAACAGAAAATCTTTAAAATTGAAGGAGGAAAAAAAAAGTCAAACAGAAGATAAGAATACGTGGTAAACAAGAAATGCAGGGAATCAATAGATTTTGGAAATTACTCAATACTTACAAGGATGATTTTCGTTTCATCCAGTTCCCTCTGGATTTTTAACAACTTATCAGCCTCTGCAGGGTCCTGAGGTTTAACAGAAGCAGGAATAAGAGGGCTTTTAGCCAAGACTCAAACATATTGTGCTGAAAGGTACAGAACAGAGAAAGAAAAACTTCACTATTTGGATAATTAACACAATCCACAAGCCTCCCTCTAGCTGAAGCTGATACAATTAGGTCCATAGATACCTGGAATTTTGTCAGTGCTTCGTTCAAATAAGGCCATGGCTGAGTACTGTCTGCTTGAGCATTTCGCCATGACTCACCAAAACTTTTAGTATATTCATCCAGCACCTGCAAGAGCATTAAGACATCATTATTTATTATCATTCATTTTACACATGTTATACATTATATACTACGTAACAGATATTTCAATCCAACATGTATTGACTGTAGTTCAAATATATTCACTCAATTTATTATTTGATACTAAAGGGAAAAAGGTACGTAACAAGCCTGACCAGAATGTTCATCCCTTTGTCATGCACCAACTATGGGGGAATTTACTTGCATAGAGTCATTTGATATCAGTAGGCACACATTATTAAATGCAGTCATGTGAACTCAAGTGGGGATAAAGGGCACCAAGAAACCAATAATTTGTTGTGGTGCAGATCACCTTCTCCAATGGAGCAATACTTGTTATCTTGGCCAGAGCACAGAAAAAAGCACACAGTCATGGAAGGAAAGATATACATGAGTGTTTGTGTGTGTGGTTAAAAGAAGAGGGGAAGAGGAAACCAAACTGAACGGTAAAATAACCAGTAAACTTAAAGAGGAAGGTCGATATCAGGAAGAGTAGTATTAATGATGGCTTTGCATTTATATCAAAAAGTACAAATTGAAAATCACCCAGATTTCATCCTAGAAGGTCAATTAGGATAGAAGGTCACCCATTAACCATGACGTATTGATATAATCAGAAGCTTAATAACACGGAACAAGATTGAATTGAATGTGCCCATTAGTGTTTAACGTTAACACTTCAGAATGGAATATTTTAATATAATCTCCATCAACTAAAAATCTACTAGATGAGACCCCTAACATCATTATAAATTCCTCACAGGTTGATTGAGGTTTAAAAATACCAAACAATATATTTGATCATGCACCTAGGAAGCAACACAGTTAGCATTTTCACTGCAAGGAAAAATGAGCCAAGTATTTATAGTCCGGAAGGACCCGTGACTAAACATGAAACAGGTTGTAACTGGAAGGGTCCATGGTTGTAAAGGTCGATTATTTGAAATCATCAAAAGTAAATGAGTCAGATCACAGATGCCAATGCTGAGATCATCTAGGAAATGAAGAAATATCTTAATCAATAGCTGTCAGCCTATCACTGGGACAATGGCATTACAGATAGAAGCTGTTCAAGTTACTCAAGCGATTTTCCTTCATTTATATATTGAAAAGCCCGCATTGAACTCACCTGATTAAGAAGAGAAAATGCACTTCGAACAGGGTAGTGATCATCCATAAATCCCAATGCACAAAGGCCATTCCTGTTGTACGAATGCACCTTATACTCTGCAAGAAAAAAACATAAATTAGATCAGAATCAACTCACTTTTTCTTAGAGGAGAATAAGCACATACTCAAAAAGAAATTGATGTCGCCCGTCAAAAAGTTAAGATTACCTAACACTGAAGATTAATGCTGTCTAGAAAAAAATAATTCTAATTATTTTGTTGTCTCCCAACCCGGCCAAACATCAACTAAGCTTTCTCTCAATGGACAGAGCTGGAATAGAAGCCACAAGTTTTATTTGGGATTTTTCATTTTTTTTATTTTTTTAAAAAAATCTTGGCAACAGCAATGTTTTCATTTCATGATGGATACCCAAATGCACAAACAAATCCATAATTCATGAGAAATCCAGGAAACTTCATCAGTATGGGGATATTGCCACCAATTGAAATGAATCAATAAAGCAATCAATAACCCAAAAACCTAGGGGGCCAACTCTTTTCCCGGGAGCGATACAAAACCCACCATCCGAGCTCCAACAAAAAAGGGGGAAATCTAGAGATTGGAGGCCTTAAAACCCTAAAAGCACATCCAAATGAAGGAGCAAGACGAACCCTCGTGCTGGACAGATTGGCGTTGGCCCTGAGGGGTGCGTTTGGCAACGGTACGACCCACAAAGACGATAAACTGCTTGACGCTGGAGCGTTGGAAGTAGCCGAAGTGGCTTACATCGGAAGCATTGGCCATTATAACCGGATCGGACCCATCGGGGCTGCATTTAAGCACCAACAATGCTGTGATCTTCATCTTTTCCCCTTTTCTCTGTACGTTTGTCTTGCGCTTCGTAGTAGCCGGCAACGGAGAGAGCTGAATTAGAAATGTACGTTAAAAAAAAAGGAAGCGATCGAATAAAACTATTCATAAAATAACGATACTATTCCATTCCCACTTCGAATGGCGATGGGCCTGTTCCCCTGCGGCTGAGAGCATTTGGGATCTGTGGGACTCTTGAACTGGCGTCAATTAAAAACGGAGTCGACAGGGCTGGTGATTTTGATTTGTAAATGTAAAGTAGCAACCTTTGGCGTCAACGAACAGAAACCCGTCGTTTGTTTTTTTTTTTTTTGGGGGACCAACAACAGAATACTGTCGTTCTTCGGTTGTTCCCGTCATTTTTTTGCCTTATTCGTTCTTTTCTGTTCTTTCTTTCTTTCTTTTTGTTTCCCAAGGTAATCGTCTTATTCGTTCTGTAATTAACAACTACCAAAAGTCTTTCTATTTTCACCAAAAGACATCGTCGTCTTATTGTGTCCGTATACTATAGATTATTTGTTGTTTGTGTGGTGGTGGTGTTTTTTTTTTTTTGGGTATACTAAAGATTATTTCACTGTATGAGAAAAAGAGTTCTTTTTTTAAAATACATTTTTTAGATAATTAGAATCTTCACTATTTATTTAGAATGATTCAGCTTTTTTAATAAATTAACAACAATTAAATTTAAATTTCATGTTTCTCATAATCTACACTTTCCGTTGTTTTTTTTTTATTTGCAAACATAAAGTTTTAAGGGTAAAGCTATTTATTTTAGTCCTTCTACATTACATTTTAATTTAATCCTTTAACTTTATTGAATTTTTTATTAATTAAATCAGTATATATATATATATATATAGTAATGAGTTATTTTATTTAGAAATCATAATTAATATAATTTATTTTAAAATTCGGTATACTATATGAGAAGATATATCTGATTTACATAAAAACCCGGGGGGGGGGGGGAAACGCTGAGATAGTTTGGTGTGTATTTTTTTTGCCCCCACGACCTGAAGTTTAGTTGGGATTTGAGTAAGTGAGTAACGCTAATTGGATCAAGTCGATTTGATGGATAAAATATACTGTTTACACGAAATATGAAATCAATGCTCTTCGTTAATTTGATTTATATATTAAACTACTTAAGTATATTTTCACATTCAGGTTCAGCAAATCAAGTTTCGTTTAAAGAATAAAGTAAGACTAACCAAATATAGCAAACGATTAAACAAACAACTGATAAGAAATCCTGACCAGAAAATTTAAGCTTGAAATGCGTCGTGGGAAGAAAGTTAGAAAAAATAAAAAAATTGGGGAACTCAATTCTTACTCATCAATTTTATTTCTTTCGTCACTTTCTTTGAGTGCTTGCATTGCAACCTGGTGGAATGCCTGTTTCAAACAGCAAAACAGAGAAGGATTACTTGTATGGATTTCTGGGAATTATGATTCAAAACCCTATTCTTTGTCTCATTATTTATGATACTTCTAGCATGTAATCAAATGCTTGACAGTTTTCCAGTTGGATCATGTAAAAAGTGAATTGGCATCAGCTTCTTCACAATGGATTCTATCCTTCTGATGCAATTTGATTTGTAAATGCAATTTGATTTGTTTTCAATCTTGCCATTTAATGATGTTGTGAAACAATAGATCTCTGGAAACATATATACAAGCAACTGAAAACGGCACAAAGAAATTTAAGACAACATGACGTTATACAATTATGAACCAAGTTGCTGTTTATTTATTTATTTTTTTGGAACATTTAGACAATTCCTAGAATCTCTCAAATTGTTCATGATCTAAATTGACTTCGATTTTAAATTGTGACAGGTTAAGAATATGATCATAAACTTGTTTTTGGTTTCCTTGTTCATCCAAACAACAGTAGCCCAGAGCACCGCAAATCCAAGTGATCCTGCAAACCCACAGCCTCCTGCTGCTTCTGCCCAGACATGGTCAACATTAAATGGTAACCAAGGATTTTGTTTCACATCTTTCCCTTAGACAGCATCTAGCATGGGGATTTGTTCAATTTTTTCAGGAAATTATTCATTTTCTCGGGCTTGTTATAAATTTCTTAAAAATGTTTCTGTGAAATCTCATGGTAACATATCTATGTATCTCGTTGGCAAAACATATATGTGTGTGTGTGTGTGTGTGTGTGTGTGTGTGTGTGTCTGTATATATTACCCAACTATTAATAAATTGTCATAATATGGCTCACTTTAGACCTACGTGAATTAATAATATTCATGGGTTCAGATTTCCCAGCTAATTCATTATGTTCAGTAAATTAAGAATCTGGATACCAAGCATATCCCCCCCCCCCAAAAAAAAAAAAACCATAAACATCACGGTAATTGATGCTTTTCTTACGTCACTTGCAGGGAGACGACCGCTTGTAGTAGCCCGAGGTGGGTTATCTGGGGTTTTCCCAGAAGGCTCGCAATTTGCAATTGAAATTGGAATGGACTCAAGTTTGCTGGATGTGGTAATCTTGTGCAATCTTCAGATCACAAAAGATGGGGTTGGTTTGTGTCTGACAGATATTAGGCTTGACAATGCAACCAACATAGCACAATTTGATCCTAAAGGCCAGAAAACCTACGTTGTGAACAGCAAGAATCTCACAGCATGGTTCTCAGTGGATTACACAGCAAAACAGCTAGCAGAAAATGTGCAATGTGAGTCACCAATACAGATTCATTTTCCCATTGCTAAAAGAAATAGAGGATGTTAGACAAAAGAAACCAATGTTATTCTTTTTCCTTTTAGATCCAGGGAAAACTCATAATCTAGAATTAGGTAGGCTTGAGGGTATCATACGACTTACGTGAGTTTGGGAGTAGAAAATAAAAACACAAGGCTTACAGTGTATACAACTATACATACCAGTTTATAATAAGTCAGAACGCGACAACTTACTGCTTGCCACCTCGTCCACAGTGAATCAAGCAATATACTCCCGACCCCCTTCGTATGACGGTCTGTATCCAATCGCCACTCTTGATGACATAATAAAGAGTGAACCCCCAAAGCTCTGGTTGAATGTCCAGGTTCTCTCTCTCTCCCCACATCTTAATGCAAAGTGGGTCATACTCTCAGAGACTCTTACACAGGCTTTTTAAAAGCGATTAATGTAATTGACCAAGCTGGTGCAGTATGCAGCATTCTACACCCAACGCGGAATAAAGATGGAAGATTTTGTCATGAAAACGTTGAGTTCTTCAAGCATATCCTTCGTTTCATCTCCAGAGATTAGTTTCTTGAAGAGCATCCATGGGAGAGTGAACAAGGCTATTACAAAGGTCATCTTCCAATTTCTTGACGCTAATGAAGTTGAACCCTCGACCAACCAGATATACAGTTCCATAGCCAAGGATCTTGCGACAGTCAAGTTATTTGCATCAGGGATCATGGTTCCAAAAGAATATATATGGCCAATCAAACCAGACAGATATTTGGGGCCTCCCACAACACTCGTAGCTGATGCCCATAAACTGGGACTGGAAGTGCATGCGTCCGGTTTCGCTAACGATTTCATTGCAAGTTATAACTACAGCTATGACCCTGCTGTTGAGTACCTTCAATTTTTAGATAATAGCGCTTCTGTTGATGGTTTCGTCACTGATTTCCCTCCAACAGCATCAGCAGCCATAGGTAAGATGATAAACCTTTGATCCTTTGCTAATCTTTTTTGCCATAGCACAACCAAGAGAGACCCAACTTATGACCGAGATAAAGTCTAACGCCCATAACTTTATGTCTGCAGCATGCTTGGCATATAACACCGCCAAGCCAATAAAAGGTATCATACCAATCTTGCAATGATCAAAATCAAAGCCTCAGATAAACATGAAGTACAGACAAGCTATATTACAACAATATCAATATCATTTGATTTTGCAGGGCAAGCTTTGGTCATCAGCAGAGATGGAGCAAGTGGTGTTTATCCAGGCAGCACTGATCTTGCATATCAGCAAGCAATAAATGACGGGGCCGACATTATAGATTGCTCAGTTCAAATGACAAAAGATGGAGTTGCCTTCTGTTCTGATACTGCCGACCTAATGGCATCTACTTCTGCAGTGAGTCAATTCATGCCTAAATCTTCCGAAGTACCCGAAATTCAATCTGAAAGTGGTATCTTCTCCTTCGACCTTACATGGAGCGAGATTCAGACTTTAAAACGTAATGTTTTATAAAACCTACAATTGACATACAAATCTAGTCATGGGATCAGAAGATTTAAAAACAGAACCCGCACTAACTGGTCTCTTGTTTCAGCTCAAATTGTTAGCCCTTTCGTCAACGATGGCTTTCAAAGAAACCCAATAAACAAAAACAGCGGTAAGCTAGTCACCCTCTCTGAATTTTTGGATATTGCCAAGGCAAAGGCAGTTTCTGGCATTCTGATAAACATACAGGTATGCAACTACCCTACCACCTGCAATGCTTTTCCTTAAAAAAATACCAAATTTTACTAAACATCTTCATTTGTTTCACAGAATGCTGCCTACCTCGCATCAAACAAGGGTCTTGACATTGTTGGCAATGTTAGCACTGCCTTAAGCAATGCAACGTTTGACAAGCAATCCACACAAGTAGTTATGATCCAATCAGATGATACGTCAGTGCTATCCAAGTTTAAGGATATCCAATCTTACAAAAGGGTTCTTCTAATTGAAGATAAAATAGGTGATGCACCGGGGCCGACAGTCCAGGAAATCAAGAAATATGCAAACACAGTGAACCTTCCAAAAGGATCTATTATAACAACATCTGATTCCTTCACCACCGGAATGACAAATGTTGTTAAAGAAATGAAAGACGCCAACCTCACAGTATTAGTCCATCTTTTGAAAAATGAGTACATCTCCCTAGCATTTGACTATTTTTCAGATCCTTACATGGAGGTTGCTAGTCTAGTCCAAATTGCATCAGTTGAAGGAATCGTAACAGCATTTCCAGCCACAGCCAGCAGATATATGAGTAAGTACTTCCAATCTATTTGGCTTTCTTCGTCCCACCAACTACAAATTTTCACACTACCAAAGGGGCAAAAAAAAAATAAAAAACTTACAAGCGTTAAGATAAACAGAAGTTCATGATATATTGCCCTTGTCTAAATGCAGGGAGCCCATGTAGCAATCCTAATCCTCCAAAACACAGTTTTTCCTTCATCGCAGCCAACCCTGGTGACCTACTAAACTCCCTATCTCTGGAAGCAAGGCCACCAGCAGAAGCACCACTTCCACCTCTTCAAGCTCAAAACGTCACCGACCCACCACTTCCAGCACTAAACAGTGCAAGAAAAGCCGACCCTGGGCCCGCTGCTTCCACTTCAACGTCGAATGCACCTCCAGCATCCTCTTCAGCTGCTTCTACAAATGCAGCCGATCGTGATCTGCTTATAACGGTCATTGTGGTCTTTGGTATGCTTAAAGCTGCACTGTGATGTTTATTTAGACCATATTAAAGACCCAGCTCTTCAAATTTCATTCCTTAGCATCAGTTCAATTGTTGTAGGATATCTCTAAGGAATACATCAGGTGCTAGTTCACACAAGACAATTATTAAAGCAGTACATTTGTGTTAGATTATTAGATATTAATACAGGACAGAAGTTAACAATTTACGTTCTTTATCCAAGATGCATGAACGGTTAATATCTAAGTTCAATATTAATGAGTCGGATCCACTTCCTTCTCTCTTCTCCGAACTCCCAGTACATAAATTATGAATGATGATTCCACTTTGCACCAATTTGAGCCCAAGTTAAACCTTTTCTTTTAGCTTGATAACATTCCGAATAAATGAACTTACCACAGCAGCATTTCTCAGGAAATTGATTAAAGTTATGTTTGCTTAGATGATGTATGGAATGAAAGAATGAAAGAAAGTGTCTCGTGATTGGACTGATTCGTTCATTCTCTCATTCCAAACATCCCTAACCATACATGACCTTAAAAGCGGAGCCGGTGGACATACTCAACGGGCTTTCTCGGCATCCAAAGAGAGAACAGGCTTGGGATCCAAGAATTTTTCCCCCAAACCATGACTCCAGATTGGATTTTACTATAGACAATGGAAGTCCCAGAACCAACGCATTGCAACTCAATAAAGCTGTGTTTGCTAGATGATGTTTGGAACGAACGAAAGAAAGTGTTCCAATGTAATCGCACTGATACATTCATTCCCTCGTTCCAAACATCCCCAACCAAACATGACCTTAAAATCGACGACACAGGTATTGAACCATCTTCTATGGGCTTTCTCAGCTAGAAACAGAGGACAGCCGAAAGTGAATAACAAAAGAAAAGGTCTAAAGAAAAGCAACTTTGTAAAAAAGAAGACAAGTGGTAACTTTTATTTACTTAAGGAGGCTCAGGTCATCAGTATGGGATGCATCGGCGAAAAGCAAGAGCTCCCGGGCTGCAAAAAAAATCGGTTTCCTCGTGGAGAAACTGACAAAAGAGCCATTTCAACCAGGAGGCCATCCGATAGCATCGCCCCGCCAACGGCAAGCCTTGTTTTCAAGTCTGCTGATCCCTCCACACTCCGAAACCTTCATCACAGCCACAGTGGGAGGGGGGAGAGAGAGCGAGCGAGCGAGAGAGAGAGAGAGAGAGAGAGAGAGGAAAAAGGGAAAAGAAACATAGAACAAGAAAGCGAGTAAAGGAACATAGATACATACATAGATAGAGAGAGAGAAAGAGGAGATGATGATGATGATGATACTCAAGGGTTTCGGAAAAATCACAGGTCGATCGTCCCTGAGATTTCAGTGTGAAACACTGAAGTTCAGAGAGTCGGCCTCATTCTCAGATGGAGTGTGGATGGAGAAAACCCTAATTTCCCTCAAACGAGCGGCGAGCACTTAAATAATGGAAATTTTTTTTTTTTTCCCTCTTGACAACGCGGCCCTTCGTGTTATTCGCTTGCAACGAAAAGAAAACGGTGGCAGTTTCGTCATTCTGCCGTTACTGTCTTGGTGTTTTATTGACGGGTCCCGTACTTTCTCAATATTGGCTAAATCGTTTGCAGAAAATCGGAAAGGTTGTTGGGTTAATGCTTCTCATGGAGAGTTTTCTGTAAAAGCTGCCTATGAATTTCTGAGTAATCAGGTTTTATAGAAGATTCTTGAAAAGCAAAATTTTTTTCTTTAACAAGTAAATCAAGAGAAAATTTTAACTAACTCTCATAAAATAAAAAGAAGCCTTACATGGAATGATAATTGTCCTAAGTGTAAAATTGCTGGGGAGGTGTGGCGTTGATGTATCAATCCCAACTCTGTACAGAAGTTCTTTGGTTTACCTCTGCAGGATTGGCTGAAGTAAAATGCAAAAAATGAAGTTGCTGCAGGATCTTTCAAAAGATGACCCTGCCCCCTGGCACAAGGCATTCTGCTACATATATTGGGGCATTTGGAAAGCAAGATGCACGCGTGTTTCAAGGAGAGGGTGAACTGCTATGGACGTGATATAAATTTGTAAACATGGCCTGTTGGAGAATGAAAAGGCTAGGAATCATAGACAAAAAAATTACTGCTTGGAACTTTGTGGGCAAAATTCATGGGACCACCATACCCAAATTACTTAGATTTGATATAGATGGATCTGTTAATTCACACTGATTCACTCAAGTGATTAAACTTAATCCTGAGGGAATGTGCTCCACATCATCAGCTCATGTTAGAAGTACACCAAATAAGAAACTATCAATTGAAAGAGGCTGAAATCATCTTCACGAGTAGAAACTCAATCATTGGCAAGAAGCCAAGAAAGGCATAGGTGCTGTGCAAGGCTTTCATAAACTCTCAGTCATATAAGTGCCAATGTCTTGCCTAGACATCTTCTAATAAGAAAAAGAGCTCTACCTCTGATGGTTAATTTCTTGTGGGCTCTGCTTGATTTAAAAAAAAAGAGAGAGAAGGGAGAGGAGGGGAGGAGAGGGAAGAGGAGGGGAGGGGGGGCTCCCACCCAATTTGGGGGGAGAGGTTTTGGAGGGAAAACTTAAAATTTCTCCTCCCTCCTCTTCCCCCCAACCAAACAATGCCGTAAGGTAGGAATCAGAAAGGATAACAATATAAATTAACTATTGAAAGTATTAAATAGAGTTGCCTCCTTTTTTTTTTTTACCTTCCTTATATTTTTCTCACCCTTGAATTTCAACTTCAATGATTGAGATTGAATATAAGATATTATTGTTGTTGTTGTTGCTATTGTTATTATTATTATTATTATACTACATTCATCCCAAATTATAAAAAATTTTTGAGGGAAATTTATTATCTCATAATATAAAATATTTTAAAAATATTAAGGTTTCATTAAGTAGATTTATTTTAATATTATCATATTTCTTTCTATTTAATACTAATTAAGTATAGATTTATGATTATTAAATTAAAAATATTTTTTAAAAATTTATATTTTTATTTTAAAAAAGTAAAGTTATTACGTGTATTTAACAAGGTTATTAATATATAAGATTTTATTTAAAAATGTCTTATAATTTAAAATAAAAAGAGTATTAAATAATAAATAAATAAATTTAGCTTGTTAAAATTTGATATGAACAATTTAAAAGCATAATTAAAATTATTTTATAAAATAAATTTTTCCTAGTTTCAGGATATATTATGTTAATTTGAAGACATTTGTAAAGTTAAAATATTAGCTGATAGTACTGACTCTAAGATGATAGCAGTGGTCATCAATGGTTAATAGTATTATAGTAATGACTCTAATAGTTTACTATAAGTGAAAGTAATTTATAATAATCAAATACAGTATATTTTAAAAATAAAAAAAAGAAAATGAAATTAGCTCTAAGATGCTCCTATTTTTTGTTTTTGAAAATAAAACATAAAAAAAATTAAAAACATTTAAACCCAAAATACTTACTTTACTTATACATTTTTTTATTTTAAAAACGTAGAAAACGATTTTTATACACGGAAATCAAACTGGCCCATAGTCTGCATCTCTATTACGATTCTGGCCTCGTGCAAATGAATCTCGAGCACTTCTTTAACATTTCTTGGCCAAGAATCTCAAACTAAACGTTATAAAGTTCTGCAACGCTGCAAAACTCATCAGAACTACTTCAAGCTGAATAATCAACAACCTAATTATTCCTCGCGACAGCCCTTGAACGCATATAAAGAATGAACTTCAAGTGGAAAGCTTTCTTGCAGTTTGAGAAGCAAAATGGGAAATATGATAATGAAAATGGAATAGAAAATTATGGCTTCAAGGCAATCTAGGCTTGAAAGAATACAAATTGCAATGGATCACGAACTGGGTATATTTACATGATCTCTCTTCCCTTCTGTTGCAGCACAGTTTTATATGCAACTTCACCTGATGAAGTGATATAGTAGGTTACCTGCCATGAGAAGATGCAACTTCAAACAGTCATGACATGCATGAGAAAAATCAATATCATTGTAGAATATAAAATCTGTAGCAAGTCACACTATTTATAAGCCGAGACTTGTGTAATTTACTCCTTGCATTCTATGCAATGTATATGATCCAATCTAGTCCTTAGGTAAACCTTTTATTAATAATGATACAGGTAACAGATCATAGAGAAGTAAGTAGTATATATCTATTATGAACAGAGCGCTTTTCCTTAGGCTTGATTTGCATAGAAGGAAAAGTGGGGAGAAAATAGCGAGGAAAAAAATCTAGGAGTAGAAAGTTCCAAAACTAGTAATTTTTTTAAACTATTTTTAGAAGTTTTATCTCCTAATTTTCCTTCCTTTCTATGTTTCTCCTCATCCAAACAAAAGGCTAGGACCTACTTTTGACACGCATATCGTAGATATACCAAATCTGCCTATGCATGAATCTCTCCATGCATAACACGATTCAATTGGCCAAATACCTTTAATGTATGGACTAGTAGATCAAAGCAATGCCAAAAATATTATGGAATAATTCAGAATATCTAGATCACTAGGTTTCTTCAGAAAGAACTCATGAATGAAAGTTTGATACTCACAATTTGCATTGGGCTGACTCTGTGAAGAAGGAACCCATCAGCCAATTCTCTAAAAGAGCCAAAAGAAAAAGGAAAATTTCATAAGTAGGCACTAAATAGCAGGTGTCAAGTTAGGGTAAAGTTGTCTAGATGCCTGCTATCAAGTTTTCTGATAGAGACATAACATGTGCAAGAAACTTGTTGAGAGACCAGCACCCATGGGCATTGAGTCGTCAAAAATGTTCATTTGTCTTATCCTTATGAGAAAACATGATGGCAAATAGCTAAAAAGGTGTACCCAGCCTTGCCCATGACCAAAAGCAGAGGTTGAAGATTGGTACTCACCGACTATGTAAAGAGCTTCCATCGACAAAAAATGAATAGGGTTTTCTGATTCAGGCCAGGTTCCCAATGTAAGCTACACTGCTTTCTTGGGTATGGCTAGTGCAATCTTGGCCACTCAAGTACACGTTCTGAAGAGTAATATTTGGTTTAGTCAGATGAGAGACAGTGGAGGCATCATTAACTTGATGACTGCATAAAGACTTACTACTTCAAGTTTCTGAAATATTCTACGCAGATGGTTGAAAACCTCTTGTCTCTGCATCTGCTCATTATTCTCTCCACAAACCACCAGTGGCTGGTATCCAACAACTATGCGCCTGAAATTGTAATTCATCAACTATTAGAATAACAATTATCATTGTATACTACAACAACAAGAAGTCAACATCAAGCTTCTAAGGTCCACGTCTATGTGAATTCGATAGAGTTTTATGTTAGTTGTGGGGGCCTAACACAACCTTCCTTTATTATCTGGGCTTGGGATCTACTATGAAACAAAGGCGGAGTTAACAATTATTATTGTATATGTTTGGAGAATTGGGGAAGAAAGAGCTCGTAGACAAGATTTCTTTGTTTGAGCATTAAAGCAATAAATTGATCCATTTGAAGCCTGCCTTAACACATAAAATCTCAAGTTTTGTAAGGATTAAATTGATGCAAACTACCAAATATTTGTTATTTCATATGCCCATTATACATAAACTAAATGCTAACTTCATACACAGCGGAAGTATAAAGACCGGCCATACCAGTTACTACCATTTCTTTCTAGCGTCCTAATCATCCAATGCAACTGATTCTTCCTGTCACCACTTAGTGATCCCGCAATGCAAATTCCTTCTGCATGAGAAAACAAAACCATAGTAGAGGAATATATTAAAGCTTAATAACAATCAAGAAGGTACAATTTCTTTCGGGCAGCAAAACCAATAGGGAGGAAAAAAGAAATTTTGTGATTTTTTTATGCACAACTTAGACTGAACCAATATGAAATCAGAAACTAAGTAAATAACCTCACATTTGAAAGAAAAGGTAATTTCTATTTCATAACGTGCAAGGAATTAGTTTTCCCTGAGAATCTTGATGACCTTGGGGGCGTTAAGTCTAACAAATAATAATCTAGAAAGCCAACAAAAGCAACAAAAGCTAAAAGGAGCGTCATAGCACAGTGACATGTATACCAGGTAGAAACTAGGCTATCTTATTTCTTCCTCAAGTGTAACAATCTCAGTAAAATTGCAGCACTTCTTACTAATTTGACTGAGGATGAAAAATTAATAGATTATTATATCATTGCCAATCCATATGATAAGGTTTTCACCCAAAAAAATATGATTAGGTAATCTTCTGCTTTAGACTATAAACCTGCTGATACCCAGTGCCAGCTAGATGCTATTCAAAAGTCAATTTGGACATTTTTCAGTTAGTCAAGTCCGTTACCATCTTCGGCATAAAAAAAAATTAAGATTCGGAGAGCAGGTGACCATAAAGAAAATACTCGATACTAAAAGCTAAAGAGCTCATCAAAGCTTTTTTCACACCATGCACTCCCCACCCCAACCCCACACACATTTTGCTGTGACAGATATGCCCTCCTACTTTATATGACATTTTTTATAACTAAAATGTCAAATTGATCAATAACGAACTTAAAAAAATATATATATCTCAACCAAATTAAGCAAGGGTGTGGGATTGGCTAGCTTATAACGTTACCACATCAAATGCAAGATCATATTTGAGGATATATATAATCTAAAATTAGCATTTTATAAAAGAGATATATCAAATACTAGCATGAATAATAAAACCTGCAGGTAAAACATCATTGCTAGAACAGCAAGTCAGATGGATGCAGAGGATGGCCAAATTCAGTAAAATGAAAACATCGTATGACAAGCAGGCAAGAAAGCACATCAGAATTTCACTTCAACTCTACCAAGAAATTCTTCAGTGAAATGCCCTGAATGCAGATAAATATTGAACAAACAAGAAATACTTGCAGTAATTCAGTATCCACACCGATAATATCTAGTGTCTTCCCATTAGATATTTTGAACTTCTCTTCAAAGCACCCTGCTACTGGTCCTTTTGAAGTTCTTGTGGAGCACGAGATGTACCTGCAGATGAAGTCCTTTCATAACCATCATATCAAGATGATTTGACGAGAAAAGTAATTGATCAAACAATACAGTTGGTATTCAAGACTTTGTGGTGACTGGTGACATCATTTCCGTGTCATGCAAATATACCAACATAGAGAACCGATTGCTCAGATGATAATATTACCAGGGAAGCTTCAGTGATGGAAGCTGCCGAGTAGCCTGTCAAAAAAATATATGGTTGCTTATAGAGCCATGAGCCAGAATGTCGTTGTATTAAAAGTAAAATCAACCATAATCACTTGTTCAAGTGAATATCAAACATCCATTAAAAAAAAAGATCAAATAGTGATAATTCATTATTTTCATGCTCATAAAAGGAAATAAACAATATCTTTGGCACCTCAATTTTAGTCAGAAACTAATATCTCAGTCAAACTATCAGAGAACCATTTCAAATGTTAGTTAAACTAGTTAAAACAAGGAAAAGATTTGCTTGAAATTCCCTAGGTTTTCACTTCAAGTTTTTCAACAGAAAACATGAACATTTTTTTCCAATCCAGCACCTTATTACAGACTGGTTCAGACTTCAAAGCTCTTTCTGGTTGAAGAACTTGTTATCAAACACTTCAAGAACCACATCTGAAGCCTAATTTGCTAACAATATAGGAAATTTTTCACCTTTCCAGCTTTCCTTACACAAAAATTTGGAGATATGCAATATCTATTTTCTTTTATTATTGTAATTTAACAGTAACGTCCCTTATTATTATCATTATTGCTATTATTATTATTATGTATCAGAAACACAAGAAATACTTATCATCCATAAATTTCTTTTATTTTATTTATCTTTTCATTCTATTTCATTTTTCATAACACATGGGCCATGAGCATTTTCGTGAAAGTTTAAAACAGACCAAAAAGAGGAGGATTGTGGTCCTGTAAAGATAATGATCTACATTCTGAAAGAGTGGATCATCTTCCCCAAGCTCACTGCTGCTCACGAGAAAACTTGCTCTGTAAGTCTTTGCCACCTTCTCCATCTTCATGAACGACAAAATTATATTATTCTTTTTTTTGGGAGGGGGAGCAATGATATAGGCTAGACCAGAATTTGTTGAACCAACAATGAGACTCTAGATTCCAATGTGTCAATGAAGGAAAAGATAAGGAGATGAATCTGAATATCTGGTTCATGCAATTCAACAAAACAGGTGGGACGCCTTTAAAGTAACAGTTAAATTGCATATCCGTATACAACACTTTTCTGCATCCAGGTCAATTATAAAATTTAAAGGGTATGGCAGTAAAGTGGGAAGAAAGGCAAATGTACTTCGAAAAGTCTATATTATATGATTCAAAAACTTGCTGCAAATAAAAATCAGCTTCAACATGCTATATCTGGCTTAGCAGAGAACTGGTATCAAGTATGAAAGAGTAAATTTCTTTATCCTATGATGCACTTGGTTCAGCTGAAGAAAGAGAAATGGACCCAATTCCAAAATCAAAAGAAAAATGAGGAGGGGACAAAAACTACCTGTTTCAGTAGATCTAATTGTTGTTGAAGCGGTCTGAAGCCTCCTTTCACACTGATGAAGTACAAATCAAGAGAGGTGCGTCCATATATGAACTTCGGAGGACGTCCCAAGTTTAGAGCTATGTAGAGAGCAAAGCAGAGAGAAACTTGTGTAACAACCGTACAGACCCAAGATGTCTTCTCCATTTCGACATAGAAATTTTCAGAAAGCTTTCTCCTCCACTTAGTGTAATGGCGACGTGCTCGATCTGAAACGTCAGAGATCAACTATAGCTTATAGGCCCATGTCGCACATGACGCTGGGCCCCCCAACCCCCTCAGGAAATCAATCATCGACATGACAGAATCATGTGCGTGTGTGAGAGTGAAATCCATAGGAAGATATAAGCTCTGGATTATTTTCACCGTATGATACAATCGATCAAATCATGTTATGGTCCGAAACAAAGGTTCAACATGATTGATTAATTTTTTGTCCTAAAAAACAAGATTGAGCCGCCGAAATCGAATAAACGTACAACCTCAAGACTCCCCACACGGCTTGGCATTCTCATATTCATATGTACCAGCCCACAAACACAGGGAGATAAGTTTCCCTTTTTCTTTTTCTTTTTTTTTTTTTAATTGAGGTGACGTTTCCTTTTCGATTCCTCAAGGTATCTCCGATGGGTTAGCTTGTGAACGGATTTACTTCCATTGTATGATGATTGATGAGAGAAAAGCATATAAATTCAGAAACAAGTTTCACTGTTTATCATAGAAATGAACAGAATAGATAAAACTAGGAAAAATTTATTTCACAAATACTAAATTTTGTATATTTTAGATCAAAGCTAGCTAAAAAAATGCTATATTTTAAATTAAAGGGAGTAGCTTTTTCATAATCAGTCTAACTACAATTTAATTGCAATTTTTTCTTATTAACATGTTTCTTTTTATTGAAAGTAATTCAATTACAAAACATTAACTTTTAAATCCTTAACTAATTCAACGACATGTCCATTTTTTAGTCTTGATCTCTAGTTCTAAACTAAATTTAGATGGCCAATTAACCTCTATTAGGCCTCTATTTGAAAGCGGATTGAATTAGGCCAATTTTATTAACAATTTGAACTTAAATTTATTTTTAAAAAATTAACGCAGTAATATTGTTTTTTTTTAACAAAAACATCTAATCTCAATTGTAAATAAACATTGAGCTATTCACCGGGAAAAAAAAAAACCATACATAGATCTCAATCATATGTAAGGATCTTGCTCACTCTATTTTTTAACAAAGCGATGCTGCTCACAACAGGGAAGAATTCAAATCATATAATTCGAAGTTTCTGGTACGGCACATGTATATGGCCTTATGTAACTTTTCTATCCTTAATTTTTTTTTTCTTATTTATTTTTCACACTCTAAATTTTGTCTCTCGGACAATTCAATTTATCTATCCATTTGCTTTGCTGATTCAAAGCGATTCAATTCTTCAAGATCTACAATTTAAAATTAAATTGTTTTGAGTCAATATTAATTTAAGGACTATAAATGGATGATTTAATGAAAGTTTAACGAGTAAAAAATATATTTTATTTTTAAATCTTTTCACACTTTATCTTATCTTTTTGGGGGAACTGAGAAGCTGAAGTCACCATGAACCGCATTTTGAGATGAAAAGGGCTGCTACGAACTGTTTTTAATTTATTATTTTAAAAATTAGTATTTTATAGAATATATTTTAAAAAAAATAATAAAAATAAATGTTTTTTCATCCTCCTTTTTTTTCAGAACAACAATTATAAAATATCTAAATAATATTTTTATTTTTCTACTCTTAAAATAATATTTAATTTTTTATTTTTTAAAATATATTTTTTAAAAGCATGTTATCAAACAAATTTTTTTTTAACTATTCCTATAACAAGTTGCCAAATAAATCCTAATTCTCTCCACTCTCCACTGACTTCTCATCAACATCATCTCCATCAGTGAATGATTTAAAATGAAAATTTATGACAATATTATTCAAATGTAAAAAAATTGTTGATTAAATTTGAATCATTGACTATAAAAATATGAGATTTCAAATCTGTAATAGAGATAAAAACAACAAGAACACATGGGGGCAAATGAAAATCCATCGAGGTCTTGAATTACTGTACACTACTGCTAGATTCATTGGAGAATGGTTCAAGAGTAAGTTGGAGCATATTATCATCATTGGAATATATATTAATTATTAATTATTAATTACTCTTCTAATACTATTTATAACGCAGGAAAATTGTTGATTTTGATCCTTTTTATAGGATATATTAATTATTATGGGTAAACATAACTTTTAATCTTTATATTTTACTCGTGTTTTGTTTTTATTCCTTTTTTTTTTGTTTTACGTCCCTATAATTTTTTTTCATTATTTTTGACCTCTATGAACAAAGTATATGAACTTTAAAAAATTAAAAATAATAAAAAATAAAAATGTAAGGATCTAAAACACCTAAAAAACTGTAAGGACCAAAAGCAAAACGCGAGTAACATATAGGGATTAAAATTATGTTTACCCAATTATTATTATATCCATCTTTATCCTTCTGCCTTTATTATATGTTGGGAATGTTATTAAATGTTAAATATTTTATTTTTAATATATATATATATTTATATTGAATAGAAGTAAAGTTAAAAAATTTGTTGAATTTTTAAATAAAGTTAATGAGGTTAAATAAAAATATTAGAAGTAACTTATAGTTTAAAACGGGAGAGAGTATTGCTCACATCTTAATTATCAATCATCGATTAAATGTTTGAAAGATAATCAGAAGAGGACAAAATCATGGTGCAAAAGCCGCATCAGCAATTATTTCTTCTACCACAAAAAATAGGAATAAATCTTGTCGACTCAGACAAACGCTTGCATTGTAGCCATGAATATAATGTTCAGGAAAACAAATTGTTATTGTAATTGTAACTAGATTGTAAGACACGCTTTGCGCAAAGTCTAAGTATAACTTTGTATTATGTTGATAATTATATAGCATACGTCAACTCCAGTTTTAGTGTTCTAGACGTTGAATGAGAGTTCTCGTGCCCTTTTCAAATTGTTCAATAATTAAATAAATTTTACGTCCAGACAAATATTTTCATATTAAAAAAAAGCCTTGTCAAACTTCACATTCGAAATAGCACACGTTATTTTTACCATAAACAACTAAGTTGTTACATACAAAAAATAATATTTAAATTTTCAATTACTTGCTTAAATAACAAAAACCCCATCACGCATGTTAATTTTATTTGATAACATTCTAATGAGTATGCTTTTAGTAATTAATAAGAATTAACATGAGTTGAGGCAAGATCTGGAATGCTAGATTCCCCGCCTCTTTATTTGATATTTTCTCGGTCTTTTGTTTAGGCTTCAACGTCCAGTGCTTGTAACTACCAATATTTGGAATTTCGA
Source organism: Prosopis cineraria (assembly GCF_029017545.1). NCBI lineage: Eukaryota > Viridiplantae > Streptophyta > Magnoliopsida > Fabales > Fabaceae > Prosopis > Prosopis cineraria. The sequence goes on along the minus strand of NW_026555340.1, from coordinate 25,541,130 downwards.
AAGTCCCACGGAGTACAATTACTAAACATTATGCGGGTGAGTTAAAAACATGATTTTCTGATCAAACATTCATCCGAACCCACATTTATTTATTTATTTTCACAGAAAGTCAGGTTGAAGAGGATTATTTGCATTGCTGGTGAAAAGTTAAAAAAGCATTTTGTATTTGCAAGCGTGCTTCCTTAAACTTAAATAGTACGATGAGAGAGATTTATAACTGGCAAGATTTTGCTGCTACTTTTTTTTTCTACCTGTTCATATTCCACAACAGTTACATTCCCTTCCTGACTTCACTATATAGGATTTCTGCTGTAACCCTAAACAGGCACTATCCTACAGTGTTATGATCGGAAAGAAGAATAAAAGTGATATAGTAAAACAGTTGCCAGAGCTTGTTCATAATCTACAAGACTAGAACAAAAGACAGGCGCCTTCGACATCTTACAACGGTCCTCCGCCAACCAGGACGCTTCCTGTTTTTTCTTTTCAATACTCGGACCTGCCAGGGCCACAAGAGGTGACCAGTATTAGGCTCATGCCTCATCATCCATGTCAATGGTTTCTGGATGCATTTGTATCCGACCCTAGTCAAATTCCCAACACAATCCTCAGCCGAGATCAGAAAAATGTGTCACCTATTACAGTGACCAGTTCCAATTTTACGTTTTCACCTGTATATACATATAGTATAATGCATATGTTGGAAGAAGCATGGTTACAAAAATGACATTACAACTGAAGAATTACAAATCATCTGAAACCCTAACGATGCCATCTTCTGATCTTCAACGTAGATATTGCATGGCTGGCTAGCTGGGGTTCTAGGTTTGCCAGAACTAGGCCGATGCCTAGGTAGATTTTTGCCAAAGCAATGGTGGGATCCTGTTTTTTTCCCCCATTTAGTTACTGATCCATCTTCTTTTTCGTGCTGGTCGTTCTTGTTTGACTTCTGAATCCACAGTATTTTCACTTTTAGCAGAAGGCAATGGTTCGCTCTCCAACTTTTTGATAGTCAGAGCCTCTTTCTCACTTGGCATTGGGAGCTTGAACCGCTCACTGCGTTTCTTCAACTTCTCAACTGTGTCAATGTGCCGATCCCCAGATCCCTTAGGATCAGCATCTTTGCTTTCCATATCAATGGAATCCTTTCCTTCAGCTGATGCGTTGTGTTGGTTTTCGACAGTCTCAACTGTTTTGGCAGATTCATCCACAGGTTTCCCAACTCCAGAAGACGCATCATTGTTATCTTTATCAATGTCTTTGAACTTCAGGGAAGATGATGGCTTGCCAGTCACACTGAAATCCCTTTCCTTATGACTCGTCCAGCGTTCCAATTTAGATCTTCCTCTACGAGATTCATGTTGTTCATCATCTGATGAAATGTCTTCCCGGTGTTTTCTGGAAGGATGATGCCCTTCTTGCTCAGTGCGTCCTTCTTCAATGGAGACTCTTGAGCTCTTCACAAGCAGGAAAAAATATACAATACCAACAATAATGATAATGGTATTATAAAATCTAAAAATCAACAAATTGCAAACAAACAACAGAAATGAAGTTTGACTGACTTAAGATAAACAATTAAAAAAGAAAGGTCCTACAAATTAGGCATAATAGACATTCTCTGGAATTTAGCGACCTGAACACATTCAGACTACTATGTAAAACACCAATCAGCCAACTAGCATATTTAATCTCAGTGGTGAGCCCTTCAAAGTGTAATGTTGGGGTCCTAAGTTCAAATACTGGTATAAAAATACGCAAAAAAAAAAAAAACAAACAAACAAACAAACCAGATAGCCACCTGAAGTTAGTTCAGGTGGCAAGTGTGGGGTTGGTTGCGGGTAAAGGTCAAGGTTCAAGCCCTCCTAATGTAACAAGAAAAAAAGTCTACTCTTCAAAGTTGACAATGAAAATGGGAAAAATAAGGCTCCTCATGTCATTGAGTTGGGCCAGTATAATTCAGGCAAGTGTAAAACTAGCTTTTATTTATCATGCCTACCCTGCCATACAAATATTTGGACTTGAACGGAATTTAATTTGGAGAAAACATGCCACATATAAAAATTTTATGGCCAGCATCAAATTTTAAACTTCCAATAACTTTAGATTATCAGGATCTTCTACTCAGTTACATAGAGACAGATCAAATCCAAGAAAAAGAGAGCTTTACTTTCCAGAGACTTTCACATTTTTACAGATAAGCAATATACCTTCCTGTTGGTCTGACCACTTTGATCTTCCTGATTCCTCTTGGACAGACTATTATGATCGCTGAGATCAGATTCTTTGCTTCTCCTTGTGCCCTCTTTATGCCTTTTCTCATTAACTCTTTGGTTATCTGAAACAGTAGCAGCACGATCACCACGACTACTTGACCTTTCCTGCCTAGATCGCTTTTCCTCACTGCTATAGTGATTTCCACGGGTATAAGAATCCTCACGACCCTTATGATGAGGACTTTCATCTCGAATTCGATCCCTTCTCTTCACTTGTTCACTAGGCCGCGTTGCATCTCTAGATTGGTACTCTTTCACAGAAGCTCTGTGCTCGTCTTGAGCCCTAACATGGCCAACCCATGATTTTTCTTCAGCACCTCGTCCACTTCTTACAGAACTCCTTCCCTCTTCTCTTTCACGCTTTGATGGATGTTCTTCATGAGATTGTTTTGCCCTGTGCCACTCCTCCTTATCTCTCTGCCTATCAGACCTCTCCTTCAGTAGTAATCCGTCATCCTTCTGCCTTGAGGCATAATGATCATCTAAGTTGTCTCTACTTCTTTGCAGATCATTTCTCTTCCGTGGATCCAACACTACATCTCTTTCTCTCCTACGCCGACTGCCACTCTCCCTGTAGCCATGCAACATATCTTCTTTATCAATATGCTCCCTCCTAAGATACTCCTCATCCTTCCTCCTCTTGTTATGGTAATCTTCCATAGCTTCATACCTACTCTTCAAGCCATCATCTTTTTCCCAGTATCCTGAGTCCCTTAACCCTATATCCTTATCATAGGGAACCCTATAACTACCATTATCCAACTGTTTTCGTGAATAGAGGCTATCATCTCTGTCACTTCTCTCATTCTCTCGGACCTTAACCCTATCCCTCTTTCTTGCTTCATCATTTCTGCCCCTTCTGCCATAGGGATCATCATCTCTGCGGGCCCAGGCAATGTCAGAGCCGTCCCTATCTTTTTGCCTGCCAAATCCATCAGCCTTCATGTGCAATTGATGCGCTGAGCTAGGATGCCACTCTTTGTAAGGGTATGATTCCTCTCTGCCTTTAGGCAGTAGGCGATCTCTTTCAGGTTCTTGCCTTCCGTCATGCTCTCTTCTATGGAGATCATCATGTTCATTTTCATCAGAGGGCCGTCTATTTGCACCCAGACGTGCTGACTGTGCATCCTGAACTACTTCCTCCTCATAACCATCCAGCCGCTTCTGATAGCCCCTGCTCCTTACTGAACTTGCTTTGCTGTTATCACTACTTCTTGCTGCTCTTGAGTTCTCCCAATCATCAACTTCATCAAGTACAGGTTCCTCATCTTGAGATGTTAATTTCTCTGGCTTCCCATCACAGCTCTTAAGGGTATCTCTTTTGTCCTCTGCATTAAGATCCATTTCCTCCTTCTCTATTTTGGAACTTTCACCAGCCGTCCCAGGCTCATCAAGATTAGCATCCTTATCCCCAACACTAGACTCCCTTGCATTCTCAGCCATAGGAGATGACAAGTGTGCATTATCTCTCCTTTCCATGCTTTCATCAGAATCTTCTTTTTTATTGTCATTAATTTCTCGACTAGGAGTTATACGAGAACTTGCCTTTCTTCTATCTGCCTGTAAATAGAAAACCCCAGATGGTAAATAGGTGAAGATGCAAAATACCAAACCTATTAGTTTTGAACTTCAACTTTAACAAGAGATCCCAGAATATGCAAAGAAAATAACAAAGATGTCCTCTTTAAAAGAAAGATTCAGAGAATACATTTTATGATCTTACAATTGAGAAGGCAATAATTTTAACAGGAAAAAATCCCCTACATCTAAATGTGGGTCTATCGCCTTTCTTCTTAAACTCTATGACCCCATACATGTTTCATCGTGCTCTAGATCATGTTCAAATATCATTCTTCCATGCACAAACTGCAACTCAAATAATTTTGATGAAATGAAAATTTCATGCAAAGAAATATCCATCTAATAACCTATTTTTGTCAATAAAGATGTTGCCCCCACAATAAATAAAATCTCTTGATCACTACAAACTTTCAACACAAACTAACAACTTAATTGCATTTTTTTGTGTAACAAATCTAGTATATGGCAATACTGACTAATCTGGAATCAAGCCATGTTAAACCACAATTGGGTGGAGGATCTCCCAACATGGTTTTCTCCCCTCCCAATCAGAGTTATGCCTTGGGATTAACTTGTAAGTTGAAAATGTAATGTGTCCCAAGCCAGAATCACAGCAAAGGGTAATAAATAAGACAGCAGCAGCAATAAATATGAGAGGAAAATACTTAGATTTTGATATTAATGAGATGAATAACCGAATCAGATGTACAAGGGGACTCTGATTCTGGCCCAAAACCCTATTTCCTCTAAAAGATGATAAAACACTCCAGCAACACAGATTACAAGCTTCAATACAAGAGTCTCACTCCCACTGGCATTCGAGAGGCCAATCTAACTTCTAGACTAGTTCAAGTATTTCCACTAGAGTTATTCTTCCCCTTTGACTTCCTCTAATATGTCTTAGGAAAATAACGGGCCCTATCAAATGCAATACATATTGACAATGCACAATTCTATAGGCAAATAATCAGGACTTCTTCATACCTTTCCACATCAGAGGAGACAGAATTGCCGCCACTGGGTCTAGGAGTTTGGTCCCTAGTACTAGTGCAGTTGACTGATTCTTCCTGAGAGAAAGGCAGAGTTTCACCTCCTTCAAGCACGTCAGCAGGTGGGGACTTCTTGAATGTCATTCTTTTTCCAGCAAGGTCTCTCTTTCTACTACTATAATCTTGAGGAAATCCATCAAAATACTTATGCTCCACATTTGGAACCTCGTCAACAACATCCTCCTCTTCAAAATCATCTCTCTGGGGCTCTCCTCCCTCATATTGATCTTGAACAGCAATCCCTGCAGAGGAATCATCATCGGCAGAATCCTGCAAAACAATCTGTGCACACAAATACTTTCAGCCATGAGTGCAGGGCAGATATGCAACATAAACATAATTATCCAATTGCATCATAGGCTGAACCACAAGAGGATCAATTACCTCAATGATTGCATCTGAATCACGGATTCGTGGAGGTCGAGTGTCAATGGAAGGAAGGCGTTCACCAAGACCACCTTCCACCTGTATTGCTCTCCCAGTTGGCTGGGGGACAATAAATTAAAATATAAGATACAGAGACTAAATGGGAAATGAAAGGGCGATAAACCTTCTATTGTTTGGCCTTAGAGAGCAATAGATCTCAGCACATATATTTAATGCTATATCAATCAGCTACATGCAGGCTAAGTGGAAAATAATAGGCCCCAAAAAGTTGCAAAATCTGGCCTTCATGAGAGAGAAATTCAAAAACGGTGTATTTCTTTTTAAGATAAAAGAAGTGCAAATGCAAAACAAATGTGAGAAGAAGACATACAAGTGGTGGCCTCACACGCCCAGAACCTTTTCCAACATCACTTTGTCCAGCATCTGACTTTACAGAATTTGTATTTTCCGCATTGACTTCACGCATACCAGTTGCTGCAGCTAATTCAGGGGGCAAATCTGGGTCATACTCCTGCAATGACATTGACTCAATGAATTGGATGTTTCTAAAAAAAAAAAAGTAGAAAAAAAAGACAGCACACGCCATGAAAAATGGGATAACAGGTTCTTTAAAAGATGCAGTGTCAGCACTAACCTGCTCCATTCTGCCACTTTCATATACACGGATTTTGCTTTGCATTGTAGACTCTAGGCGCAGTTGTTCCTAGAAAGTCAAGCATTAAAAGGAAAAAAGAGAGAGAGTAAAAGTCTCAGTCCACTGTTCTCACTAAATTTCTTTCTTTTTTTTTATACAGTTCTCACTAAATTTCTAGAGAATGTTAACATGAAAAATTTTACCAGCTGCTTGCAGTATTCTTTCCAGGTCTCCTCAATCAAACCAAAGTTGAAAAAGTCTGATGTGTCAACACCAGGATATTTCCAAGGCTTTTCCTCAAAACTATCAATATCAACATCAAATATAGTCCTGAAAGTTACAGGCAAGTTTAGATAAGCACTCATCAGATGTTAACAACTGATAAATTTTACCCAAATAGAAAGATGGAAGAAAATTAATCGAGATTAAAGCATCATACATATTACATGAAAGATTTAGCCTTCATTTAAAACCCCAACACAAGAAGAATTCAAAGATGCAAGGAATACTGGCTTCACACAGTATAAATTTGTAATTATTAGTGAGACATTTCTCAGAAAATTTGTCCATCCAGATGCAAGTGCATGGACAATAATGAAACCAAACAAAAATAGCAGTGATATTGAAAATAATCAATGAAATAAGTAAAGACAGAAAGAGGAAGTAAGGAAGGTGGGACAGAAAAACAGAGAATTAAACTGACAACGTATCTGATCTGAACAATGTGCAAAGCCATAAGGCCATGTATAATGAAGCCTAAAAAGAAAATAAAAAAATAAAAAGAAAAATCACCAAACAAATAAATGTCAGAAAATACATAAATCTTGAACAACTCTAAAAATTCTAAATGATCTAGAATTTCCTACTCCTAAAGTAAATCTTCTACAATTTCATCTCCCCCGGTACTCTCTTCCCATTCTCCATGACTAACATAAAGCTCACCAACTTAACACATCAGCATTTCATGCTCATGGTAAGAATGATTTGATAGTCAAATGTACACGTTCATAAAAACCAAAATTCAAGGCAAGAAGACATAACGTGATTAACCTACTTGATTGCAGTCTACACCACCAGGAAAATGCCTTTAAGATAACAAATCATTGGATAAAAAATTACACGTTCATCCATGCATGCACATTAAGTCAATTAAATTTACTTGTGCGAGGGAAGAGTAAATTCCAGTCCACCACCAAAACCCCGCCCTGCTGCACTGTTGCCCCAAACAGGTAATCCAGGACCTGCATGAAAGCCTTTTTGCAAAGCAGCAGCACCTTTTATTCCAGGAGGTCTCCAGTCCCCTCTTCCACGACCAGCCATAGGAACCATGTTAGCAGGTGGACGGATCTGACCAGCAGATACTCCCGGGGCAGTAGATGCTCCAGGTATTGGCGCTGCACCAGGCCTGACATACTGCATTACAATGGAAAACAAATTAATAGATGAATTTAATAATGTATTGCTACGCATCTAAATATCAAGAATTATCTACACACTTGGAGGAAACAACTCCCAAAAGGTGCCTGGTGACAGAATGACTAAATTCTTCCCTTCTGAAAGAATATGATTGAAATTAAAGTATTTACAAAGTCCCACCACTATATGAAGATGGTCAAATCTTGCAGAGAACCCAGTTAGAGAGGGAATAGATTTTTTTCTGGAAATCGTTCACTCAAGTACATTAAAAGGTCACCAAGAAAACACAAACCCCGTAGAATAAGGAACAAAAAGTAATTTGATAATCCAAAACTTATGATCATCAAGAAATTAAACTCACCATGGAAGAAAAACACCACAGAACAAATTAAAACATCAAATCGATGATCCTTTGATAAAATCATTAATATAAAGGCAAAGTTGTAACCGAGCATTTCACAATAAATTACCACATAGGATATATACCTGTAAAAGGTAGCAACCCTTGCTTAAACATCACATACATTAGCTCTAGGCAGTATTTGGTTAAGCAAGAGATATGAGGAACATTTGCACATCAGATCATCCACTCAAATAACCATATTTTCCAAGTATTACAACTTAATAAAGTAACATCAATGATAAAAAACAGTATCCTAATCTCTTCTTTTTTCTCACTGTGTAGGACATAAACTAGGTGTGAAATTTACAAGTGGCTCCTAATACAACTTCCCTCAGCAACCCTAAAGCTTGTCACAATTCGTCAATTCAATACAATCCCGCTTTTTAAGCAAACCCATGCTTAATTTTCATAGGTTTCCAGTTTTTACAAGTGAGGATAGATAGAAAACATGAGATAGGTATGATTCTTGATTCTCATTCCGATAAACATGATATAGAAAACAGCCTCGTGAGAGAATGTTAAGCCAGTAGAATTGCTTCATACTCCCATGGGAAAGAGAAAACATGCCATAAGTTTATCATAATACTTAAAAAACAAAGAATGCTATTTGGTTGAACATTGAGCAGGTTAACCTGCAAACAACAAACCTTGGGTATGGTTGCAGCTTTATGCACCCATCCAAGAACAGTTAATGGAAAGGTAGTTATTCCAAGTATTGAGAGACGTCAGATGCAAGAGGATAATGAAGAGGGGGCGAAATTCAACTTATTATAGCATTTAAACATTCAAAATGCAATGGAAGAATCACCCAACAAGCAACCATGTTATCATGACTATGTAGTGAAACCCTTTATTTCCCCCTCTAGAAGCGCCTTTTATATACCTAAATATCTAGAAGAAGTCACACTTTTTATACATCATAAATAGGCTCACTTTTGACTCCATACAAAACACAAGCCCACAACCGAGCTGATAAATGCACTACATGCCTTCGTGGTCTTTCACAACCAAAAGGATAATTGAGGTACTAGGAGATAACCATGAAATATGACTTGCTTGCACATGACTATAACAAAGCACAATATCACCAATACTTTGCACTATGTTTGCCTGGTCCTTAAACCCATGTCTTAGCTAGGCAACTGATATAAATATTTAACTAGAGTGGGTAGCATTGTTCAATACTTGTGAATGATGTGACTCCCCACATTTTTATGTTTTACATTGATATATGATATATTAATTCTTTTCCACGTCTGTAAAGAGAGAGATATTCAACTTTCCGCGTGTGTAAGCCTCAATAGTTAATTTGGTAACAGAAGAAACATCAGAAAATCTTCTGCATTATGTAAAAGATGGCCATTTAAACTTGCAGCAGGCATTCTCATTTTATTGAGAAGCCCCGTAAAGTTGAACCCATTGCCTTCCAGGCTTTTATTTCTTCATCCAGATCATTGTTGTGTCAGCTGCTTTTTGACAGACATTCAGCTTTTCAAAGTTTTTCTCAACAAACGCGCATGAAAGAAACATTAATGTTGGCTACGTTAAAACCATAAAATTTTATTTCAATAACAAACGAAGCAACACATCACATCGTACAATACAAGTCTATATTGTTGAAATCTAATTCTTTATATAATACATGAAGGGGAACGAGAAACCCCAAATACAAGTAATTGCCTTTCAAGCAACACAAGACACTGACCTTAAACTGCGAATGAAATGGATGATACCCATGATTGCTATAACCAACTTTTGGCACCACTGTCACGCCCCCACTTGCTTTGGCAGAGTCACCCATATCCTTCCTCTCACTATCAGCGGGTTGCGCTGAGTTCTCGCCCCACTCTTGCACCTCAGTTGCCTGACTTGGGTCGCCATCTGCCACGATAACCAGCTCACTATCTTCATCTTCGTCATCTTCGCCCACCATTCCACCTCTTTCCATGTCCATATGATTATTCAACACTATCTGCAAATCATCCTCACTGTCACTGTCCCAATCATCGCCCTCGCCTCTGTCACCGCTCTCATTAAACCTTCCGGCAGCTTCACCGCCTGCTGCAGCAACCACACCATCAATATAGCCGCCAGCACCGCTTGATAACCCAGGAATAATTGGCTCGGAACCCACCTCTTCAATTCCATCACCGTCATCCTCGATGTCAAATTTTACATCCTTATCCGTCAAATCATCTCCTTTCACAGCAACTTCGCGGCGCACATCACCAATGCCAGATTCCTTACCGCGGTTCACATCCTGTAAAGCCCTACCAGCCGATTCCGCATCTCCACGTTCAATAACCTTAGCAGCCTCAACTGATTCATCTTCCTTCCCAGGTCCACGCTCGTCTATCTCATCGCGCCCGATCAAACCCGGCGCAGAATTGGAAGCTACAGCGCGAGCAGATTCTTCGACGAAGTCGTCCCGCTTGGGAGCTCCGGTTTGATCGGACGACTGGTAGGGAACAGCCGAATTAGGGTGAGAAGCTCCGTGGAGGATCTCTAGTCGATGGGTCTGGAAATTGAGATCGATTGAACCTGTGGCAGATGGGGGCGCAGAGAAAGACTGAGGAGCGGTGGAAGATGTCGGAGCAAAGGGTCGGAGGACGTCAGTGTATAAATCTCCGAACTCATCGTCATCTTCCATAAAAGAGGAGTTCTTCGGGAAGAGAGAGATTGAAACAGAGAAGAGTGAGATGGAACGAAACACAGCGATGGAGGAAGGTGTGCCTTGAGGAGGCAGGAGGGTTTTGAGGTTTGGCCTAGGCAAAGTGCACAGCAGCTTTGTTGTTGTTGTTATTGTTATTCCTCAGATTTACCATTCCAAAGCAAACTACAAACAGAAATTAACCATGGCCCAAACCCTGGCTTGGAAATTCTCCCACGAATGCCTGTATTTATTTATTTTTTTCATTCACTGATGTTGGCTCTTTGATAAAACGAAAAAAATCATCGATAGAAAAATAACAGTGAATTCATGACCAAAAAAAAAACATATATAATTATTGTCACTGTTTTCAAGGAAATATAATTATTATCACTGAAAACGGAAGACTTGGAAGCTACTATAAATAAGAAAAACGAAACACTCCTTTTTTGTTTAGAAAAAGCACAGATTTGAAATTGATAATGCTAGCAAATTATTATAAACGTGCTGACAATATTTATCTTCTTTAGATTGCCCAGAAAAAATATTTATCTTCTTTAAATTAAATATATAAAAATGCAAGGATTTAGTCTAGTTATTCTTTAAAGCCCAGTGAATGAATCTTTTCACGTTAAAAAAAAAAAAACTCTTAAATCCCATACAAAAACATCTAAATATGAAAAAAAATCTCATAAAGTCATAAATTATATTGGCATGTTGAAGTCTCATATTTTTCATCGTTGTTAATTTGTTATGTTATGGTGTGTTTTGATTAACAGGATTTGAATTTAAATTTAATCTAAATCTCTCAATTTGATATATAAAAATTTATCAATTTGATTCAAATTTAAATCCATTTATGATTGCAACTCCTTTATAATTTTAAATTATTTCTACATCTTAATCATTTGACGTTTCAAACATATTATTCTTTTCATATTTTCATTGTTAATGTCTTTATGATTCTCATATCTTCTCATGTGTCTCATTCTTATACCTCATCAATTAAAAAATAAAAATAAATTTTGCTATTTTCAATCTTTCATTTTCATTCTAAACCTCAACTCATCTATCTTCATCTGAAACTTTTTTAACTATTCAAATAATGAATTTTAAATACATAGATTTGAAATATAAAATTTAAGTTCAAGTCCATTAATTCAAACAAGTAATTGTTAATATAGTTACAGATGATAGTAGTTTGGACTCTTTAAATATCATTTCAGAATTCAATTATTAAAAATGTGTATAAAGAGTATTGTTTGGGAGATAGCAAATCCTTAAATCAGGTTCAAATTTCTTAAAAATTTGGTTTCATGATTGTTGGCTGTGGAAATACATCCTAAAAAACAAACAAAAAAAAGTTGTCAATATAGTTACTAATAAAGTTATTTAGTTGAGAGTATTAACAGCATCAATAAATAATACCAGATTTTAGAATGATTTTATAATTATAATTTTATAAAACTTTCATTTAATTAAACTCTTTCCGTGGGACTTGTGAGTGATTTTTTCCCTAAATCCCTTGCTTTGAGTTACTTTGGCGCCTTATGTTCTATTTACAAATTCGTTGAGAATATACGTTTAATCTGCAAAAGAGCTGAAGTAATTAATGAATCGAGGGTGATCGGACTTTAGGGTTTCGTTGTCCCAGAAGTGTTGATAATTAAGGATCAAGCAACTCTTAAGTTTGACTATTTGGTTTGCTTTTTGGGTATAAGTTGCTAGAAGTTAGATACATTAATAATAATTAATATCAACAATTAATAATTAATACTTCCTCACTTTCAAGTTATAAAATACCTTTAAATAATGTTACATATATAAATAAATTTTATTAAATATATTTTACAATTTTATTTTTTCAAGATCAAAATATAAAACTTTTAAAAGTACTCTCTATTTAATACCTCGTTTATTAAAAAAAATATTCAAGAGAGAAAAAGTACAATGACAAAGGTGATATTAAAAAATATTATTAATAAAATATTATTTTTATCAAAATGTCATACGTTTTGAGATATTAAAAATATCTTATAATTTGATAAATCTACATTGGCTAAAAGCAATCCATGCCCCCATGCACTAGGTTCTTAAAATGTGTGTGTGTGTAATTGAGGCGAAATTCTTTAACCTTATTCATCAATTTTAAAGTATGTGCTATTTTTGTTAACTATGAATTTATTCTTATTATCAGAGATAAAACAATGAGTACATAACAAAATAATAATGTGTACATAACATAATACACTTGAAATAACCTGCACTACCTTATTGGGCAAACTCAAGTGGCAAAAGAAAAGAACAACAAAAGAAAGAAATAAAGAAAGAAAAGCCTAAACTCAATTGCATAGCGTAAACACATGCAGTTAACCATATATGGAAAATTGGATCAAATTGGCAGGTCATATTGATAACCCTTTGAACTGGCCACTTGTCCAACTTAATTTTTCATTTAAATCACACGAAAACTAATACATCCTCAACAGGTTAAATGAGTTGGATAAGATAATATCTTTTCCTTTTGATATCTTTAAAGGAGAGTTGTTTTGGTGTCAAAAAAATAAAATCAGAATATCGACTTTTTTTTGCAGCTCCATCAATCTTTTTTTTTTTAGCCACTCAGCTCAATTTTCAGCCATCCATTGAAGATCCAAGAAAAAGAGATAAGCAACTAAAAAATAAGAGAAGAAATCAAGAAAATGAAGAACGAAAATGAAGGAAGAAGATACAAATCAACAACAAAGTTTTTCAAAAGGCAGGACTCAAATGCCTGATATTGTAGTCTCAATGTACTTTTATTTAATTAAATCAAAATAAGTAAATTTTATTACATTAATAATATTAACCATAAGAGTTTGCCATGAAATAAATAATTTATAAAAAATTTATATATCTTAATTTAATTGAAAACAATTACTTTAAATATATAAAACTAAATATATAAATTTGTTTTTTTTCTTAAAAGTGATACAATATCTTTTTGAATCCATGTCAATTCTTAAGAAGTGGCCGTAGAGCATATGGCAAAAGTTCTAAAGATTTTTTGTTGAATGCTCAATTATGACAGAAGTCAAAGAAGCTAGAAGGCTAAATCGAGTTATAAGTACAAGAGATTCATTGATAGTAAATATAAAAATATTGATTTTTTAAGAGAGGCACACACACTCCTTTGAATATTTAAAGTAAGACAAAATTTAAAGCTTTTTTTTTATCTTAAATATAAAACCAAACTAAAGTAATTAATACATTTTCCTAATTTTACCCTCTATTTATTTATTTTCATTTAAATTTTTAAATAATAATTTGTTAGGGTCTTTAATCATAAAAAAAATCGAAAAGTTAGATTTTTTTTTATAATTTCAAGATTATAACTAACATTTCATAAAAAGCATAAAATTTGTTAACTTCATTGTATATCAAAAACCAAATAGTATTCATTAAGCAACCAATCAATGACCATGTTGGTTGATTAACCTCGTGTCAAAATTTTTATCAACATCAACAATTAGTTGTTTTAATGATAATATTATCTTTCTTACTTAAAATAAGTTATGAGTTTGAATTACGTGGTTACATTTTAAAAGAATAAGTTTATGTTCATATTTTAATAATAATTTGTTTTATATTAATCCTTATTTATAAATAATTTATTTAAGTGGTCATTATATGTCATTCTCCCAAAATCAAAACTGTATTGTATTTAAGCAAATTCACAGTAGTGGTTTATATTTAAATCCTTTTTCAGGACTCTGGCCAAAAAAATAAAAATCCTTATTTAGGACTTATTTAAAATCTCTCATAAGAATAAATATTTTTCTCATATAATAATCACGTCTATCACTAGCAAACATTAAAACACTGCGCGATTCAATAGAAAAAACTACTTAAAAATCGAATTGGACTGCCGGTTTGATTGAGAATTACCTGTAAAAGAAAAATATTTTTTCTTTGTTTTTACCCTAAAAAATTCTCAAAATGTATATTTTTTAATTCTATTTTAATAAACCTTCTAAAATTATTATTAACCACTAACAATTTTTTAAATTTTTGGTCAATATTATATACTGACAAAATAAAATTTGATAAAAAAATATTGAATCTCATTTTATAAATATAATCTTGTATGAATTATAGCATTTTATTTTTAATGTGATATTTACTACATAAAATAAAAAATTATTAGATAGATCTATGAGTTAATTTGTTTAATTTTTTGCATTAGTTATTCAATTCTTACGAATCAATTTATAAGTTAATTTCTCAAATTTGTATGTCCTCATTCAAAATTTACGATTTAACAAGATAAAAAAACTCAAATTACCATCAAAGTTTAAATGTGTTATAAATATTAGGATATAATATGATTGTCTATTATCTTATCATATCTTTTAGCATCTTCATTGTTTTATAATATCTCTTATCATCATCAGTTTGTGTTTTTTTTTTTTTTGGTTGTTGTTGATGAGATTTGAGTGACATACTTTTGCCTATAAATAGAGGATATGTAACACACCAAAATTTTTTTTTTAAATAATTTAACTCAACCATAGTTGGGTTACAGCCACCCAACACATTTTTATATCAATAATTTCAATATAAAATATTTTATAATTGGCTTCAACTCACACACTATAACATTTCAGATAAATTTTTACCTCCCACATGCCATTAGGCTAAATCACATTTGTCCATCCTTATACTCCCAACAAGTAAACTAAGCAATTTAGTCAATTTTCAACACAAGCCAGTTATTTGGCCTTATAATCATGCCATTTTAACTAATCCAAAGTAAACCAAATATTAAAATTACAGTCATCCAAATTGTACCAAAAATAGAAATAGTTTGAAAGGCATGATTACATTTATATATTCATATAATTGACAATAAACAAAAAGCCCTAATATTGGCAATATAACACATTATAAATCATAAATTAAATACCCAAAAGAGATAGTGGATCTATACCACTAAGCCTCTGGGACTCCTCCACGTGTCACTCGTGGCTCTTCTCCTGAAAATTGTTAACCACATAATGAGACTCAAAAGTCCCAGTAACCAAAGCCAATTTATGATAGTGTATACAAACAGTTAAGTGTGTGTTTACTAAGTGAGAATTAAAAATAATATAATTTCAATAAATATAAGAAATATTACAATACACACAAACAATCATCCTTATATCCCTCCATTAACCTCGAGCCGTAGCCCTCACTCGGTGCTAAATTACCCGGCCAAAGGTAGATTAGCCCGAGCCCTTACAAGCCACCTATTGAGCTCCAATAGGGGCGTACCACGTGGCACATAAATACAACAACAATAGCAAGTCTCCCAACACCTCCCACAATAATTAAACAAATTCATAATAATATTGCACAATTATACAATATTACAAAATTCATAATTTTCTCAATAATCACCCAATTAACAAGAAGTAACACTAATCACAAATTAAAAGCATGGTTACCTTGTGGCTTTTTCAATAAATTATTCCTTAAAATTTCTCTCTCACCACAATCTTCACCAATAATACAATCTACAAATAACATATTATTTATAAATATTAGTTTCAATTTTTGAAACTAATAAAATAATTCTAATAATAGAATTAAAAATATAACATAATTCCTAATCTCAATCTTAATACAAATCTATAGTTAATACTATTAAGTATAATTTTTAACTCCTCTTTTAATTATCAATAAACATTAATAATCTAAAAATCAACTTCTAAACTAATTTTTATTATCAAAATTTTCTTTTTATTTCATAAATTCGTACCTAAAATATTCAAAAATTAAAAATTGAGTCTCTAGCTTAGAATCATAATCCTATAGCCATAATAATCATCTAAACCTCAATAAATCAACATATATTTTCAGATCTAGTTTAGAATTTGATCCATAAGCCATAGATTCAAAGATCATCAATAAATTTATACTCTAGAACATTTATTATACTACTGACAGCCTCAAAAATCATATTTATTCAACATAAATTCATCCCTCTTCCAGATCTTAAATTTTCTACCACTACAAACTCAGAAATCAAAGAAAAAGGATGACTAAGAAAAAATTTTAGAACACTTACTTAGTCTTGAAAAGCTTAAAATCACACCCTAAATATCCTATTAAAAACTCTTACCTTAAAAATTTAGATATTTCACACCGGTGACTCGCGTTCTCTCCGCCTCAGCTCGCGCGCAGAAATGAATGAGGAAATGAAGGAAGGTGAGTTTTTATAAAAATTCAGTGGGTCCCACACATTTTTTTTATTATTTCGTCTTCTCTCTCCCCCCTTTTTTATTATTATTATTTTATATTTACTATTCATGCGGCGCCGAAAGCAAATTCGTTTTCTCTTCTTCTTCTTTTTTTTTTGGCATACCCTTTCCCCTCTTTTTATTATAATAATAATTTAATATTTTTTTTAATTAATTTTTTTTATTTTTAATTTATAATTATATCCTAAGTTAAATTTAATAATCATCTCCTACTAATTTATTTAGCTCTAAATATTTTTTAAATTTTTTTATTAATCCAAATTAACTATTAAAATTTAAATTGGGATGTTACAGGATATCTTGTGTTTATTTTACACATTGAAATAATAAAAAATTTACATTCCCTTGTTCTCCTCTTCTCTCAACCTTATAGGTTTCTCTCAAGCTCTTTTTCTCTCCATCTCTATTATTTATAATGAAATGGTTAACCTTTGAATTTGTTATTTTTAAATCTCCACAACTTTTTAAATAAAGTAAAATTAGAATTATAACCAAGAGGGCTAATTCTAGTGCAATAAGCTAGTTTCTTAACGGGTAGAAAACTAATGTTTGAATATTTATTAGATGAGATGCTTGAGCCCCGCACCATTGCCTTGATATTTTTAAGCAATAAAATAAATTAAAATATTAAAATCATGCAAAATCTATACATCTTTTCGTTTTTGTTTATTTATTGACTCATAATTCAATTTTATTTTGTTCGAACTTTTAAAATATTATTGTTCACTTCGCCACCGTGAGCTTCCCGATCTCAAGCTTATCCCATCAGCGATTTATTTCTCCGTTGGGTCTCGTCGACGCTCTCTTTCCCCGTAGGCCATTGTCATTGCAGCTTTGGAAGTAGTATTTGCTCTTTTAGGTGTTCCCCCGTCGTTTTTTACTTTTCTATTTTCACTGGTTCTGATCTTAGCCCTATGTTAGCCTTAGAATTGCCATAATGTTTGTGCCTTCTCAGATATTATCAAATATTGGTTTTTATGATCAATCAAAAACATCTTTGCACTAAAACCTTCTCTCTCTGAAACTCGATGTCTTCTTTCAACCTTCAATGGCTGAAAGTCAGAAACACATTTCGCTCCAAATGTTGGTGCTATGAGTCTCCACTTGTCAAGCTTCTATCGCCATGAGTCGTTTGTGTTATTAACAACAATATATGGCAATTGCTAAGACGAAATCTTGTTTGCTTTTAATAAATCAGTCCGCTGCGCACTAAAACTGATCCCCCTTTTCCACTATGATTCTGCGGTCCAGGTCCCGTGGCGGTGGTGACGTACTGGTGCAACTGGTGCAGAGTCCAATAAAATGGACCTGGATGAACAAATGCTGTTAAAGTGGTTGGAATGTGCTTTGTTGAATGAACCGTTGAGCGAATCTTTACAGGAGCGAAGCAGTCAACCTACTGTGGTGGATAAACTCGGAACTATATTCAATAGGCAAACTCTGGTGAAAGATAGTGTGAGTTTAGAATAATCAAGGTTGAGTGGTACCAAACATTGTATGGATGTCAAGGTTGTGAATGAAGTTTCGGCTAAAGTGGAAGGAACTCATACGGCCACTCCTAATGCAAACAAACGAGTTTAAGCATTGATATTCACTTCTTCAAACACGTCAAATTTTAAATAAACATTTACTTGCAGATTTTAAATAAGAATTGATAGAAACTGATTGCTGCATATTAAAAGTATGTATTGCCCTACTGGGTCACATGTGATCTTATTAGTTGCTTGTATTGCATGTTATTGACCAACATACTATGGAATTAGTTTGCCAATGTTTCAAAATGACATTACAGACACTTTTGTTTGAGAAAATCAACTTTGAATCTGTAATTTATTTATTTATTAGTATTATTATTATTATTTACTTCTGCTTCTTATCACTATTTACCAGCTGGTGACATAAGCATTGATCTACGCTTAAGTCAGACTTAAAAAAAGAAACATTTACTTGTAGATCTCACCCTTTTAGCAGTAGATACTGGAAACTGATTGTTGCATCCAGTATAAAAGTATGTACTACCTACCAGGTCACCCTTGGTCTTATTGACTATACTGTTATTTATTGACCAACACCATGGAAGTGGATTGCCAGTGTTTTGAAATTATAGTACAGACATTTTCGTTATGACTGCAAAGTGAGAGAATCAACTTTGGGCACGTGATTTCATTTCTTTTACTTCTCATCACTTTTTATTGGTTGGTGACATCAAGGTATCCCTAGAGTATGAATCTGCTTTCTTATTTGAAGATGAATAATGTAATATGTAATTTATTATGTCTTCTTGAACACAACTTGAATCCAAGGTCAGCTTATATTCTTTTTGCATGATTTCTTTACAACCCTGTTTCTGAAAGGTGAATGACAATTTAATGTCTTGTTTCTGCTTGGAATTTGATGCCTATATTGGGTATATTTGGGAAAACCATTCTTTGTCGAATGCAACCAATATGCTGGATTAGCTGTTTTAAAAAATTTATGTGAGATTTTCTTAGTGATTGCTTCTTCACTATCTGCTTATTTCATATTTCAGCCTTGCCAGGGATAGGGATACATCTTTTTACACTATTTTATCTTTAGGAAATATGCAAATTCATCTGTTTAACATTGTCTTGTGGACGTTGTACCTTTACATTACACTAAGAGAAACAATGTCTTACAAAAAATACTTCATCTTTCTTGTTAGATTAATTGCTTTGATATTCCTTATAAAAAATATTTGCATGTGATGTTTTATTGGAGAACCTAATAGCAAATATCTATATAAGTTTTGTCCTGATATAATGTTATGGTTTTGCTATTGTTTTATATTTTTGTCAAGTTATATTGATTTATGCATCAATTTGTTTCAATTTATAAATTGATGCAGCTTTAAAAGACGTAAAGTTGAAAGCAGAGAGGAGACAAAGGCGTCTACTCCAGAACAACTCAACAAGAACAGTGAGTTTGATGGTCTTATTTGTTGTGTTCATTTACTTTGCTGAGCCTAGTAGGAATTTCTTTATGCATTACTTTTTTTAGAAAGAAAATTATAATATAAGAGATAATGCAGTAACATTTTCCTCTTAGCTGCACTCAGTATTTTATTGTTTGTTGTTGCAGATATAACTGTGAAGGAAGATGTATGCATGCATCCTGGCTCATTTGGAGATATGTGCATACGCTGTGGGCAAAAATTGGATGGAGAATATGGTGTGACATTTGGGTACATACACAAGGTACGGATAGAGAACTCCTTTTTTGAATTTCATGTCTTGATTAGCTGGCGATATTACTTGTGACTAGAATTCTGATGGAATTATTTTGAATTTACAGGGACTGAGACTTCATAATGAGGAGATATCTAGATCGTGCAATGAGGACATGAAGAATTTGTCACGCTGCAAAAGTTGTATTTGGTTCTTGATCTAGATCACACATTACTGAATTCTACTGAGTTTGTTGATTTGAACTTAGAAGAGGAGTATTTACTGAACCAGACAGATTCTTTGACAGGTTATTATGTTACCCGTATGCATGATAATTACTGCTCATATTTTATATAATGGTTTTAGTTATGCATAATGCATAATTTTTCATTTTAATACACCTTTCTTGTTTTTAGTGAATATCAAGAAATCTACCTTGTTGACTGTATTTCTCATTGTAACATAGAAGTGACCTTATACTTGGAGACCATGTTATTTTTACCCTTGCCGGTGAAGAACAAATGTGTCCTTTTTTTTAACTATTGTGTTTGAAAATTTTCAAAAGTACTAATATGCTTATGCAGTCTCTGTACAATTTGATAGTTAATACCACTTGGAAATCTTATCTGACAAGCTCTGTGAACTATCAGAAAATGAAGACTTCATTTTTTTGCTGAGACCTTAGGGTATTTTTGCTATGCATTTAGCAATTGGCGTCTGTCTCATAGGAAAACACAACTTATGAATATATTCACATGTTATATGAATTCTTACTTTGATAAAGCAAGACATGTCAGACTTGTGATCATCTTAGTTGTATGAATTTATTTTTTGACGTGCCTTGCATGATTTCATTTCACCTTTAATTTCCTGGTGTTTTCATCATTTTTCATATATGTCGCCTTTCTAAATCTTTGCATGGTAAAATTTATAGATGTGTCTAAAGGCAACCTCTTCAAGATGGATTACATACATATGATGATCAAGTTGAGGCCTTTTGTCCGCACATTTCTGAAAGAAGCAAGTGAAATGTTTGAAATGTACATATAAACCATGGGAGACTGGTCCTATGCCTTAGAGATGTCTAAGCTGCTTGATCCTAAGGGAGAATACTTCCATTCTAAGGTGATTTCTCGAGATGGTGGCACTCAAAAGCATCAGAAGGGTCTTGATATTGTCCTGGGGCAAGAAAGTGCTATCCTCATTCTTGATGATGCAGAAAATGTAAGCAAATTCCAATTCACTGACTTGTAATTTTGATCTACATGATTGGCATGTTTGTATGAATGGATAGTTGTCCCTTGTGGAAGTCTCTTCAAGAGTTTTTCCTTAGAAAAAGGCTTATTTACATTGGTATGAAATTATGAAAGAATTGAATGTCTTGTAGCTACATTTCTCTGTTTTTTTATCAAACTAGTCAATGATAGAACAAGGGGGAAAAAAACTTGCCCAGGATGCTAGTATGATGACCATTATCTTTTAAGATACTACTATTCAATGTGGTTTTTATGATGTAAAACCATTTTTCTTTCTTGTAGTCTGTATGGAAATTGTTTGCTACTTCTGATTTTAAAAAAAGTTGTCTGGTACTTGTAGGCATGGATGAAGCATAAAGACAATCTGATAGTGATGGAAAGATACCAATTTTTCGCTTCAAGTTGCAATTTGGTTTCAATTGTGAATCTCTTGCGGAGTCAAAGAGCGATGAATGTGAATCTATTGGGGCACTTGCAAGAATTCTTAATGTTCTTAAGCAAGTCCATCACACATTCTTTGATGTATGTTACTTTCATTCTGTCAATATTTGGCAATTTCTGATATACATTGAACTAATGGACCTTGGATTGGATCCTTTTATAGGAACTTGGAGACAATCTTGCAAACCGAGATGTGAGGCAGGTTGTTAATGAAGTTGCTATTAAACTGTGTTGTTGATATTGTGTACTTATTTGATCTAGGATTGTTTTAAGCGAGATTTGCTTTGTTTTGTCCGAACATATTTGTACAGGTGTTGAAATCTCTAAAAAGTGAAGTCCTGCAAGGATGTGTGGTTGTATTCAGCCGAATCGCTCATGCCATGTTGCCAACGCTCGGTGACATGGCAGAACAAATGGGGGCCATGTGTCTGACGAAAGTTGACCCCTCAGTGACACATGTAGTTAGCGCTGATAAGGGAACTGAGAAGGCACGTTGGCAATGAAGGAGAAGAAGTTCCTGGTTGCTCCTAGATGGATAGAGGCTGCGAACTATCTCTGGCAGAAGCAGCCTGAGGAAAATTTCCCTATAAGAAAGAAGCAGTAGGGGAAGACTTATATTTTTTGTGGTGTTGATGACATTTGTTTTGTTTTCTCCTTTTAATTGGATTCTAGCTTGTTTTTTATGCACCAGATCCTCTGTTATACAAGATTCTGATTGTGGATAGAGGCTGCAAACTTTTTGCCAGGAGAAGCAGCTTGAGGAGAATTTCTATGTCAAAAGAAAGCAATATTGGCCTTTTCATTGTACCAAACTATTTTTCATTTATGGTGATTTTGTACATGTTCATTCATTATAACAATTTAGTTCATTGGCATTAAGCATCAAGCATCCTTTTAAGGGGTAGGGTTGAGTAAAGTGAGAATAGAAGTTCAAGATTCTAACCTTTTGATGTAACAAGTTAACAACTAATAAAATCAATTTGATTGGAATTAAATCGATTATTTGTTTAATAAACATGTGAAAGGGATAAAAGGGAAAAGTAAGTTTCTTATCCTTATAAATATATAATAACGTTTATCTTTTTAATTTTTAACGTTAAATACAAATATTCTTGTTTTGGGTTTAGTGGATTTAATCTTGAAGATGCCTTTCATGAGTTAACATAAAACGTTAAAGAAGCTTTCTTTGGAGGTTACTTTGAAAAGTTTGACCTTTAAGCCCCGTTTGGTTGGGTGGGAGGGGAGGAGAGGAGGCTCTTCCCTCCCTTCATTTGGTTAGGAGGAGGGGAGGGGGAATTTTTAAAATTTTTCCTTCCCTCCCCTCCCCTCCTCCTCCTCCCCTTCCCTGCCCTCCTCTCCCCTCACCTCACCTCCCCTCTCCTCCCTTCCCCTCGAATCAAACAGACTCTTAATTTTCTTAAAGCTTTTACATTTATTTGAACCAAACAGCAATAAATTACCTCCTTTTATTTAAAAGATTTTCTGTCTCTCTTAACTTTTCTCGTACCAATTGACCGACTATATTATTTCTTTCAAACTTCATTTTACTCAATCATTTGTTCATGAGCAAAAATAGAATGTGGGTTTAGGACTTCGATAAAGAACTTTATTCATTACTTTCAAACGATATGACCTTCCATAGTCTTAATATCACCTTGTCATGTATTTATAAATATTTAAATCTAAATATGCATAATATTTTAAAAACAGTTTACATTAATTTCGAGTTGACTATGATTAGACACAATTAGAGCTGTATATGGATAGAGGCGGGCTTGGCTTCACCTCAACTCGATGCAATAATTTGGGTAGGGTTTGACCCAACCCAAAACTATTTTTAATAAATATTTTTAAAATTATGAAGATAATTTTTCATCAACAAAAAATATAATTAAAATTATTTAAAATATTTTTTTATAAAATTAATTCCAGAATTAAGATTAATAATTTTTAAAATTTTATATGCTTAACATTATTTTTTAATTCTTATCTAATATAAACTTATAAAGTTAGAAAAATCAATTTAAAATATTTAAAAATGTTATACAAATTTAAAATTATAAAAAATATCTATAATAATCATAAAAACAATATAATTAAAAAATATAAAAAATAATGTTACAAAATAATAAATTTTATACGAAATTAAGACAATATATATATATATATATATATTCTCAGGCAATGCCAATTCGACCAACACGATTAGCTCGGGTAGGGCAAGGCTACAGGGTTCCATCACCCTAGACACAATATTATCATAGCAAAAGGATAAAGGGGTTATAGAACAATAGTTGTTTTTCATGCTATACTTTAATTAAACATAACTAACGATACCTGGAAAATCACATTTACATTTCTTTGAAAATAAAAAAATTGCAGTATTTTTTTAAACTTTTTTTGGCCTGAAAATTCTAAGAACATATGATAGCATGATGGCCATAAGTGACATCATATTTCTCAATCATGCCCAACAAGTTCATGGAGCATAAATTTTGAAATAACAGAAAAATCAAAGTCACTTTAGAAAAGAGAATGTGAATGTAAATTGAAAAACCAATAAAATCATGAAGTTTCCCAGAAGAATAGAATATTTTTATTTGTGCAAACCAGTATTATCTTCGACATTTTATATTTTCATTTTATTTACATAATTAACCAGACCGGTTATTAAACTTACGAAATGATTCAAAGTTAATGGTGGTAACCATATCAAATGAATCATGAACAAAATATTTTATTAAATACTGGTTTATCGTTATGAAAAAAATGATTTTACCTAGGCATTGCTTCGTAAGTCTCCTTGGCTCTCTACACCGTTATTGTGAGCTGCTGTTGAGCTTCTTGCCATCAGCCCAGCCTGCTCGCCAACTTGCTAATCTCCTGCCTCTCCTCTCATCGAATCTCCATCCTCGTGTTTCTCTCCTCCACTGCTCTCTTTTGATCTGTTCATTCTAATACATCTCGTGTTTCAGATATTGAAGGAGCTACATCTGATCGTGGATCGATTTGTTGTCTCGTTCATTCTTTCTTACCTACGTGTCACTCTCTCACATGTAGATTTAACCAATGGCCAGATGAAGTGCACAACACTAGGAAATAGAAATACAGTAGTACACCATGTGAATGCCCATAGTTCGTGGGAAGAAAGTTGATGCGGCTTTCTCCTTTGTCTAATGAGTTCTTCAAGGAGCTCCTACAGTACACTCAGCTGAAACATGCCAACAAAGGTCGAGCATTGCATGCTCGCATCATCAAAACCGTCTCACCTTCTTGTATTTTCCTTGAAAATAGCCTTGTTAATTTCTATGCAAAGTGCGGTCACTTGCCCAACGCCAAGGTTGTTTTCGACAACATTCGTGTCAAAGACGTTGTCTCATGGAATTGTCTCATCAACGGGTACTCCCAACGGGGACACTCTGGCTCTTCCTTCGTCATGGAACTCTTTCGGCGTATGATCGCAGATAATACCTCTCCCAATGCCCACACTTTCTCTGGTGTCTTTACTGCTGCTTCCAGTTTGTCTGACATTTGTGTTGGCCGGCAAGCGCACGCGGTCGCCATCAAAACTGCAAGCTTTTATGACGTTTTTGTTGGGAGTTCGCTTCTTAATATGTATTGCAAAACGGGGTTTGTTGATGAAGCCCGTAAGTTGTTTGATAGAATGCCTGAAAGGAATCCTGTTTCTTGGGCTACAATGATTTCTGGGTATGCTACTCAAGAGATGGCTGGAGAGGCTCTGGAGATTTTTGAATCCATGCGTCGTGAGACTGAGGGTGAGAACGAGTTCGTGTTTACTAGTGTTCTAAGTGCTCTGACAATTCCTGAACTTGTAGACACTGGTAAGCAGATTCATTCTCTCGCTGCTAAAAATGGGCTGTTGTCAATTACCTCTGTGGAAAATGCTCTTGTAACGATGTATGCTAAATGTGGGAGCTTGGATGATGCATTTAAGACATTTTACTTATCTGGGGGTAAAAATTCAATCACATGGTCGGCAATGATTACTGGTTATGCACAAAGTGGGGATTCAGGTAAGGCGTTGAAGTTGTTTCACAGTATGCATCTCTCTGCAGTCGTGCCCAGTGAATTTACTCTTGTCGGGGTTATCAACGCTTGCAGTGACCTTGGTACTCTTATAGAAGGAAAGCAGATGCATAGTTATGCGTTGAGGTTAGGTTATGAATCACACATGTACGTTTTGACAGCTTTAGTGGACATGTATGCAAAATGTGGCAGCATTGCTGATGCTCGCAAGGGCTTTGATTATCTACGGCAACCTGACATTGTTCTTTGGACTTCTATCATAACAGGGTACGCACAGAATGGGGATAGTGAAGGTGCTTTAAATCTGTATTGCAAAATGCAGATGAAAGGAATTATTCCCAATGAGCTTACCATGGCAAGTGTCCTAAAAGCCTGCTCTAGCCTAGCTGCTTCAGATCAAGGAATGCAAATCCACGCGCGGATTGTAAAGTACGGTTTCAGCTTGGAAATCCCAATTGGAAGTGCACTTTCTGCCATGTATGCAAAATGTGGAAATATGGATGAAGGGTATCGTGTTTTTTGTAGGATGCCTTCCAGAGATGTAATTTCATGGAATGCAATGATATCCGGTCTTTCTCAAAATGGTTATGGCAATGAAGCCTTGGAGTTGTTTGAGGAGATGCGTTTGGAGGGCACAAAACCAGACCATGTCACGTTTGTAAATCTTCTCTCTGCTTGCAGTCATATGGGACTTGTGGAGCGAGGTTGGGATTATTTCAAGATGATGTTTGATGAGTTCAGCATTGTTCCCACAGTAGAGCATTATGCATGCATGGTTGATATCTTGAGCCGTGCTGGTAAACTGAATGAAGCAAGAGAGTTCATTGAATCAGCAAAAATTGATCATGGTTTGTGTTTGTGGCGCATATTATTAGGGGCCTGTAGGAACTATCGTAACTATGATCTTGGTGCCTATGCTGGAGAAAAACTGATTGAGCTAGGCTCACCAGAATCATCCACTTATGTTTTGTTATCTAGTATTTATACAGCCTTGGGCAAGTGGGAAGATGTAGAGCGTGTAAGAAGGATGATGAAAGTCCGAGGGGTGACTAAAGAACCTGGTTGTAGCTGGAGTGAGTTAAAGAGTTTAGTTCATGTTTTTGTTGTCGGAGACCAGATGCATCCACAGATAGATGAGATACGATCAGAGTTACGGTTTTTGACCAAATTGATGAAAGATGAAGGATATCGACCTTGTTTAGATCCATTGCCTGTCACTATTGATGATTTGGAAGGTATTATTTATGAGTTCCCATTCTTTGACTCTCAACTTTTCTTAAATCAATCAAATAATTTGGATTCTGTTTTAATGACCTTAGAAGTACAATCTTTGAAGATGAGATGATTCTATTTATGATATAGAATGAATTCTTGTTCCTTGATATATATCTGAAGTTATCCTGTTAAGTGAGGCGGTTCCTCTTTCTTCTTTACTCAGTTGATAATTGCTTCTTCTTTTTCTTCTTCTTTGCAAATGCACCATGGGTTCATTTCATAGAAGTTGAACTCCATAGCTGTTTTTTTTTTCCTTGGTGAATAGAAAAATAAAAAGACTTGTTGAACCGTCTTATCTATCTATGGTTTTGACTTTTCAGAAACATGGAAAGACCTCATTTTGATTCTTTTGTATGGCGTGGAAAAGGGTTTAAAATTCTTGATATTTGAATGTGGTAATTGATGCAATCAATAGCAAGTTAATGCCGTCTAAATGTTGTATCAATGCTTAGAAACCATTGCTTTTGTGAATTATAAATTTTTTACTCATTTACTTACGTGTTGATTTGTCTGGCTACATGGCTTTTCTAGCATGAACTGATATGGTCTTGCCATGATTAAGGACATGAAGCACTGACTATGATCTGATGTTTGTGGCCATTTTGAATGTATTACTGTAACTTATTTTATACAAATAGAAATGCTTCTCAGTAACTGTATTGAAACAAATCTATTGTATTTATGGACATGCATCTTTTGCCTTTAGACTTGTATGTTCCATTTGATTGGCTTTTTTTTTGCAGAGATATACTGTTTAATTGAAATGTTGTCATCTGATAACTCAATGGATATATTTTACCTTCCGTGTTCACTTTTTTTTTTTTGGTTCGTGAAGATCAAGAAGGCAGCCAAGACATGGGATTGCAGTTTTTGGTGGCTAGCAATAAGACTGGGATGATGATCTGGTCAAGGAAACTGTAAGACTATTTTTGACCCTTTATGTGAATTCATTGATGAACAATACTGTGAGCAGATTGTTGTTCAAAATGCTTTTGATGAAGCTTATATTTTTCTATAGAATTTTCTTTATCATCTTCTATAGGATCTATGCTAGGATTGATTTATGTTCCTCATAGATCTGGAAGTTAGTTTAACGTTAAAGAGTGGATGTTAGCATAGCTTCCTCCAATTGAAAAATCTGGAAACTATTTTCTACACATCATTTGGTAACTTATATTCTCTCCTCTTTTTTGTGAATTACTCAACTCATGAATGATATTTCTTTTCCAGGATCTCAAGGTTTTGCTGGTTAATTTGCTGTGAGAGAGGTGTGACTCATCTACTGGAACGGTGGGCTATAAATTGTATTCTTTTATTGTTTTGGTGAACGGTGGGCTATAAATTCAAGGCTAACCGAGCTAAGAAATTCTTCAATATTATGTATATTTTTTTAAAAAAATTGCAGATCAAAGTAGTTATAGATAGACACGTGTCAGCATATCAGGAAACACTTTTCAATCAGGCCATCTATGACATGCTTACCTGCCTGTTCATAATTGTCTTGGTTCATAAACTTTTGAGAATTCTTAACATCCGTAAACTACTGGTTTTGTTAGGTTCATAGGTTGTTTGCTAGGTGTAGCGGAAAGATCAAGCATCAGAGAAAGGTCAGACAGTAATTTTAAGATATGGAATGTACAATCATATTTTCTTATGTTATCCTTTAAAATACATAAATGCATTAATATGGATCCGATTTATGTTCCATACACTTGTGGACCTTGATTCTATACTATTACTTTCCATACTATCTCTCTACATTCTTTTCTAAACAACACTTCAAAATAACATCCACGAGTCTTATTTCATTAAATGAGGTTAACTATATGGATTTGGAAAGAATGTAGAGATGTCACATGCAAAGTGGTAGTAGATAATGAAGTTTTGGTTAGCAAGATTTTAGAATGTGATTATCGGGTTGGTTTATGTTGGCTAATTTATGTCAGCTACTCTCTTAGCAGTTAGCAAGAATATTAGTTAGAACAACTGATGGTGCACAAATTTAGCTCCAAAACGTAGGTGGTTGCATCAAGTTCCCAAATTAAAAATATTTAATTTAAATTTAAATGATTTTTAAAGCTTGTCATTGCTTGAGCAGTTCCCCCCCCTAAATACTCCATGCACTATATCGTTTATCATATAAATTAGTTATGAATAACTAGGTTCATCTGAGACATTGTAAACACAAAAAATATTTTGCATTTGGCAACAATTAAAAAAAAAATTGGTTTAATAATTTTTAGATGTTATATTTTCATGTGTCTCAACCTTTTATTTCTATCCCATCTGATTATTTTGAAACGGTAATTTTAAATAACTTCTCATAAGCATAAGAAATTTGCTAAAAAATTAAGTGATTTTTTATTTAAAAATTTAAAACAAATGGGTCCTAAAAAATTGTTGATTCAAACAATTTGGGTTGAGGAGTGGAGATGTATTTATATTCATCCATTGGAGGAGAAATGAAATGGCAAGCTATTTGAGAATTGGGGCCGCCAGGTTCTTTGAAATGGGTGGTCATCTTCCATGGGGCCATTTTACAGAATTTGATTATAATCCGTTAATTCTCTTTATAAGTTATTTTTATTAATATTATTAATATCCAATACAAAAAAAGCAAAAAAATAAAAATGTGTAGAATTTCAAATAAACCTCTATATGACAAATTTAAAAAGTAATATCATGTTACTTTTCTCTCTTATAAAGAATAATTTTAAAAATATTTTTTAAATATTACCTAAAAACTATAATCTCTTAATTCAATAAATCACAAAAATTGAATTATGTGAAGTCAAAATTTAATGATTAAATCTATATTTTAAAAAATATAAAGACTACTCTCTGTTAAAAAATATAACATGTTTTTAATTGAATCTCACCCCGAATAAAGTAGCAACCTATTTTTAAATTAACCCTATTTTTTTATATTTATTCCTATTAAATACTTTATAAGAAATATAAAGTTATTAATCAATAGACACTTTTTAAAAAAAGTAATGATTACATTTTAAAAATTAAAAATAATTTATATTTTTTAATATTTAACTTTTCAAAAAATATCTTATATTTTTTAATATTTAATTTTTAAAAAAAATGTTAAGTTAAGGAGTACAAACTATATTATCTATAATAATAATAATAATAATAAACCTTTCTCGGCTTAAAAAACCGCCCAAAAACCACAGACAGCCCAATTGGAATAACTGTATTGTGGATATTTCTGCAGATTTTAGGCCCAAATTAAAGAGACAGTGGAAGCGCAGGACGTGGGGTGGTGCTCACTGAGAAATGGAGTGCTTTGTTCGAAGTCCTTGCTCTTCCTAACCATCGCCTTCCTTCCGCAAACGGAGAACCTGAAAAGTGAGGGTGTGAGGGTTTAAGTGTCTTTGCCTCCGTCCCTCCCTCTCCCCTTTGGCTCCTTCGTAGTAGCAAGCAGCAGTACTTAGAGTTGGGCGGACACTCTTATCAAAGCATCTCTTGTTCCTTCCTCTTCCTGGTAAGACTTGCACACAGTTTCCCTTCCATCAGTTGTATATGAGTTTCATAATTTGACATAGCAGATTCCAGACTCTCTCAACTTTCATTTTACTTTATGAGTTTGGAAATACTCAAATAGCATTTTCCCGGACCATTGTTCATGGTATGAATGTGGCAAGCAATTGATGGATCTTACCCAGCTCTATTTTAATCGAAAAGTTTCGGGATCTCTCGTGTGGTTTCGATTTCAAATCAATTGCTCAAGTCTTTCCACCTTTCTCAACTGTCTTAGAAATTATATAACAGCTGAGGCAAACTGTTATAATCTTTCTCTCTCTAATCAATTCTTTATACCAGTGAGTTATATGTGTAGGATAAAAATTCTCTGAATTTAGCTGTCTAAAGTTCTGTGAATTTGATATCATATTAGCCGTTGATTAAACAAACTTTTGTGATTGGGTCATCTAATAAAAGAAATGGTACTTTGCTTGAGTTGTTGAGTGGTTTCAATGCAATATTAATTGTTAGCCCATAAAAAAGGTACTCTCAATTTTTTATTAACAAGTTTATGCCACCTGATTTAATCAACGGTTAGTATTTTCTTAAATTCGCGGGACTTTAGACATCTAACCTTAGAGGATTTTGATCCGTATATGTAATTACTGGCTGTTTGTTCTCTGCTGATATGCTTAATCGGTGTTTGCTTGTATTCTTGAAGTAATATTGTCAATGGCCATTATAGCTTGCTACTGACCTTGTCGGATAACCTTTGTGCCTATTTGTATTTCTGCGTTTAGCTCAACTCTTTTGATTGATTTGTTGGACTGCTCCGATCAGAAGCGACATGCGTATCCATTTTGAAAACATTTTCTAAGTTCTTCCAAGTTCTGATGATTTGTTTGTTAAAAGCTGAAAGAAATTGTGTTTAAAGATATCTTTACTTCTTTTTTTTTTTTAAAGCATGAATTTTCAACCTAGTGCAAGTTTCTTAATATATGTGTGTGTGTGTGATATTTAAAATTAGTGATTAGTTGTGGCATCATGTAGATATCATTGGGTTGGCCATAGATTGATCTGGTGGCCGGGCCAGTGACCTCTAAATCTGAATCTCATTCCAGGTTGTTGAAAAGTCCGGATTTTTTACCATTATCCTATACAAGCCGTATTCTTATCACTTCTTAAAAATGGAAAACTCAGATGTGAAAGTGACGAGCTCACCACCACCTGCACCGCCGCCGCCAGTTGTCAGAGAAGAACCTGAGTTAAAAAAACTTAAAATGTCTACCACCACTTCTGATGATGAAGAATGCACAACTGCAATGGGCACCAAGAAAAGATACAAGCGCCGCAAAATTGCCATTTTCTTTGCTTACTGTGGTGTTGGCTATCAAGGCATGCAGAAAAATCCTGGTGCAAAGACCATTGAAGGTGACCTTGAAGAAGCCTTATTTGTGTCTGGAGCTGTCCCTGAACAGGATCGTGGAAATCCTAAAAGGTATGACTGGGCTCGCTCTGCCCGAACTGATAAAGGTGTTAGTGCTGTTGGTCAGGTTGTCTCAGGACGTTTTTATATTGATCCACCTGGTCTTGTTGTCCGCCTTAATTCAAACCTTTCTCCTCAGATACGGATCTTTGGTTACAAGCGGGTCACAGCATCTTTTAATGCCAAGAAGTTCTGTGATCGGAGGAGGTATGTCTATCTCATTCCTGTGTTTGCTCTTGATCCATGTTCACATCGCGATAGAGAGAGTGTGTTGGCTAGTGTGGGGTCTGAAAATGAACTTGTTAAATGTTTGGATTGTTCTGAGAGAGGTCGGAAGGTGCCTGGCTTAGTTGGTAAGCACAGTACAGGATTAGAAGCTATGGATGTTTGCAGTTCATCCAAAGGAGATCCTGCTCCTAACTCTGGAGTGACAGAGGATTTTGGGGTTTCTTTGAACAAAACTGATGGTGATAATTTAAATAAGAAATCCAGTAATGAAGAAAAAAATTCAGTGGAGGATTTGAATTCTGAACTTGACCTCAAGTCTGTGGCTCCTGCCCATCACGAAAGTACTCAAACGAATGGTGGATCAGTGGATGATTCAAGCATTGTTGGGAAAGAAAATGTTAATGAAGAGGAGAAGACTATAAAGGGAAGTGGATTCTGTTATGGTCAGAAGGAGAGGGAGAGGTTTAATAGAATTTTGAAATATTATGGAGGGACCCATAATTTTCATAACTTCACCACAAGAACAAAAGCTGAGGACCCTGCTGCTAGGCGTTTCATAATTTCATTTGATGCTAACACCACTGTCACAGTTGAGGGCATTGAATTTGTGAAGTGTGAGGTTGTGGGACAGAGCTTCATGCTTCATCAGATACGGAAGATGATGGGTCTTGCTGTAGCAATCATGAGAAATTGCGCGCCAGAGTCACTTATTGAAAAAGCTTTGCAGAAGTAAGTACAGAAAGCTCCTGTAGTTTTTATTAACTTTTCAAATTGATGGACAATATGAGTTCACATTCGATTTCATCTTTTTAACTGCAGGGATGTTAACATTAATGTGCCTACTGCCCCAGAGGTTGGTTTATACTTGGATGAGTGCTTCTTTGCATCATATAACCAGAAATGGAATGATAGTCACGAAGAGTTGTCAATGAAAGCATATGAGAAAGAAGCTGGAGATTTCAAGATGAAGTATATATATTCTCATATTGCTTCCACAGAGAAGAACGATGGAGCTGTTGCTCTTTGGTTGCATTCGCTGAACCATAGAAATTATCCAGATCTGCGATTTGTCAATGAGGAAGACAGTACTGATAACAAGAGAGATGAAGTGGAAGTTGTGAGCTAGTGAATTACTCTCTCATAATAGTACAATTTAGAACTCTTGCTTCAATATTTTCTTTTCCTTTGATATGAGATATGCTTATCTTAATTCCTAACTGGTTGGAAGGGTTCAGACTAATTTTATTAGTTTAACAAAAATGCCTCACATCAAATACTACCACCTATCAAGATGTGGCCTGTTTCTTTTTTCATCATTTGGTAGAAAATCTAAGAACCAGAAATTCAGGAGGATGTTTCTTTTCATTTCCTTGTATTCTTAATTTCCCCTCATTGGCCAATAGGATTTTACTTGATTCACTAATGACATGGTGCTTCATTTTTGCTGTAAGCGGAGATTCACTCTCAAAAGAATGCATGATGTCTACCTATGTCTCTTTAAACATAATTTAGCTTATATGATTTATGAATCGTATGTATCTCATTTTCCATTTTAGATCTTTTACGTGTACAATCTATCCATAACTTTTTAAGTTGATACAAGTAAAGCAGAAGGATGACCACAAAAGAGAAATAGAGTCTCTATGCTGTTGAGGTACAGTTATACATGTGTTGTTTCTCCTTGATTATGATCATAGCATTACGCTTTAATTTATTTATTTTTATGTATAAAAATGATTTTATTATAAATTAATGGTAAAGTATATGCAAATTAATGTCATTTGTATGCCTTTGAACTGCAAGTGTTTTGTAAATTTATACAAATTACACTCAATCTTCTTCAAATTGAGTTGTAATTCAAACCAAAGGAAAAATTATATACAGGCCTTATATAAAAAAATTAATTATTATAAAGTTTATTATAAGTGACTTTATATTAATTATCAATGAATTTTATAATAATTAATTTTTTTGTGAGATTTTAATGTAATTTTTTCTATAAAAAAAATTCATTTGTCACATCCAATGTTTTGTTTTTTTATTATCTTTGGAGCATTTTTTATTATTTTAATTTGATTTAAATTTAAGAGAATCCATATTGAAATCTAAACAATTGGGTCCTGTCTTCCCAATTTCCCCCCAATTTCAGCTTCTCCCTAAATGCAATATTCATTCCAATTCAAAATATAAGCGTTTTTTTTCAATTAATTTTGGTTCAAAATATAGGTGATCTAACATATATAATTTTTTTTATTTTACCTTTTGTATTTATTAATCTAGATCTTCATATAAATGTATCTCTCACTAATTAGGAAATGCATTGATAATTGGGAGTAGATGTTAAAAAAACAATATATATTTTTGTAAGATCGAGGACTTTATTGATATACAGGTTTTTTTAAAAAATGTTTATATTTAGACCGGTGAGAGTACTTACTCTAATTTTATTATAAGACACTTTTAATTATTTCATGTATTTTAATAAAAGTTAGCTTTTTTTATATCATAAAAAATAATATATACTTTTCAGGTAAATTTGACATTAAACAATGGTACAATTATATTAAATATCTTCACACTAATAAAAAAAATAAAATTTTAAAAAAGCAATTTAATTATTATAAAATATTTATATTTTATATCAAAAATTATTTCTCAAAGGTATCCTGGATGAAAGTATTGTATAAGACATTAATAATTTACAATCCTTTTTTTATCATCAAAAAATAGTACACAGAATCACAGATCATACAATAGAAGGTACATAGCGATAGGCTGCATTTGGGATGAAAGGGTTGTACGTCCATGGAAAAGCAGCCCGAAAATAGTGAAAGACGATAATGTCCTTATAGAAAATAAATAATAAAACGAATTAATAAAACTCTTTTTCTTGCCAGAATTATTAAAACTAATTACAAGCCCAACAAAACGCAATCTCGTCTGGTGGAAGAAGCAGATCCATTTTTCTTCGTCGACGGACAAGCATTCCCCACTTCGTCTAGCTCGCCGTCGGACGCCGTCGACCGTTGTCTGCCCACGTGGTCGTTCTCCGGTGTGATACTGGTCCGGTTAGGACTGCTGATATGTTATCAACTGCAGCCGCCTGATTAATTATCTGCATTTCGTGATTTACTTAGTATCTGGATCCGCTCCAACATTTCCGTATATGCTATACTGAGTGAGTTGGGATTACAACTTACTCGCTCCAGTGAGAGGCAATATTTCTGACGATGATCGGAGCTGGAAAGATCAAGCAGTATAGTAACGTCCTCGAAAGGCCCCTCAACAAGGGCAAGCAAGAGGTTCCTCTTCTTCTTCAATCTACTTGCTTTCTCTTCTTTTCTTTTTTGTTCTCTTCCTGCCCTTTAAATTGTCTGGAGAATATATTGGTTGAATCGACGCAACTTGTTTGGCATGTAGAATAAGAACCTTTTTCTCCCCAGCTTGCTTTATTGAGATCTCACTCTTCGGGGCATTCTGCTCCTGTTCAACCTGTCTGGTATCCTGGAAAGAGGGAAATTGAGCCTCGATTGATTTTGCTGAACTCGAAATATGTATAGTTGCCTGTATAATTTTATTGGTATTTTATTTTTTGTAATCATATGTAGATTTGATGGTGGTGCAGGTTAGTTTGAGTGCATTTGCGTTCTTGTTCTCAGAGCTTGTACAGTACAACCAAACTCAGGTCGACAATATTGCTGAGTTAGAACGAAGGTGATTGCTCTTTTATGGCACATTCTTTAGTTGTCCAGTCGGACGGGATCGTTGAAGATAAAGCAGTGTGAAAAAATTTGTTTTTGTTAATTTTTCCTATATGATTCTAAGTTGGAATCACTAAATTTACTTTGTCTCATGGTTGCGCAGAGTATGTCACTCCACTGATGAGAATTGTCTCTTCCCTGGTTTTAGCCCTAGTAAATGATTAATGCAATGTTATACGTTGTATGTCATTATTATGATCATCGTCCTTTACTTTATTTGCAATTTATGGAGTATGAATAGAAAAAAAACTGTACGAAACATAAGATTGAATCAGGCTTTTAACGAGACACTTGATGACTTGATGTGATATCACAATTGACTCTAATGTCATGTAATTTATTTTGAACATCACTATCAGACTGGAGGATGCTGGATATGCTGTTGGGGCGCGAGTTTTGGAACTGCTTTGCCACAGAGAAAAGGTATGATGGCTCTTGGGAACTCTTCAATAAAGTTTCATTATTCATCTAAATGTAGTGCAGTGATGATTCAAGTACCTGGTGAAGTGGACTAGAACACAATATGCAGACAGTAGGATAAACCAGAAATGTGGTTGTCTGATGGTCCATTTTTCTGGTTGATTTAACATGCATTATGGTCTATTTGGTTTTATTGTCATATACCTGCTATAGAAAATAATAAAACTGTTCATTTAAAGCCTCATCACTTTTTAAAATGCAAGGAATTGCAGTTACACCCTTGGATATGCAAGGGATCCAGCTTAATGATGATTTTCTAATGAATTTGATTGTGCAAGGAAAAAGGAAAAGGAATTTGGTATGAAAGTGAATTTTGATAATTCTGGTGACCATTAGTCTCAAGATAGATTTGTCCTGATGTTTCATTTTCTAATCTAGTACCAAATGGCATAAAACATGGGTTAAAATCAATCAATAACTTTATGTTGGTGAGTTTCTTAATTATAACGAAACCTGGGATTGTCTTTGATTATGTTTAACGACTATGAACCTAGTTAAATTTTATGATAAATGCCTATCAACATTTTGGCGTTGAAATCTTCAACATGGTAATTTTCCTGCTGAATCTCTAGCCTGTTAGAGGTACCTTCCCTAATGATATTTTCTTCTCCATTATGAGACTTCTCTATCCCTTAGGCTCATTAACTTTGTCCTCCTAAAATGATAGGATACTTGCGGAGTCATAGTCTTGTGAACGTTGCTTTGCTTCTAATATAAATTGTGTTTTAATGATGTGGATGCATATTGGATCTTTTGATTAACCGTTGTATGATAAAAAATTGACACCTTATGTTGGTTTTGGTTTGGGCATGGCGCACCAGCTGGAATGTGTCTGTGCCTTTGCATTGCATGAATGACTGACGTAATGATACTTTTCTGATTCTGTAGGGAAACAGAAGGGAGACAAGACTATTAGGTATTCTGTCTTTTGTGCACAGCACAGTGTGGAAGGTATTATTTGGAAAGGTGAGTTCCTCTATCCTTTTTAACTTTTTCTTCCCCGTTCTTCACCCCAAGAGAAAGCAGTTCATTTTCATAGACACAAAATGCCAATTGTCGTTGCTATGCTATGGTTATTGCAGTTGTGGGCGCATGCAGTTGAGTTTTACATTAAGTAATTGTCATCCATCAAACTGTCATGTTTCTATAGGAAGTATTAACTCATTGACACTATTGCTTCTTCTTATAAAGTGTCTCTGCTTCATAGGTTTTCGTCATCTATATGGCCTTGCTCTTTTCTTTGTGTCTTTTGGCCACTCAATTATCTGTTGAAAGATCAGGTATAAGAGACTGGAAAGACATTCGAAATATTGAAACATCATACTGTTGTGTACTTATATGTAATCATGACTGCCCTTCATAATTACTTTGTTAAAAATGCAAGGCAGAAGCTTATGATTCATTTACATTTCTTTTATGTTTGCATCATATGTTTGTATTTGCATGGATTAGATTAAGTCATCATATATTAAGCAACTCAACTGCTTAGCTGGCCCCTTAGTTTTTGCATTTGCCGTTGGATTAGGTAGCGGACTCACTGGAGAAAGGCACTGAACATGAAGATGAATACATGATCAGTGAAAAGGAGCTCCTTGTCAACAGGTAAAAGAGTCTTCACTCTCATCATTTTAATTGAAAATTAGACATAACCAGATTTTGCGTACATAAATTTTATAGCAAGGTCTATTCCAAAGGACATAACCAGATTTTGCGTACATAAATTTATAGCAAGGTCTAGTTTTGTCTCTGCTTTGTAGATTCATTTCTATTCCAAAGGACATGGGAACTTTCAATTGTGGGGCATTTGTTGCTGGAATAGTACGAGTAAGTGTCCTCATTCATCAATTGACTAATTGATTGCTAGAGCCTAATGGAGGGTCGAAATCCAGTCATTGACCTGATTCTGTTCTGTTCTTTTCAACAAAGGGCGTTTTGGACGGCTCTGGATTTCCAGCTGTTGTTACTGCTCATTTTGTGCCCATGGAAGGTCAACAACGACCACGCACTACTATCTTGATAAAGTTTGCTGAAGAGGTACAATCCCACTGATTTTGCTTAAGGTCTCTTTTGTTCCTGGAGGAAAATTCTCAAGCACCTCATGATGCAATATTCCCAATGATTAGAACCGTATTTGTTGACATGAGACCCACATGTTGGATTGCAAATTGTTGAAGTGAAATCCTGACCATTGCATGGACACACGTTATACTTGAATTTCCCCATTCATATACACACAATATTCACTGTAATCTAATATTTTTGAGCTTGTGGGTTTCTATAATACAGGTGCTACGTAGAGAAGCCAGACTGGGCTGATGATGTTTATACGCAGAATTCACAGCCGAGATGTTTGTGGTGTTCTGCACCGAAGTACAAAAGATCTGAACTTTTTACCTCTTGGTGGTTCAGTAAATGAGAATTTCCTCACAAGCCTGTCTTATCTCTATTATCTGAACTGTTGTTTTTCTTCTTTCTGTTTGTTTCATGTATGTGCAATGAAAGTTCTGCCTTGAAGCCGGAATCACTCGATGAATTAGGATACTTTGTGTTAGATATGATGTTGGTATATTTAGCCCTACTTAACGAACAAGTCGTACCCCCCCTCCCCCCCCCCCGGGGGGGGGGGTTTTCTTGGGTGATG
This sequence comes from Prosopis cineraria, assembly GCF_029017545.1. NCBI lineage: Eukaryota > Viridiplantae > Streptophyta > Magnoliopsida > Fabales > Fabaceae > Prosopis > Prosopis cineraria. The sequence goes on along the minus strand of NW_026555340.1, from coordinate 25,502,176 downwards.
CTGACCAGTGGGCAGGTTTGAGTGTGTTCATTGTTTTCGATAGACGTTGGATGCAGAGCGTAAACATCTAATGATTGATTTAATCCTCTTGGATTAATTTTTATCTCAAAATTACTTAAAAAATGTACAAAAAGTATTCTATTTATAGGCCATCAACTGGTTCCTTCCAAGCTGCAAGTGTTTTGTCTATGTCAGTTTGTCTCATTAAAATCTAAGACATTCATTCTATGTATATATATTTGGGAAAACACCATCATTGAAATCTATATTTTATCAGGCTTTGCTTTTTAGTTTCCGTAATTTTTTTCAGTACTTTTAGTCCATATGACTTTAGAAAAATTAGGTGATGTTTTTTTTAGGTTCTTGTAATTTCAGTTTTTTTAGTGTCATTAGTTTCGATAAGATTAAAAGCAGTAAAAAAAATTACGGAAATTTTTTAATTTGATGAAATTATGGAGATTAAAGATTATGCTTTTTTTTTATATATATTTAAACCAACTGACATTTAATCTATTACACCATGAGAACAAAGCTTATTGGGGAGCAGTATAGTTCAATAAATGTTCCCTGTTTCTTTATTCAAAACTTGAAGACAAAGTGGATAGCTATACTGAACGCTTTTTAATAATAATCATCTAAACAAGAAAATAATTTTCCCCCGAACTTGCAAGCATGATTTTCAGTTCACTTGAAAACAAAGCTAACTATGATAACAATAATTAAACATCATCCCGAAAAAGAATGATGCGGTATTGATTTGCATCGACCCACATAATTCCATAAGGCGAAAACAAAGTGAATACTTAGAGACATGTATGACTCAGTCCATTCATGGACGCCACAAGGAGAAATGTTCTCCCAAACAAGAAGGATTCTGAGTACACTAGCCAAATTACAACACCAAAATTTCCTGGTAAAGTTGGTGAACCATAACCAAAAGACACAGATTCATATTTTATAACTTCAAATTCACTTTACTTTCCCTCCCCACAAACACTTTGAAATACAGCTAAAATGCCACAGGGAAAGAAATAAACATATTTTAACACAGTTAAATATTCACAAGGGAGGATCAATGAGAGCAAGACAGGAGAGATGAACCCCAAAAAAATGAGAATCAACAGAAAACTGCAATCTAGCAACAAATACTCTCTCTTTTATTTTTATTATTTGAAACCGTTTCATCACTTGTTTTCTATCGACCAGTAGTGAGACCAAACACACAGCCTGCATATTTCTCAGGTGAGTCTCTGAGGTGATTATAAACCTGTATTAGTTTAAAGAATGTACAACATGTTAGTAAGCTATCTGAGCCAGCCTGATGACCAACGCCAACTCTCTCCACGTTCAAAGTCTTTGCAACCTTATCCAAACCACCATAAAGGTTGTAACAGAATCTTATGATGCATTTGACATCATAGATTACTGGGAAAAATGTCTCGACCACCTTCAAAAATTCAGGCTCTGTATCTGGAAGACGACTTTTACCGGTAAGCAACTTGATTAAATAACCAAAATCAGATGAGCCATGGAATACAAGCCAATGCACTTCTGGGTTTAGCACAACACCAGAAGACATTAATAACTCACTGAATTTGATTGCATCCACACCTTCTTCATTGTTCCTCCTGAAATCAATGCCTCTTCCGATCAAGAAGTCAATGGATTCTGAGTTATAACTGTCTTTAGTGAGATTAAATTCACGAAAATTGAATTGCCAAACACTGTACTTTTGAGTTCCACCAGTGGGAAGGTTTCCTTGATCATCAGAAAATGTGAGGCCGAGCTGAATCAACTTCAAAAGATCAACATTTTCCTTCAAAGCTTTGTAGCTCGACTCTTTGTCATCCACATTGCTAATAACAGTAACAGTACCTGGAAACTCAGTATCCATGGCCACATAAGGGTAATCGTCTACTACATCACGAATCAATTTAATCTCGTCCTCAAGGTTGTTGGCCCAGACTTGTCTGATTTCGACATTGCTTGCGTTCAGAATCGACATTTTTAAGATTTTATGGCAAGTGATACAATCTGCAGACAAACAAAGAGGCCGAGAGAGGACTAAGGATGACCAGTATCTGGGAGAGTTTGTCCATTGGTTCAAGAAATGAGAGGAAGATTATGATGATGAAGGGACAGAACAAACAAGAAATTGAATCTTTACCTCAAGATGATTGTCAAGACTTTAACTTAACGCAAGATGATGAACGTAAAAGTGATGGGTTAAACTGAGACGGCGAATGATCTGATGATTCAAGTGGGCAAACTGAAAATGGAATTCACAGTCACAGAGAGGATCGATAGAGAGGCAGAGGAAAGGCTATGAGCCTATGACTTTAAATAAGCAAAATGCGTTCTTTGGCGCGCCAAAATGCGAAAGAGTCTTTCTTCTGTTTTTTTTTTTTTGGCTTTTTTTTTCTCTTGATAATACAGAGAATATAGACAAAGCTTTGTAACTCGGAGGAAAAATGGTTATACACTCATACTATTAATTTTCATACATCGTTTTCTTGCTGCCCTTTGTTTTGTGAGATTTTCTTGGTTAATACTCTATCTAATCTTATTTGCACTCACTTTGTTCTTATTACAGAAATTTTTTGAAGAATTATTTGGTCCTAACGCAAAGTTATTTATTACTATTTTTAAATTTTATCCACATTTTAATTTAATTTTATGGCTCATTATATATATTTTTTTTCTTTTTTTATTTTTCAATAGGAGTAAAGTTAATTTTTTTATTTTAACACATATTGAATAAATTAACTGCCATTTCTTAGTTTCAGTTAAGTAATTGAAATTTGAAAATATTTTATAATAAAAATCAAAGGGAATAATATAGAGAAAAAAAATCATTTTCATTACAAGTTTTTACTTTTATGGCTCATTGTATAATAAGGACAGGAGAGTGTGTCTGTATTAAATAGGAATAACTAAAAGCTTATTAAAATTTAAAAAAAAATAATGAGTTTTAAAAATTTAGATAATGAGTTTTAAAAATTTTCTTCATTCTAATAAAATGTATTAGAAGTAACATATGAATATAATTAGGGTAAATGTGTAAATTTGGCCTTCAACTTTTTTTTTTCAAAAGCACCGGGTAACTATACTACAAAGTAGTGTGAAATAAATTTTTAACTTTAAAAAACAGAGCATCCAGCAGCTTATGTTAATTTTTATTTAATGAACATAAACTTCCTATATGGGGCTCATAAATTTTTGGCAAAAATGACACGTGGCATTTTACCTTAACAAATAAAAGTACAAATCTAGTCTTGAACTATTTTTTGAGAAGCACTGGGTAGCTTCTACAATAAAAAATGAACTATCCAGCACCTTTCTATCAATTTTAATAAAATATCATTTATTTTCATACTTATGAGACTTGCAATGCATCAATCTCTCAAATCTTCTTGCCGTTGTTCTTAGTCTCAGCTCGAAAAGAAGAAGCCCAAAGAGTTCTTATTTTAAAATATTTACTAGGACAAAGCCAACGAAGTAGAAGAGAAGGAGGAAAACATGATTTCATTTAAATCTTTGTGGCAATTCAAGAGAACTAGCTATTTGAATTGTGATGTTATTACTTGTGGGACAAGCTTGATACAATTACTTTATTTTTTATAAAAATAATTCAAAGTTAAATTAAGATTGAATCAAGTTTCTCCCACACATAATAGTATTGCAATTCAAGCAGTTACTTTAATTGAATCGTCACAAAAATTTAAATAAAACCTTATCTTCCTCCTCCTCTTCTTCTCCTTCATTGGCTATGTCCTCATGAATATTTTTAGATAATAACTATTTGAACATTCTTTTCTTGAGTTAAGATTAAAAATGAAGAAAATGAAAACAAATTGGAGAGATTGATGCATTGAGATCTCATAAGTCTGAAAATAAATGGTGTTTGATCAAAATTAATAAAAAAATGTTAGATAATTTATTTTTTTTACAGTAGAAGCTATCCAATGTTCTTCGAAAAATAATTCATGGTTACATTTACACCTTTATTGTTAAGGTGGAGTGTAACATGTCATTTTAATCAAAAATTTGTGGGCCCTACATGAAAAGTTAACTTTCATCAAATAAAAATTAATGAAGGATGCTGGATACTTTGTATTTAAAAATTGAGAATTTATTTTGCACCAACTTATAATACAAGCTACCCAATTCTCCTAAAAAATTAATTAATGGCCAAATTTACGTCTTTACTCATGTAATTAAATGCAGTATTGTGATAGACTATTGATGTAAAATTTATATATTAGACAAATTCACATAATTTTGAGTATTTTAAAATTGCATTGAACTGTTTTATTGTTGAGTAATCTTAAAAACATACTCATGTTGCTGCTAATTGAACATTCAAGTTGTGAACAATTTTGTACGGGAACCTTGTCAAATTCTTTATTTAATTGGGTTAGGACAGATAGGGATAAATTATTTACATGAAAATTGCTTCGATTCTTGTTCTACTCATTTGCATCGTAATAGAAAATGTAAAAACCATGCCTTTTTTTTTTTTTTAAATCGAAACCCTTGATAATGGATTCTAGTTTAATTTTCATTACAGGTCAGACTACTCTTGTCCGATTCAACGCTGTATATATCTCACTGAAAAATTAATAATAAATATGTCTTTTTATCCTAAACGTAGAAGCCAGATAATTATTTCACATTGATTAAAAAAATTAGTAAAGTTAGTCATTTGTTAAAAAAAAAAGTGTCTTAATTTCTCTAAAATATCCTTCATTTTAATAATTTCATTGCAAGTTACTACTATGGATTGTTGTTTGTAATCAGTAGGAATAATTTTAGAGAACAAATAATAAATAAAGAGAGAAAGGAAGTTGAAGTCTTACTCTCTTTTTTTAACTAGAAATGTCTTTACATTTAAGAACAAAACAAATTCCTCAAACTAACCCATACATTTAAAATTAGAGCGAGCAACCCTTTTTAAAATTTCCATTTCATTATTGACCCCAAGTAAACCTTTGTCACAAGAATTTTTTTCTTAAAAAATATTATTTTTGCCAACGTAAAAAAATGATTATGCGAAACTAGGAAAACTAAATATATGAAATACAAATCATTTTATGCGCATTAATTACTTAGCTCAGCACTGGTGAAGAATCCCAGAGGTTGTGAAAATTATCTGGAACAATGTGCATCTTCAATCTATTGTATCATTTGAAAACCACAAGCTAGCCAGCTCGATTTTGCATTTTGGTGAAGGACTAAATAAGGAATATCAAAATTTTGACCCAAAAAAAAAAGGAATATCAAAGCAATTAATTAAAAGATTCAGCATTCTTTGGTAAGAAAATGTTGCTCCTGTGGAATTGTATTTGTAAAACGTCCATGAAACAAAAACTTAGAAAATATAGTGCCCAAAAGTCATCTAGACAAGATACACACAATGATCAAAACCTGGGTATCTACCAACATAGATTCATATACTTTAATTAAGTTTCTCGATAAAGCTAGAGGATTATTACCAGAAGCAAGAGATTCATATTTTATAACTTTGAAATTTTCCTTTATCTTCCCTCCCAAAAAAAACACTTCGAAATCATATTTGCTAAGAAAGAAATAAACATATCTCACAGCAAGCGCAAGATAGAGGAGGCAAACCAAAAACATGAGAATTATTAAAAGCAAAAAACTGCAATCTAGCAAATATAAATGATGATTTCATCACTTTTTTCCCTCTGGAGGAATACATGTGTTTGCACCAGGACCTAGACCAGACAAAACACCTTCAAATTTCTCTTGTAATTTGTTCTTGAGATCATAAACCTCTATCAGTTTAAAGAAGGTATGACATGTTAGTAAACTATCTGATCCAGCTTGATGAATACTACCAATTCTATTTACATCCAAAATCTCAGCAAGCATCCTCAAACCACCGGGAACAATGCCACAGGATTTCATCATGTATTCCACATCATAAAATTTTGGGAAATATACCTTGACCAGCTTCATAAAATCAGACTCTGTATCTGGAAGAGGACGGCCTGTAAGCACCTTGACTAAGTAACCAAAGTCAGATGAACCGTGGAATACAATCCAACGCTTACCACAGTTTAGCACTGCATCAGAGGGCGTTAATAGCTTACTAAATTCGGATGCCTCGACACCTTCTTCTCTGTTCCTCTTGAAATCAATGCCACTTTCAACCAAGAGTGTAATTGATTGTTGGTTTTGTTTGTCTTTAGCGGGATCAAATTCACGAAAGTTGAATTGCCACACGCAGTACTTTCCATTTCCAAGTGTGGGAAGGTTTCCTTGGTCATCAGAAAATGTGAGGCCCAGCTGAATCAACTTCAGGTCATTAACATTCTTCTTCAGAGTTTCGTAACTAGTGTCCATGTAACGCCCATGAACAGTACCAGGAAACTCAGTATCCATAGCCACATACTGGTAATTTTCTACTACCTTCTGGATCAATTCAATCTCTTGATGAAGATTGTTGGCCCAGACTTCCCTGATTTCGACATTGCTTGTGTTCGGAATCGACATCTTGATTCTTCGCAAACGTCCAAAGATTTTGCAGCAAGTGATATAATATGCCAGAATCCCTCGAGTATAGAATCTGCAAGCAAACAAAGATGCGGAAATAGGAATGAGGGTTACGGACATCAAGAAATCAGAGAAAAAAACAAAGAAGAATGAAGAAGCAAGAAAATGAATCTTTACCCGAAGAAGATTATGAAGAGGACTTTTAACTTAACGTCGAGGCTCCGCAAGATGATGAACTGAGACGGCGAATTATCAATGTTGTTGGTGGGGAAACTGGAGAGGATTCTGCGAACTTGGGGGCAAATCAGAAGACGACATGGAATTCATAAACAAGCCATTTAAAGACGCGGCAAAATGCGAAAGCGAAAGAGTTCGTTGGGCTTTTTTCTAATCTTTTTTTTTTTTTTGCCCTGAAAATAGCTTATATATTTATTTACTATCAAGAAAAAATACTTCCAGAAAAGGTTATTATTTTTCATACACCGTTGTTTTCTCCCTCTTGTTTTGTGAGATTTTCTTGGTAAATACAGTGACAGATTGTAGGCGTATAAATTATATCAGGAAATTTTGCATATTTTTTTATACGAAAATTCAAGTTGTGAACAATTTTGTACGACAACCTTCTCAAATTCTGAATTTAATTAAGTTAGTAAAGTTATGGATAAAATGTTGACATCAAAATACGAGGATTTTAATTTGTTTTTTAAAACATTTTTTTAAAGTGGAAAGTTTGACTTTTAAATATAATTGACTTTATGATTTATAATTTTTGTTATTTGATATGTTAAATGATAAGAATAAAAAATATAAAATTTGATACACTGATCAATATAAATTGATCTGAAAATTAATATGACTAATTATTTTTTTAATATACCAAGCAGAAAATTGATAAACATGTGTCATCAATATCATTCAATATATTAAACTCAAAAAATACTATTCAATGTATAAAATTTTTTGGCCAATATATATAAAATAATTATGTGATTATTTATAGCTAATCTGAAATTACATATCCCATATAAAAGAAACTGACTAGGCATTGGTCAAGATAATTAGACAAAGAACACCTCCGTCCCAAAATAATAGACCATAGAGAATTAGTTTGGTAGCAAAATCATGCAAAACACTTTTAGAAGGCTATCCAAAATTCAATTAAATAGAAATAGACTTTAAAGCTTTTTCAATGTACCTTTTAAATGATGCATGACCAAAAAAATGTGCCATTTAAATGCACTATGAAAAAAAATTTAAGAAACCAAACAACTTTTACATTCTCACATTATAAAAAGATAAAACGCATGCTATTGAAAACCGGACCGGACCGGCCAGGTCAACCCGAAAACCGGTGACCCAGTCCCTTGTCCGGTCTGGGTTTACTCCTAAACCGGTGAGGGGGTGAACCGATGTAACCCGGTCAACCTGGGGTCAACCCGGTGTAACCCGGATAACCCGATAGGTTGACTGGGTTAACCGGGTCATGATTTTTCAGACAAAAATCCCCAAAACGACGTCGTTTTGGGGGATTTATTTTTTTTAATTTTCTTTCGGTCCAAATCCAGAGCCCATGGTATGAAGCCCAGATTTCCAATTGCAGACGCAGACGGACGCCAGACAGCACCAGCTTTCCGCCTTTCCCTTTCGTGACTTTCGTCTGTGTCTTACCGTCTCTCCTCAGTCCTCTCTCTCGCCCTAATCAGCGTCCGACTCTCTGACCCTCCTCTCTCGCCTTTCCCTGTCTCCGACCATCCATCCTCTCCAGCTCTCTCTCTATCTCTGCTGTTCGGTCTCTCCTTTAGCTCAGTGTACGACTTTCGTCTCTTAGCCTGATCGATCTGAAATCTCAGCCGGTCAGTTCGTGACAGCTCGGTGTACGCAGCTCGCATTTTGCTTCTAGTTAGTCACTGTTGATCGTGCACAACTCTATTTTTTGTTTCGTGATTCAGCTTAAGTGGTCGACTCTGTTGCTCGTGATTTGTTTCTTGCTTGTTCGGCAGATCATTTTGTATGTGTGAAACTTTCTGGTGTTTTGTGTTTTTTTGGTTTTAAGGTTTCTTTACTGTTAATTTGTGCTTTTATGTTGCTTCGGAAATGAAGCTATATGTATATACTGGTTTAGTTTCATAATCATTTGTGGCTTTGATAATATAATGTTTGATCTTGGCTTCGGATCTAGGCTTTCTTCTGGTAATGATTTTGTGTTTGATCTTGTTTGACAATATAATGTCAGTTTATGGTTTTGTTTAATATTTCAAGTAAGTATGGAGAGGACTTTGAATCTGACAGCTCAAGCCTATGCTTCATGACTTTGTAGATCGATCATGTCCAAGCCCTTTAAAATTAAATAGGGATTATTGATGGCGCTTTCTGATCTTTTCCTGCTCTGTGATCTGTTTATCTTGTTGATGATTTGGGGGTTATATATGTTGGTTGGGAAAATGAGATCTTTGCACGTGAATTGCTATTATATAAATTGCAATCTCAAGGCACATGTCTTATCCTCTGCTCAGGTTCATACTGTGTGTGCATTTTAAAAATGTTGTGATTTTCTATCTTAATTTTGAACTACGGATTGCACTATGTTATAGACAGGGCATATCAAGCTTCTTATTTTTCCTTCTTTCTTTGTGGCCAAACTTGAAAACTATGCAGTCAACACTGAATATGACTAATCAGCATTTGTGTGGAAAAATGAAATTGAAGCTTAGTCATTATTTTAGCTTGCAGGTTAAAATATAATTATTGCATTGATCATGGATATTGGAAGTAATCTTAGTAGTAGTGATAGAAATGAGAATCCTACCTCCAATTCCAATGATCCCCCTCCTAGTGGTAATGATTCAACATATGAGGCCCCATTTATGTGTGGAAAAATTGATCCTGCTTAGGCACATGTTGCCTTAAGAAAAGAAGGCAAGAAAAATATATATACTTGCCTTTATTGTGCATCAAGCTATGGAGGAGGTGGGATTAACAGAATGAAGCAACATCTTGCTGGTGTAAGTGGTCAAGTAGCTTCTTGTAAAAAAGTTCCTCATGATGTATGTCACAGAATGGTAGAGTCTCTGAAAGGTGGGAGAAAAAGGAAGGTTGATGATAGAAAAGAACAAGAACAAGAACAAGTAGACATAGGGGACCTTGAAACTAATGATCCAATTGCTCCTACTCCAATTAAGATAGTCCCTGAGAGAGGTGCCAATAAGAGGCAAGCTTCTACTGTTTCAGTTGAGAATTATTTTGCCCCTAGGATAACTCCTGGTTCCCAGCCTGGCATCAAAAGTGTGTTTGCAACAAAAGAAGCACAGTACAATGCAAAAATGGCTATTGCTGAATGGGCTATCATCAATTGCATTCCATTTAATGCATTAGATTGCCCTTCATTTCAAAAAGCCATAGATGCTATTGCTTCTATTGGGCCAGGGTTCAAAGCCCCTAATGCTTATGAATTTAGAGTCAATTTGTTGACAGATTGAAGAAAAGAATGTCAATTACTTATTAAGAGTTATCGGGCTAAATGGAAAAACACTAGATGTACACTCATGGCTGATGGTTGGACAGATGTGAGGCAGCGAACTTTGATTAATTTCTTAGTCTATTCTACACATGGAATGGTTTTTGTGAAATCTGTTGATGCATCAGATTTGGTAAAAGATGCTAGGACTTTATTCTCGTTGTTCTGTGAAGTGATTGAGTGGGTTGGTCCTAAGAACATTGTTCATGTGGTGACTGATAATGCTGCAAATTATGTAGTATGTGGTAAGTTGATTAAGGAAAAATATAAAAATATTTATTGGTCACCTTGTGCTGCTCATTGTTTGAACCTTACTTTAAAAGATATAGCAAGCTTGGACAATATGTCAGCACTTGAACTAAGGCATCAAAGATAACTGTTTTTGTTTATAATCATATGATCTTCTTGTCATGGCTAAGGAAAAGATCGAGTTGGAAAGAAATTGTACGTCCTAGTGCAACAAGATTTGCTACTACATTTATTACGTTGCATAGCATATATATGCATAAGCATGACTTGCAAGCTTTGGTGACTGATAAGCACTTTGTGGATCACAAATTGTCAAAGACTCAAGCTGGAATAATTGTTACTGCCATCATATTAGATAATGGCTTTTGAGGTGATTGCTTAGAAATTGTGAAGGTTGTATCTCCTCTTATAAAGTTGTTGAGAATTGTGGATTCAGATGAGAAGCCTTCTTTGCCTTATGTTTATGAAGGCATGCAAAGGGCAAAAAAAGCAATTAAGGCAACATTCAACAATAAGAAAGATTATTACAAGCCTTACATAAGCATTATTCAAGCTCGATGGGATAAGCACTTTAAGACAAATCTTCATGTAGCGGCATATTTGTTGAATCCTGCATTCTTGTATAATGAGAATTTTGTTCACAAGAGAAGGTTAATGGATGCAATGCTTGATGTGTTTGAGTCAAATGAAAGTGAAGAAATTGATTATATTGTAATGATGAAGCAATTGAGCTTGTATCGTGATCGTAAAGAATCTTTTGACAAAACTTCATGTGAAAGAGCAGCTCAGAAATTAGATCCTTGTGAGTATTCATATTTATTATTTAACATGTTCATGGTAATTCTAGTTATTATATGATTAACATCTAACTAAGTGTCTTTTATTTGCAGATAAATGGTGGTCATTCTATGGAGGTTCTGTTCCAGAATTGCAAACTCTTGCAATGCGTATTCTTAGTCAAACTTCTTCTTCTTCTGGCTGTGAAAGAAATTGGAGTTTGTTTGAACGCATCCATATCAAAAGACGAAATAGATTACAACATCAAAGATTGAATGATTTAGTTTTTACAAATTATAATCTGCGATTGAAGCATAGGTAAAAATTAGAGTTTTAAATGGCAATGTTTTTATAATTTATAATTGAATATGAATTTTATTATTGTTTATCATATTTGATTATTTTATTTTTTTTCAAGGAGTCAATTGAGGAAAAATAAAAGTTATGATCCCATTGATTATGAATCAATTGACAAAATTGACTTTTAGGTAGCTGAAGAAGAGGAAGAGCCAGCTCCTGAGTTTGATTTTCAAGAAGTTGCAAATCTTGAAAGTGTCATTCACAATGAAACCATAGCTACTCCATTAATCCTTGAGAGGGATTATGAAGGTTTATTAAATTTACTATAATGTTTAATACAAGTATATGAATTTTTTGAAATGCCATTCATTAGTATTAATTTCTATTTGTTGTATTGTAGGTGATGAATATATGAATGTTCTAGAGCCCCCATCTTTGCCTGATGTTGCTAGTGGTTCTGGTTTTTCTCATTCCAATCCTAATGTCTCAATGCCTGGAGATTTGAATGAAGTTAATGATGACTTTGGTGTTGGTCAATATTAGTTACCATGGACATGTTAATCATATGATAGAAAGGTTGTCATTGTAAGGATAGATATTTGAAGTATTGTATTTGGTTGAATGTTCTTATAATTAATATTTTTTTATTTAAATTGTATTATTTTAATCATGACCGGTTTGCCACCGGTTCAACCCCGGTTCAACCCTAATTGAACCACTAACCCGTGACCCAATGTCATGACCGGTTCAATGACCGATCCGGTTTTACGTACCTTGATAAAACGTAACAAGCTCTAACCATGCAAAATGCCACTATTTGGTACTTTCGGTTTTTGGTTGGAAACAAACTCCAAAATTTCAAGGCAAAGCTATTTTTATATTATTTTGTTAATGAATAATCCTAGGAATTTGTGAAAATTATTTGATACGATACATGGCACAAAACTACAAATATCATGTTCTAGCAAGAATTAAAAAAAGAGGGGGGATATTCCTTTTTTCTTTTTTCTAGCTCCAATATGCCAAGTTTTTTAATTAATCTAATTCTATTGACAACTTACAAACACATTTTTAAAAGGCATACTTTCCACAGAATTTAATTGTTATTATATATCTTGAATTTAAATTTGAGACTTCCAATTAAGTTGAATCAATCCCTAATCAGCTAGTGGATCCAAGTGTTACAAGTTTCTTTGTTTTGTTTTGTTTTTTTTGTTTTGTTTTGGTGCACAAAAGGTACAAATTTCAAGCAGGCAGTACCAGAGAGTGAAGCCACCAACTAATTGGAAAAAGTTGGCCCACAACTAAAAAAATCAATCGTTTTGTACAAAGCAACATGGCTCATTTTATTTTGTAGCTTCGCCAAGTCCAATCACAATTCCCAAGTACAGAACCAAGAACATCTCCAATCTCCAATCTGTTGTATCATTTGAAAACCATAAGCTCCCCAGTTCCATTTTGTATTTGGATCAAGGATTTACCATGAAAGGGAAAATAAAGAAAATGAAAAATCAACTAATTTAATAAGAAAGATCCTGCATTTTTTTGTAAGAAAATGGTGCTCTGGAATTGAAATTGTAAAATGGCCATGAAACAAGTCATATGAATCTGCATATTTCCAGTCTCCTAAGCAAAGACAAAATACTGAAAAAGATGTAACCTCCATAAGGCTGAAATGCCAATAAGCAGAAAGAGAACACACAATCACTCCGGAAGCAATCTAACATTAATTATTAAAACAGCTAATCCATGAGATTGGTTGCCTTTGCCTTCGACTGAGAATGGTTTTCCCAGATATCCACAAAATAGGCATGACATTCCAAGTACAAACAGGAGTTAAATTTCTCATTCACCTTTCACCAACAGGATGGTAAAGAAATCAAACCCAAGGAATATAAGATGAGTATGGATTCGATACTATGTTCAAGAAGGCATAATAGATTACACACTATAAGGAAGTCAATACGTCGGCAACCAATAAATAATAATGAGAAGCCAAAGCAACAAAATGACTAGTTCAAAGTTGATTCTCTTGTTGTGCAATCAAGTTCACATGTCTGTATCATTTCAAAACCCAGGCAATCCAATTCCATAGTATGTTGTCAAGAACTTACAGTGCAAGTAACTTCTAAAACCACAGGCGACTTGGTCGGTAGCACATACTTTTATGTTGGATACAACAATCAGTTTCTACCAAGTGGGAGGGATCTACAAGTAAATGTCTCTTTAAAGTCTGACTTCTTTGAAGAAGTGAATATCGATGCATAAACTTCTTTGTTAGCATTAGCAGGGGCCATATCAGCAGCCTTGAAACGCTTGGTTGCACCATCAGCCACACCATTTAATGCAGCATTCCCATGTTTGGTACCACTTAACCTTGATTGTTCCAAACTCATACTATCCTTCTCCCCATTGACCCTCGATCCATTCTTGATCTTCTTTGCTTTCTTCTCGTTCAATTTAGCCTTCTCCTCCTCCATTCTCTCCCTCAACATTGCTACCTCTTCCTCACTCCCATTGATCGGTATCTTATCTGTTTCTGAAAAATCCTCGTGACAAATCAGACAAGATGAGGATTTAACTTCCTTCAAAGCCTTAACACTCAAAACATGACCACAGCTCTTCAACGCAAAGAACTTATACTTCCCATTAAACTCAAGCCCTGAAATAGGACACTGAAAACGAGTCCCACTATTCGCATCCTCCATCCCACGAATTAGAGATAGCTGAACTTTTATCATATCCTTCAAACCCTTAATGTGCCTGAACTCCTTGGGCAGATTCTTCTTCAGCAACGCCTCCACCAGAGTTTCCTTATTGAATATATTTCCAAGTTTATCCACCACACAAGGTTCCCTCAACGGCTCATTCGATAAAGCACAGTTCAACCACTTTGATAACCTTTGTTCATTCGGGTCCACTTTATCGGGCTTCTTAACAGCGTACATATTGAGGTAACAATCACGGGACTCCGCACCCGTAGCACCGCCATCGCCACCACCGCCACGAGACCTGGATCGCAAAATCAGGGTGGAAAGGGGAGGAATTTGGGAAGCCGAAATAGAGGTATGGTCGGCGAGAGGCCTGCCATTAAGAGTGAAATAGAACGACGATAGGAGTTGGGAAGAGAGCGATTTGGGGAAGAAAGTGCGTTTAAGGTGGAACAGTGTATGATTGGTGATGGGGGAAACAGTTACGGATTGGCAAGGAATCCCTAGTTCTGGCGATTGAACTAGGATTTGGCATTTCCGGCAAAATTTGGGATGCATTGGATTTCTAGGGTTCGTGAACAAGAGACGTAAAGTTGAATTCAGCTAGGGTACTCCCGAACAGGAAATTCAGGATTGATGATCGTCGCAAAATACTAATCCCTTAGAAACAACTCACTAAAATCTGCAAACAGAAAAGAGCCAGAAGCCAGAAACCGACAGTTAACCCAAGAATTACCGATAGTCCGAAGCCAAGATCGAATCGAGAAGCCACAGAAAATGGAGACTGAGTCAAGGGAGATAATTACCTCAAGCAAAGAAGACAGCTTTCAACTCTGCGTTCAGAGCCTGAAAGAAGAACCGATGGAGGAAGCGGTAGCCCGTAGGTACGAGGAAATCGATCACCGCCAACTATGCCCGCTTCAGGAGTCTTTGTCGTGATTTTTAGAAGTTAATAAAACTTATGTTTAATGAAAATTAATAACCTTAAAAATCATGTTTATAGTAATTCAGTAAATTATGATTCTGCCAAACTTATTTTTAATCTAACTCAGAGTCAAATCAAATCAAAATTAATTTAAAAACCACGTCAAAAATCAAATTTTTTTTTAATTCTTTCAAATCTAAATCTTATAAATTACTCTTCTATCTTTAAAAAATTATTTTTATTAATTTTATCAATATCAATAAAAAAATAAAAATATATAAAATTTTAAATATATTATTATATAATAAATTAAAAAATAATATCATATTATTTTTTTCTCTCATAAAAAATAATTTTACAAATATATTTTAAATATTATTTAAAAAATTATGTCATGATTTATAAATAAATTTAAATGAATTTTTTATAATGTGAATTATAAATAAAATAAGAGAAATACATGTTTTGTTAAAGAAATTTCATGAATTTATCTCATCCCATACACCTTTTATAAATGGCAAGATATATTTTTCAAATTCCATGTAAATGTTGAAGAATTTTTTTAATAAAACATTATACATGAACTATAAAAAAGATAAATATAAATATACATTGATACTTATTTACTCCTAACTTATATAATTATAATTTTAAACTTGGAAAATGGATAATTTTATCAATACATTTGTAATTATATTTCTAAACATTTACTCCTATTTAAAATTTATAAAACGATATGTTTCCTGCTCTTTGCCTTCAGCACGGAGTATCCTATGGAAACCATTGATCTCCCCCGCGATCTACGAAGTCCCAGTTTGAAATTCATGAATCTGATGGTTGGACTGTCTGGTTTCAAAAAAAAAAATAGTGTTTCCTGTTGCTTCTAATTCAATATGGTTCAGACACTTCATTCGATGCTAAATAGAGTAAATGTTCTCTGATTTCTATATTTGATTCTATCAATAATAATTTATTTTTTAATATTAAAAATGATAAAAAATTAAATTTGAAATATCAAAGGCTCATCTGTTTAAAATTAAAAAATAAGTAATTTTTAAATAATTTAGATATTTTATAAAATGATATTTATTTTGTAAATATTTTATAAAAAAACGTATATCATTTTATATTTGGTTACAATAATAGAAAAGTAATTATTAGTTATTTATTTTTAAACTTTATAACATCTTTCTTGATTTTTGTTTTGTAAAAATAATTTATTATTATATTGTTTTAAAATTTTATGATATCTTCATGTATTCCATTTTTTTTTAAATACTCCCTCTCATGTACTGTATTAAATTCTTTTCAAAAACTACTCAAAGTTACTTCTTAAAATAATAAAAAATATGCTTTTTTTATTTTGATTATTTTCAAGAAATTAAATAAAAAAATAATTTTTTAATCTTTTAACTTTTAACTCACATGTAACTCAGTCCCTCAATTATAACTCGTTACAACTCAGTCCCTCAATTATAATTCGCTGTGATTTAATCCCTCAACTTTTGATTCACCAATAATTCGATCCTTATTTTTTACTTTCTTAAAAAAATTCTTATCAAATAAGAGGAATAAAAAATGCTCATATATTATTCTAAAATACTTTCATCTTGCTCATTGATGTGAGATATAAGTTAATATAAAAAAAAATTAACAAAAGTTCAGGGACTAATTTGTAAGTGATTCAAAAGTTGAGGAACTAAGTCATAGGCGAGTCATAGTTGAGGGATTGAGTCACAACGAGTCATAGTTGAGGGACTGAGTCACAAGTTAATTAAAAGTTGGAGGATTAAAAGATCAATTTTTCCTTAAATAAATTTCATAAAAACTCACAAAATAATTTTTTTTCAAAACAAAAGTGATTTTTTTTCATAAAATAGGCTAAAACAAACAGGTCATGAATTCATAACTGAGATAAATTTAATATACTTAAATTTTTATTGTGGTATGTACTATTTAAATCAAAACACGTATGAATAATATAAAATCTTCCAAAATGACTCGCTGATCACCATAGATTCCAATCAAAGTCCATGGGATTGACTAATTCTATAATTCTAAGTATTCAAAGTTGGAGGCCCATCTAGTAGTTGTTAGAAATTCCTTCCTTTGTACACTGGGCTTCGAAGGCCCAAAATGGTCCAGCATGTAAGCCCATATGTTGGGGGGTGAACCTTTTCAAGAGTCCAAGAGTCAAGATCATGGTGATGGAAATATGTGAAGGGAAAGAGGACGTTATAATAATATATATATGTATGTGTGGAGCAAAAGAATTGGGGTGAATCACGTGGCTGAAACTAATTGAGAAAGTTGGTCCACAGAAGAAATGAAGCAAGGCAATGCAGATGAATTAGTCCCTACAAACAACTTGTGGCCCAAATTGAGACCCCACCTACAACTTTCGTTTCCCCAGCTAACATCTTCATTTCTCTAACCCTTTCCCTTTCATTTCTTTTTCCCGAAACAACGTTATCGCTTTTTCTTTTAAAATGAGTCACACAGTTCATAATTTATAAATAATATAATTTTTAAAATTTTAAACACTAGATTAAATAGTTTATAAGGCTCTATGCAAATTTGAAATAAGTTTTTTTTTTCATTTGTAAGTCATAAATAGTATGAATCATTATAAATTTTTTATGTGTGTGTTGATCATGTTAAATTAATAAATAATACTACCTTCATTTTTATCTATATAAAATATTTTTAAATTGAATCTCGCGATTTCAATAAAAATTTGTTATAGGATTGAAATCAGCTAAAATCAAAATAATTTTTTAATTTTATTTTTAATAATATCATAATTAATATCTCTTTCGCTTTTAATATAGGGATAAAATTATTTAATTATTTAATAATATTGTTGACAATTTTTATATTTAAAAATAAAATAAATTTTTAAGAATACTTTATATATAAGAACATGTGAAATGGAGTAATGAAATGTCAGGGAGCCAATAATGTGATAAGTTGTGTTTTGTGACACGTGTTCAATTGGTAGCCTTTTGTTTAATGATGAAGGTGGTGGGATCCTCCGTATTCGCGCTATTTTGGTCCAAGCCTTAAAACATAGCATCCGAGCTAATTGCGATAAGTAGATGTTTACGTTGCGACATAACACTTCCTTCGAAAAAGATGGAGTCTTTTTTTTTAAAAAAAAATACAAGAACATGAAAAATCTGTATAAATGTTAAATAAAATCAGGTCATATTAAATTTTATAAGAGATTTGCATCTTAAGGATGAATGATTGTAAATAATAAGATTAAGATTATTTTAAGAGGCTATGCGAGTAAGTATGTCCGCACATCTGTTTATTTTTCCTAAATATGTGTTCGAAGATAATGATTCAATCTTTTATAATCAATGTTCTAACTTTGTTAATAATTTCAAAAAATGTAGCCTTTGATTGGGATGTAAATTTATTAGAAAAACACGCACATCTGTGTATGTGTATTATTTTATGGAAAAAATTACTCTAAATTTCACATAATAAATTTAAATAACATGTCATTCATTAAAATTGTCAATGTTGAAATTTTTGATTATTAATAAATAAATAATAATTAATAAAAAAAATTTTAACAACTAGACAACAATAATTAACAATCATTTAATACTTTTTCTATTAAAAAATATAAGACATTTTTTTAGATAATATGTTAAAAAATATAATATATTCTATGTATTTCAAAGCATGATCAATGAAATTTTTTTTAAGTATTTTTAATTAGAATTGTAATTGATAAGATTTTTTAATTATGATATTATATTAAATAGAGGTAGACATAAAAAAAAGTATAATATCAAAGATAATTAACTAACTTAGCAACTTTACATAGAATGGCATAAGTATAAGAAAGTGGAGAAGAGGAAGAGCTAAAATTTTGAGTGCAGAGCAATGTAAAGGGGAAATAAAGTGACAATGCTTTTATGTTTTGTCTTCTATTTTTTCTTCTTCAACAAAACCCTATCTATAATGCTCATCTGATGCTGTTATGTCCACAAAATAAAAAGCTTAGATGCTCCTATCAAAATATTCTCTCCCACTTGACACGGACTCACAAAATTTGAGACATGTTCAAGTGACAATCATGCACCTATATAATAATTTTTTTAATTTAGTTATTCTGAATCTTATAATTCATATCTTTTCAACGATTCAACACTTACTTAATTAAAAAAATTTTACTTAAACAAATTGGAGTTTGGTTCATTTGATAACTTATCAAGCCTAACTCTTCACCTGTCTAGGCTCGATGCTTCATCTATCTTTATTTGGAGCTTTAATTAAACATCACCTTATTTTAGGCTTAAATAAACTTATTTTTTAAACTTTGACTCTTACAGCTCAATATGTTTTAACTATTTAAAATTGGTCCTTGCATTTAAAAAAATTGTAAAAATTAAAACTATTTTAAAATTTTAAATTTTATAATCTTTATCAAGATTAAAAGTTTTTGTAATTTAAAATATTTGAACTAAATTTTAACATAATTTTAGTATTTATAGTTTTATATTTTAAATATAAAAATCAATATTTTAAATGGTTAAAATTATAAGGATTCAACTGCAAGACTTATGACTCAGGATTAAATTATAACTGAGTTAAAATTATAAAAATTGAGTTATAATGATTTAAAATTTTAAAATTAAATTATAATAAAATAAAAACTTCTAGGATCAAATAATTATCAATGTTATAATTTTAAAAAAATCTATATTTGGATTTCTTGTATAGGATATTAGCCTAATTTTTCCACGTCTCACGAGCCTCCAAAATCAAAAGGATGATGTTATTTATTTATTATTTATTAAAGCTAAACAATCCTACGTACTTTTTTTTTTTTTTAAGTGATGGAGAGACATCGTGACGCCAGTCTAGACGCTGCCCCCAGCAAATAACGATTTAGAAATCCAGCTCACTTATAACAAAGTTCTTCTGAAATACGTGCGCCACTCGTAAAGCAGTTGGGATAATGCAAAATCTTTTTAATTTGAAACGATTTTTTATATTAATTGGGCTAAAATATTATTTATGCGCACAATTTTTTTTTTATGCGCTGATAACATATGGCCTAAACTTGTGTTTTTCTATTAAATTTTGGTGTCTTTCACACCTTGGATTTTCTTTTTGGTTTTTTTTTTTTATGATAGCTTCCAATATTTTAACTCACAAACTCAAGATCAGACTAATTCAGATTGAGACTGACTCAGCCCATTTTTAAGGAAAGCCTCTACCACTCCCTCCTTAGAGAATTTATCATCTTAATTGTATTTTCAAAACTCTAACTCAAGATTTTAAATTTAATTAAGTTAGGACGATTCCATATCAATTCACCTAAACATTCGGTGGTACACTATGGATTTTCTTCTTCATCTGTCATCTGTACTGATGGTGACTTAAAAAAAAAAAAAAATCAATGACGAGTGGTAAATCTCATGTCAGACAAGTAAGGTGGAGAATGGAGATCTCAATCTCATCGTGGACCAAAACTAGCTCGAATTTATGAGAGCCACATGATTAATTAATCTAATTTTATCATATAATTTTCTGTCTCCCTCACCATATATGTGTGTGTATATGTCTTCAAAAAATATTCCCCTTGCTTCCCCTCATGTGTAATTTAACTAGATTATTTACCCGTGCATTAAGCGGATATTAATATTTTATTTGACTTGAAGGGAATAAGATAGAAGATTTTAATAAGCATAATTTTTAAAAAATAGACAAAAAAAGTTATAACATTTTAATATAAAGAAGATATAAGATAAAATATTAAGAAAAATTAATTAAAAACTTTCCATATCATTTTATTTTTATTTTTCAATCAAACTCATTAAAATTTACATTTCTTCCTTCTTTTTCCTTGAACCAAACATATCATAGAAAGTAATAAATGTTAAGTAATGAGCAAATATTAATCTGATAATTTTACAAAATGTAACATATTCATAGCAGTGTGTGAATTGATATTTCTATCGATAATTTTATAAAAAAAGTAATAGTACATAGAGCGTATGAAAAAGAATTAAATAAATAAAAATAAAAATAAAAGTATAAATAAATATATTAGCTTGTTTTATTTTAAAACTTGCTATCCAATTATACTCAAATATAACAACAATTTATTTTAGTATATAAATTGTTATACTCATAAAAATTTAAAATCGAGAACTTATTCAAATTTATTACAGTCATATAATTAGTCAATCTGACTTTATCGTACAATTTTCTGTATCGCTTACCATATTCTTCAAAAACTATTTCCCCTGCTTCCCTCCCATACAATTTTAATATATGTCACGTCAATATTAAAGCTTCATTTCAAAACTTCAAAAGATGATCTTTCTTTCTAGATAATTTTTTTACAGCACTTACCACCTTTAAATACTGGATTTAATAGTTAAATAAGTCATTATACTCTCAATGATGATAAGCCCTTTTGTGTTCCACAAATTTAATGTTGAACTTTATGTTTATGGGTTATGAAAAAGGTTGAAGAAAAAGGAGGCAGGCTTGTTAAGTTCTAAATGGAATATTCTTTTAACCGTTTTGTGCATGAAAGATGCTGAAGGAAGAAGGAGCATCAAGTTGTCCCAATAACAGAAAAGTCAAATCTTGTAGGAGAAAGACGAAACGAAAGTAATTATTAATTAAACATTGAATTGAGAGAATCTGAGATAATCAAGTGCTCAAGCTAAGTGGCAATCTTTGAACCACCTAACCAGTTCTGGACAAGACACAACCAAACCAACGCGTGGCTCACCTTCTTAATTTTAACCAAATCTCCCTTCACTCTCTTCACTCTTCATTCACTCACCAAACCGCCACCCGCAAAACCCCGATCCGTATTACACCAGACAATCCTCCTAACGTTCACCTATTTTTTGCAGCTTCTCTCTCTCTCTCTGCACTTATATATAAATACAAGTCTAGAACTTGTTGGTGAGAAGGGGAAAAAGGAGAAAAAGGGAGAAAGTCTGTTCATTTTTTTCTGGGGGTCGCATTTGTGTATCTGGGTATCTCTGAAATGGCTGGGACTGGAGTTTTTGCAGAGATTTTTGATGGAGAAGTGTACAAGTATTATGCTGATGGAGAATGGAAGAAGTCTTCTTCTGGGAAAACCGTTCCTATTATTAATCCCACTACCAGAAAGACTCAGTACAAAGTTCAGGGTAATTAATTTTCATGATTGAACATTTTGATCATCTTTTCTAGTGTTAACTCGATGTTTAGCTTGTGGATGTTGCCTTCACTAAATTTATTACGGGAATAGTGGTAAATTAGTGATGTCACTGTGCTCCAGAATTCGAAGGTTTTTACCCTTTTTGCCTTTAAATTTTTGGATTAAATGGTGCTTTTAAACAATCTTAAGGATTCTGGTTTCTTGGAACTGAAAATTGCAGCGAGGATTTACGTGTAAATAATGTTTTTAAAGGTGGGATTTATGGTATTTTGTGGCAGAACTGGGAAGTAAAAGGAAGCTTGTAAGATTATATGAGTGAATGCCTTACTGAGTCTTTTTATGATATTGTTGTAGCTTGTACACAAGAAGAGGTCAACAAGGTCATGGATTCAGCAAAATCTGCACAGAAGTCATGGGCAAAGACCCCACTTTGGAAGCGAGCTGAACTTCTTCACAAGGCAGCAGCCATTCTTAAAGAACACAAAGATCCAATTGCAGAGTGTCTTGTGAAAGAAATAGCAAAACCAGCTAAAGATTCGGTCACAGAGGTGCGTATTCTTTTGTGTTTTCTGGGTTGTACGCCAAACAAATATGAGTGTTTACGAATGGATATTGAGCCATAAGATAGCTAGTTACTGTTTACTTATTTATTTATTTATTTTATATGAAGGTTGTGAGATCTGGGGATCTGGTTTCTTACTGTGCTGAAGAAGGTGTGAGGATTCTGGGTGAGGGAAAGTTCTTGGTATCAGATAGTTTTCCTGGAAATGAAAGGACCAAGTATTGCCTCACATCCAAGGTATATTTTCGGCACATTCTTTTCACTTCACTTGTTACGCTTCAACTTTCATATATGAGCAACTTGTTACAAGGGACGGTGTTGCTATAAATTCTCTATTTCAACCTAAATGGAAGAAGATCAAAATGGAAAAGGCTGTAAGTTTATGTTTTTCAAAAAGAAGAGGACAGTGCCTCCATATTTTATTAATTAACCCTCACTTATGAAGGAGGAATACTGTGGTTATCGGGCCAAAAAAAAAAAAAAAGTGAAGGTTGATCAACACTTAGATACCCACATGCACCCATGCATGCTCATATTTGATGACTCGGTGGACAATAAGACCAACCTTACAGTAAGTTATTCAGATTTCAGGATAAATTTCCAATACCTTGAGCCAAAGCTTCTAGTTTAGAGGAAGAACAGATTCCTAAACACTTGAGACAATATGCATATTCAGAAATGGAACTATCTTTGCCATAAAGTACTGGAGTTAAAAATTAGAATGCATGAATATCTTAAATCCCCATGGAATCTGGGTTAATTTGATAGTACCTTTCTAATAATTTCTCTTTAGTACATTAGACACTGCAATCTCTGCCTGGCGTGGCGTTTCATTATTTTATTTACTGATAGTTACAATAAATATAATTACTACCATGGTCTGTCAGCTAGTCATTTGATATCCTTCTTTCTTGTGAAGTTTTTTACATGATGTGTAATCTAAACAATCTCCTATTATTTTTCAGATTCCACTGGGAGTAGTTTTAGCCATTCCACCATTTAATTATCCAGTAAATCTTGCTGTCTCAAAAATTGGTCCTGCGCTGATTGCTGGAAATTCCCTTGTGCTCAAGCCTCCTACTCAGGTAATTCTTATCCGAAAATAATTCAAATCCCTTATTTTCAAATAACTTGTAAGACTCTTCAAAGGCATTATGGATAAATGGATCCATTCTTGCAAGTAAAGTAACTAGCTTAATCAAGAAGTGACTACATGAGATTCCATGGTTGCGCCTATAGGTATTGCACGTTTGTGATATTGCCATGACTCAGATTAATTTCTCCGTTCTTTCCTGCTTTATTCCTTGAGAGTATATGATAGAACCCAGCCTGAAAACTCGTAACATTACCATGTATGTATTATTGTGTGATAACTGAGAAAATAGCAACAAATAGAGAAACTCTAATTGAGCAACTCTTACAAATGTATATTCGCCCCTTCCACAAATATCACACAAACAAACGCCATCCATTTCTTCAACAAGTTCTTTTCAACTCCATTTTTCTAAAACCCAAACCATATAACGACTATGATTAACACAACAATTGCTAGGATGATTTATCAAATGAAGCTGATTTTCTTATTCTTCTGCGTTCTGCCTCCTAGGGAGCTGTTTCTTGTCTGCATATGGTGCACTGCTTTCACTTGGCTGGTTTTCCCAAAGGCTTAATCAGCTGTGTCACCGGCAAAGGCTCTGAGATTGGCGACTTCCTCACAATGCACCCAGGAGCGAACTGTATAAGGTAACAGCTTTATCCTTTATATCTGGTGCTTTAATGGCAAATCACGTTCCCTACTTGTGTGAGATGTACTTAAGTTCTCTATTTCTGGCTTTTCATCCTTCTGTATCTCAGCTTCACTGGTGGAGATACTGGCATTTCAATTTCAAAGAAGGCAGGCATGATCCCTTTGCAAATGGAGCTGGGAGGAAAAGATGCCTGCATTGTACTTGAAGATGCTGACCTTGATTTGGTGGCTTCAAACATTATAAAAGGAGGCTTCTCATACAGGTAAATGGCTTTTCATGCTGACGCTTTTTCCAATGACACTGGATTGCTTCACTCTCAATTCCTAGAATGTAGTGTAAATTTCCATCTTCAAAAGCAAAGCTATAAAATAATTTTCTCTAAGCTATCAAGTGCACATGGTTACAGTTTCTATAATATATTTACAAACTATATTCATCTTCCTGACTTTTAGATGCATGCTTTTCTTGTAGTGACTGACTAGTTGTAATCCAGATATGATTTCTGAGAAACCAACATTCTAAAACCAGTTGATGTTCTGCAATAACAGTGGTCAGAGGTGCACTGCTGTCAAGGTTGTCCTAGTAATGGAATCTGTCGCCGATGCTTTGGTGGAGAAAGTTAAGGCTAAGGTGGCAAAACTGACTGTTGGGCCACCTGAAAATAACAGTGATATCACTCCAGTTGTGACAGAGTCATCGGCAAACTATATTGAAGGTCTTGTAATGGATGCTAAAGAGAAAGGAGCAACATTCTGCCAGGAGTACAGAAGAAAGGGAAATCTTATTTGGCCCTTGCTTCTAGATAATGTCAGGCCTGATATGAGAATTGCATGGGAGGAACCATTTGGACCAGTCTTGCCTGTTATTAGGATTAACTCTGTTGAAGAAGGAATCCACCATTGCAATGCTAGCAATTTTGGACTTCAGGTATAGTTAGTTTCTATCATAAAACTAATTCTCTTAACAATTTAAGCTTTCCAGTTAAAATGATCCTTGACATGACCAAAAAGATCAGCAGTAACACATTTTATTACATAATAGCTGAAGCTTCTGATTCAAAACGGTTTTTTGCATGCACAAATGTCCCTTGAAAGTAGGTTTCTGTAATATGTGAGCATGAAAATAACTTGGATCCATGATCCATCCGCACATTTGAACCTGTGCAGGGTTGTGTCTTCACAAAGGATGTGAACAAAGCAATTTTGATCAGTGATGCAATGGAGACAGGAACAGTTCAGATAAACTCAGCCCCAGCCCGAGGACCCGATCACTTCCCCTTCCAGGTGAATCTGGCCGAGAAACCCGTAAAATTTATGTTACTTCCAAACATTTCACTGTTTTGCCATGGAAATCAAGTGAATCCAATACTGAGAAATTGATGCATGACTTGCAGGGAATTAAGGACAGTGGAATTGGATCACAAGGGATTACAAACAGCATAAACATGATGACCAAGGTCAAGACCACTGTAATTAACTTGCCCACTCCTTCTTATGCCATGGGCTGATATATTCTTGGTGTCGAAATAAAATATTTAAGAGGAAGAAAAAGTTTTATTCAGGGATTGTTTGATAGGTCTTAGTTGGAAAAAACTGCAGATGAGCTTGCTACTGAGTTTGGAAGCTGAGATTCAAACTAATATAAATAATGAGTGTGATATGTTGTCTACTAATTGTACTGAGATTTAACGACAAGTGAATCTCAATACCTTGTGCCCTGTTAATATTTCAAGGAACATGTATCTTGTTCCAGTTTAAATTTATGCCAAACCTCTCTCAAGATGTTCATTATATCAATTCGCCATTAGATTTTAAAATTGTTTCTACTAAAATTTATCAAGTTCAGATTTAATGTCGAACATGTAGGATCAACACCTGGTCAAGTTAATTTTCTCTTTGTGATTTTTAGTCATCATCTAATTAAAATTTGGTGGATGCAAGATAGGTATACTTTGTATATATTCCTTCCATTAAAAAATGTGAGATATTTTTAATCAAATTTCATTCTTCAATAAAATAATTATTTATCTTTAACTAACCATATTTGTTATATTTAAATAAAGTTTGTTTCAATTTAAAATAAATATAAAGTTATTTATTCAGTAGGGATATTTTTAAAAAATATAATAATTACACTTTGAAAGATTAAAAATATTTTATAATTTTAAATATTCAATTATTAAAAAAATTATATTTTTTAACAGCAAGAATATCCTAACAGGCTAAAACTATTTCATGGGAGAAAACCCAAACCCAACACAAAGAATGTTGTGTTATGGTGATGAGTTGACAAAAATAAAAAACAAAACACAGCATTTTTGGAAATTTTTTTAAAAAAGAAAATGCAATGACCATACCACATTGTTTTTAGTTTTTTTTTTAAGGTCTTTTTCGGGGGGGGGATTTGCTGAGGTGTATAGAGCCACATGTCACCCTGTAGTGAAATGGGCTTAAAATTGCTAACCATGCGTGCTTTCTTGGGCAAAAAAAAAAAAAGTCATGCATCCCCCCTTTTTTTAAAGAAAAAAAGATTGTAAGTGCCTTCACCTTCACCTCAATACAGATAAACTAAACTAATCATGCCCAAAAATAATCCAGATGTAGAAAACAATTAGAATGAGTTTGGATAGATAGACTTAGATTTAAATTTAAAATTTAAAATCTTACATTAAAAATTATTTATTTGAGCAGTATTAAAAAAATTCTAGATTCAACAACAAAAATTTTGAATGAT
This sequence comes from Prosopis cineraria, assembly GCF_029017545.1. Taxonomy (NCBI): domain Eukaryota; kingdom Viridiplantae; phylum Streptophyta; class Magnoliopsida; order Fabales; family Fabaceae; genus Prosopis; species Prosopis cineraria. The sequence continues at coordinate 25,474,949 of NW_026555340.1, read as the reverse complement.
AACAGTAAAGATAATTTGCTTGAATTTAAAATGAGCGCGCTGGAGTGAGTGTTTGAGATGCTAAAAAAGAATATAATATAAAATTTAATGGAATTTGGGTCAAACCTAGATACTAAATAATGAATTGGACTAAAATTTAAACACATCTAATCCAAACCCAACATCATCAGGCTATCTATATATAATCTTAAACTAGAAAAATTGTGTAGTATGTTTCAATAAAGAGGTTTCTCTATTAGTTTGCTCAATGTTTTGATAGGAAAATGTGTGTTGGCTAGATTTAGAGAATGCTCATGTTTATGTTCATGTGTTAAGTCTGGCAAAAAGGTCTTTCACAACGTAGCAAACTAAGGTTTGAATTTTTAATAAGAGAGGTACCTACATTTAGTGTTTAACTGTATCTTGAATAAAATTATCTCTAATAAAAGGATATATGTAAGCAATTAAAAAAGAAAAAGGAAATCACAATATGGTGTTCGCGAGAAAAAGGGAAAAATAGGTGATCAGAAAAATAAGTGCTTGAAGAAATTATGGCAATCAAAGTGACGTATTCAACACTAATTCAAAAGCCCCCCAACCCCCCTCCCCCTTTTTCTTTTCGTTCCAATAGAGCTTGCGTGCTTCTAACACTTGGTTCGAATCATTTTCTTTTATATATATACCTATCCATCCCTCAAATAATTTTCTACGTGTGATTTGAACTGCAATTAAATTTTGGATGTTAAAAGAGTAAAATAAAGAATACTTCAGCTCTTTCAGTTTTGACGTAGTATTGAGATGAAGTTTTGATTAGATATTTAGCAATTAGGCAAATGGGACGAATGCTTTGGTTTTGTGGGGTTGCGTCGCAAACTTGGAATATTAATTATGTGATCTTAAATATTTGGATAAAAAGAACTCGGCGTAGTGATCAACACCTAAGACCTAATCTCATCTGCAAGTGGGATTGATACGTTTGTGACAACAATTCCTATATCGGTTCTAATTTCTTAAAAAAGGTTTTACTATGTTGGAGAGTTATTAAATTCATCAACTATAACAAGCCACAGGTGTGTTAATCTAAGTGGAAGAAAAGATATATTGAGTTAATCTAAGTGGAAGAAAAGATATTGAGTTTAAACTTGTATGAATGCAATTTTTTTTTTTGGTAGAGAAATTGATGTTCATTATTGTATCGTAGTGTTATTGCAATTAGAGCTGTGCATGGGTAAAATTGGACCGGGCTTCATCCTTACTTGATACTTGGTCTAATGTAATAGGTATTGGGTTGCCTAAAGATTTGGGCTGAGTTTGACCCAACGCAAAAAATAGTTTTCAAAAAATATTTTTGACCAACAAAAAAATTAAATTTATTTAAAATATATTGTTTTATAAAAATAATTCTAAAATTAAAATTAATAATATTTCAAATGATATGTGCTTGAGAATTATCTATTATTTTTTACCTAACATAAACCAATAAAGTTAAAAAAATTAATTTACAATTTTTTTAAAAAAATTATAAAATTTAAAATCATATAAAACTAAAGCTGCTAATTCGGGCTAGATAAGTTTATTTGGATTGAACTTAAGGTACCTTATTTTTTAAAACAAGCCCGTATAATTAACCCCATCACCAACTTTTTTGAGTAGGTTCAAACTAATTTATAAGACTTGAATTACTTGCTTTACATATACCTAGAGTTAGTAATTCCAACAGTTGAACTCAATTTGAGCCTGCATTAAAGTATACTACCTTTATAAAAAATTCATATAATTAGCCTGACCCTAACTTTTTTTAAACGAGTTCAAGCTAGCTCATCTTGATTTAAATTATCAGTTCTATAAAAATATCTATAAAATTCATAAACAAAATATAATAAAAATCTAAAGAAAAATAATACTACAAAATAATTAATTTATGCACAAAATTAAAAAAAAAAAAGTAAATGTATCTTTAGGTCAGGCAGGTTTTTGACTCTAGCCTAGTACCTAGCCAAACTAGCTCGAGAAGGATTGGGCCACATGATCAGCCGTAGTTGCTTTATACATCCAAGATGAGTTTTGTTTGCTAGTTTGTTGAGCACAAGGTGAACAATATATTGAAAGAATTTTAAAACAAAGTAATTAACTGGACAGGCAATTTCATGAAATAATATAAAATAATTATATTTAAATATAAATTTTTTTATTTGTATACTTACATTAAAAGCAGGAAGAGAGAGAGAGAGAAGCGGTTGAGTTAATTGGGGGCACATCGTGGATCTCCACTAATGATTGTGATACGGAAAATCGCTGGAGATCATCGCCAGAATATAAAAACTGACACATTCAATTCGAAACTTGGGGATTCAATTATCCATCAATATCATTATTTGTGATAACCAAAAAAATAATAATAAAATAAATTAATTCGCGGTGGAAATTGCTTTGCACCCGACCCTGAGAAATGCTTGAGGGTTGAGACTATTATGTGTGTCATATCAAGATCCCAAAAACTTGACCCAACAGTGTATCTGGGAACATTCTGAATCTGAAGCCTTTGCATATCAATTTGATGGATAAAAAAAATATTTTATACTTTTTCTATCCTAAATTATAAATAATATTAAAAACATTTTATTATTTCAAAATATAATATAATTTAATAAAAATTAATTTTTATTAATAATAATTTTTTAATAATGCCCTCAAATAGAGAAAAATTAAAATGATTATAAATTTATATTAAATAAAAAGTATTGTTAAAAGTTTATATTTTTATTTTAAAAAATAAATTTGTAATTTGTCATTATTAAATCTTATTGGTATATATAAATTAGTCTCAAATTGTTACTGTAAAAAAATTTATTTCTAATTTAACTCTTTCTCACAAGAAAGAAAGAAAGACACGCAATCTATACACGTACACTAACCGTGTTAACATTAGGTTTATAGTCAATATTTCTTTCAAGAGATGAAGGTAATATAGCTGTTAGGATAACTACCCGCTAACATTTTAAATTATATTATAATTTGAATAATGGAGATTAATAAAAGTAAAATAGACATTGCTTTCTAGATAGTTTTGGTCTCACCCAATCAAGTTAAGCTTGAATTTCAAATCCTTGACTCTTATGTCAGGTTTATTGTCCCTCTCCTACTCACGCGGTAGTGACTAGTGACGAGTCCTGGTGATAAAATCATGCCTCTCTGTCACTTTTGACTAAAGTCTCCCATTCTTCTATCGCACCACAAAATGGAAGACATCACATGTGCAAACTACAAAGCTCAAAACGGTACTCATTTACGTATCTAACATATTGTTCATGTCCATTTCATCTCATATATCAATCTCTTTCTTTGAGGGAGGGGGGAAAATAGATGAGGCTGTGTCAAAAGCTTGATAGGTTCAAAATAGGTCTCGCCACTCTACTCACTAATAAAGTTCCCACAAATGGGACCATTTTGCATGAAATATCTTTAATACATAATTAGGCTCTGAGGTTTTAATTTTTACTCACACCTCACTTTAATTTGCTCTTTTAATCTCTCCATTCAAAGGGGCTATGTGGTTTAATTCACTGAATTATCTGGAAAAAAAAAACAAAGTTCAATGTTCATTGCTCACTTCATTTTATCTTAATTATCGAGAAGTCTAATTTTTTTAAATAAATATAAAAAAATTCAATGCTAAAGACTAAACAATATCCCTTTATTTGAATAATATAAAATAAATACTAAAGAACCATGACTTATTCTCTTGCAGAACTTACTCGGGCTCTGTTTAGTGAGTTATTTCCTTTTCTGCAAAAGTAGTGGGTTGACTCCGTGAAATATTAATATTTTCAGTGATACAAGCACACAAAAATATTACTTTCTGAAATATTAAGTCTTTTAATGACACAAGTAAAAAAAATAACTGAATCTCACTTAAGGCCCTCATGGCACAAAAATTTACATTTATGGTCCAATGCAATATAAAAATTCTCCTCAAGCTTTGAGTGAAAATATATTTTAACAAAAAAAAAAAACACATCTACCCTTGAACATTTTGTTATCGATTGCAAGACATTGTATTGTACATTCATGAATATTTTATTATTATTTCATCTTGTGCAGTTTATATACTTCACTCCAAGTTGACTTATTTCTATCAAACTAATTGTACATTACAAGACATTATGTTATGTATTTATAGGTATTTTGTTTTTCTTTCGTCTTGTGCAACTTATGCATTTTAAGTTAAATCATTTTTACTAGATTAAATGTATAATACAAGACATTATGTTGATAATTTATAAATATTATATTGTCCATTTATGAAGAGAGGGAAGGTAAATGCATTTATTTTATTAAAATATATTTTCATTTACAGCTTTTCGATGTATAGAGAGTTTTTAAAATTATATTGGACTCTAAATGTAAATTTCTATGGAGGCCTTGATTGAGATTCTTCCAATAACTTATCCCTTTTAGCTACTCACCCTAACTATCATGAAGTTATTTTCGAGAAATATCATTTTAAAGTCTCACACAAAAATATTAAATTTAATTTTTTTATAAAATTATTTTGAAGTTGCATATTTGCTGTATTAAAATTGATAATTATTACTGGATAATTGTTAATAGAGTTGTCCAGCTTCACACACGGGCTTTAGGTTTGGTTAATGGAGTTGTTCAGATAAAAACTAAATAGAAATAATTAACAATTATCACGAAATAATTGACAGCTCCAGCATTCAATAAATGGCATGGAATTTCAAAGTAAAACTGATTCCTTGAGAGTTTTTATCAGGAAATAATTGACAACTCCGGCATTCAATAAATTACATGGAATTTCAAAGGAAAACTGATCTCATGAGAGTTTTTTATATTTATATTTTTTTGAAACTTTTAAGTAATTTTTTTTCGCATTTATATAAAAAAAAATTTGAAACCACGATGGCCTTTTTATAATAAAAAGAGAAAATAAAAAAAAATGATGTTCTGGTTTGGTTTGTGATATATTTATGTATAAGTACAAGCATAGCTCCCAAAAGTAAAACCAGAGATCGGAGGAAGAAGATAGTGGGAGGCAGCTTCTGTGGAAACCCGGGAAAAAAACGTTCTCTTTTCTTTCTCGTTCTCGTTCCGAGTCTCTTCGTCTTCCCCACTTCAAACTCGAACCTCAAGAACCAACTGTAGCTCTGGATGACTATGCAGCCCAGCACCACCGAAATGCAACAGGGAATCAACTCTTCCTCCTCCTCCTCCATGAACTCTTCTCAAATCCCTCTTCACGACCAGGTCCCACAACCTGACCTTCACGACGATTTCCTCGACCAAATGCTCTCCAACCTTCCTTCTTGCTCCTGGCCTGACCTCAACCCCAAGCCCTTCTGGGACCACCCTCTCAATCCCTCCTCCTCCTCCGCCGCCGATGACGACCACAATAATGCCGCCGCTTTCCACTTCGATGACAAGTTTCGCAACCACCAGATCCCTCCCACCTCCGCTCCCGCTCCCAAGTCCATCACCGCCGAGGCCGTGGCTTTGATGCTTCAGCGCCAGCTTCTCACGTCCAGAGCTGCCGCCGATTCTAGCCTTCTTCAGATGCCCTTGTCTCTCGGTGCAGGGGGAAACTTCGACCCTTCCCGTAACGACGTCGGTGATGGTTCCTCCTTCAAATCTCATATTCCGGTGAGTTTCAATAGGGATACATCCAGGGTTATTTGGGCCAATAGAGATTTATCAAAGCTTGATCATCAAGCATTTCAGGTTCGGATGATATGTAGCGTAATTTTCTCCGAATTTTTTGCGTAATTTTCACAGGCCGGCGAGGGTACCGTCCAATCTCTGTACAACGGGTTCGCCGGATCTATGCACGACGCCCATCAAGCTTCCAACCAGTCCCAACATTTCCATCATCCTCAGGTTCCGTCTTTAAAGATATTCTTATTTATTTATTTACTTCGTAGCAATCCTTTTTGGCTGGTTGAATTCGACTTTCAGATTCTTTTTCCTTTATTGATTTTCTTAAATGCTTGTTAAATATGAATAATGGGCAGAATTATGGAGCATCAGGCACGCCATCGACGAACCAGGCCCCGACGAACGGAGCTCCGGCACAGCCGAAGCAGAGGGTCAGGGCAAGGAGAGGTCAAGCGACGGACCCACACAGCATCGCGGAGAGGGTACTGTAACTGTTTCTCGCTTTCTCTGACTTCGTTGCTGGCTTCATTAATTGAGGCTGCCGAGAAAATCCAGCCCACAATTTCATGGGTCATTTTCCGCGCAACATGCCCATTAAATCCTCGCCATTTTCTTCCCTCTTTTTTTTTATATCCATTTTCGGAATCAAACTTAAAACGTTGATTGTGAAGAAAATTTATCTTCCCGAAAATAGACAGTGGCTTGGAATTATGAGGAGGCAAGCAACTGAGCAAGGAACAGTGTGTAATGTGAGGTTTTTGTCAATATTCTGAATCTGGGATATTGTTTGTGTTGGCAGCTGCGAAGGGAGAGAATCGCAGAGAGAATGAAGGCCCTGCAGGAACTGGTTCCAAATGCCAACAAGGTAACCAACCTTATCTATCTCTCTCTCTTCCTATCATTCCGTGCCTCACTTGGCCCGAAGAAAAACAAATCACTGATGGGGTTTTGGAAATATGTGTGAAATGAAATGAAATGAAATGAAATGACAGACAGACAAGGCCTCAATGCTGGACGAGATAATAGACTATGTCAAGTTCTTACAGCTCCAAGTTAAGGTGCGATTCTAGTTTATATATCGATGAAAAATTGTTTGTGTAAATACTTTTGGGGATCTTTATTATTATGCGGGGGCGAAATGAACAGGTTCTGAGCATGAGCAGATTGGGCGGTGCTGCTGCTGTTGCTCCTCTTGTTGCTGATATCTCCTCTGAGGTAACCCAGCTATCACCCAATACTATTCCTCCATGCTAGTATTCTGCTTTTTGCATAGCTATATTTTTTATTGCCTTAAAACCCAAACTTCAACGGAGGAGGTCTCTGTCTCTCTGATAATTGATTCCAATATTAAAAGTGTTATGTGAAACTGTGAAGATATAGATAAATAAAGCTAACAGGGAATAATAAGTTGAAGATGTGCAGCATACAGGGGAGGCATCATTTTGTCAATGTTGTCGGACTCAGTACTCTCTTAAGTCTTAACCCAACCACCCCCTTCCCCCACCCCTCCCCACCCTTCTCTCTCTCACACACACACGCACACTTGGCCTTGCCCTTACCAGTTCAATTCTCAATCGACATATAATGACAATTAAAAAGGCAGCACGCGTGCCCACTTTCTCAGATTCCTCTTTCTCTCTAGTCTCTATCTCTCTCGAGACACCTTTCACACCCTAACAAAACTCTTTCTTTCTTTCTTTCTTTCTTTCTTCTTTTTTCCTTTCCTCTCTCGCTTTACCTTCTCTTTCCGTCTGATAATATAATAATTGACAACCATCATCATGGGGTGATTTGACTTGTCTCTTTCAGGGAGGTGATTGCATCCAGTCCACCGCCGCTCGCAACTCGAACGGCAACCAAACGGCGTCGTCCTCCAACGACACCCTGGCCCTGACGGAGCACCAGGTGGCCAAGCTCATGGAGGAAGACATGGGCTCCGCCATGCAGTACCTCCAGGGGAAAGGTCTCTGCCTCATGCCAATCTCCCTCGCCACCGCCATCTCCACCGCCACGTGTCACTCCCGGAACCCCTTGGTCCCCACCGCTACCAACCACCATCCCGCCGCAGCGTCCAACGGCAACGGGGTGGAAGGGCCATCCTCTCCCAGCATGTCCGTGTTGACCCTCCAGTCCACCGCTACTGCGGTTAATGACGGCGCCGTTAAAGACGCGGCCTCCGTTTCGAAGCCGTGAAGGGTGACGCCATTTGTTGGCTGACTTTGGCGCCAAGGTAAAGCCAGAAAGCGCCAAAAGACAAGGAAGTGACGTGGATTTTCTTTAGAAGAGTGTGGGGCCCCCATCTGAAGTTACGAAAATAAGACGCCACTCAATGCGGAGGTCCCCCTCAGACGACGCCGTATTTACGTAGACTTTGGCGTATGCGAGCTTTGAGACGAGCCGATGACATCTCTCCACCACCGTCCTCATAGTATTTTTATTTTTTCTCATCTTTGGCTTTTGGTCTATGATTTTTTTTTTTTGAAGTAGAAATTTTAAAATAACATTACAATTGTGACTGTGTACAGTCTATGCATTTCAACATGATGATTAAGAAGCCATTAATTAATTAACTAATTAAAGGTAAAGTAAGTAGAATTGATAACGACGAAATAATTGGGGGGTTAGATGGGGTTTATCCTTATATATATATATATATATATATGTTTACATTTGTTCGGCGTTTGAGAAAAAGAGAAAGGTGGGAAGTCGAAAGCCGTAGCTTGGTGATGCGGGAAAGAGCAGTTTGGAGTTGTAAAGTTAGGTTGTAGAAATGGGATCAGGTGATTGCCTAATTAGTCAACGGCCAATGCTGATCGTTTTAATTCTTGCATCCTAAATCCTAATATAATGCCGTTGGCCGAAGTGCTCTTTTTTTTTTTTGGTAAGTTTTGGCCGAAGTGCTCTACCATGTTCTTTATTTACCCAAAAAAAAGGTGAATTTTTAATCCAAGCATTTCTTAAACTTAGCCTTTCATATTTAATATTATTTAGATCTAATTTATAAGTTGTTTTTAACATATTTCACTAAAATTAAAAAAAAGTTATAACCCATTCACTATGTTTTATAAATTTAATAAAATTTTTAAATTTTATTTTTATTAGATATTTGTTCCCTCCACTTGTCGGGTGAAAGGAGCATCCAAATATGACTAATTGGGAGTTTGGGACTCAAGGTCATTATGAAACAGTGTTAATGGTAACATTGTCCTCAAAATTATCATTCCCAACCAAAAAGCTTGTTCATGCAATACTTCGAGCTCCTCGAGACCTTAAATGCATCGATTTCACCGATGAACTTTATTGTTTTCACAAAAATTCTATATCCTTCAAAGTCCACAGAACTTAACTGCTGCATTTTTCACCAATTGTTTGTTCTTGTATAGAAGACAACTAAGTTTATATGAAATTGGACAATGGCACTAACATTAATTTTACTATAACCGAGAAGCATTTGATTCTACTAGTGAGGAACTTGTACAAACTTAGCCACAAGTTTTGAATTCAAATTCTGAAAATGCATCAGTGTTTGATAGTAAAGCTCTCACTTAAAAGAATCCCAACATAACTCAATATAAATTCGTCGAAACCATTAGCTTTTGGAACAAAACATTAATTCTACTATGAAGTACGAAAAGCATTGTCATAATTTAAAATGCTACTATATTATATTAATGGATTAGTCATAAGGTGGATATATAAGGGTAACGACTCATCATTTCAGTATTTTATACCATACTGAAATTAATAATCAATAACTCAACTCTTAAAATGCTAACACACATATATGTACTCTTGGGAATAATTAATAGTCTCTCGACAAGGTCAAGTGGTTTCTGTCATTTAATTAATGAGTCACCATGATATATGCAAGAGTGCAACAGATTAGTTTTGTAGGCTTGTTGTTGTGTTTTACTGTTCATGACACATGGAAGATTCTTCTTCTTCTAGGGTCAAATGTTTATATTCCTTTTCTATTGATGATATATAAATCAATTTGTAATTAATGCACGATACATACATTATATTTATTAAAGCAGTGGTTGGTTGTTGACTCTAAACTAGGGTTATAAACTCCAGTCGGTGATCAAGCTACAATATGAGTTAATGGTGGCTAGTTTCTCTAATGGCCCTATCTATCTAATCACAGCTTGAGTAATTAATCTTGCTTCTCTATAGACTCTAAAGTAATCTTGGTCTTATTTTATATTTAATTAAGTGCCTTGTAGACTTCATTTTAATTTCGTGCGATTTTACAACAATATAGCCGTCTCTCATATCGAAATTACTTTGTGTTTACCCATGTAAAATAATCGCAAGTTCACTCAATTCACATCTTTGAATCATATTTTAATTATTTGTATATTGTTAGTGGGATCTGATTAGGTTACAGGATAAAATTTTGCATATTGTAGCCTTTTAGAATTAAATTGTATGTTAGGAAAATATTTATTTTTTCAAACATGATCATCAAATATAAAAAGTTAGGTGAAGAAACACGACTCAATAGTGTCGCTCTAAACTTAGTAGGTAAGAGCTAGAGCGTTATAGAGTTGGTAAGTTTGAATTAAGTGTGAATATTTTAATTTTACTGGCTTTATTATTTATTTATTATAAAAGACTTTATCGGCATATTAAATATATACAACTAGAATTTATTAAAAAAACTCTAATAGGTACTCATAAAATGAATAAATAACATTTAAGTTTGTAGTGTATAGTAAGAGATTCTTAGGCATATTATATACCCTTACTATATGAAACAATGAGATTAAAATATCTATTGGACCATTCTATTAAGAAAACAGTTGACATTTACTCTTTTTGTTTTAATATTGGAATTTACTTTTAATATTTAATTAGGAATTTATTATTATAATGGAATGCAGTGAGATATCGAACTCCCAAGCTTTATCGGCACTTGTAACGTTAACAGGACATAAGTTATATTTTCTTTAAAGTTCAATATATGTTATTTATTTTTAATCAGCATTCTATTTATCATTTTTAATTTTGAATAAATATATAATTTTCATCTCAATAATATTCCCTCCGTTAAAAAAATACAAAATATTTTTTAACCGAATCTCATCTTCATATTTACCCTTATTTAATAGAATATTTTATTTTAAAATAAACGTAAAGTGTTTTGTTTATTATGAAATTTTTTTCAAGAATAAATTAATTATATCTTAAAGTATTAAAAATTTCTTATATTTTTTAATATCAAATATTTTAAAAAATACCTTATATTTTTTAATAGAGGGAGTATATATTTTATAAGAATTAAATTCCAAACATTTACAGATCATTACCAAAGTATCCTTCAAAGTATACAAATTAAATGAAAACGTTGATAATTTTCAAAGATAAATTTACAAGGAATAAAAAGGTCAACTTACATATTTATTCTTAATATACTTCATAAACAAACAAAAAATGTATAAAATGATGGAGTCCCAAAAAATGGGCTTTTATGGATGACGAGTAGGCCCAAACAACGAAGCCTGTTTAAGAATACTGGACTTATCTCATTTTAGATTGCGTATTAAATGAATAGGCTATTTACAACTCATTGTCACACTAATAATCTCTGTCCCCAAAGTTCAAGCAGATTTTCGAATCATGGTTATGTTTTCACTTTTCATTGAACTTTGTCTAGTGTGCTTGCGTTTAGGAAATAATATTGACAATTTAAGGGATCATTCGAGGAATAGCAAGAAATAAGAGGACCACTTGTTTTTGAATGAAAAAGAGGACCGTTTTTGAAATAATCATATGCTTTGGTGTTATTCTTTCTTCAAATATATTGGGAGGGTTGGCTTAAGCAAATGAGATTTTTTTTTTTTTTTGGGCGGACGAGTCTTTTTATCTAAAACAATCTTGTTCGATATATATATGACTAGGTATTAAACATGAACATATTAGTTATATATGTTCCTTTATATATTTTGATTTCACTCTTTATTTGGTACTAACTATGCTTCATATATAATATATTTTTTAGATGCACAAGGCATTTTACAAAATCTTAAGTGTATTGAGGTCTCTTTACCTAAAATGCCCCCAGAAGCTAATTAAAATTTCTCTTTTTTGAAATTTTACCTGCTAAACTGTTTTTCTTGGATGTGCGTTGTGTAAAAATACCTTGTACATTCGAAACGGAGGTAGTGACAAACTTGATACATAATATCGTTAATTTCTCCTAGTTGGATTCCTAAGAGGAAGAAATTTTTCCATCATAATGTTTTTTCCCAAATGAGAATATTGAGTCCCTTGTTAATGAACTCAATTATTCGTGTTGGTGTATCTATTTAAGTTAAGCAAATATATATATAGTTTAATATACACTTAAATTTAAATGTTTGGATTCAATGGGTAGTCTAAACTCACTTATTCAATGAATATCATAAAAACAATTATTGTATTTATGGTTAAGATATAATTTTGCTCTTAAATTATTTTTAAAAGAGTAATGGTGCCTTTAAATTACTTATCGTAGTAATGTTACCCCTAAACTAATTAAATCGGAGCAATATTCTCTTGTCATTTTAATGTCCATTATTGTAGCTAGTAGGATTCACTTTTCATAAATTAAGGTGTAATTTTATTCTTAAATTGTTCTTAAAAGAGTAATGTTGCCCTCACCATTTAAAAATCATAAAATAAAATAAAAATAATATTATAATAATATTAAATAAAATAATATTAAATGTATATATAAATATAAAATTATAATTATATTAAATAAAAATAATAGTAAATGCATATATAAAATAAATATAAGAAAAAATAAATTATAATTTTATAACTTATCAAATATAAATGAATATTGGTTAAATTAGATATGAGTAGACTTAAAAATATCTGTATTTACACCTATAACTATCAACATCTTTATAAAAAATAGTTTCAAATTATATTTTATACATTTGAATTATTTAAAAATAAAGTTAGCTTTTAATAAGATCTAATTTTTAAATTTTTTTAAAAAATTTAAACATTTTTAATAAGATGTTGAAAATCGTCCAATTTTATGAAAATCATTCTGGTTTCCAATTTAACTTTAGTTTCTAGCTTAATAGCCGTTTAACTCTTGTTCAGTCCAACTTAATTATGAAAATAATATTTTGGTCTAAATTGAATCGTTAACGATGATTTCAATCGATAATTATAGGTGTAAATGTAGATATTTTTGAGTCTATTGATATTTAATTTAATTAAATTTTACTTATTTTATAAGTTATAAAATTATAATTTATATCTTTTTTATATTTATTTGATACATACATTTAACATTATTATAATTTTTATTTATATATACATTTAATATTATTTTATTTAATATTATTATAATTTTTAGATAATGATACAAATTTACTTTAAAACTTTTTCTTCACAAATGCTTGGTATCCTGATCTTTTCCTTCAAGTTGGAGGCGTTGGCGTTGAGGAGAGTGGCTGGGGTTTTATTGGAAGCTCGAAATCTTCGTTTTGTGATGATTGCTGCTGCTTTGGAATGGGACGCTACTGAAGAAGATGAAGAATTAGGACTGGTTTTCTTCGTCTTGGACACTGAACCATGATGATGATGATGATGATGATGTTGCTGATTCTTCGCTTGAATCCACTTCTCATCGCTACCTAAAGCAGCCATTTCTGTCTCACTGCTTTGATTTTGAAGTCACTTTACATCTCACACATACACATACACTCCTCCACTCCTCCTATATAAGCTTAGCATTCTCCATATATATATATATATATATATGTGCCCACGCTGTGGCGGATCTAAATACATTAGTTTCCCAATCTGTATTTCGTGATACCTCATGTAAATATGAATTGAGTTTTAATTTACTGATATATTAGTTTGAACCTACAGATTAAGAAAGGAATAAGGGAAGAGGAAGAAAGAGGGAGAGGGAAATGATAGTCACCTAGATGTATGTGACAAGGGAGAAAAAGAAATATAATTAGAGAGGATTGAGATTTTAAAATAATTAAAGTATCATGGATAATTATTTTTCATTGAGATTTTTATTTGAAATCATTTAATTCTTATATTTTTAGTGGAATCATTTATTCTATTTTTTTTAGTTTTTAAATTTTTATTAAAATCATTTATATAGTTTAAAATAATTTTGATCTTTAAATACTCAATTTGTTGTTTAATATTTTTAGGAAACAAGTTGTTATACATGATAGGGATTTTATTATTATTTAAACAAATAGTTGGAGTTTGAATATTAACTTTTCTGCATGTAATAAATATAAATTTGCACCTTTATCTTAATTTTTTTAATTTAATTTTATGATTTTTAAATGGTAAAGGCAACATTACTCCTTTAAAAATAATTTAAATATAAAATTATACCTTAACTCATAAAAAGTAGATTCCATTAGTTATAGTAATGGTCGTTTAAATGATGGGGATAACATTGCTTTGATTTAATTAGTTTAGGGACAAAGTTGCTACGATGAATAATTTAGGAGTAATATTGTTCCTTCAAGAATAATTTGAGGGTAAAATTACACCTTAATTCTTGTATTTAATGAACACTTAAAAATTATTAATTCCTTGCACAAGTTTAAAACAGTTCTTACAATTAAAACACTTCTTAACATATGTTATTTCCTAGTTTATTGCTTGTGCTAAGACTAATGATGCTGTTAACACTGCTGACTTATTCTTTGAAGAGATTGTTCGTTTACATGGTTTACTTAAGACTATTGTGAGTGACAAGGATGTGAAGTTTCTTAGTCATTTCTGGCGTACCCTGTGGCATAAATTAGGAACTAAGTTACTTTTTTCCACTACTGTCCACCCACAAACTGATGGTCAAACTGAGATAGTTAATAGAACTATGACTACACTATTAAAAGCAATAATTCAGAAGAATTTGAAGAATTGGGTGAATTGTTTACCTCATATTGAATTTGCTTACAACAGGGTTATTCATTCTTCTATTTCTTATTCTCCATTTGAAATTATTTATGGTTTCAATCCATTATCTCCTATTGATATTTTACCTTTATCTTTTTTTGAGCATGCTAACACTGATGGTAAGAAAAAAGCTGAGTTTGTGCAGGACTTACATGCTAAGGTTAAAGCAAACATAGAGTGAAAAAATGAGCAATATGCCAGGCAAGCTAATAAAGGCAGGAGACGTGTGATCTTTGAGCCTGGAGATTGGATTTGGTTACATTTAAGGAAAGAGAGATTTTCTAATCAAAGGAAGTCTAAACTTCAAGCTCGAGGAGATGGACCTTTCCAAGTTTTGGAAAGAATTAATGATAATACTTATAAGATTGATTTGCTTAACTCTTATGGCAATGTTAGTGCCACATTTAATGTTTCTAATTTATCTTTATATGATTCTGCAGATTTGAGGACAAATCCTTTCCAACTGGGAGGGAATGATGGACCCCATGGCACGGATGATATAGCACTAATGGCAACAAAACTTGAGGATGGTAATCATGAGCATGGTGGCATGGAAGGAGCCCAATACTTCCAATCCAACATACCTAAAGACCCATTACAACATATTAGAGGTCCAATGACAAAAGCCCGAGCTAAAGCCATGAAGCAAGCATTGTTCAGTCTTGTGCAAGAAGTTCAAGAGCTTGGAGAGCATTGGGGCACTCCTCTCAAGCCTAAAGAGAGCATCTATACGTGTATAATGTACTTAAAATCCAAACTCATGAAGAGTCAAGCCTAAGAGATGCAAACCCAAGCCTAATGTAAGAAAGACTACAAGTTGAGCCTCTTGCAAGCAAGGAGGCATGAAACCCTAGTGAAGAAGTCAAGGGTGGCGTGATTTTAAATCTTTTATGATCCCTTGATTGTCTCCTAAATTATTTCCTATTTTAATGGTCCTTTGATTTGATTTTTTATTTTGAGTCTAGTCAAAGGTTAAAATTAATTATAATATTAATTTATAAATTTTGTAATCCCATAATTTTAGGATCACATTTCCTAAATTATGTGGCTGAATATTTTATCATTATTTTATATTATTTCTCCTTTTAGTATTAGAAAATTAAGGTTTTAATTTTAGGAAATATTCTTTTCTATGAGTCTATATAAATTAGGCAAACAGAATAGAAGTTGAATAAAATTATTCATTTTAGAGTTTATAACTCTTGTAAGCCTTAGTGCTTTGTGGTGGCATCCCGCGTACAGACGTGATTAAGAGCGTGATCAACTCTTGTGCTGTCTTCAAAGGTTGGGATTCCTAGAGGCAGGTGCTCTAGAGGATTTTCTCCTTGATCATTATCCCATTATTTATTTCATATTTTTGTTTATTTTTATCATAAGTTTCGTCTATTTCTTTTTTTTTTGTTGTGCTAGGGTTCTGTCCCTAAACCAGCACGATTCTGCCTCCGCGTCCCCTATCAGATTGGTATCAGAGCCGGACGTACTTTACTGCCGTGTACCTGTGGAGTCCCATGTGTCGAGACTAGTCGATCTCGGCATCGCTCCAGAAGGCCTGTGAGGTACAGGTGGGTCCAAAAGTGGGGACTCGGGTGGAAAGGTAGGCTGTGGTCGACTTCACTCCTGATGGCTCGCGGGTGTGAGTGGGTCCGAAGGGTGCTGGACTCGGGTGGCCATTCAGTGGTGAGCTGATGTGTGTGTGGCAGTACTGTACAGGCGATCTTTGGGCAGAGTCTTTCTCCCCTAGCACAAGGGCGTGCTAAATTGGGTGGGGAAGAATGTCACGAATGATATTTTCGTGACTGTGTAAAGACCAATATAATGAACAATCCGCTGGTTAGCCTCGCACAATATGAAAAAAGGGGGCAACATAAGCATTTGGGTGTGTTCTGTCTTAGTCTTCGGGCTAAGTGCACAACTGGTCGGGGGCTAGTGCCGCCTCCCTGATGAGCCCATGGCAGGACGAAACCAATAGGATTCGTATGTGATAAGGTTGGTTCCGAGAATTATGGGGTCCTCGGGACATCGCACGGGCGCTGTGTGCTGCACCAAACTCTAAACCCATGACAATATAAAAACTAAAGATATGAGTATTAAATGATAAAATGTTTGATAATTGTTCAACTAAATCCAACAATTATTATTATATCAGATAAAACACTTACGCAGTAAGAGGATTTGTGTGGCTCACCCAATCACACTACTTTGTTAATTTGTTAATTTAGATTAGATGCATAACAAGCATGGAAGGTCCGACACACACTTGTCAAGCGCAGAGTGCTTCTCTATGGGTGACCCCCACCCCCAACACCAACCAGACTTTGTCCAGCACAGCGGACTGCGACACTGCATCACAAATATTAATTATTGATGTGTGCTTATAATATTGATTCAACAAATCTCCATCATAGTGTGCATATAAGAGATGAGAAATTGAAATGATTCACTATACAGTGTGGTGCAGCACTACGTACAACGACAACGAGACATGTCTGCCACCCTTTTATTATCATAAAGGTCAATATATACCACACCTTAGTGGTCCTCCACACACTTTATGCATATCCTTCACAGTTCATGCTTTATTTAATGTAATATTTCATGGTATCCAATCAATTAAAAATATTGATGGGTTTGATTAGGATTAACTCTTCTAATATGATTCTTATTAGAAATAAGATTTAAGATTTAAATCATCCATCTCATTTAAAGGAAAATCAGATACCTTTAGATGAGATTCAGATTGATGGATTTCAGCTTTAAATTTAAAATTTCATTTACTTAAAATCTTGTGTAAAAATTTTTAAAAGAAAAAAAATTAAAAATGATAAACTTACATCTATTTTTTAATCAAAAATAGATGAAAGAAAAAAATAACAATAATAAAGGCACTAGCAATAAAAATTTAAAGAGAATAAAAAATTTGAAATGATTGAAATTTTAAGTGACATTAGTGTATACTGTATAGTGATAAGTATAAAATTACTAATAAATTATAATGTGAAATTAATTTAAATTAAATTTAAACCTACAGATTTTTATGTATTGGAACGAATGATTTGGTTCAAATATAAATTTAAAAACTGTGTTAATCCAGAGACAATATTAGTTTAAAGTGTAAAACTTATTTCTCAGTACCTCGTTATTAAAATCACTCTGGAGGGAAAGAAAGGGGCTTGGAAACGTTTAAAATGATGAGCGTGTGGTGGGGCAATTACTATTGATGAACAGCTCAATTGACTTTGAAGATATATTTTTCAACATTTGACTTTTTATTTAAAAGATTGATAGATAGATAGATTCCTCAGCCTAACCATTCACTATTTCTTTATTAAGTGTGGACAGGATTATGAGTTAGACGAGCACCAATATGCAAAAGCAAGCACTTAGTATTTGTCGCCTTATTGACTCCAAGCTGATTAAATTTCTTTTGGGGATTTGATGATGACTAGAAGATGATGCATTTGATTGAGAAGGATTCTCTTTTTGCTTCCATCTCTAACAGTGGACTTGGTATTCGATCAACACATTAGATTCATTTGGTTTTGCAAGCCAAACAAATTTGGAAGACTTTATCCTGTCGGCCAAACTCCATGCTCGGTAACACTCTTAGGATAAAATATGTTAATTTCTCTAGTCATATTAAATTGAAGAAGCCTCATAATGCTACATGATTTTGGAAGGGTGCCTGGATTCTCAAGATCTCATCCTTAAAATTTTGAAATGACAAATAAGTTCTAGATTTAATATTTCGATTGATTATGAGCTTTGGTAGAAATTGAATGATTGCAACTTGCTCAATGGATTTGATATTAGTTGTGTGTTTGATCTAATGATTCACAAAAATTCACCTTGATCTCCCCTTAATTGGAATAGATATTTAATTCAACAAATCTATAGCCTGCAGGATGATCAGGCCATTCTTAAAACTCTTTTTTTCCTTGTTTTCTCAAAATGTTAAGTTGATTTAACCATGAAACACTAATGATTTTTAGTTTTAGTTAGTTAAAGATGACTTTTTTTTTTTTCATTTGTAGGTACCAATCTTCTTTCTCCAATGAATCCTTTTAGAGTTTTCTTTGAAAAATTAAATTGCCACAAAAGCAGCTTTTATTCATAGAGAAGCTAATCCATTCAAACGTACTAGTTAGAGGCATTCTTCAAAAACATCATTTAGGTTTACAATCTCAATGTGCCCTTGGATGTTTGGATCCTAAATCACTGATGCATATGTTTGGTTGTTGTAATTATATTAGACATATATGATTTGGTACTTTGTCTATCCACTCCTTAGATGTTGAAGTTATTGGATTGTCTAACTGGATTGTTTATATCTTGTTTTACTTATACAAAGATGCGCTTGATCTTCAATTGAGAGATATTATTATACTCTTCGATATAATTTGGCAAAAGAGTAACCTTGCTTTTCATAATAAGATTATCCATCATCCTAGTCAAGTTTTGTTGAAATTTCACAGTTAATGCCACTATCTTTTTCATATACGTCAGTGGTATGATACTAGTGATGGAAATAATTCATGTGGTTTCAATCTAATTGGTTGCACTTGGAATTGTCATCCAACTGTATTCTTTATTTGGAACTATAATATTATAATGATCAAATTGAAGAAGCGATAGTGTTTTCTATACTTCTATCTTATACATCAACCCGGAGCTCATTATGAGCTTTGTTTGGAAATACTCTTCATTCATTCAACTCAACTCTTTCATTTTGCTTTACTTTAGAGCCTTACTCATATGAATTAAGTATCAAACAGATTAAACATTTTCTAATTGTCGTGGTTTTTTTATGATCTGCTATAAAAGGAAGCCTTAAAATTGTCTTTTGCAAAAGCATCATTCTATCCAACCTTTAATAACTGACATTAATTTGCTACTTGAAAATCTTGATGCTGTTTACTTCAATGTTTCTCAAGATAGAGCTTACTCTTTCTCCCCTTTTTATTTTATGGTTCCTTAGACTCGTACTTTGTAAGCTATTTCTATTTTATTTAATTGATCTTTTGATTTAAAAAAAAAAAAGAAGGATAGCACTGTCACTGAGAGGAGCACCAATATGCAGAAGCAAGCACTTCAATGTCTGACGTCTTCCTAATTCCTATATACGCAGTTCCACGCTCTTACTTTTTATTCTGTTAATATTTTTTTTACAAATAATATTTATTTTAAAATAAAAATTTCCCTATTTCTTTTGAGGAAATGGCAAGTAAGGAGAGGATTAATGTTTAATTAAGATTTTTTTTTTCAAAAATGTTAGTATTGAAACAATGGGAGAAAGAATATTAAATTTGAAAACTTTAGGTGTAATAAAGATTAATGATCATTTTGACAAGGTTACAAAGACATGAGAAATTTCAATTTGACACCATCTTTTATCGCTCGAAATGCCATGTAGGCATTGTTATTGTATTGGTTACTTTTTCTGTTTCTATACACAAGATAAACTATATTACTTGTTGTTTTGTTTTTATTTATAAATAGAATTACATATCTTAATAAATATTTATAAATTTTTTAAATTACCTCTCATGAATTCATAATTTTCATTCACATAAAACAATTAATGCAATTTTATTTTGATTAAATAATATAATATTTTAGTTTAATTTTTTCTTCGAGATACAATTATGCACAAACACATCTAAACATGCATCCAATAATTTAAGGAAAAACATAATTTTTTATTTTTATAGTTTCATTTCATTCTACTGTTAGTCCTTACCAACTCTCACATAAGCTCTAGGCAGTTCATTCATTTGACCGCAGACTAGAGTCATTTTTGTATACATTTATATATATATATGTGTGTGTGTGACTTGGATATATTAAGTATAATGGGTTGCCTGTGACTCGAACCTGAACCTAGTCAGAAGGAGTAGATAATTTTTTTACCCTTATAGTTTCATTGGGTTTTACTTTCAATCTTTGTAGTCTTTTTCAGTATTTCTAATCTTTATAGATATTAAAAATATTGAAAAAATTAAAACTATAACGTTCTAAAAAACAAACATTATCCAATCTTTTTAAAATTATAGGGACTAAAAATACTAAAAAACTATATAAGAACTAAAAACAAAATCTGATAAAATTATAAGGGTCGATGATTATGTTTTCCCATAATTTTACAAAACTCACATTACTTTCTCTCCCTCTTATAAAATACATTTAACAATCTTGCTAAAATTAAGGAGAGGTGGTTATATTATTATCTTTGTTTAAAAAATAAAAATATAACAAATTTTTAAAAACTTCTATTAATTTTTTTATAGTTAATAAGTTAAAATGGAAATAATATTAAAAAATATAATTAATATTTTATTGAATGTCTTATACAAGGAACCAAATAATTTTTAAAAATATACCCTACAATAAAAATCCGAGGGAGCGCATAACATCATTGCTTTTTGTGTATAGCTGTGTTTGCCAACCCCAAAGGAAACTCGCCTTCCTCATCATGTTTTGTCCTCTACATCCTATCAACTTGCATTTAAAAAACGAGAAAGTTATGAATCATTTTTTTTTTTTGACCACTTATGAATGAATCCTTGAAGAAATACATATCATGTCACCTCCAATTAAATGATACTTGAGGTCATCCTTAAGTGGTTGGCCCAAAAATAGCCTGTCGCGCGTGTCAATTTTTTTATAACAAAATAGTTAGAACAGCAGCTCCTTTTTAAACATATTTTAGCAATTTTCTTATATATCCTTTACGATTAAATTCAAAATGGAATTTTTATAGGTCTAGCTTGGGTTATGAGACCAAACTAAACAAATAATCCACTATTTTTTATTTTTTGTATTATAATTGATTTATTATATTTATCAATGATATATCATTGTATATTAAGATAAACTGCTTGTAAAATTTTAAATTTTTAATAATAAATATTTTATATATTAATAATAAATTTATTGTATATTAATGTGAATAGGCCACACTTTTAATTTTTAAAATTTTCATTCATATTTTTGGGTGCAATTTTTTTTTGGGCCAATAGGTGGATTTATCCAATTCAACATAACCAAATTAAATCTAAATATACTTTATCAAATTATTTCATTTTTGATGTAATTATTTTGCCTTGTTCCTTTCCTATAGAATAAACTGTAATAATAATAAATTAAAGAAGGTACTAAAAGTGGTTGATTGAGAATTTAAAAATTATGAATTATATATGCATGAAAAAAAAAATTATATCGGAATAGTTACTTTTCAATTTCTGCTTACTTTAGTTTTTGTTTGTTTTGTTTTTTGTTTTTCAAGTGTCATTCATGAAGGCAAAATTAGCTGTTTTAATTATGGAGACAATGTCCTAATCATGCAGTAAGTAGTGATCCAGGGATTAATTATTGTAATTAGGAAAAGTCTAGTGCCTGCACCGGAGCATGCACATAGTGGTTGTCGAATATCAATTAACAAAACAACAATAACCACCTTCCCTCCCAACTAAATCACCCTACCTCATACTTTTAATTATTATCTCTGTTTCTGTAAACAAAAAGTAATCCATTATACTTCCTCCATTTTAAATTATAAAATATTTTTAAATAAATTCTCACATATTAATAAAACTCATTAAATATACTTTACAATTTTATTTTTTTCAAAACAAAAATATAAACTTTTAAAAATATTATTTATTTAATAATCAATTGATGAAATAATATTAAAGAAAGAGAATATATGAGAAAGGTAATATTAAAAAAGTATCATTAATAAACTTTATTTTTATCAAAGTATTTATATTTTGGGACATTAATTTTTTAATAAAAGTGTCATATAATTTAGATGAAAGGAATACATTATAATTAAGTTATTTGCACATCTAACTTCTAATAAAATGTAATAACATTGCACTGTATATTTTTTCCCCCAATGATTCAGACTCAGTGGATTGACATGTATTATTGTTTTACTTAAAGGTTGAGGCCTGAGGGATGTTTGATTATTTATATAATTTTTATCCAATGTATCAAACTTTATATTTTTATCTTTATTAATTAACATATTGAATTTTATGTTATTTAAAATTTTTATTACATATATTTTGTCAAATATGTCTGGTATGAAGTATTTGCATATTGAAAATTATAAATTATAAAAATCAATATCTATTTTGATAATTGTATGTTTCAAAGCTTTTTTTATCATATATAATCTAAATAAAATTTAATTTACTACGCTAACATTTGAAAAATGATATTTAAATACAAATTTTATTTAATCAACTAATTTTTATTAAATAAACGTTTGACAAGTTGACTATTAACAAATGGAAAACCAAAACACACACACGCAGAAAACATACATGAGATCGTTGCTCCAAATTGAATTCAACAATTTTCAAATATAATTTAACAATATTGGATATTTATATAGTTATTTTTTTAAAAAAATTAGTACGTATTAGTTTAAATTTCATTTGAAATAGCAGAAGTCGCATCCTAACAGACTATTACACATCTCACCATGTAAAAAAAAAAAAAAAGCCGTAATATCTGTGGGTTCTGTGTTAGCATCAAAGACTTTAAACCTTCAAAAAGACAGCTGGATTCTATTTGAACATCTTGATGGAGCCGAAAAAAGGTTCATATTTTTTTAAGGATCAGACTTTAATATTCATCTCTAAAACGATAAATATGACTTGCGGGTTTGAGTCTGTGGGCTCAGCTTTGAAGGGTTCGAGGTTGCTTTATTCCCCCCTTTTTTAACATTAAAGTTCATGGTGTAAATTTGTAGCGCCGGTGTATGACGTGGATTCTAGATATTATATTGTATGTTATATTTGCATAGATTAAAATGTACTTTTGCTCATGTTTTTTTTTTTTACGGTGCGCTAGATATCTTGTATTACTGAATGGAATATTATTTTTTGAAAGAGTGAAAATTCTCTCCATTAGTTATTCATTAATTGGGAAAAATTTTTATTCATCTAAAAAATTATTTTAAAAAAAATATTACATTTATTAATACAAAATGTCTAGTGCTCTTTGAAGAAAATATATGGGTAATAATACACTTTAACCTTATTTGTACTCAGTAATTTTTTTTTTTTGAAAAAACCAATCATTTGATTCCTATAATTATAACTCAATTATAACTTAATTTTTAAATTTTAATTTATTGTAATTCAATCTTTATAGTTTTAACTAGATTATGATTTAATCCTTAAATTTTAACTCTAGTAACCAATTCTCATAGTTTTAACTATTTAAATTATTGATCCCTATATTGTAAAATTAAAATTATAAATATTAAGATTATGTTAAAATCAGGACTCAAATTTTAAGTTACTAAGCCTTTTAAATTTTTATAAAGATAAAAAAAATTAAAATTTTAAAATAGTTCTAATCTTTATAATTTTAATTTTTAAAATATATGGATTGATATTTTAAGTGGTTAAAACTATAGGAATTGAGTTATAACATTTAGAATTTAGAAATTGAATTACAATTGAGTTAAAACTATAATGATTGAGTAATAATGAGTTAAAATTTAAAAATTAAATTATAATTAGATTAAAATTATAATGATCAAATGATTAATTTTTTTAATTTTAAAAAAATTAAATAAAAGGTTTACATGCGCAACCCAAAGCTATAATAAAAGGAGCAAACTTTGTGAATCATATTCTGTATGAGAAAAATGATTTGCATCACCTAACCCTTTTGGCTGGAGTTCGGATTAAATATGGGTTGGGTTTAATAGGTTATTTATTTAAGCTTGTTTTTGTAAGGCTTAAAAAATCAATGTAACTGAACTCTTAAACCCTACCTTGTAAACAGGAGCTCTCTCCCATATTATTTTATTTTTAAATTACATTGAAATGCACAGATGAAGAAGAAAAACCCCAATATCTCAATTTGAATCCCAAAGGCTTTTGTTTCCTCAGTGAAATTTTTATACTTGAAATGTTTTTGTTATGGTGTGGTACTGTTAAATAATTATTGGTCTTGTTCTTTGATGGGTTAAGCAGGTTTAGGTGTGAAATATTTGATCCATCTGACTTCCAATTTAAACTTAAATTGCCACGCGCATATTGGCTGTACCAGAAGACTATTTTCTTTTATATACAATACTGTCTTGATGATTTGAAATTAATTATATTCTCTCGTTCTATTTACATACAATTTATGATTAGCATGTAAAAGCTTGGTTTATAATTGTGATATAATCGATGATCTGAATTGATTCAATTTATTTTAAATTTTAGAAGATTCTAATTAATTTATAATGTCATTATGTTGAACTGTATTTTAATTTTTTAAAATAACTTACAAACCTGGTTTTGAGTCATTTAAATAAGGACCGGATTTATATAATTTAAGCATGCCCGTTTTCCAATTCTTATAACTAAACTCATTGGATTGAACATATTAGGATCGGGTCACCTTGTTTTCCACCTCTACATGTCGACTTGGATTTGAACTTATAAATGTATAAAACTTGTTTTGAAAGACCAACTTCAAATTAATCACGACTCAACTCAATTAATTAGTCAGAGTTAAATTCAAGATGATTTGCCTTTTACATTAACACATGGCAGGAGGAAATTTTGCTTTAGATTTGGTGCCGCAAAAGGACAAAAGTGGGTTCCCCACCAACATAATGGCCATCGTCCCCTCTTCTTCCTCCCTACCCCACGCCGCTCTCTTTCCACAACCCTTTGTATTGGATTATTGATGACCCTTCCCTCGTCAATTCACGATGAGGATGTAATGTTTACTCTTGAGAATAATTTTTTATTTTTTTTAAATTTAAAATTTCAGCATCTAAAAGTCAGACTTGAATTCGATGAATGAAATGAGTACCCTTATTTAACAAGTTTTTAAATGACAATCGTTGAATTTTATTTCATTAATATTTGAAGATTTTCAATAAACATTTCTCTTCAAGAATTTAAAAAAAAGTTAAAATAGTTTTCTTTATGCGTCATCCCTATCAAAAATTTAAAATTTTATAATTTTTAATTAATATATGACAACATTCACAAAATTTTTTTGAAATCATTTAATAATTGAATAGTTGTCATGAGATATTTGTTAAGTATGTAAATTTAAGTTATTCATCAAAATCACATTTTAAAAGTCACATAAAATGATTACTATTAAGCGGTTTATTGTAATAAATATTATTTATTCTTTTCGAATATATATATATATTTAATTTATTCCAAAATAAACTAATAATTACAAGTTATTTTGAGTCAATTAAACATAATTTCTAGTACTTGCTCTGCGTTATAAAAATAATAAATAATGTACGAAAAAAATCAGTAAAATAATGCTCCCTCCCGAGCAAAACCATCCATCACCGCCCTGCCACTAGCAGAGCCAATCAAACCCCTCCTATTTCATATCCACGAATCATTATCTGACACTCAAATTCACAAACCAGTATCATTATTACTAATCTTTATTCTTTTTATTTTTATCCAAAAAAGAAAAATTCATTTTTCACTTTTCAAATCAAATTTCCTCCACCCTCAGTCATCTTCTCTCACAGTATCCGTGGGTGTACTATTTTGTCCTCTTTGTCCTCGTCCTCCTCTCGCGAACCTTACATTACAATACAAAGCACTCTGTTTAAAGCAGCCTCATTTTCACACAACCCATTACCTAATCATCAATTCATCATCCCCTGCTTCTAATTCCTCTATCTCAGAAGATACCTCTCTGGAGAGTGCCTGCAGCATGACACTGTCCCTCTCGCTGTTGCACAGGCAATTCGTAGCTATAGAGCCGTAGAGTCGGTGAACCTCATTCTGATTGGTAGAGGGAGAAACAAAAGGAAAGATTAAAAGGTGTTTGTAGTTATGCCTCAGAGGAATGAAAACAAGCAAACAATAAGATCTTGGCGTGTATGTGTGTGAGTGTAATACGAGAGTACTGTCTGTGTAGCGAATGTGTATAGCTGATGAGGTTCTGGACAAAGATGTGGTGGGATTGAGGTTTTGGATTGGATCTGACTTAGCCTGATCAGAATAAGAGGCGTGAGAACACACATAGAGATAAATGACAGAAGAGAGTGAGCACTCTGCTGGCAATTGTATGAGTTCATACATTTGCAGGTGGGTGCTCACTTTTCTTTCTGTCATATCTCGTTTTCCTTTGTCGTGTGTTCCTTCGTCGCACAGAAGCCACCTTTCATGTCTTTCTCTTTTCTGGCCTCCATGGCTCTATCTGCAGTTCAACACTCCACAGGAGAGAGTTTTACTCTCATATTCTCTTACTAGCACGGTCACTTTTGACTCTCTCAGCCAGATCGCTTCGTTTTGTGTTCATCTTTTTCTGAATCTCTTTCAGTCAATTTTGAAAGGTTACAGAAAGCATGCTGTGCTTATGCACACACAGACCCCCATGATACTATAGCCCTTGAAATGACATATCTAGCAGCAGGCCTAGCTAGGCGCCTCCCAAATCTGATCCCTATCCGCTTAATGTTCTTTATCTCGATCTGCTAGAACCTACTAATCCTAGTGTCTAACCTGATCTGATTTCTTAGCCCAAAAAACCAAAAAAGCGATAATTAGGAGTGTCTATATTCATGCTGTTTTTGAGTATCTGGAGATAAGAGCTAGCGTGTAAAGGCTTCTCTCCATCTGTTTATGACCTGATCTTTATCTTTTCCTGTATTTAATCTTTTTTTCCCCAGTTGGCTGTCTGTAAATTATTTTTTTGCCTTTTTTAATATTGTTTGCGTGACTTTTTATGGTACTCTCTCCTTCCGGGGAAGTAGAAACTAGAAGACCCAAAAGAAATTCTTGAAGGTACGCTCTGTTACTGTTCATATTTTAACGGAAAGCTGTATGCTTTCTTCAGTTTTCTATCAAACCCTTATTTTCATTTCCTCTTATTCACCATGCAAAGAGCTAAAGGCCCATGTTTTGGCCACCCGATAAGCTCGAATCTTCCGAGAAAGGAGCGAAAGGGGGGAAATTTGTATCAGGAATATAAGACAACGGGAAAATAAATCGAAGCTTTAATAATAATGCAGAGATTTAAAGCGATTTTTCTCGACGAATATTGGAATCTTTGTAGAGTTGGAGGAAAAAGGAAAGTCTTGGGAACGTGTTTCAGGAGGCTAAATATGGGAAGATTTCGTTCTTTCCCTTTCTGGGTTGGAATGCATTTAGTACTTGCCGTAATTGAAGGATTTAAAGATGCGAGCTTCCTTTTACAGGTTAGATAATTTTCAGTAAACAGATTCGATGAGATTTTCTTGAAATTTTTTCCTCTCTCTCTTCGCCTTAATGCGATGGTTTGATTATTTATACAACAAGTAATTGGACGTCTCCTTTTATATTTTTATCACAGAACCTGTTTGGCGTTAGGAAGCAGAAACCTGCCTCACCTATTTCCTGCAGTATAATTGCTCAGGTAAAGTTTCTCATACTTGGTATTTTTATCTTCCTCTCTCTTTTTTTTTAGCTTAATCATTTGTTTGATAACTTTATTGAGTATACAAAACCAGTTCACTTTAAGGATTTTGTTGTTTGTATCTTTTTATTAATTTAGCTTTTATCAATGATGATACCTGTCGTTCCGTGTGTGCTATTCATGTAGTTTTTGATACAATTGGGGTTTCAATGGAGGATCCAGAGGTCCCATCGTTTGTGAGTGTGTGTGTTTTCCTGATAGCAGCAGTCCCATGGTTCACATTTTAGAACAAAGAATATAACTTTGACCTTTTTAATGATACAGTCCAAACAAAAACAAATTCTCAAACCCCGGTGCAAGAGATGTCCCTTTGCCTTCACATGCGTGTCTGTGTGCATTATTCATCTTGGAAACGTTTCGTCAATACTGAATTTGATAACTTATCTGATTAAATATGCTTACTAAAATTGTCAAACTTATGACCCAAATGGTGATTATCTAATTTTCTTTGGTGTTTTTCTTTTTTAAAAATATTGCTAAGAATTTTTGTTGTGACAACATCCATCTTGACCATTTTGGATGGCATGTGATATAATGATATGCATGGATCTTCAATCCTCAATTTTTTTCTCCTAATATTTTTACAAAATACCAATTGTAAAATTATTGTAATAATTTTCAATTGTAAAAACAAACACAAGAATCTCATATGCCTATATCCTTGTCAAATATCTTATCAAAATTTAAGGCATGTACTTATGTGGGCCACTGTCCTATATTTGGTAATTTACAGTGATACAACATTGTTCCCAAATCTTGGGTATCGTGAAATATTGTCCAAAAATTGGTGATCTTAGATGTAGCTTCCCTAGCTTTTATAGCATGCTAGTTGTAAAATTTCTACGGTAACTTCCTAATGTCATGATATATAAAAATGGATAAAAAAACCATACCAAAGTATGTTGCACAAATAAATGACGCACATGAATCCAATAGGTTCACCTAGTGTGTGTTAAAAATTAAAGTACTTGACCGTTACAATTTTTGTTTGGAATAATGTTTGATTATTTACGGTTACGGTAGTGTTCCAAAAATAATAAATCACATGGAATTGCCACGTAATATATTAATTAAAAGCCCCCTACTCATCCTATGTCCATGTTAACATCGCACTAGCCTTAATGGCCACCGCAATATCTTGTCATAGGCCTGAAGTAAACCCTAAAAGGGACTCCAAGACTTGAACCTGCAGTCTTTTTGGGACATAAGTATCGTAGCTAGGCAAAATCCCACATAAAGACCCCAATTTATATATGTGCTGGAAATTATTATTACTTCAAATTCAAAAAGGTTCATCGATCTGATGTAGGTTTGGGGCTCAGGGTAAGAATATAAAGCACACCGACTTTTATGCCTGAGGAACCATGGAAATTATATTGTTTAGCGGTAACGCCAGTTTGTGCTTCATTTCAATGGTACCATGGAAGAATGTCATGATTGCAAACTGAAACTGATGTACTTAAATCATGTCAACTAAACGCTGCTGGTGTCTCATATCTTGTTTCTCTGAAATAGTACACAAGTGACTGTAATTTTATATTTCTTCAACAGGAGACTGTTGGTATAAAATTAAAGAAAAATATAACTTTAAATTTTTATATTTTACTTTCATATTAATATAGGTTGCGACATTTTTTTTGATATTATAAATTTTTATACTTTTATTTTTTAGTGTTTTAAGTTTTTGTACTTTTGTCTTGTTATAAAACATCGAAAAACAAAAATATAGGGATTTAGAATACTGAAAAAAGTGCAAGAATTTGTAACAAAATGTGAGTAAAGTGCATGAACCTAAAGTTATGTTTTTCCTAAAATGAATGTAACCATCTATTGATTATCCATCATTCATTAACTTGGAAGGTCATTAAAAATATGCATGTTTAGTAGAATAGGTGTTTTATTTTTTTCAATATTAAAGTGTTATTTATTTGTAAACTTCATTGTCCACGCAAGTCATTTGCCATTTTGCCTGCAAAGAAATTGGAAATATGGTGAGGAATTCTACTTCTATCTCATTGTGTTACTAATCATTATAGACAGTGAGATCATAGTGGGTAGCTTCCTCACATGACAGTAAATAGTAATGCCATTGAACAGTTTGTTCTGGTATTGTGTATGGATTTTGATTGCACAGGCTTCCTTGTACTGTGTATGCCTGTCTGGAGACATGAAAGCGATGGCTTGGGTCTATTGTCAAGATAATGTTTCTGGTGTGTTGTGTATTGATTTATAATAAATGTAATTTCCTCTATTTTCTTAAATTCTTTATTCATAAGTATCCAACATAAGATATATTTCTAACAAGTAAAATAGCTGCGAAAGAACAGCCTCTTAAATATGAGGAATGTGAAAAATTGATTAAGCCAACCTCCTTTAGGGAGGGGCATTAATGCATTTTTTTCCCTTCCCATTTGTTCCTTAAAAAAAATTATAACACTTTGTGATTCCTTTTAGCTCTCTACCATTTATTCATGAGATCCATTCTCTTAAAATACCCACCCCCCAAAAAATAAACATGATGATGCAGTAAATATGTTGATTTGCTTATTAATTTGGTGTGTCTAGCTTTACTTTTTTCTTTTGAATCTTTTATTTTTAGTAACCTTCACTTCTTAAGGTGTTTTTGTCTCTTTTCCTTTTATCTGGGCGCCTGTTTCTCCTCTTTTCGTTCCTTTATCATTTACACTCCTTTTCCCATCAGAAATGGTTGTCTTAAAAGCACTAATCTCTTCTCTTATTTATATGATAACTTAAAGACTACCTTTAGTTAAAAGAAGAGAATATAAAATATAAATTTATAAAGAGCATCTGATTTCTTTGTCATAAAGAAGAAAGAACACTGAGCAAGTGGTCCCATGAAACAAATTACAATGAGATAATTAGCAAATAATGAGGTATAACTGTGGACATTTTTGCAATAAAATTTAACTTTGTGCTCCGGTGATGCTGCACTGCTTGTGAATTTTATGTCAGATATTCCGAGTTTCATTTCCTTTAAAACATGAGAACCAATCTATGATCAACTTCAGTTATAATGGTTAATGAGGGCCGATTAGTGTTGGTTTCACTTCCCGCTGTACTTGAAACTTATGAACTCAGATTTGCTGCTTTAAGATCGCATTTCAGAATTGGAAGGTAGAAATATCAAAGCCAGATTTAGGTCTTCTGTGTGGAAGAAAGTTCCAAATTAATGCAGGGAATTTGAGTTTTGGTTAGCGGAAGCCTATCCTTCAGTCTCTCTGGACATTTTTACAATAAAATTTAAATTTGTGCTCTGGTAATGCTGCACTGCTTGTGAATTTTATATTAGATATTCCGAGTTTCATTTCCTCTAAAACATGAGGACCAATCTGTGATCAACTTCAGTTATAATGGTTAATGAGGGCCAATTAGTTACTTCCTGCTTTACTTGAAACTTATGAATTCAGATTGTGGTGCCTTAAGATCGCACTTCAGAATTGGAAGGTAGAAATATCAAAGCTAGATTTAGGTCTTCTTTGTGGAAGAAAGTTCCAAATTAATGCAGGGAATTTGAGTTTTCGATTAGTGGAAGCCTATCCTTCAGTCTCTTCTAATTGTATTCTTTGCATAAACAAGTTATAGAGGTAACTCTTACTTGCTTGAGTGTAGTTGATTTAGTCTGTGGGATATTTGTCTAAAATCTCTCGTTGTAATGATAGGTATAACAAGTAAAATATCATGCCTAGCTATTGACCTTTGGGTCTAAAGACACTTCTGCACTCCCTTAGATTTTAACTGAATGAAAAACAAAACGCTCAATTTCATGGGACTGTGATTGCTTACATATGATATAGTCATAAAAATTGGGTTTGGTTGGGTTGAACTCTTAACATTTAACTGCGCTTTTTGATCTGATGTTATAAGAAGGAAACATCCATCTTAAAAGTTCAATGTTAAGAGAAGACTCGCATCACAAACCATTAAAGGATAAGTTTTCAAAGCTGAACTGGTTGAAATAAGCTCTTAATTAAGACATCATTCTAGTCATTGCAGTTTGTGCATCCTTATCAAAGTGATAAAATCATAAAAACCAAACCAAGATGCTACGTGCTGATTGAACATATTGGTGTGGTAAGATGTTGTCAAATCTTTAACCAAACTGCCTTCTTTGTCAGTGTAGCAATTTGAACAATTATCATTACAAAACCATAACTAGATGGCATTTTGCTATGGGCTTGAAATATAACTATTGTTTACTTTACTCAGTCATATGTGGTATATCTTCGAAGAACACAAGCAACTTTATCAGCTGTATGCTTCAATTTCTTGTTTTCAAGGAAGTGTGATTAAATGACACCATGTTGATCTGATTATTTCAATTTGACATGTAGTTAAAATATAGGTCACAGTGAAATTCTTGATTAGCTTTTACTGAAAATCTCAATCTAATTTGCATAGTATTTGCTGCTTAAACTAAATGAATGAACTATATCTCACAGATATGACCGATTCTTTAACTTCTTTATCTGCCACTTTTTCCTTGGACGTTCTCAAGAAATAAGTTAGTGAAGAGCGGCTCACATCGGTACTTCTATTTGGTTGTCCCTTTAGTCGCCTGTAGTTGTATGAGGTTTTTGCCCAGACTTTGTGAAACAAGTTGGATGTTCAACATGCTTCATGGTTATATATTTTCTCATATGGCATATGGTTTCTCATTGCTTTTTGATTTTCTTGAATGCTTGATATTTTGAGTATGTCAGAATATTCAACAATGTAACATATTTTCCCTCCCATTATCACATGGGGCTTATGTAAAGTGGTTCCATCCCCCCTTTTTAGTTGCATTAGCTGCTTGTAAAGTATTCTGTTGTTTTTTCCATTTTAATTTGTTTTCTGTCTTGTGGTTATCAAACAAGGATCTTCTGGATTCCCTACCATCAGCATATCAATATTATTGTTTCAGATTGACAAGTGTTTTAGATAGTCAGCCAGAAACTGAGTTTATGATTTGACGTTGTATGCTTGATGCATTAGCTTTCTGATAGGACTAGATTTGACAGATTATTGGATATGCAATCCCTGCCTCTTTCCTAGCCATCTAAGTGCAACTAGTTTCTATTCCAGTTATTTACATTCACGTTTCAGTTCAAAATTACACATTCTTGTCTTGGCATGAAACTCTCCATGATTGCCCTGTGGCTTGAAATAGATTGAGGATGCCAATAAACTGTGTACATGACATGAGGGATTCCAATATGAATATATTGCTGAAAAGTTCAGGATACAAAATAAAGAAATGTTGCTTGAATGGTTTTGCAGCAGAATTCTGGTGGAAGAGAAAGTGTCAAGTGAAGGATCAAGTGGTATGGATAATGTGAGCCCAGAAGGTTTAGATTCAAATGGCGATTGTTATCCCACCTATCCAAACAAACATTTAGGACATGGCAGCAAAGAATCCATTAATAAATTAAAGGGCATTGTGCCACGGCAGAATGGGAGTTGGGGTTCTAAGATGTATGTTAATAGTCATCAGATTTGGCTTGGGACTGTCAAGTCCAAAAAGGAACCCGAGATGGCTCATGAAAGTGTGACTATTCAGCTTCGCTGCGCTGGTTCTCACCAGAATTTTCCTTGGACTGATTTTACTGTTGAGGAGCCAAGCTTCATGAGTCAATATAGCCAAGAAGCTGTACTTGAGATGATAAGGGGTGGTTCATGCCAACCAATATTCCAAGGACATCATAGGGATAATTATGGAAAGGCTGAATTAGGTATTTGTGGCCCCAACCTTTCTGCAATGCAGAGGAGAGGTGGCTTCTCATGTAAACTACTTTTCCGAAAGATGCTGACACCGAGCGATGTGGGTAGGCTGAACAGAATTGTCATACCCAAGAAAAATGCCACCACGTGCTTTTCTGAGATCTCTGGAAGAATGGAAGAAGATGCAAAAGTTGGAGTGGTCACTGATGTGCAGGTAGATTTCTTTGACAGAATGATGAGGTGCTGGAAGTTCCGGTACTGCTTTTGGAAGAGCAGCCAGAGTTATGTGTTCACGAGGGGTTGGAGCAGGTTTGTGAAAGATAACCAGTTGAAGGTTAATGATGTTGTTGCCTTTTACTTGTGTGAAGTCCAAAGGGAAGGAAAAATAGTGGACAAGTTCTTCATGATTGACC
The DNA here is from genome assembly GCF_029017545.1 of Prosopis cineraria. NCBI lineage: Eukaryota > Viridiplantae > Streptophyta > Magnoliopsida > Fabales > Fabaceae > Prosopis > Prosopis cineraria. Next base: position 25,440,762 of record NW_026555340.1, on the reverse strand, counting down.
CTGTGAGAGGTGAAGAATCTGTTGGTAATGGCAGCAGCAGCTCAGTGATTGAAGTTTCTGATCACAATGCTGGGTTGAAACCTGAAATGTTAACCTCGGTATTTGAAGGCACTTATCACAACAATGTTGGGTTGAGACCTAAAATTAGTAGTTCATCAGTATTTGAAGGAGCTTCTTGTCACCACCATAATGTTGAGAAGAAGCTCGGAGAGGAAGTGACGGAAGTTGACCCACCAAGCAATGTTGAGAGGAAAGGATTTAGACTCTTTGGGGTTAAAATCAATTGAAGGACGTAGGCCTTCTTATATTATGACATATTTTATGGTATACTTTTATAAAGTTAGGGTTTGTAGTGTTTTTCCATAATCTGGTCTATGCATATATGATATGAATGCCTTATACTTGAGTTTGTGACATGGGTTTTGGCATTTAAGTTTTGATCATTATTAGATCATTGATAAACTCTCAAGACTCTTTACACTATTAGGATGATGTAATTTATGGCTTATTTGTTATATTTTCTTGTTGATATTTTAATTATTGAATTTCGCCTTATTGATATTTTACATTTATTGAATTAGATGTGAGTGTATGTGTCTAACATTAAAATTATGTTTAATTTTACTTTCTTGAACCCCATGTCTCAAAAAATGTGAACAAGGTCTGTCCAACCAAAAAAAAAAAAAGAATTGCACAAAGAACTTCATTGATTGTAGTTTTCTGAGAATAAAATATTTTGAATTGAGGAGAAAAAAATCAATTACAAATAAATCTGATAATTCAAATCTTGTAGGCATAATACCAAAACCAAAAAAATTAGAGAAAACACCACTTGGGGTATTCTACATCAAAGAAGAACATTAAGTTTTTGATTTTCCAATGCATCACTTTAGTCTGCAGTTGAAAATAAATTTTCATGAGGCATGACTTAATTGTCCCTCTTAGTGAAAGACAAATAACTAAACAAGAATTTGTTGTTAACATTTAAATATATTGTTGTTAATCATGATTTGATTGTTGTTAAAATTTGAATGGTTTTTTTTTTATGTAAAGTAAACACTTATTTTATTAAATTGTGCTATTAGATTTTTAATTTTATTAAAATTTGAATGTGTTGTTGTCAATTATCAATTGGATGTTGTCAAAATCTAAAAGACTTGTTGTTTATGCAAGGTGAACACCTGTTCTATTAAACTCGTACACTGAGTTTTTCAATCTTGTTAAAATTTAAATGTGTTATTAATCACAAATTAATTTTTGTCAAAACTCAAATGACTTGTTTATGCAAGGTGAATATTTGTTCCATTAAATATGTGTTGTTAAATTTTAAATGTATTATTATTAATTATGAATTGATTGTTATCAATACCTGAATGACTTGTTATTTATACAAGGTGAACACTTGTTATTTTAAATTTTAGAGGTAATTGGATCATTTCTCATAAAAACTTATTTTTAGCTAAGAATAAGGGGGTGCAATGAAAAATTGGAATCTTGAAGTTCTTATCTGATATAAAATACTTCTAGTAATCCTTTGGTGATATTTTCCCAAAAAATTATGACGTTTTGAAAACATAATATTGTCTATTTTATTTCCAATGAAGGAAAAGGTTATATTGATGAATTAGGAAGGAAGAGCTATTATCATTTACAAACCCGAAAAGGAAATATGCAGCGTCAAAATTATTAAAAAAATCAGTAACACCATAGTTATTATGATAATGGTTATATATATAATGAAGTTATAGTAGTACTCCTATTTGATTTGATGATAATCGCTAGATGCTAATTGTCCCATTACTAAAGGGGCACGTTTCTTCTATTCTTATCACTTGTGCCTAACCAATTTGCTAAACTTATCATCAAATTTGGATTATTGGAGCCAATTAAAAAAAAAAAACACACACACCCACATAGATACTTTTCTTGATCTTTAAAATTTTATCACATTTATTGTCACGTTGTCTGTGTACTAAGAAAGAAAAACAAAATTGCCATCGCACTGATTAAAAAGGCAAAAATGAGAGGTAGGAGTTAAAAATTCAAACCTTTTATGTATTATTTTTTTGAAAATATATATAATACAATGTTGATATATACTCCCTGTGAATCATGATATAAATTATTTTTTAGAAGCTTTGCTTAATATAAAATATAGGAAATTGGGTAGTTGTTATATATATTTTTTAACTACACCCTTACTTTATTGAGTAATTAATGAGGCTATTTTAAATAGTCTAATATTACACTTATTACACATAAGGGCACGATTGAAAATATATGAAAATTTTAAAAAATTAAAATTATAACCAACTTTTTTTTATAAATTTAAATTAGTTAATAATGATTTATATTGTGATCCTAAGAGAGTATGTCAAAATGATGAAATAATTTGCTAGCCAAAAAAATTGATGGAGTAATTATATATGTGGGAACAATACTTAGATACTTAGCCTTTATACTCTTAATTATTTTTTTTTGGTTGAAGGAATACTATATTAGAAACATCAAAAAATCAACAGTATACCAACCAAAGACAACAAGAATACTAGAAACAAAATGAGCAAAAACAAACAAAAGGTTTAAATGTCTTTCAAAAGAGAACATCCCAGAGCCCATAAAGTTATGATTTTGGAAAAGAGCCAAAGGGAGTGAGGGTTGGAAAGCCTAATCCAAAGAGCACACCCCATCCTACTGCAAGAGAGACTCAATTTGTAATAAGGCTGAAGCTTTATAGGATTCACTTAAAGCTACAAGGATTTAGTGTTTGCCCATAATTCAAACTAAAATTCACAATGTTAGAGCACTTTCATTATATGCATGAAGCATTGCACCTCACAACTTCTACCAAAGTGAACCAAGCCAATAGACCCAGCACCTATGATAGACCCATAAAAGAGCAGCACTATAGGTACTGGATCATGGCTTCCACATGACCGTAAAAAGGAGAGATAATGCCTTTACTGTAGCAACCTTAATATAGCCATTAGATGGCAATTGAACTAAAAAAACCACGACTAGAATTATTAAAAACATGACCATCACAGAGAGCAAAAAGATCCATGTCAATAGTAACAAAATCAATGTTAACAAAGCTGGGTCCTTCATTGGTTGCATCTTGATCCCTACTATCCATAATTTGTGCCTTTGTTACAGTATTACACTAATTATTGGCAACTCAGAATATAAGTATATGTGTGGTAGCAAGCTTCTAATCATACTTCCAACCCATAAGATCAATAGTAGGATTCAAAATACCATAAATCTCTATCATTAGAGGTATATTAATTTGATTAACTATTAAATCTCATCCTTGCTAATTGCAACGCAAAGGAGAAGCACAAACAAAGACAGAGCATGGCTTAATTCCCTTAATAGAGAGCAGTATATAATTAGATTCAGAAAAAGATAACTTGTATATAGGATTGAGGCACCTAAATGGGTAAAAACACTAGTTCTTCTTTAACTAACTTAGGGACATGCCTCGTCAATTTCTTAGATCTTGGTCCCTTAGTATCACCAAGCTTCTTCTTTGCCTTTGCTAATCTAACCAACTCTAGTTCATCATTATCCATTGCCATAAGCTCCTTCAAATGGTACTTCCCTGGCCTTGGGGTTGGGGGCACCCATCAAAGGTCATCGGCCACCATCACAAGATCAAAGAGCTTCGAAGAGCAATCACCCAAGTGATGAAGATTGACACCCTTAAAGAAACCCCAACTATGCCTTAACTTTATCTACTTAATATGTACTTTTATCCAAACAAATCAAAAGAAATGAATTTTAATATGTTAATAATATTAATAATAATTATTTGTTTTAAAATGAATATTATATAAAAAATTCACATATCTTGAATTAATTAAAAATAAATATCTTTTTTTTGTCAAAAAAATAAGTATTTTAAATATATAAAGTTAAGTACATAAATACTTTTCGTATAAGGAAAAGCATTGGGAACAGATGAGACCAGGGGACATAACTAACACAAGGTTCTTGGACTCCTCTTTTTCTACATGGCAAAACGATTTCACAAGGTGTCGTATCTCATAACTATTACTCTCTTATCTCATGGATTCACGTATAAAGAAAGCTAACACTTTAAAATTAGCATCTCACATTTTAATTTTCTAAAAACTTGATGGGGAAAAAATCAAAGAAATAAAAAGTAGATTGAAGATAGGGTAAGATCTCTAACACACCTAATATCTTAAATATTTTATATCATCGTTTACAGGTAGGATTTTTTGTGTTTGGATGCCTTGTATCTTTGATATGTCAAGTGGTAGCCACTTTTAAAGCCTATCCTCAAAGTTGGCCGCAAGCTGCTTATCTCAAGCATTTCACATGTCACACCTACCAGCAATTTCTCTGGTTTTACTCATCTAACTCAATATTCAATTATAACCAACTTAACTTATTCAAATTTCAGAAAAAGAAATCAACTTAACTATCTGATTCTTCTCTCCTCCCTCGCCCCTCCCATTAGAGACTTATTTGATTTATTTTAATTCGAAAAATTGAATATTTTTACCATTCTAATTTCGAACACTCAAAGTTTGAATTTGGTAAAAATGTGCTCACCTCACATATGGTTAATTAATAATTAAAAAACAGGCACACCATAAAATGCACATGATAATTAATTCATTCAAGTAGGATTTGAATTAATTGATTTGAATTTAAATTTTATATATTTAAAATTATTTATTTGAATAGTGTACAAATTTTAAAAGTAAAAAAAGACAAGTTGAAATTCAAAACATAAACAAAAAATTAAAAGAAAAAAATTACCTTTATTCTTTAATTGATGAGACATGAAAACGAAAAATAGAAAAGAGGCAAGACTAATACTAGAAGTATAAAGTTTAAATGTAAAGAAAATGAGAGAATTAGAGTAAGATGGAATTCCAAATAATCAAAGTTTAGAGAACATTTAAAATTATAAAGAAATTATACTAAAACATGAATATGACTTTGGATTAAATTTGAATATGAAAAATTTGGTGCAAATCCAAATCTAAATACTTATACATCTAAACAAAATATGTTTGCATCAAATGCACATCCTTGAGTTAACCATAGAGTTAGATTCTCTCCACTATCCCTCCCATGAGGGATAGTGAATCTGGGCAATCTAGACGTTCATATTTAGAATATTTATTTTTAAATTTATTAAAAAATTATAAAAAATTTAATAAATAAATTTCACTACTAACTTGAGGAGTCTAAATTTAATATGATCGGTCCAAATTTAATATTAAAATTAAAAAATAATATTAAATTTGGACCATTTATATTAACTTTGAATTATACATATTGATAATTAGATTTAATAAAAAAATTTAATTATTATAAATTAACTATTCAAATTTACTTTATATAGTTCAGATTTAATATTAAAATTATAAAAAATTATAATATTAAATTTGGATCGTCTCGATTAGATTTAATAACATTTTTATAATTTTTTATTTTAATAAATATAAAGTTAAAATTAAAATTAAAATATTTAAGTTGGACTAACTAGATTGAATTTAGATAATTCAAAGTTAATGGGGGAAGGAGGAAGCGAAGGGAGGAGGAGAAAAACCGAGTCCATAAATTATCTAACAACAAGAAACCAAGAGTGATCAATATGATCCAGAATTAAAAAGGAATCAAAACTAAAAAGATTAAATGGTTTTAATTAAAAAAAATTAAGAGGTAAGGTTATTTTTGCCATCTCAAGTTTATATAAAAGGTTGGGCACCCTAATTTAACTATGAATTTATTATATCCCTCAAGATTTTTTCCCTCAATATTATGCCATTAACTTGTCATTTAATTTATTATTAGTGGATTTTTTAATAAAATATTAAATTAAAGATTATTTTTATCCCTCAACTTTACTTAAAAAGATTAATACGTACATTAAACTTAAATATTTTACAATAAAAAATATTTTAAAAATGTAATATGAGACCCACTTGTAATAAACAAACGGTGAGTTAATGGTAACTGAGAGAGTGAATATTTAATGTTGAGAAATAAAATTAGCTTATAATTAAATTTATAATTTATAATACCTAATGACCTTGAAATAAAATTTAGGCAGAAAAATAAACTTTAACCCAAGCATCAAACTTTTTTTTTTTTAACCTTACCCTAAGATCAAACATGAGAGCCTGGAGATCTGGATCCATTCAGAAATAAAAATAGTTACGCCGTCACTAATCAAATTCCTTTCTACATAACACGTATATCTCTTTCTAAATGAAAGAGATTAAGATATTTTAATTTTAAATCTTAATCTAAACATTTACGTCTTTGTTATCATTGCTTTTCATTTGGACTGTTTTTAGCAGGGTTAAGGAAGATTTGCATAGAGAATTAAGCATTAATTAAGAAACTAAACAGGAATTAGACAAAGATTAACACATTCACACACAAACATGAAAAACCCTATCACTTGATGAACCATCAAACAGTCAACACAACAAAGTCGTTGAATCATTTTGTTCCCTAGCTTCCCATTTTCATAGGGCTTTGGAAACATACAACACAATCACACAAGGGACAAGGGTATAACAAGTAAACAAGAGTAATTAAAGCAAAACACACAAAAATGGAACATCAATCCCCACTAATTGCTTTGTATCCTCCTAAACCAGAAGATTACAATAATCACCTTAACTAAATTAAAACGACGATCGGCTACGAATCGATTCGGGTCGGCTATCCGTTGGTGATGTCCAAGCAATGTCTTTCAGGGCGGGCCGGAGCTCCTTGCTGCAGAACTGGTTGTACTCCAAGGTGTCGCCGTTATCCTTCTTCACCTCCACCACCACTAGCGACGGCGTCACGGCGTATATCTCTGCCGCAATTGCCAGCCTCCCTTTCCGTCCACACTCCTTTCTCTGCAGCCTCACCATGGTGTCGCTCTTCTTCACGTTGAATCTCTCCGCCCTCGCCACCTCCTCTAGCCTCGAGATCACGCTGCTCGCCGGCCTCGCCGTCGCGAACCTCATCTCATCCTTTTCTTCCCTCTTCTCCGAGAAAAGTGGCGACAAGTCGAATCCCTCTGATAGGGATATCAAATGGAAAGCGTTCATTGTTGCTGGCTGATTCTGCTTTGATTTCTCGAAATTATCATCGCAATCCGGATCAGACTCCTTCTCTGTTTTCGTCCTAATACTCTTCGGGATCGATTTCTTGAAGAATGACGAGTCCATGATTTTTGAAATCGTGATTCGAGTATTGGGGTTCGGGTCGAGGAGCTTCGTAATAAGTCTTCGAGCTTCGGATGAAAACCACGGCGGGCATTTGAAGTCTCCTCTGTAAATTTTCTTGTACATTGAAACCAAATTGTCGTCCTGAAAGGGTAAGAACCCGGCGAGGAGGACGTATAAGATGACACCACACGACCAGATATCCGCTTTTGCGCCGTCGTAACCTTTTTTACTGATTATCTCCGGAGAGACATACGCCGGAGTACCACAGGTAGTGTGAAACAAACCATCTTGCCATAAGTGCTCGGAGAAAGTGCTGAGACCGAAATCTGTGACTTTCAGGTTTCCATGCTCGTCCAGAAGCAAATTCTCAGGCTTGAGGTCGCGGTGGTAAACGCCACGGCTGTGGCAGTAATCGACGGCGGAGATCAATTGCTGGAAATAGACTCTGGCCACGTCTTCTTTCAACCGACCTCGAGCGATTTTATTGAAGAGCTCCCCGCCTCGAACGAGCTCCATGGCGATGTAAATCCTGGATTTGCTGGCCATGACTTCGTAAAGCTCAACAATGTTGGGATGCTTAACCATTTTCATCACTGAGATTTCTCTCTTGATCTGTTCCATCATTCCCACTTTTATCACCTTCTCTTTCGACACGACCTTCATCGCCACGCTCTTCCCCGTCTGCAAGTTCCTGGCGTGGTACACCTTCGCGAATGTTCCGTAACCCAGAAGCCGACCCAGCTCGTACTTCCCTTGGAGCAAAGTCGAGTGACCGTCTTTGCCTTGTTCAGCCATTTTTTTGGAACACAAAAGAAAAAAATCCACTACAAAGGGCGTGAAACAAAAACAGTAAAATTTGAACGGGATATTTACAAGAAAACGGAGATCGGCATGAGGTTCAGCCGTCTTCGACCTGTTTTCGGTGGCAATTCCGGCCGCCGATACGGCACTTGGTGGCGGTGGTGCCTATCTCATCAGTGTTCCTCAACCCAGGCCCTCTCATCTTTCTGCATTCCCTGAGGGAAACGACAAAGATGATAACTTTTTTAAGGATTTTAAATCGTTAATGATACTGCAACAGCGATATTCTTAATCAGCAAGCGCTTCTGATAGAATTCCTCAGGCTTCCATTTTTATAGTGGTGTTCATCCATGGAGTTACTATTGTGCCCCCGGAAAGCGGTCGCTGCCGAACGATGTAATCCGTCGATGAAAAGATTAGCCGGTGGATGGATGCCACGTGGCTGGAAGTAATGTGGTGATATGTTGACGTTTGGGGGTCCTGACACGTGTCCGTATCTTTTTGGAATGATCCGGTCAATAATGACGTGAACATGCTGGACAGCTGAAGCGTGAGTGACTACGTAAGTACTCAATAAACAGGCATGTTATGGAAGAGGACAATTAAATATGGGGAATTAGAGAAAATGATATCTTATATTTAGTAGCTATTCAAAAATTCAATAAATTTAAATCAACGGTTCAAATTTTAAACTTTGGATATATGATAATTTAGTTGTAAGGGAACTACCATTGTAGTACAATATAGCAACAGTGCCGACCAATTTTCCTTTTATGATTTAATACATTGATTAATTTTCCGTGAACAAATTTTTATTATCTTTTTAAGCCCAGCACTTGTTATGAATAATTATGGTTAAGATATTATTTAGTCTTTATAATGACGAGTGTTTGTTTTTTTTGGAAAAACAAATACATGGCAATGTAGCGTGATGTTATATTGCAACTATTAGTGTAATAATGTTACATAGTTAATAGCAAATTTCTCTTATACAAATTAATCTGTATCTTTTTTTGGTAAAAGAATAAATATATATCTTTGTTGCATCACTTTAAAATAAAACAATTTAAAGAATCCATCAAACAATAATTCCCGAGCTCATGTGCACATATAAATTAATCACATGGTCTATTTTTAAGTTTATTTTTTGTCCTGGTAAAATTAGTTAAATCCTGAGGAGAGGGAGTATTTGTAATATTTAAACATAATTACTAATTAGTAAAACTGTACTTTTATTTTTCAAATTAGTCTTTTAATATAATAATTGATTAATAATTTTCCCCAAACTGAAAATCTTCCTCAAACACACAACTTAAGTGGAGTTAACTTCCCTTTATTTTTCATTCTCTCTACTTTCTTCCCATTTCCATCTCAATCAAAGGTTGAAATTTAATATTTTATAAAATTAATTTTTTATTTGTAAATATAATCTTAATTCTTAAATTATGATTTAGATAAAATTACTTACATCTTAAATTTATTCAATTATTTTTTATAAATTTAATGTTTTAATCATAATTAAAAAATTAATTTTATAAAATATTAAATTTTAATCATCTAAAAATGAATTTGATGATTGAGGTAAGAAATGTCTTGAGGGGATGGAGAGAAGCTTGACTCAAGTAAGGCAGTACCGTTTCTGCACCATAATCATTAATGACTAATCGGTGATTGGGCCTCGTGGCCTTGTGACGTTCTTGCTATATCGGGAATGCCGCCTTTCTGGGTAATTTTCTTTTTTTTAAAGGAAAGGGACAAGAAAATTCTCTTAAGATATAAGAATAACAATTATATCTCGTGTGAAAATTAAATGTTGTAACATTAATATCTCTTGTGAGAAAACTATGATAACTCTAATTTAAAGTCTAAGTGTTATAAATATTAATAGCTACTCCTTCCATTAAAAAATATAAAATATTTTTAATAAAATCTCACTCTAATAAAATAATTCTATCTTTCCATATCTATCATTATTTAATAGATTATTTTACTTTAAAATAAATGTAAAATAATTTATTCAATATGAACACTTTTAAAAAAAATAATAATTACATTTTAAAAAATTAAAAATACTTTATATTTTTTAATATCTAACTCTTTAAAAAATATGTTATATTTTTTAATGGAGAGAGTACTTTAATTTAAATAATAACTACTTTTATGTTGAAAGTGATTAAAATGAAATAGCAAATGATCCACTATGCAGATTTTGTAATCACTAGTCCAAATTTTTATTTTAAATTTGGTCAATTATAATCATTTCACAAAAAGCGTTAATGTCAAAAAGAATCAAAGTGACTTGAGAATAATTATCACATTTTACAGAATCTCATTGTCATGCATTTACATACTTCCTTCATTTAAAAATGTAAGGTATTTTTAATTAAATTTCATCTCCTAATAAAATAGTTATCTATTTCAAACTAACCTTATTTTTTTATATTTACCCTTATTAAATACCTTACAATAAATATAAAGTTAACATCAATAGAGGCACTTTTGAAAAAAAGTAATAATTACACTTTAAAATATTAAAAATGTCTTATATTTTTTAATATTGAACTTCTCAAAAAAAATTTTACATTTTTTAACGGAGTATTTCTGAAAGATTTTTCAGTCATTTTCCCATGTCTTTTTCCCCTAGTTTCTCCTTTCTCAAATTTTCATTTTCCAAGAAAGATGAAAAACAAAGCGAGACGAGAAAATGAAACCACATTGTCGCATAATCCAATGGCGAGAATGTTTATCAAATTTACTATCAAATTTCTCGGTTATTGTCAGTGAATATTTATATTTTATCCCTCAAACCATCTTTTATTACTGATCTTATTTTTCTGTAATTTTTAATTAGTTAATCCTGTTTAATTCTATTTATCTTTCGTGTGCTTCCTGGTTCTTCCTGGTTCAGGTGAAAGAAATAAATTAAGATTTAAGAGACATCATTTCATGAGAGAGGTGCTTACTGGTTCAGGCAACATACACATATACGACATACACACACATAAGTTTTTTCTTTTTAAGTAAAATGCCATCGATCTGGCTTTGTACCTTAGTACATAATTATCTATTTAGGTCCCACATGTATGCATGTTCATGCATGCTGCTTGCTTCTTCTTCTCTCTCTCTCTTATCTTCATTATATTGTTGTTACTGTCTTATTTATTATTTTTTCTGATATAATATTTTTTCATGTACATGCTCTTATAATTTCGCATATGATTTATTTATTCAATCTTGTTAGGTCCTGTCTGTAGTTTCGCAGGTGATCACTTCACCCTGCACGCCCTAATGATACGTACGGGAGCTGTAAACCACAAATTAATCACCTACCTTACCTACATTGATCATTTTTTTAATCTCATTTATTAGTTTCGATGATCCTACCTATCCCACGTGTCAGACAAGTTTTATGGTATTCAAAAAGCAATTATAAGGGTGCTTGCAAACACTCCTCCATCGTAATTTATAAAAAAATTTTGGAAGAAATTCGACATCACGTAATATAATACATTTTTATAAAAATAAAGTTTTATTGGTGATTTTTTTTAATATTATCATTGTCATTATATTCTCTCTCTTTAATATGTACTCTTTCATAAATGAAGTATTAAATAAAGGATAATTTTATATTTTATATTTTTGTCTTTTAAAAAATAAAATTATAAAATATATTTAATGAGCTTTATTATTAATATACATGCTTTTTATGTAAAAATATCTTATAAGTTGAGACAGAGGGTGTGAGTCACTAACAAAAGTCCTTATTAATTAATTAAGGATACACACATACAAGAACACAAGACTCTCAAAATTATTCATCTTTGTTAAGTTTATGATCCATTATTATTGTTACTATGACTAAATCAACTCTCCTTTCTATAATTTAGATATTAATTATAAATGAATTCAAGCTGGCGTGTGTGGTATCGTCGCTTAAGTGAGTAGTTGGACTATCTTAGATTCCATGTTGTATTTTGATTTTTGAGATCAAATTGATTTGTGTATGTGCTTTTAATATATTTTTTAAAAAAATCATTTTAAAATTTTACAATTGCGTTATGAATTAAGTTTAAAAAGCAATTCCTCGCCAAAAGAAAACAAAAATTAGAAGGAATATTTCTTGGATTAGACCCATGGTCACACGCTTTCTAATGTAAACAAAAGTTGGTATTATATATCAATTAATTGATCCAATAATATAAGATCTAAAATGAAGGGAAGTTTGATTGAATTTGTCAAAGCAATTGAATCAGCTTATATATTTAAGAATTGTGAATTTAAGTCTTGAAATATACAATCATGTTATTAATTATTATCCTTATGTTTGTAATAACAATCTCACACAATAAGAATTTGAATAAGTTTGGACTGAAGTGGTAATAAGTACTCCTGACTTTTTAGGATATCGAGTGATGTAATAAAAAATAAAAAGAAAGAGGCTAAAATAAGACAGAGTTTAAAGCACAATGGAGATGATAGGTGTTAATATTCTGATGTGAGAGGTGTGTGCATGCACCCATGTGAAGTATGAAGGGTAGATCATAAAAGGGTGATGTGATTGGTTGTGTCTTGAGAATGCACCATGCATGTTTCTGTATGATTTGGCTTTCTTAACTCACAACCTTGTTTGTCTTTCATGTCATTTTCAAGGTTGTACCCACAACATGCATTGCCCGCTCAAGTCACCTTCTTCCACACAACCCTTAAATTTCTGCAAAACAGATCATTTCCAATTTGCAATATCCTCTCTCTCTCTCTCTCTCTCTGTCTCCATATATATATATATATATATATTCACATTCTAATTTTAAATCAAAATCTAAATCCGATGTTTTTAGTTTAATCCTCATATGATCTACATTATAAACATGATCTACAAATTAAAAAAGATGCGTTCATTGGACACATGTACATAACAACTCAATAATCACAGTTCTATTCTAATTTCAAACATTTCTTAAATATGAGGATTTTAGTTCGTTCATATTATCTATATGCAAAAGTATGACATGACTTACAAATAAATATTTGGTTCAATTGATCAAGGAAGTTAAATCAACTTATTACGTAATTTTGAGTTTGAATATTGAAATGTGATCACATTAAATAAAAATGTCAAAGGTATTTTGAGTTATCTATAAAGAAGTTAATATAACAATTTCACAGCAGGGGTTCAGATTAATTTAAGTGAGTGGTAGTAATACACCCTGAATTTTCTAGGATGCCGAGTGATTAAATTAAAAGAAGAAGAAGAAGAAGAAGTTGAATCCACTGGACACAAAAAACATGCTACGTGAGCTTTCATTATTTGGAAGCTAAGGTCCCCCTTTATGATTAAGTTTATTTGAATGGATGCTTTTCTCCTTCTCACAACACATGCAATGAATTATTCAATTGTTGAATAGGATGCAGACTCAGTAAGAGTGATTCATCAATTATTTGCACAGGTGTTGAGGTAATTTAATTTTTGTTAAGAAAATATTCACCAATCAACAGTTTAGACTTTGGGACCAGTAAATTTGAATCCATATATCATCTCATTAAATAGTCATACTCCTTTTATCTTTTTATATAAGAGGTTTTTTAGAATATTTTTTTATTTCTAAATATAAAATGTTGTTAACATATTTTTTTAATGAATGGACTATTATACCCTTATTAAATTGGAAAGAAAAAAAATAAATACTCTTATTAATTTACTTTGAAAAGAGAGATTTATTTTTTATTTACAATAATTAAAAAAATTAAAAATATTACTGTACTTTTAATTAAATAACTAATTTTTATTAATTTACGTGATTTAATTAAAAAATATTTTATACATAGTGACAGAGGAAGTAGTTCTTTTCATAATTATGACAAACACACCTCTAATTTAATCCAAATAAATGTAATGATATATGTTGTCTGAAATTCTTGGAGAGAGAGATAACATTCATGTTCGTATAATTACTTCAATCATATTAACAATTAATGTCCGACTCATATAAAAATACCAGTCACTTCTATATATACATATATATGCAATATGCTATAACACATAAAATCTATATAACTCGTATTGTTCATAAATTTGTCTTACATGTTGTGCAAAGTATGGCCCATGATATAATTTTTAAGAATGCTTATATTAAAACAATACACGACACGAAATAGAAAGGGACGCAAATAACAAACAGGTTGTATCTTGTATGTCATGCGTTACATAATAGGAGATAAAATAATTTCAAACTAAACTACAAAAAATAAAATATACTTTTTTTATTATATGGAAGATATTTTTAAAATTATGTTATGTGGATCTTATTATTCTATAACCACATATCACATCACAATAAATATTTGTGAAACTAGCCATTTGATTTTTAAATTATCGTATTTACTATTTGTGTTCCAAAAGCAAAAAAATATATCTTTAAAAAATAATAAATTCATAGTATAGTTAAGGAAGTGAAAGATAATAGAAGGATAGATTAACAAGCTTCAAACTTCGTTTTTTATATTATTTTTATAATTACTATTTTTATGAATTCAATTGCTAAATTATATGGCTAGTGTATAAATTTAGAAGGATTCAAATGAAATTAAAGCATATGGCAGACATAGAATCTCTAAATAATAAGTATGATTAAATTAGAGTGCACATATGCTGAAATAATCGACGCTAATTTTGATTAAAAAATACTCAATTAATTAATTTATTATCTATTTTTTGTCATATGCTAATGCTATCATATTCTTGGCCTTTTACTATTAAAATATATAAACTTTTGGCCTGAAATGAAGGTAGTTATTGTCCGCATGCACAAATTTGAGGCATATGTGTGCTGTACACGATTCCACGAATATATATATTATTGTGAAAATTATTGTTTTAGTCCAATGAATGACTATCTACAGTGTCTTAAAATAATGTTAATCATCGCACCCAAGTAAACGAAGAAAGATCAGTGAATTAATTAATTATAGTGCATTGAGATATTCTGTTAACTGTAGTCAGTACATTGTATTATTATTAGTTAGTTTTAGTTTGACAATTTTTTTGTGGCTAAATAAAAAAATTAGTTTAATAATACTACTTATTTTAGAGCTAATCAATATTATGTAATTATCTGACTAGACCTAGCAACCCAATTGCTGTCCTGATAAGTACTGAACTTGTTTTTTTTATCCCCAAGTTAATTAATTTAATATTACATAATTATGACATTAAAAATTAGATGGCCATACAATCTTTGGCATCACAAAATTAAATTTACAATCTTTTCTGAAAACGATGCCAAATTTATTAATATAAATAGTTTTCACATATTTTTTTTATTTTTATGGTATTAATTAACTAGCTTGCATGGTAAAAAAAGGTATACATTCAACAAATTTGAAGGTACAGTGAAGTATAAATAGTAGTTTTCAGGTAAAAAAAATCTAAATAATAGCAATGAAGATTCAAACCCTCCTGGTATTATAAAATAATTCAAATTCAAATCTCTAAAATATATTATTATAATCATTCTTGTCTCCTTGGTTTAATTGTAAAACCCCATTTTTAAAAACTCACAAGAACCAGATACCATCCATTATACATATATTCATATACATTTGTTTTTTGCGTGGCATGATATTCATATGCTAATAATGTTAATTAACAATGTAATGCAGGTCAATGGATTTTGCTTATTTAGAAAAAAGAAAACAATAAAAATGAGAAGATATTCTATATCCAAATAATATGTTCTAAAATTCAAAATGCATGACTAGTTATATTGTTTCGTTGTTTGTAATGCACATGCATTAGGAAATGTAATGGTCAATGAATAATTTTTTTAATTGAAAAGAAAAGCACAAGCATAGTTGTTAAATTCTCGAATTAACTCTATAAGTTTAATGTGTTTATGTTTTTAGCTTATAAAATCATATCAACTCACTCATAAACTTGAATTAAATATAAACTCAGTTAAATTCACGAGTTTACCTTCAAGTTTATCATTTTTATGTTTTTAATTTACAAAATCGTGTCAACTAATTTATAAAATCAGACTAAATATAAGCTTAGTTAAAGTTTTTAAACTCATTAATTTTTTTCTTTGAGTTGACTGAGTTGACTAATTTTTTTAAATTCTTCGTAGAGAGCTCGCTCATGGGAAGTCGAATACCTGCAACATTGGCAAAACTTGAAGAATTCATAGATTACGAGACAAAGTAACATCAAGCAAGAGGACTCACGATTTTCTCCGCTGGCAAGGACAGTTCCAAAGCTACGCACAGGTAACTGCTTCTCCGTTGAGTCCTCCTAAGTAGCAGAACAATATAACAAATAATGAATGGAACAATTGTATTAAAAGTTTTCAACCAGAAATTACATACCTCTGTAACTTTTGGTCTTCTCATTGAGCGCGCAAGAAATTTTCTGTAAGCATCCTTCAGTTTAGCCATTGGTTGAGCATTCCTGTAAAATGAATCTAATAAGGCATTTCTATGACATTTCCCCCAAAAGAATTCTTAAACCGGGTATCCTTGAGGCATTCTCATGTGGCTTTGTCTTTTCCCCCTTAATTTTTTTACTCATCAGACTTGCTTGCACATAAAGAATTTAGTTCATAAAAGTTATAGAATTTGATTCAAAAAAAAAAACTCAAAATGCAAAAACTAATATTAATAAAAAAAGATAACAAAATTACCAAAAATAAGTTCCCCTATTTTAAAATTTTTATGTCTTTTATATGATAATTTATTAGTATAGATGGGTTTTAATTTCAATAATTTATATTTTTAATATATTCAAAGTAAATTACAATCATATTTTAATAGCTATTTGTTAATAAAGGTGAATTCTTACAAGTTTACAATATAAGTTTACATTTCTATTACAAATTTACTTAAACTCGTGAGTTTAACTATCATGAGCACGAGAATTGATGGTCTTCTCCCACTAATTTTATATACTACAATAATTATAATAACAATATATATATAGTCTTAATTTATATAATATGTGTTTTAAGAGATTGAAAATGATAATATATACCTTATTCTCTCAATTTTTCTGGCCCACGCATTTGGAAATATGCAAGGATTGATTTGATTAATGTTTCCAATATTGATGGTTACTTTATTAATTAATAATTTTAAGAATGGCTAAGATCAAGAAACCAGTAATATTCATCAGTATATCAATATATACAAGAATATTTCTAAGAGGCATATATCCATAAATATAATGCGGCTTATTTGCGCAATTTATAATAATAAAAATTTAAGTATATAACCAAATGACGAGGGGAAGTGGGGTAGGGTATAATAATAAAATTGAGGTGAATGAGAGATACGTATTAATTAAGAGATTGAAATAAATAACTAGAGTCTTGAGGAAGAAATTTGGAACCTATAAATAGATCTTATCCCATCATCATTTTTGGCAAGTGGGATTAATTATATATATGGGCCTATAATTTTTAGGATCTTAATCACGTATCATTTATTTACATTTGGATTAGGTGACTGTAGTTAATATAGACAGTGGGTGCCTATATCATTTAAACCGTTGAAACTCAAATTAATAATTCTAAATTCACACTTCACTTGAAATTAATAAATGAGTGAGTTGATTTGAACTGTTGACGTGAACTTCAACAACTTAAGTGATACTGGCATTCAATACCTTCACGTGAACTTGAGTGTGTGACAAGCTTTATTAAGTAAAGTGATATGCTCATGTTTGATTTGTGAGTTCTTTCTACTCAACTTTTTTCACTAATAGGGATTGGATTTGGTGAAAGAGATTACTCCATCACCGCATGACAAATCTATATTTGAATCTTTATTAGGAGATATTTTCATATTTAGTGTCTGACTATAGAATATAATTGCCTTTAATATAAGAATATTTACTAGCAATAAAGAAAATAAGCTTCTTTCTTTGTTTCCCCCCTCTTGATCTTTTCTTTATCTTCAATAGTTTCATAAATGGAAACTTTTAACTAAGTGTCCATAACTACTAGGTAATGAAACTTTCAACAATTAAAATTTTAAAGTATTAACTATATTAAAAGAACAAATTGTTACTGACATTTTTCAACATATCACATGTTTATTAAAATTAGACCTCGCACGATCTTCTTAATATTACAATGATATATGTTGTTTTGTATTCATGGAGTCGAGATAAAAAAATATTTTCATTCAAGGACGTCGATAGAAACAAATTTCTAACATATTTATATTACATAAAGATTAAGTTAGAATTTTACGAACAAAGTTGATGATGGTTTTGAGAAGCACTAATAATAAATTGAAAAATTAATTAAATAATACTTTTAAAAAAATTCAGCTTCGTTTTAGATAAAGAAGAGCTATATGTGTTAATTCTGATGTTATAGATAAATGATATCATTGTTGTTGTTGTTATTATTCACAATCACTATATATTTTCACTTGATATGTAGCATATATATATTGCTCGTCGTTTGAAATTGTGACATGTGTGAAAAAAAGAACAAACTCTCGTTTGCCAGATGTCTCAATAATAATGCAACCTTCCATCTGCCAAATTTGTCTGTTTTAATTTGTGTGTCCTATTTTTTCACATTTCTTTATCACTGCAATATATCCGCTTCAAATCATGCCGCGTAAAAAATCCTCCACATCATCATCATCATCATCATCAATTATTAACACGAATATACAATTAAGAAGCTATTGTACATTTGAAATTTATTAAAAAAAAAGTTATGTATACCGTGAAATATTGCATTCAAGTCCGATTAATCGTGAAGACCATCTCTGAACAAACAAGTATAAAAAGTTATATTATTCATTCATAAACTATGACGGTGCATTAGTTGTTAATTATAATATTAATATTAATAATATTATTTATCATATATAGGATGAGAGGACAATTATAGTAAAAATGACACAAAAACATATATGGTACGTATGCAGAGTGGAGTTAACTGAGACAGAAGGTATCAAGATTTGGCCACACAACAATAAGGAACTTGTTGGTAATAATTATTCATGAGACAATGCCTGACCAAAGCTATAATATTTGTGGCTAGTAAAGTAGTATTTCCTTTGAACTATAATATAAGTTGTTAATTAAATTGTACTTCTTAAAAAAAAAAGATTTAATTTTTTTTAAATATTCATCTTTCAGAATGTTTAAAACTACCGCATCAATTACATTAATTTTATTAAAACAAGAGTATAAATATAAAAAACTTATTCAATGACTTGTATTTTAAATAAAAAAAATTTTAAAAATAACTTATATTATATTCAAGAAACAGCGATGCACAAATTTACTTGGCAATCAAACTCAAGGCGTAGTGCACCACGTGTCTGGTTGTCACGAGTTGAGTTGAGCAAGAGACAAAACAAACGGTCGAGAAGATTCTAAAACGCCATCGTCTTGGACATTTACCACAAGAGAGCAAGGCGAAGCAAGGCAGTGTAGGGTTTTGAGATTATTGTGACAATGAATTACATTAATTCGACAAGGACGTTGACACCAACAGCTTTTAAGTTGTAGGGTCAAACAATTGATAGTGGTGCCGCTTGTGTGGATTTCTATGGCTACTTTCCTTGTGTTCACGGTTTTCTAATTTTCATTTTTATTAATGTGTACCCCTCTCATTCTCTTTATAAATTATTTTTATTAATTTTATTAATATTAATATAAAAAATATATAAAAAATAAAATTTATAAAATTTTAAATATATCTCTATATAATAAATTTAAAAAGTGATGTTATATTATTTTTTTAATAAAAGATAATTTTAAAAATATTTTTAAATATTGTCTAAAAAATTGTATTATAACTTATAAATGAAATCAAATAAATATTTTAAAATATGCTTTGTAAATAGGAGTGCTTTCTCCATTTCACAGTTTCAACTAATTCACCATAATTAAGAAAAACAGTTAAGTTATTAATTTTATTTAAAAATAAAATAAATTCCAAATTTGTTCTTATATTTAAATAATTTTTTTAAATTCTACATTTTTATCATAATTAACAAATTTAAATAACAATAATATTAAAAAATAATCAATATCCTACAATATACCTTATATCAAGAGTCTACATACTCTATATGATAAGGACGAAGGGAAGTATATATTCCAGTAGGTTTATAGTGCATTATCATTAACTATTAAGCAATCATCAAGTTTTGGATTCATATAGAATAAACTTTAATGATTATATACAAGTGTATAAAAAAGAAAGATTGCTTGTAGACATGGCAATATATAAGTAATTTTGATTTAAGTTGTTATAATTAAATTTCAACAGTTCATAATCAATATCAATAAATTCATGTGCATTTACATATATTTTATCCACTCAATATTATAAAGTACTTTTAATTAAATTAAATTCTTAATAAATTAGTTAACTCTTTTTTAAAAAAAAATTATACATATTCAATAGCTTGGGTGGTTTTTTGTGAGTTGTCAATCTATCATTACTTGTTGGTCCTTGCTGTGCCACTTGTCACGTTTTCATAAGTTGATACCCAGTTTTCATTTACACCTTTTCAGTCTTGGAAAAATTCTCTAATTATGTAATGTACTATTTAATAATAAGAAGTTAATATAAACAATAATGGCTAGTATATTCTCCATTTGATATGACTGATTGGGACCAAATTAAGCATCAATGAACATACAGAATCGATTCTTCGATTATTCATTATATACACATGTCTATTAATTGTTATATATATGTGTATATATACTTCTTCTATTTAAAAATATAAAATATTTTAAATTAAAATGTAATCATTATATTTTTTTTTCAAAAGTACCCCTATTAAATAGATTACTATATTTTTTTAGGGGTAAAACACTTTATTAAATAGAGGTAAATATAAAAAGATATGGTTAGCTTAAAGATAAATAACTATTTTATTGAGAGGTAAAATTCAATTAAAAATATCTTATATTTTTTAATAGAGGGAGTACATATAAACTACCCATCTATTCTTACTACTATTATGTATGAATTGTGACACAATGATTAACAAATCTTTAACTAATGTACACTAAATCATTTAATCTTTAAATATTATGAACATTAAAAGTTTAAAATATTTTTAATTTTTATAATTTTATTTTTAAAAATCTAGGGATAAATATTTAAGTAATAAAACTATAGAGACTGAATTGTAAGAGGTAAGATTTATGAATTAAGTTACAACTAAATTAAAACTATAAGAATTAAATTAAACAAGTTAAAATTTAAGAATTGAATTATAATTATGTCAAAACAACGAACTAAATAATTAATTTTTCTTTTAAAATTCAATTCTTGAATGTGTGCATAGAAAGTATCACATCAAAAATAACAACATTTTAAATAATGCTCAAATCTATTAAAGAATTAGTTTCACAGCTGTCAGTTATAATGATCTTGAAAAATGTAAAAAAGAAAAGGAAAATAGTCAAATATATGTTGGGAAAAAAAAACTTCATAACTCAAACAATGTTAGTGCTTTACACAAATTCACAATCTTATTAGTAAAAAAGCCTATTATCAAACCCTCCATATTAATATTGATCCTGCAGCGGCATAACGATATTATTAGCTGAAGCACCATATATTGCTTTTTGTAAATGTTGTTTCTTATGTTCAGATCTAGAAAAGACGAACAAATAGAACCAAGATGTTTTTAAATTCTTGGGCTGGTACTGGACCATTTGAACCATGGAAAGAGATGTTTTAACTGAAGAAATCTAGACACAACACACACACACAGACAATTTTAGAACCATGTGACTGGTATTGTGGATAACAGTTTTGTGGTCTCTCTTGTTCTTTCTTAATCCCTATGTTTTTTTTTTCCCATAATAAGTGTGGAATAATAACTTGGTCTGGGTGTAATTTTAAGCTTCTGTACTGTAAACATATAATTTTAACTCTTCATAGGTTTAATCTTAACTATGTTATCTCTTTAATATATTAATTCAAAAATAAAAATATTTAATTTCGATCGAATTAATTTTGTTTGTTGATTAATTCAAGTAAGACGATTATTATTTTTAAATTACACCAGGTTAGAATTTTGAACTTCACTCAACTCCTACCACTGGAAATGATGATTAATGCCAAAGAACTAAATTGTTCTAATGAATAAGCAGATACAAAATATACTGGAATTGTTTTTTGTAATATATTGCATTCCTAAAAGGGGGGATTAAATCTAAAAATTATGGTGGCAAGTGGCATTAATACCCAAAAATAATAATAATAACTATTTGATCTTCTTATCATGCTGGTCTTCAATTCTCATTGGACTAACGTTAATACTTGATATAAATTTAAGGTTGGCTCCAGACTTATTTTGCCTCATTTGCAATTTAAACTTCTTAAAAAACAAAAAATGCCCCATCCTATGACTAAGCCCAACAATACCAGTTTTGGACTAGTAAAAAATTCAACCCAAATATGTGGCTCAGCCGAATTGGGCTGCCATAATGGTGGCCCACTTGAAGTAAATTGGGCCACACTGTCATAATTGCTGAGCACGCAGCTTGCCTTAAGAAAATATCACACACACACACACACACTCGCCCAGTAGCTATCACTGTTATCTATTACGTATGATTGTATTCAAATCATCTTCACACATTACTCCCTCGGGTAGGACTCTAAACTACCTTGGTAACAATAATTGAAAGCAGTTTGAATCATTTTACTTTCTTTTTTAATATAATCTTTCCCCACAATACATCTTAAAAAATGTTTCATGCCAAATAGACGTAAATTGTGCGTGCTAGGTTTCGTTCAACCCCAATTGTAAAATCAAGCATAATTGATCACCATGCAACTAAACATTGAGAAAATATTACATTGACTCAATTCACAACACTATTATGCATCAATGATTGCATCCGTGGACCTAATAAATGTTAACAATTAGTGGTTAGCCATGATGAAATATGGGATCAAAACGGGTTACTCTTAACATCTAAGTAAGCTACGAGAAAAGAATAGCTTAATACAATAAAAAGGTCACTACTATTTTTTCTTGGGAGAGAAGTTAACTTCAGGCTGCTTCTGCCAAAAGTAATTTGCAGCCTCAATCCATCTGGGATGAACTAGAAACTTCTTCTCCTTCACTGCCCATCGTGCCTTCTCTGTCCCCGCATCGGTTGCCACTACATGTGTCACAGTGGGATCCACTTCCGTCAAACATGTGGCCCCCATCTGTTCTGCCATCTTCCGGAGTGTTGGTAACATAGCATGAACTATACGGCTGAATACAAGCACGCATCCCTTCAAGACTTCACTTTTAAGAGCTCGCAGTACCTGCACAAAAATTAGTGGAATTTTACATGAAATCTCAATTAAAAAAAAAATCGTAAATTAAACAAGTTTCCACCATCAAAATCTCAAAGGCATAGCATAGTTAAATAGGAACATAAACTACCTGCCTCACATCTCTTTCAGTAAGATCATCTTTAAGTTCCTACAAAAGGATCCCAGCCACATTAGCTTAGAGCACATCAGAAATTACCGGACAATGAGAGAATGAAAGTGACATACGTCAAAGAATGTGTGATGAACTTGTTTGAGAACGCTTAGAATTCTTGAGAGTGCCCCATCAGATTCACATTCGTCGCTCTTTGACTCAGCAAGAGATTGACAATTGAAACCAAATTGCCGGCAACTTGAAGCGAAAAAATGGTATCTTTCCATCAGTATCACATTATCTTTATGCTTCATCCATGCCTATCAAGTAGTAGACAATTTCCATACAGATTATAATAAGAAAGAAAAATGGTCTTACAACGTAAAAACCACGCTGAATGGCATTACCTGAAAAGATAATGGTCATCATACTAGCATACAACGGTAATTTTTTTTTGGGGTTTCTGTCATTGACTAAATTAATTATGAAACAGAGAAATAGACTTGGTAGCATACCTGCATAACATTCAATTCTTTCATACTAACAAAAAAAAAAAATTTGGAAAAAAAAAAAAACTCCAGAAGTGACATTCACAAAGGAAAACTATCCAATCATACAAGCATGCCGATTAAGAAAAATCAAAGTTATAAGTCCGTGAATTGGAATGCACTTACATTTTCTGTATCATCAAGAATGAGAACAGCACTTTCTTGCCCCAGCACAATATCAAGACCCTTCTGATGCTTTTGAGTGCCATCGTCCCGAGAAATCACCTTAGAATGGAAGTATTCCCCCTTTGGATCAAGCAGCTTAGCCATCTCTAATGCATAGGACCGATCGCCCATGGTATATATGTACATTTCAAACATTTCACTCACTTCTTTGAGAAACGTGCGGACAAAGGGCCTCAACTTGGTCATCATATGCATATAATCCAACTTGAAGAGGTTGCCTTTAGCCACATCTATTCATTTCATCATGCAAAGATTTCAAGGTCACTTTTATGGTATAATGAGAAATAGTAAAATACAGCCATTAAGGTAGATTACTTGACATTCAATAAAAAAAAAAAGGAAAGAAAGGTGGCATTGAAGGAAAAATTATTCATAATGCATCATTAAGATCACTATATATAATATAAACAATTGTTGACAGACAAAAGAACACAATTAACATAATAACCTGCTAGAGAATCTGTCTGGTTCAGTAAATACACCTCTTCTGAATTCAAATCAACAAGTTGAGTAGAATTCAGCAGTGTGTGATCCAGATCAAGAACCAAGTAGAGCTTTTTATGACGTAATAAATTCTTCATGTCCGTATCACGCAATCTAGATATTTCTTCATTATGAAGCCTCAATCCCTGTAAATAAAAAAAAATCCATCCTATATAAAGATTAATGAACAATAATTCAACTAAACTAGTTAGACTGAGTTGCCCAAGAACACTAGTCACAAGCCAAACTATCAGCTAGTCAAATCATGAAATTCAATAAAGGATTTATGCATTAGAGATTGAAGGAATACAAAATAGCAAATGTAAATTGGAAGAATCTTCATATTTCAAACCCCCATACAGTAAACCCTTAAGTTGTTAGTAATGCCAAAGATTGAGGCCATTTTGTATAGCTCAAGAATCCAACAATCAAGTAGATGTTCTTTATTTTCAGTTCCTCAACCATGCCTTATAAAACATGAGATTAAATCAACAAACAACCTAATAATTTTGAAAATTTGACAATCTTGTATTGGCCAGGTTAATTTCTCGTATGCATGTAAATGATTGCCCCAGCACATTTTTTTCACATCACAATTGTCATGATCAATGATAACCATTTGTTAACAACAGTGTAACCCAAAAATAAATTTTAGACTATTCATACCTTGTGTATGTACCCAAATGTCACACCAGATTCCCCATCCAACTTTTGCCCACAACGTATACACATATCTCCAAATGAACCAGGATGAGCACATACATCTTCCTTCACAGTTTCCTCTACAGCAACAATCAATGAAAAGGGAGAAAAAACCTCCAAATTATAACATTTCCAAGCTAAAGAGACAGTTGTATATCTAAAATTAAAAACTAAACATTGGTTAATCCATATTACATAGGAAGATCTACTTCCTTTTTTTCAAGTAATGAAAGAACTGAGTTTGCATGTTATTCATGGCATACTCATTTGATTTTTTTCATGAAGAATAAAGAACAATTATTTGACTACTTGATTAAAATGAAAGTTACAGACAGATAGTGACACAAGCCAAATACCCTCATGCCAAACCAGCAAATTAGTTTGAGGGTGCTTTTGAGGCACAAAAAACTATGAAAAGTTACCATGTATCTTATACGTTAATTTTCTTTCTGAAAAGAAAGGTAATGCATAAAAAGGCTCCAGGAAGTTAGAGCTTATCAGTCATACAATTGGAAGGATTCTGGGCTCACCAAAGTCAATGACTGTTACAAATAAGACCACCAAACTCACCTAAGCTCTCCTCTACAAGCCCTTGTGAAGTAGACCCCTGAGTCTCCTCTATGCTTTCAACTTTACGCCTTTTAATTCTGCATCAATTTATAAATCTGTAAATTGAAACTGCATCAATTTATAAGTCTATAAATTGAAACAGAAATCAATGTAATTTGAGAACAAATATAAAACAATTAGAAAAAGCCCTAAAAGTGGCATCAAGACAAAACTTAAATGCAACTATTTTAGAGATTGTTATTAGGTTCTCTAATAAAAACATAACATGTGAATATTTTTTTATAACCAAACATGACATAATTGGTTCTCTTAGTAAAGTTCGTTGCATGTGATGTTTCCAATGGAAAAGAGAAATTAATAGCATACATTTAAGAAACTTTACCAAGCTTTTTTGATAAAATTGTCAATCCAAAACAGCTGAGTACCAAGAAAAAAAGAAAAATTAATCATTTGGTCCTTGTAATTTTGACCCGCGTGTAACTCAGTCCCTGAAGTTTTGACTCAGTTGTAAATCAGTCCTTGAATTTTGTCTCTTGCAATTTAGTCCATGAAGTTTCAACCTCTTAAATATTGGTCCTTCTATTTTAAAAAATTAAATTATAAAGATTAAAAATATTTTAAACTTTTAATATTTGTAAATATTAAAAGGGTTTAGTAAGAGATATTAGTAGTAAATTTTAAAATATTTTTAATCTTTATAATTTTATTTTTAATATACAGGGACCAATATTTAAGAAGTTGAACCTTCAAAGACTAAAATGTAAGAGGCAAAGTTTAAGGATTGATTTACAACCAAGTCAAAACTTCAAAGATTGAATTATAACGAGTCAAAATTTAGGGATTAAATTACAACTAAGTCAAAACTATAAAGTTTAATTGATTATTTTTCCCAAAAAAAAAAAATCATCACCACGCATATAGATGGTCAGTAACAACACTAAACTAAATATCTTTTTTGAATTGTAATGAATATATCAGCTACAAGCACCAGAAAGATATCCCAACTCATTCAATAACTTGTATAACATAGAATTTTTGGTTAAATATATTCTCAAAACATGAACCCTCAAGAAGCCAATGTCTCTCAGATTCATCCAACACTGACATGTTATGAAGTGAAATTGGCTACCCCAAGGCAGTCAAGATTAAGTTAAATTACAAAAATCAACAATTGTAAATGCAGTGACTATTAAAAAGGAAAAGTTGATAGGAACATTTTCTATAGTTTAGTTAATACTCAATGGGAAAGTATCCAAACCTACATCATTAGCAAGCATCCTACGATACATATACATGTTCATTAGTAATTAAACTCTTGATGTCAAATCTCATGAATTTACAAATATAAAAACCATTAATAGTGATTCAAGAATAGCTAGATAAGTGTCATTTCATAATCACTTGTGTGAAAAGAAAATTAACTTAAACTAGATAGAAAAATAACTTGAAAGCAAACAGGGAAACAGATCCAAATTGCCAGAGCACTCTAAATAAAACTGAAAAACGATAACACATCAACTCATTCTAGAACTGCAAATAATAAAATGAAATAGCTTGTAAACAGCACCTGACAGTTTCAGACTCATCTTGATTCTCAACTTCTTGGGTAGCATCTGGAGAGCTTGCATCTAATGCAGAATCAAGGTATGCAATAAAATCATCACTGCTAGATGAATGTACTGGAGAATCTGTCGCAAGACTCATCTGAGTCATAGCCACCCAATAAACCAAATTAGCAAGTGAAATTCAGTATTACCAATAATATATATTATGCTTCATATGAAAGGTATATAGTAGTGTGTTGATTATACACCAAATTAAGCCAGTGATCAAACAAAAGGAGAAAATAAGAAAAAGGCAAAGCATCCACAAGCTTAGATATCACAGCAATGTAATACCAGCCTGCCTAAACCTATGAATCATATTGATAGGTCATAAATGGAACACTAATTCCATCCAAAACTCATATGAAAATCAAGCCATTAGGTTGCCACCTCAGAGAAATTTTACAAGGCATGCTTTGCAAGGCAACTCCAATTCACCCATTACTCTCTTTCTCTCTGTGTCTCTCTAGTTTTGTATCATACAGACACAACGGTTTTACAAGTCACAAAAGATAAGTGTTACAAAAAATTTAAACAGGAATACTTTAATGATGAAAATTTAAAATAAGTAAAGTTAGTGTTGTTTCTGAAATTAGTTGATGCGGATATTTTTGAACAGGTCTTCTGAAAATGTAGTCCAGAGAGGAGGTGCATGGAAATAACTCTAACATGACTCAAGGAATCGTACTGCAGTGCTTAAATTCGTTCACATATTGGCATATAAATTAAAATCTAGGATTGTACCACCAACATAGTTAAGCTAAAGCAAAAAAATAAAAGCCAGATAATCAAGGAAGTAATCTTACCCTAATTCACAAATATTCTTCGTAATGGGAGGTCTTGAACAAAATTTCTCCACAATACCTGAGAAATTCACAGCAAAAGGTCCTTTTCAAAAAATAATGCAGATGGAAGATAACAGGAGTAAGAAAGGAAGCACACCTAACAAGACATGTAACGTTACCCTGGACTTCTTCTTCAGTCAAAAGGGCGAATTGGTAAATTCTCCGAACTGTAACATAGGCGAAGGGTCCCCAAAAGACCTGGCAAAAGAAACAGAACTCATTGACAGACTTAGCCAGGCACCACTCTAACAAAATTACACATAGCATGAGGAAGAGGAAAGGGAGCTAAAAAGCTAAATTGGAGCAACCCAACAAAAACACAAGTAACAATTGAACTCGCCAAATAAAGAAAGTAAATTCAATACCTAGAACTGACACCCACTATGGAAATCAAACCATCACACCAGGAGTAAGAATTAAAATGATAAAACAAGTGGATTGAAACTGGTATTATTACATGACGGGCTATTTTATTGAAGTGAAATTAAAATCTCGAGTAGATTAGGTTAGGAGGTAGAATCAGGGGAAACAGAGCCTCGCTTCTGATACGCCTTCCTCAGGGTCGTCCTCTTCGCTGCCAAAGTTTCCGTCAATGCGGGCTCCCAACATTCCAACGGCGGAAATGGAAAGCTTTCGTTAGACTAGAAGGGCCGGGCTTTTTCTTTTGGGCTGCGAGTCCATTGTAGATAAAGCCCGCCCTGCTTTCATCATGAGGTGTTTCTTTTCAGCTGTCCACCCTCCCTCTACTTCACAACGACAAAACCTATTTATTCAGGCCGACATCGGCATCGAAAGTTACAGTCCACGCTCAATCGTTGGTTATTCCCAAAAATAATTGTCACTTAACGAGCATGATGGGCCTATTCATTTTCCTTTAATCTGAGGGAGCTCATGGCATGCCGATCGATCATAAATGTAGGTGGGGAAAAATGAGAGAAAAAGGAGAAAATGTCATACAGAAGAAGATTAGAGAAGTTCGAGCGTGAGTGTTGGTGTCTGTGTGGGGAGACTAAAATTCTGAACTCGAAATTAAGAGGAGATTCGTCCCGGTTGAACTCGAAATCCCCAAAATTCTGAAAATTAGAAGCTTAACACTTACCTATCGAGCCGATTTTACCGATTAGCACCAGCAGCAGAAGGTCTTCACTTATTTGCCCAAAATCGCTGCTATCCTAATGCTCTCAATCGCCGATCTGGTCTCTCGGCCTGTTTTCTCATCTCCGATAGCTACGGCGGGAATGTGAATATCGTTATGCGCTAGTTGCCCCGTGCGTTCGGTTCAACGGAATGGAGGAAAGAGAAGGAGAGGGAGGGATAAAGAACGGATTTGGTGCAATAGATTTTGTAAAATGACTGGCAAGTAGGGTGATGTTGACGGTGTGATCTGTCTAATAGCTAAGAAGAGAGCAATACGCAAATAGATCTAGCCCTAAAAGGTTTGGACCTGGACGAACTAGCCCTTTTAAATTCAATAATATTTTGGAGATTCATTTTGCATGGCGCGACCTAGGCTCTTAGAATTAAAAGGTCGACCCTAAGGGCTTCTGGTGCATCATGCAAAACACGGGGAAGAGAGGAGGGAATATAGGAGATAAAAGAAATAATAATTTTTATTCGATTAAATATATTAAATAAGCTGAAGTATTATTTATAAGCTTCAACTTAATTTTAAAAATAAATGTATAAAAATTTTAAAAGTTTTAAAATTAAATAAAAGATAACAATAAATAAAATAATAATAATAAATATTGAAGGATAACAATAATTTAAATTAAAATAAAATGTGTGTAATTGATATGAGAACAAAATATCTTTAATTTTTAAATCTGTAATATTTTTATAATATCTTTACTTATTTCTTTCTAATTTTCTTTCCATAAGCTTCATTGCTATTTTTTTATTTTTTAAATTAAAAATATAAAAAATATATTTAAAATTTTTAAAAAATTATTACACATAATATTAAGTCTAAAAAATAAATTTAAATCAATCTACAAAATAACAAATTTAAGTCTAATAAAAAATAACAACATTCCAAAATCAACTCCTTGACAATTAGATTTTGCTAGCATAATCAACTAAATGTTGATGATTTTTATTATCATTAATATTAATAGAATTTGATCCTTTTTCTTGTGAAGCTTCATTTGTAACTAGAGTTTTCTTTTGATGTATTTATTTTTTTCATATTGAATTTTTAAGAAATATATAAATAAGTCTAAAAAAGTTAGCTTTTTTATTTTTGGAGCTTAATTTATTATTTTACACCTTAAAAGAAGAGCCCAACACTAATTTTTTTAACTTAAAATGATTGACCAATAGGCTCAACTCTAATTGATGACTCCATATACAATGTACTCGAATGTTTAGAAAAATATTTTTATAGACCTTTTAAATTATTTTTTCCTATATTACCTTCAGCCTTCTCCAAGCACTCAAATATTTTTTTAATGGGAACAGATAAAAATATTTTTAAAATATTTTAAAAGATATATAAATATATTTTTTATTAAAAAATATTTGGGTGCTTTGCAAATGTTAAATTTTTTTGCACACCCTTCTCTTCCCAACCATTTGGAGAGCAATCTCTTTACAAATAGAAATAAATTACATGATTATACTATATTGGTTTATAAAAATATTTTATAATTTCCATTTTTTTTCAAAAAAATTAAAAATATCATCAATGCATGATGAATATTAAAAAGAGTGGAATTTAGTAGATTGTTTAAAAAAAAAAACCATTAGATAGAACATACGATCAAAATTATCTCGCTTCTCACCCACTTTACAAAATTCACTGCATCAAACCTGTTCGCGAGATAAAGGGAAGAGGAGATTAAGGTTTTGGATTGATTAAGAGAGAGGAGAGAAAAAGGATTTTAATGAATATTTATTTGGTTTAGAAAGGAAGAAGAAAAAGATCAATAATAAGTTGATAAGTTTATTCCATGTTAAGTTCATTTTATTTTTTTATTTTTGCTTTGATTTATTATCAAAAAATAGTTATATTATATTTTATTAACTTTATTATTTTTAGGATATGAGCTTATATTAATAACATTTTTTGAAGAATAAATATATTAACATTACATTTTATCAGTGCATCTAATGAAAAAATATTAAAATTTTAGACAATAAAAATTCTATATTAATTTTCCTAAGATGATAATTTTTTTATTATAATAGAGAGGAAGATAGTGCATAATTTTTTATTATCAAAGATAATTTTAGGATTTTTAAAATAATAAATAAATAATTTAATTATTATAATTTTTTCTCGCTTCTCCTTTCCAAAAAAACCCCCCAAGTCCCCTTCTCCTTGCATCCAAAAACCTCCAACTAAATCTACCCAAAATGTCTAAATAGTATATACTTGCAATCTTTTATTAGTTGTGCTTTTGAAATGCATATTAACTCAAACTCACAATTTTACTTTGATATTTAAGTTGATCTATGGAACATTGTATATGAATGATAAGGCCTAGTTTAAAGTTTAAACAGCTCAAAGTTAGTGTATTTTAGTGCATTAGTTATTAGTGATTATTTTTGGCCAAAAAAAAAGTTATTAGTGATTCTTTAACTCAAACAATAAAGCTATTATTAATACCAATATTAATTGATTTTATTGAATGATAATGGATGGGTTTACTTTCACTGATGTACTGGTTTCATCCTGTCCATACTTTGTATATGATACTTGTATTATGTTTGGAAGAGAAAATTGTTGAATACTCTGTGTAAAAAATAAAAGAGGAATGAAAATGAAGAGAAGCTTCAATAATTACAATTCATTAATTGAATGTGGGGTAAAAAAGAACAAGGATATCACTCTATTAATGATTGCTTTGTTTCTTCTCTCTTTCGGCCCCACAAAATTAAAAAAAAAAAATTGATATATCTGCAAGCTTTGTCTGGAACGCGCAGAGACATCTAAAACACTCTGTAGAATACCACATCACTTAATTTTGACATAGTAATTATTAAATAACGGTCAACATGAAGAAAATATTTTTTTCTTATTCTAATAATTTATTTACTCTAGTCACACTTGCTGATAACATGGAAATTGAATCTGCTTTTGAAAGTTATCACTTATTAGTAGTATTCAATAAGTTATCATATTTTTCTTAGAAGTTATTATTACGCACAATAAGTTAATATTTTTGAAGTTATTATTACAGCACAACATTATTTGTTATGTGAAAAATTAAAGAATATAAGCCTCTAACTAACAAATTTACATCAAGAAAGGAAAAAACTGAGTTGTTATGAGTATCAGAAGCCTTTCATGGTTGGACTTGGATCACTTGAAATTGGAACACTACATTCAAAATGTGGGACCAACTGCACCATGGATTGCCCTTAAAATGCTTTCTTGGGTTTATTTGTTTGAAGATTAATGGGTCTCTGCCCTGGTTGTCTCTGCCCTTTAACTCCAACTTCTTCACATGTTGCTCCTCCTTCCTCCTCCTCCTCCTTCCATTCATCTCTTCCCATTTGATTTTGTTGGTAGTATCTTAATGCTGCTATTAGCACAAAAACTGCAAATTTCATAACATCCATCCATTACTACTTGCTCAACTGCTGTTTGCTCAAAGATAATAGATGCGACAAGCTAAAAGAAAATCAAGCAGAGGAGACTAGATCATCTACTTTTCACAATCCATCCATTTCCTACAACTCATGGGAGGTTCAATAAACAAAATATAGAAGAATGTTATCTGCAGAAGTCGCGAGTCACACGGAATCTGGTGCATCCGTGTTATTAGTGTTGGTACAATCGCACCCACTAAAGTCACAAGTTCACACATTCATTTGCCTCCCCTTGTACTCATAGTTTTTTGATCCCTAGATATTCTTGAAATGTAGTGTGATATCAGATTTGGATATCTAAAATTACAGAGACCAAACAAGTCCCAAACACACACACACTTTTTTATTCCTTGTGTTAGTTTTTCTATCACTTTAACATCATTTAATTTCAGGGAGCTTAAATTAAATGAGAGGGAGTTCTTATGATCTTACCTGCCCAGATACGAACAACAAGTGATGACAGATTCCACACAAGGCCAAAGATGCCAAGACCCACTGCTTTCTTGTGACCACATGAATCCCAACCATCCCTCGCTCGCTTCACCCACGAATTTGCTGCACCAATTTAAGTTCTCCATTCACCACCGCCATCATCATCAAACTACATTCTTAACTATAATCTCCAAAATCATCATTATTCAGAAACATTGTTGCATGCTCTCTCATAAGGTCATCTTATTTATGCTCCCTTCAATCACCATATGGGGATGGAAGATTTAAAAAACTTACTTTAATGAAAAACATTTATTTAAAATAATATTAATAGAGACTCATAGCTGCCGACATGGATAGATAGATACAGACAAAACGGCTTTGCAGTGGGCCTGAGAAGTAAGAACTAGTACACTGGAGAGTCAGGCATTACATTATGCACAGTGAAGCACTGGTCACAGCAATGTCTTGCGTCCTTTTACAGCTTAACGTTATAAAGTCAGGAATCAATACCTTGCATTAAATAATTTGATATCAGAGGTACATTAAATTCAGGTTCTTACCGTATGAAACCAACTGTACAGAATACAGAGAGTAAAGCTTTGGAGCCATGAAAACAACAAAGAAGCCTGAGGCAGTGAGCAAACGTAAGCTTGTGTTAATATGGCGTTCCAAGTGATGGAAAAAGCAAGAAACTTCGCGTAAACGAGTGGAATGCTTGTGAGATTCATTTTCTTCTTGCTTCTAGATGAAGTAAAATAAGGCAGAGTTAAGAGTACTACATGACAATATAGGGTCAGACACCCCACAATATTAAGTACTCATCTTCAGCATGAAGCTGTGAAGTGTGAACGCTATTTCTTTTTTTCGATGGAAGTATGAACCATATTTCTATTCAGTGAAATTTGCAAGTATATGGAAATTTACCGAATTTGGCCATCTTCCAAATGGTTATGGAGCTGCCCCATCTGGCTAAAACAAACAGCAAAACAGCCATCTGCAATTTCAGTGCACATATTAGAAAAATTAGTTGAGTAGAGAAGTGCAGGTTACAAATAATTACAATCCAAGATTTTAAATTTTAAAATCATTCCAACAGATTTGAAAGCAAAACTTTAAACTATATAAGGAAATGTACGACTTATAATTTGGATTTTTTTTTTTTTCTTTAGGATCTTCTAAAATAATTTCAGATTTTAAATTTCAAAGTATTTCAATAAAAGCATTTGTAACATGAGGGTTTTTACTGTAATTTCCTCCGACAAAACAAAACGTTTGTCTGGAGACTACTCTCAATTACCTTAATTTTAAGCTCAATATAATAAATAAAATAAATACTAAAATATAATATGATAAAATATATTATTTTTTAACACACTAAATTCAGCCAACTCAAAGTAAATAAATTTAAACCCATACATTACAAAAATAAAATAAATAATAAATTGAACTATTTGTCGCTTATAAGTAATATACAGATTATACCCCTATTTATCATAAATCTTAATATTTCGTATCGATGTCAGACAAACGAATATGCCGTTCTAACAAATTAGAAAAGACCAGCGGGAAGAAAAGGAAGCAACAAGCAAGCAAAGAAAATTACCTTCATAGTGGTACCAGGATCTCCAGAAAAGAGGGCTCTGAGTTTTAACAGAAACTCGTTCAAGTAAGGCAGAATCATTTTTATGACCCAAATTGCTTCTTCCTCTCCCATATATGATTTGTGCTATCTAAATCTATAACTCCCCTGATGATGAAGTTAAAACACAGCAAAGAGAGTCAGATAGTATTTTACTCGTAATTCTGTCCTTTTTTTTTTTTTTATACTTTTCCCTTGTAGGGTTATTACCTGCAAATGAAGGATCTGTAGAGGAAGATAGCAACAAGATAAGCAAGGCCCAGATAGGACATCACGGAAATAGAACTGTAGGATCAACGATTAAAGCATGTCAGTTCTGGGCTCTGTTCTGAGACAACAGGAATATATGTAATCACAATAAACATTTTTACTGTGGATTTCTGACCTCACATTGATATCCTTTGCATAAGAAGATAAGATTATGATGAATGTTCCAATGCCGAAGACAAATGCTGATCTTGAGACCTCTCTCCACATGATTAAATCCACTGAGGAGTGACAAATATGTAGAATAATTGTTAGAAAATGAATGCAATTCACTTCCATGGTTGTGAAATGTAAATAGATCATCACCTAGGCTCTGCAATTTGTTCTGGGTTTGTGGAAAGGTATGGTGCTCGTCAGCCTTTGGAACTAATAGAGGGTAAAAAATTAGTCAGCCTTCAAAATGACAAGCATAGAACCACCAAACACAGATTGAAAGAGCAAAAATGTATGTAAACCTGAAAGAACATACTTGAATGAGATTTTCTGAAATTTTGGTAAATTGAGGAATGCCTTTTAATTGGGGAAGATTGTTTCGTTGTGCGAGGCATTGAGACAGGCCTTTGATCATGTTGAAATCGCTTTTGGATCAGAACCTTCTTGTGTTGAGGTTCATTTACAGCCTTAAGCTCAGAGACATTGATTTCCTTCACATTCTCCTTCACCATATTAATCTCCTCATCTACTTCAACTCTTTCATCTGCTTCGTCGTCAATATCAGCAATTATATCGCCACCAACCTTCACCGATAATTCAGGAGGATTTTTTACATTGCCTACATTTTCTGAACGGCTTGAAATAACCTTTTCTGTGCACAAAACGAAATCCTTGCAAAACCCAACAGTATTGTTCTTAGATTCATCTTCAACTTCGACCGGCACTAATTTTGTCTTCCTCAAGTGAATTGAATTCTCCGGATTTCCATTACCGGGCCCATCGACATCCTCAACCTTTTGATTAATAGATTCTGATTTCGACTTCTTGAGCTGCTTCGAATTCGTTTCTGGTTCCTCAGCGGATTCGGATCTTAGCTTTCTCATGAGAACGGGGCTTCTCTCGCATTTTTCCGCGGACGAAGAAATTTTCCTGGTAAGAATTGGGCTTTTCTTGATTCCATCTAAAGAAACACTAAGCCCCTTGCTCAGTCCATCGCAATTCTTGAGCGGCTCTGATGATCTTCGTCGAGCTACAAGAATTAGGTTCCTATCGAAACCCTCCGAGCTCTCCGATTTCCAAGTCTTCCTCTTCCCGTTTGGGATTCTTCAATCTGGTCCTACCATCCCCTCCTTCTTCAGGACTTTCTTCTCCATTGAAGACCTTAATCCCACCTCTCACTTCGTCACTCTTCATCCTGCTCTCCCACACCGAACCAGGCACCACACCGCCTCTAGCCCCACCTCTTCTTCCACACACATCCATCTCTAGTATACCCCTCTCCTTCTCTCTCACTCCAATAATGATAAATACTGTAATGGGGCCGAGGTGATGAACGGATATACGAAGCTTCGAGCTGAAGAAATGGCCGTACTTAGATAAAGAATCGTGCAGGAAAAGACAGTTCTGGTTCGCTTTCCTTCCTCTTTCAATCAAGGTGCCCGGTAGTAATCCGAAGAGGGGAAAGCGAAGGAACAAATTGGTGGCTTGTGGGGTAGAAGTAGAGTTGAATGACAATGATATTTAAGGAAGAAGCCTCGTTTGAGGATTTTATAATCGGATTCCCTGATTCATCATTCCCATAAAAGCATCTGATAGTCATGGTCTCAGATTCACTGCCTGGCAGCTAAACAACATGACACGATGAACAGTGTACATAATATTTAAATATGATTTATTTATTTTTTTTAAAGGCTACAGCCGTACAGCGAGCGGGTGGTGTGAAAGACTTGCAATCTGCTGTGACTTGTGATGTAATAAGAGCGAGTGAGTCACCGACAGGTAAACAAACAAAACCCTAATTTGGTCTTTGAAAGTTATCTTTCTTTCCTTTTGAAAGTTGCTCTCCTTCAATTCATTGCTTGATGCTTGTGTGAATGTCTTCTGTTAAATGCAATCAATATGTAGGATTGAATCCATAACCTTACAAGATGTAAAGGTTCGTTTGCAAAATAAAAATAATAATAAAAAATAAATTAAATCATCCTTTCTTTTCTTCATTTGATACAATTATTCATTATTCATGAGTCGAATTAGATATGATTATATTAATGACGAAACTCTTTTGACAAGTGTTTAACTTTTTATGATAATACATATATCACAGATGTGATAATCATCATGCCTTTCATAAATTTTATAAATCATAATTTTCAATCTCACAAACTAAATTATCATTTTACTTCATGAATATAGTTTATCTTCCCTTCACATTTTGATTAATTTGTTTTTGCCTTTATTTTTTTTGGTAAACTGTTTTTTGCTTTTATTTTGTTAATCCATTCAATTCCCTTCTTTTTTTCAACAATCTAACAGATTCTAAGTGCTATTAGACTCTGTATCGTAATTAGCAGGAAAAAAAAAAGTTTTTTTTAGTGAATTGTGCACGTTAGAGGGCATGCAAAGACAAGCTTTTTTTATTGTGAATTATGCATATTAGGAGGCATTAAACATGATAATAAGCCTTCCATGCATGTTTAGATTTATTAGAAATCACAACAAGAGGTGGAGGGAGGGGACCAATGGAAGCCATGATCTTCAAGTTTTTAAATTTTTTTAATAGTTTTTTCATCTTAATACTAATAAAATTTATTAAATACATTTTACAATCTTATTTTTTTAAAAAAAATACAAACTTTAAAAAATATTTTTCATTTAATACTCAATTTGTCAAAGAATATTAAAAAAAAGAATATATAAAAAAGATGATATTGAAAGAACATCATTAATAAAATTTCATTTTTGTTAGAATTTCTTATATTTTAGGACACTAATTTTTTTAAAAAATGTCCTATAATTCGAAACGGAAATAATATTATATAGATGTTATATTTATGAGAGTTTTGTAATGTATATATTTTTTTAAATATCAACCCCTTTATTATTCAACTCTACTTACTATTTTTATTAAAAAAAACAATTACTCCTATTTATTTGCTTTTATGAGAACATGGTTTTAATAATCTTTAATAGCAACCAAATCTCTGATACAATTTCTATACTATAATATATGAAATCGGTGACCATTTCATGGTTATTAAAAAAAATTATGTATAACTTTGATCTCTTAAAAATGGTACATTTTTTTAATTATATTCTCATTAATAAGTGTGTTAATGATGATTTCAAATGCATCATTTTTTCCAAAAATGGCAATAAATAGAGCAGGGGTTCAGTTGAAAAAATAATTATAAAAACAAACCTAATGCTCTATATTTTAGGTCAGATAAAATTTGTAGAAGATGTTGTATATTTCTTAAATAAACTTTTGAATTTCATGTATGAAAAGGTTATATCAAGAAATTGTCATCTGTTTGTGTCGATAACCAAATTTTCATCAATCAATAGCCTTGCTGAATAGCTGGATAAAAAAATTACCAATTGGCTCATAGATTTGTATTCCCATTGAAAAATGTACTCACACTTAGTGCATAACTGCACATCAAATAAGTCAAAAACATGCTTATGAACAATAAAAAAAACCTTCGTTTGCTACCCAAATGATGGAAATAATGAAGATTGCGTGATTCATGCATGCACGTTGCGTCAGTTTTAGAACAGTGATAGAAGATAATATTTTATTATTATTATGCACACGAGATTGTAGGCAAGATGCATGGGATTTTTGCTACGCGATACTGTATATAGTTGTACACTGTTGACCACATAAAATGCAATATACACAATACTCAATCAAATCTGTTATGGCATTAGAGCATCGATCCTAAAACCACACAAACCAGAGATTTCAACACTAAACAGAGAGCATGGCAACGGACGGAAAGACCATCATGAAGGAGGGACTCACCGGAGGTGTGGACGTGCAATCACATTATTACGTTCATGCATCAGATAATCCGGGTTAGGTGTATGTTAGGGAACTTCTTCATGAAAGCAACTATGGAGAATGGGTGAATGACATGAGCAATGCTTTGTTTGCTAAGAACAAGATAGGCTTTATCGACGGATCCATTCCCACGCCGACTGCTGACTCATCTGATCTCAACCATTGGATGCGCTGTAACGCCATGGTGAAAGGATGGCTGAAGAGCGCAATGAACAAGGAAATCAGAAGCAGTGTCCGTTATGCAAAGACGGCACAAGAAATATGGGTTGATCTAGAGGAACGCTTCGGCAAGGGAAGTGCGCCACGTTCTTATGATCTAAGGAGAACCATAGCACACACCAGGCAAGATAAACAATCAATCCCTACTTACTTTACAAAGTTGAAAGGTTACTGGGATGAGTTGAATTCAATCATGCCATGGCCAAAGTGTGCCTGTGGGGGCTGTAAGTGTGAACTACAGAAACAATTAATTGAGATGAAGGAGAGGGAGCACTTATATGATTTTCTTATGAGATTGGAGGAAGATTGTGCGACCATAAAAACGTAAATTCTTAGCATGAAACCATTGCCAAAACTCATATGGCATATCACTTAGTGGCTGAAGATGAGCAACAGAAGCAGATTTCGGCCACTTACAGACCCACGATGGAAGCTTCTGCATTTCAAGTGCAGAATGATCAAAGAGATGGAAAACATGATAAGCCACGGTGTAATCATTGCAATAAACTTGGGCACATAGAAGACAAACGCTATGAGTTGATAGGCTATCCGCCAGATTGGAAAAAGGGTGGACATGAAAAGAAGGATAAGAAATTTGTACTGAGAGTCGCACAAGTAAGCGAAGATGCAACTTCGAGCCTAATTCCAGGAATAACAGCAGACCAATTTTCAAAGTTGATAGAATTCTTCGGAACAAATGGCAAGGAGCAAGTCTAACACTCAGTCAACATGGCAGGTATTTCTTGGGATGATGAACCATGGATCATCAACACTAGTGCCTCGGTTCACATCACCCATAACTAAGCAAAATTTATAAACTTAAGAGCTACTACCATGCCGGCTGTACGTGTTCCAAATGGGCAGAAGGTTCCTGTTCATGGGATAGGCAATGTTGTGATTTCATCAACACTAAAGATAAATGAAGTTCTTTATATACCTGAATTTAGATGCAATCTATTTTCTGTGAGCCAGTTTACTAGGGAATTTAATTGTGCTGTGATATTCTTGGCTGATTTCTGCGTGATCCAGGACTTGAGTACAAGGAGCCTGATTGGAGTAGGTAAATGCATGAATGGTCTATACTTCTTGCAGCCTTTGTAGAAAGGGGGAGCAGCTATGGCTATGCAAGGAGATAAAGATGTAGATTTATAGCATCTCAGATTGGGTCACACACCAACTGAGAATTTAAATAAGCTTTCTTTATGTTCTACTCATGTTGACAATAAACATTGTGATGCTTGTATTAGAGCAAAACAAACCCAGTTGCCTTTTGGCATTAGTTCAATAAAGTCTCAAGCCTGTTTTGAGTTTATTCACTATGATATATGGGAAGGTTATAAAGTTGCCTCACTTACTGGTGCTTATTATTTTGAACTATTGTAGATGATTTCAATAGGGGAGTTTAGGTTTACCCGATGAAAAACAAATCTGATGTGAGCTATTTTTTGCCAATGTTTATTAAAATGGTTGAAACTCAGTATAGGAAGAGAGTGAAACAGGTTCGATCAAACAATGGACTTGAGTTCAAGTCTAACTTCATGATGAAATTTTATGCAGAGAATGGGATCCAGTTACAGACTTCATGCCCTTATACACCGCAACAAAATGGTATTGTTGAACGTAAGCACAGGCATATATTGGAGAAAGTGCGTGCCTTGCCATTTCATGCTCAACTTCCTATGTCTCTATGGGGAGAGTGTGTTCTCACTGCAATTTACATCATCAACCGATTACCCTCCAAGGTGATTCAACACAAGACCCCTTATGAAGTGCTTCATGGTAGACGTCCCAGTTACAATCACATGCGTGTGCTCGAGTGTCTTGCTTATGCTAGGATAACAATGTGTGAAGATAAATTTACTGAGAGGGGACGAGCATATGTGTTTATTAGACATCCTCATGGCACAAAGGGATACAAATTGTATGACCCTTCCACACGTGAGGCACTTATGTCACGAGATGTTCTCTTTGTGGAAGACTCCTTTCCCTTTACACGTGATCATAATGCTAATCGCATACAATCACTGTCCTCGTATACTCACATGTCCACAGATTTTGGAAATGTGCCTGATCTGATCCCACTGACAGACTTCACCAATGATACCCTAGAAGGGGCTCAAATCATTTCTATTGAGTCGGTGCAATCAGAACCAATTACTGACAGTCCAAGTAACCAAACCAATGCTTCAAATTTACCTCCACTTGTAAGACATAGTACTCGACAGTGTACAGCTCCTTTGAAGCTAAAGGATTATGAAGTGGAACTCCCCTCATCAGTTGCACCCCCCTCTGCTCATTCATGCATTACTTCTCCAATAGACAACTCTTTCAGATATCCCATTACTCATCATCTTTCATACAATAAGTTTTCCCCTTCTCATAAGGCTTTTCTTACGGTCATTATGACCACCGATGAGCCTAAGTCTTACTTCCGGGCTCGCCAATATGCCTATTGGTGTGATGCCATGAAGAAAGAAATTGCCACCCTAGAAGCTAATGAAACCTGGTCCTTAGTCCCTCTACCGCCATGAAAGAATCTCATTAATTCTAAATGGGTGTATAAGATTAAGTTTAAGCCCAATGGTGAAATCGCTAGTCACAAAGCTCGACTTGTAGCTCGCGGATTCACCCAAGTTGAGGGCGTTGATTTTCATGACACTTTTGCACCTGTTGC
Organism: Prosopis cineraria; assembly: GCF_029017545.1. NCBI lineage: Eukaryota > Viridiplantae > Streptophyta > Magnoliopsida > Fabales > Fabaceae > Prosopis > Prosopis cineraria. Next base: position 25,398,565 of record NW_026555340.1, on the reverse strand, counting down.
TAAGCTTGTCACTGTGCGTACACTACTTGCTGTTGCTGCAAAACGAGATTGGTTTGTCCACCAACTTGATGTCAATAATGCTTTTCTTCATGGTGATCTTGATGAAGACATATACATGTGTATCCCATAAGGTTTCGCTCGTGAGGGGGAGACAAGAGTGTGCAAGCTGAAAAAGTCACTCTACGATTTGAAACAAGCATCCAGAAACTGGCACCAAAAACTGACGCAGGAATTAATGAACTTTGGTTTTAAACAAAGCAAGGCAGATCACTCTCTGTTTGTCTATCAAAATTCTATGTCTTATGTGGTATGCCTCATTTACGTGGATGATGTAATCCTAATTGGAAATGACATGCGCAAGATACAAGAAACTAAACAGCATCTTGATCGAAAATTTAGCATAAAGGATTCGGGAAAACTCAAGTACTTTCTTGAGATTGAAGTGGCAAGATCATCACATGGTTTTATCTTAAGTCAACGCAAAAACACATAAGATATCTTAAAAAAAGCATGCATAGAGCATTGTCGTCCTAGTAGTTTTCCCATAGAGCAAAATTGCAAGCTGCAAAATGATGATTCAGATCCATATGTCGATGTGTCTTGGTATAGAAGGATGATGGGCAAACTATAATACTTGACAATCACACAACCCGACATTGTTTATACAGTGAATCTACTTAGTCAGTTCGTGGGCTTACCAAGACAAACTCACATGGTTGCAGCTGAGAGAATACTTCGCTATCTCAAGAGCACACTAGAACAAGGTATATTACCCACGACCAAAGGCTCCCTAGACCTTAAAGCATATTGTGATGCGGACTAGGCGGGCTGCCTACTAATGCGAAGATCATGCACTGGGTATTTAATCAAAGTTGGCAGGTCTCCAGTGTCTTGGAAATCAAAGAAGCAGAGTGTGGTGTCCAGATCATCAACGGAGGCAGAATATCAAGCCATGGCATCCACAGTCAGTGAAGTAGTATGGTTAAGGTGGCTCATGAAAGAACTGCAGGCACCCCAGAACAAAGCAACCCTACTGTACTGTGACAATCAAGCAGCCTTGCACATAGCAATGAATCTAATTTTTCACAAGCGAACTAAGCATGTGGAAATGGATTGTTACTTTGTACGGGAAAGAGTTCAGTCAAAGGAGATTAAGCCAAAAAAAATCTGGACAAGAAACCAATTAGCAGATCTTTTTACAAAGGCACTTGGCAAAGACAGATTACAGATGTTGACGAGCAAGTTGGGTGTTATGAACTTGCACGCCCCAACTTGAGGGGGAGTGATGGAAATAATGAAGATTGCGTGATTCATGCATGCACGTTGTGTTAGTTTTGAAACAGTGATAGAATATAATATTTTATTATTATTATGCACACAAGATTGTAGGCAAGATGCATGAGATTTTTGCTACGCGATATTGTATATATTTGTACACTGTTGACCACGTAAAGTGCAATATGCACAATATTCAATCAAATCTGTTACAGAAAAAGGAAACCTGCTAGGAACAGATTGAAGTTGGGGCAAAACATGATTGAAGATGCTAAAATTGAAAAAATATTAATAATATAAAGTATTGAATTTTAACCTTTCGTACAATTTAAATTTTAAATTACAAGAAATCTGAAATTAATTTTAAAAATATAATATTAAAGAATACAATGATTTTAAATTAAGACGTTGAACAAAAAATTGGAGGTTGTTGGAAGTCGAGGTGAGTCCAATAACAACACCGACATAAGTAGCTGGGCGTTGGGTTATCAAATTGCCATTCTTTTTCACTTATTGTTGTTGCCACCATCCTCTGTTAATCTCTCGCCAAATAATTAATTAATTTACCTCTACAAGCAATTACTCAATGATAAAGGGAAAAAAAAGGCTGATTAATGAAAGATATTTAAAAAAAATATAATGTGAAAGACAATTTGGAGGACTGCTTCCTAGAAGGCTTGGTTTGAATGAAAAGAAAAAAAAAATTAAAAAGGGAAGAAAGAAAACTAGAATAAAATATTTTAAAAATAGTAATTTTTTTATCACTTTTAAGAATTTTTTTAAAATATTTGTTCTCTCCGTTCAAACAAGTGAGTTTCACACCGTGGCATGATTGGTATGGTAAAGCATTGAGTGTGAAGAAAGGTATGGCTGATCAGAAATAATCCGTTATATAAACAAACAACATTGTTAGGCGTGACAAGTATTTTGTAAATTTAGGTATTAAAGTCGTGTTTGGCATATTCTGTTACTGCTGCCACGTCATGGAGCACCTCTCACAGAGTTTCATTGACTGGAACACTTCATCACACTCCTATCACTCTTAAGGCAAAAAACGGTACTCACAATTTTATTTATAAGTTATTTTTAACAACTTTATCAATATCAATACAATAAAAGTATAAAAAATAAAAATAAGTAAAATTTTAAACATACCCTTATATAATAAATTTAAAAAGTAATATCCTATTACCTTTTTTCTCTCATGAAGAATAATTTTAAAAATATTTTTTAAATATTACTTAAAAAGATGTACCATGACTTATAAATGAGATCAAATAAATCTTTTAGAATGTGACTTATAAATGGGACTGGAAGGAGTACTTAACAATCTTTAATTTATGTTTAGATTTTTTTTATTTTCAATTCTGCCCCTAATTAAATATACTAATGGTTAAATTATTTGTTAGGGATTGGACAAAAAAAATTATTGGAAGTATATATAAAAAGATTTTAGAATGTTTTCTAAAATTAGGAAAAGAGTACAGTAAAAAACAACAAAAGTATATATTTTTAAAAAATAATAGTTTATCTTATTTTCGATTTTGCCTTTTCAATTATACTCAAAATAGTGGGGCTCTTATAGTCTGGTGGCGCTGGCGCCTCTCTTCTAATAAAGTTGTTGTGTGCTCGTTTTTTATTATGGAAAAAAGTGGTGGCCGGGTGTCCCTACCTTGTGTGAATATAATAGGTAATTATTTCTTACCAAAAAAAAAAATTATCCTCAAAATTAATCTTATCAATTTATCAATCAATTACACTACAAAACATGATTAATTATACTCAAAAACCCATCGCATAAATCAATTTATCCGTCATCAATCTTACCGAATCTTAATCCAAACACACCCCAAAACTTTTGTCCAAGGGAAGAACGAGTATTATGTTAAAATAAACAAATAAAAGTTGAAATACAAAAGTAGAGGCAAAACTGTAAAAGTACAAGGAGAAAAAATAAAGACATAATAAACACACTCAAAACTATGAAATAACTTGGTCCTATATTATTAAAAAAACATGGAGGGAGTATGTCAATTTTACTCCAACTAATCACAATTAATAATAATAATAATAATAATAACAGTGATGGGCTGATACTTGATACATGAAAATGGGATATGTTACCGAACTTTTCCACCACTTGCAACTAAATACCTCTTGTGATAGCTTCTTCTCCCAAATCACCCCTCTCAAGAAAGTAAGGCCCGAGTCCATCAATTGAGGCGGGGGACAAAAACACACACGAGACAACGGCAAAGTCAAAAAAAAATTTTAGAAGGAGTCGAAATAACAAAATATATATGATAATTAAAAAAAATTAAATCTATATATATCACTCACATATCAAAAATGTTTTAACCTATATATTTATATTTAATTATATATATAACAAAAATAAATATATATTCACTTCTTTAAATTTTACTCATTAATTTTTTATAGTATAAGAATAATAAATTATCATGTTTATGATCAAATTTTAAAAATTTCTCTCTCAATATAAATTATCATTAAATTTGCAAAGATTCTATCTTCTCTATAAGCATTAAATAATTTAAATGCATCTTTTAAATTTAAAGTTTCATTCAATATAAAAAACTTCATTACTTACTTATTAAATTTACTATCTAATTCTTTCAATTAATATATTTTTCATGTAATATATTTTGAAATTTTGGGTAAAGTTTGTTAGTAATAATTCTCATAATTTATTCTATCAAATATAAAATAAAAGTAAAATTAAATGATATTAATGCTTTAAGAGTAACTATAACGTTATCTTGTTAAAAATAAATAGATTCTATGATAATTATATATTCAAACTACTACAATAGTTGGATTATAAACGCGTAAGAAATTACTATAAAATTGAAATAAAAATTTCATCTAATGTCTTAAGGTTTTTATAACACGTCAATTTAAGAGATTAAAAATTTATAACCCTTACATTTTATTAAAAAAATTAGGAGAGCAGTGACCCCTATTGGTCTTCCTTGTCTCCACTCCTACATTTAAAACCTTGTTAATTACTTCCTTTGATTCTATCTATAAGGTAAAAAAAAAAATTTTTTGATTCTATTTATAAGTCTTGTCATTAATTTTTTATCATAATTTTTTTTACTTTTTATTGAATGTTAGAGAAAGAAAACATATTATTAAAATATGTATATTTAATAAGGATAAAGTTAAAAATTTATTAAATTTTAAAATAAAATTAATGAATTTTAAAATTTTTTAATATTAATAAAATATATTAAAAATAATTTATAAATAAGATTAAAAGAATAGTAGTTAATATTATCTTAAGACTGACCATGTTTTGTTCATTGTAGAGTTATCAATGTTGCGAACTTCAAAGTGCAAAAGTCTTTTAAACATTAAAATCAACCTTTCCTTCGTTTAAGTTACCCCCTCTGTTTCAAAATTCTTTTAAGGTTTCTCCACGTATATTAATAAATGCAATTAATATATTAAAAAATTTGTCTCTAAAATTTAATAAATGCTCTTAGAAGTTGTTAGAGCAATTAAGAATATATTACCCCTCTCATTCCAAAGTCACTTTCTTCGATATCTTAAAATATAAAATAATTTAATAAAAAATAAAATTTTATTAATGATATTTTTTTAACATTATTATTTTCATTATATTTTCTATTTTTAATATTATTTCATAAATAAAGTATTAAATAAAAAATATTTTTAAAATTTTATATTTTTATTTTGAAAAAATAAAATTGTAAAGTTTATTTAATAAATTTTATTGATATATGTAATTCTGTCTAAAAATATCTTATAATTTAAAATAGAGAGAATATAAAAAATAATACTTTCTTTGGTCCTATTTATAAATTACTTCCAAAATGTTTCACCAAAATTAAAGAAAACTTTAAATCTTATTAATTTTGTCTTAAAATTTAATAGGTTTCTATATTTACCTCTATTAAATATTCTTAAATTTTATCACTGATATTTTTATTTAAAACATTTAATAAGAGTAAACATGTAAAGACGGATATTGAAATTGACAAGTACCTGATAAATAAGATCAAATTTTTTCTTCTCTTTCAACCCTATAAATAAGACCAGAGGACTAATAAACAGTAATACTTTGAACTTGTAAAAAGACATATAAAATGAAACAAATTATTTCTCTTAAAAAATATACTCTCTCGAGTTCTTACTATAAAATATTTTTAAGAAACTTTGCCTAATTCTAAATATAAGACACTTTATAAAACTTAATGAAGTTTTAATAAATTATTTACAAAAATGTCTACATATCTAATTGATTTATTTAGGTGACATGTTTAAGATTAAGATTTAACGGTAGTAATGTTAATAATTATAATTAAGGGTAATTTGGAATTTTTATAATTTTTTTTTGAAAAAAATCAAGATTCTTAACTAATTTCAATCACCTTTCTTAATTATCAAATTTTGATTAAAAATATCTTACATATAAGTGATATCTAGGGTTTTAACATACTATTTAATTACTCTAAGAAGTTGGGTTTATGTCTCCATTTGGCGTTTTCTGCACCAAGAAAACAATTTAGTTATTATTGTTAAGACATATTTACATATATCAAGCTCAAAAGTGACGGCTCCATTATCAAGGTGAAACAATTAAACATATAGATACACATATATTCACAATTTTAATACCACGATTTCATGCTTCATTTGTTAGGGCATATCTCTTCACTACACAAGTACTAGTATAAAAAGAAGTATCGGACAATGCAAAAGTTAAAATAAATACTCGTAAATATATAACATCTTCTTCTTTGTTCAAATATCAAACAATATTGAATATATAATATAAAGTTCTAACAACTCATGCTATGTACAAGACTCTCATCTTAAATTTCATACAATACAAAGCAACCCATTTAGCTACAACCCAAAACTTTCGTGTTCTATACAGGTGAAAGCCTTGGCACCATCTTAGAAGAAGCAGGGGAAAAAAAAGGTCACACAAACAAAAAGAATGCTACAAAGAACAAGCAAGCTCTTGTTTTAAACTCGTGTTTGGAAAGCTGTTGGTGTAGTTTTGACCAAAGTGATATGAAAAATAGTTGAATTAAACAAGATACTGAAAAGCAGACTAATAATTGAATTTATCAAGGAACTGATCCAAAAATTAATGGTCAAAATGCCATCAACTTGTGATTAAATTGATCATAAACAAAATATTTTATTAAATCAGTTTAAAGGTTCAACCAGAGAGGTTGATCTAGATCTCTGTAATATGGAATTAGATGATTGGAGGCCTTGAAGTCTCCCATATATCAAACACATTCTCTTCACTATGAAGAGCAAAAAGCCTATCCCCTCCGATGGAAAAGTCACATATTGAACCTCCATGGCTTCTTCTAAGCCTAGATGTCAAAACCCAATCAGACCCACAGAACACAGAAATACAATCATTCATGGAAGAGAAAAGCTGACCATTATGCAGAGCCAGTTTGGGATAACAAGGCTCTTCTGGCATCTTCCCTTTCGTCAACTTGCTTCTGGAACTCCACCTTATACCAGAAGCTATCCCAGAATTTCTCAAATCCATAAACCCTAAATCTTCATACTCATTCACCACACAGATTGAGTTGTTGTCCTCCATCGCTATCGCGTCTCGAACCCTTTTCTCATCTCCTGCTAGATCTGGACCTTCTAGATCAGACCAACACCAAACCATGTTCTTATCTCTGAAATCCAACATGCTTATGTAACAGTTATCTTTTCTGGGAAACAGAGTAGAAACCAGCAAGCAGTTTCTCCCTTCTAGCCATTGAAGCTTGTCTGCTTCACCAAGTGACCATCCCTGAGGCTCATAGAAGAAATCAATTTGCTCCCCAGTGATCTGATCCCAAACACCAATCCCATGCTCGTTGCTTCTTCCTTTGCAGCTTGAGAATATCTTATAATCTGAACTGAAGCTCAATGCTCCTGCTGTGAAACTCTTCACTTGATTCTCATGGCTGACTTGGAACTTATGCCTGATGATGCAGAAATAGAATCAAGATGGTTCAAATATCACTTTGGTGCAGAATAAGAACACAAGTAACAACAGAGAAAGCACAATTTCTCACAATGGTACCTATATCAATATATTAATCATAAGAATGAGCAAACAAACAAACCACCTAATACAATATATATAATTATCCAAGATATAGAAAACTGTTGTTCAAACAATTCAGAGTAAAACAGAATTTAGTCTCTAAGATCAAGTCATAACTCAAGTGCTAAAAATTGAATATAGCTTCTGTTTTAGTTTACCTGAGCTCCCCCCTTGACGAGCTGAAGAGACCCAATCCGCCGTCGCCACGGCCGGGCCGCTGACTGACGCCGATGACAACATGATCGGCGTCGGCCCAACCTACATCGTTGACCCCTTGGTAATCGAGGTTTAATGGGGGGTGTTCGTCGAGCATCCAATCGTAGACATGAACCATGCTTCCGTGAGCAACGCAGCAACCACCATCTGGGCCGGCGCGAATGGCGGTTCCGTCGCCAGGAGATTGACCTGTTATGGAGCGGGAAAGGGTCAATCTATTGCCATCAAATGGACCCCATTTTGCTGAACGAACGTGGTCGATGAGGCCATAGTATAGAGCCTCCCTGCACAAGAGCTTCTCCGGGATGTTCACTGGAATGTAGAGCTCGCCGGATCGGAGGAGGTCGAGAAGAACGGCGAAGCAATCAGGGTTGCGATCGATAAAGTGCTCAGTGGAATTATCAGCGATAAGATTCCAGCTCTCGTCAAACATTGCTCCAAACATTGAACTACGGCCGGCGTTGGCGAGGGTTGTGGCTGTCGTTTCGAAGATTCTTCCTCCAACATTGAATCTTACCCTGTCTCTCTGAATCCCCATACTCGGATTTCTTTAAGAAGAAGAAGAAGAAGAAGAAGACAAATTTGAAAAAACCCAGATGAGTTTTAGCAGCTAGAAACTCAATGGGATAAGATGACCAGATGGATTCGCATAAACAAGCAAAAATCAGGAAATTTTTTAAAGGCGATACTTGCCGGAAAGTGAAAGAAATTACGGGTTTGATCGAATAAATTGCAAGTTCAGCTGAAAGAATAAAAACCCGAAAATACTGAAGGAAGTGGAGAAATGCGTGAGATTCGAAGGAGAATTAGCATATTTTTAAATATGAAGAATTTGGGTGAGGGGGGCAAAAGCAATCGAAAAGGTTGTGATACGAAGTATAATTGATTGACGAGTTTCTTCTCACTCATTACAGTGAATTCTTTTATTTCTCGCACTTCTTGCCAGAGATGTACTTGGCCTTTCCATTACTAATAACCATGGGTCCCTCCGGTCAGCTAAAGTTGAATGTGTGTTTTTTTTTCATTTTCACCTAATTCATAGAAAAATATGTTCAGTTATATCATTAAACTTTTTGAAATCCTGAAATTATTGACTCAGAGATGGGAATAACCATTGAATCATGGCTATGGTTTTAAGTACTTTACATATAGTTTACTGTTAAATTAAAGTTAAAAATAAAAATTGATACATGAGATAATAAAGATTTATGATATGATATCGTATATTTTCTGTTATTTTTCAGTTTAGAATTTATAAATGAAGATGGCTTGGTGGACCTTGCAAGGACAAGGAGTGAAGTCAACCATTGTTGATCACAGGTTGGCTGTCTTTCATTTGATATTGGGGACAGAGGAGGCAAAAACCAGCTTAGAGTAGACATAATAGAATGATCTTATTCATTCTTGAACTCAAAGAGAACATAGAAATCACAATGCTGCTTTTTCTCAGTTGATGTTGCCAAATATTTCACATACAATCTTGCCATACTTTCAAACTTTATTGATGTTATCATGTAACCAAGAGACTTGCCTCTATTGGTATTTGGGCTGCTATAATAAAATGATCCTTGGCTCAGTGATTTGAATAATCCACCTGAGAACCTTAAAAAAAAAAAAAATCCTATAATTCAATTTCTTGAACAAGAAGATTTATAGCATTACACGTCCCGACATTACAGATTCACAATATGTTGAACCTACCCTGAGACCTGTTTCTTGCTTCTTAGAGGAGAAAAATGTCAAAACCAACAAAAAATTTGGAAATGATTAAGTACTTGATATCATTTTAGACACAACATAAAGCCTGTGAATTTGTTGAAAACAAATTCCCTCGTCTCTTATTTCAATCATTTGCGTCTAAACCCAATATCATGGATATGTCACATTTCTTATTTTCTGTTAACCACAAACAACTTTTAACCAGTAATCATAAAGTTCAATTCATGCATGTAACTTAGATGTTTATCTAACCCCTTAAAAGATATTCGCATCAAGTTTAGTGCAAGTTTCAGCATAACTCAAGCTTGTTTGTTTTCAAAAATATACCTCTTTTGCTTGAAATGAGAAAAAAATAGAAATGAGAGAAAAACACGAAAGAAAAAAATATGAAGTCTGTTTGGCAACTTATTCTTGGAATAATTTTCTGTTTTTTAGAACAAAAGAATAAAAAATTTGTTTGATAATGTATTTTTAAAATATGTCTTAGAGAACAAAAAAAATAAAATATTATTCTGAAGAACAGAAAAATAAAAACAACTTTCAAGTATTCTGAAATTATTGTTCTGAAGGATAACAGAGAATGAAAAAAATACTTATTTTTATTATTTTTTGTTCTCAGAACATATTTTACAAAACACTAGTTCTCAGAACAATAAAATAAAAACAGTACAGCCTCTTACTCTTCCTTCTTAACATGACGTTCTTCCTTTAGTTTATACCCTCTCTTTGGAAAAATCAGGAGAAAATAAGAGAAAAAAATGTATTTTTCCTCTAGCCTTTTATTCTAGCTTTCTCTCTTCCCTGCTTTCTTTTCATTCCAAACAAAGCATAAATAAGATAATGTGCCATGGAAATGGAGAAATGAAGCCCCAACAGAAAGCAAAATAGCCCATGTTTCTCCCCACTTTATAAGGATTGGGCTTCGGCCTCCTTCTTGGGCCACTCCATTCATCCAGGCCCATTTTCTGTTTCAATTACAGTGTAAGAGGTCGTCCAATAGCGAACCGGGTTCGAAGGAGCTGGCTCGAAAGTCGAAATGCTGCAACAGAAACTAGCTGGATCCAGTGGAGCACATTTCTTTCACTGGTGAAGCTCCAGAAAATAGCACATCACATACATGTTGATTACTTCAAGGTAAGGTCCTCCTTCTGAAGAATTTATGAGTTCAACTGAGAACAGATAAAAGCTTGATCCAGAGGTTTGGAACATTCATCTTGGCACGACCTTCTTAATTTGGACATTATGCCTGAGCTAATAAATTTATAGTGGTTGGTGATTTTTTTTTCTGTGAAAAAATGAATCAGATATTTTTAATATTGTTCATTGGATAGTTTTATTCTTTATTTTTTTTATAAAAGACAAATATATTAACAAAAAGAAAAATGAAGTCTACAAAGCAAGTGTTAAAACGGGTGTGTTAAAGTGAATAGAGAAAGCAGGAAAAGACAAAATGTTGGGCCTACATTTTTTAAAAATATAACTATTAAAGTCCCGCAGAAGCTTTGAGATGTCCTAATTCATGAAACGGTGTCGATTATAACAGAAGCAAACTCCTTTGTTATGCCTAATCTTTAAATTCTCTAAACTCAAATGATCTTCAAGATGTTTTAAATAGAACTTTTTTAAGAGAGAATGATGGTTAGGTCCTAAAATGTTAAATTAATATCAGTTAAGTTCCTGATAATTTTTTTAAAAAATAAGTTAAAAATATCAATTTAAATTATTATAAATCTAAGAGTTTCAATTATAAATAAATATTTAAATATCAAGTATAACTTTTAAATTATGGTATAAATTTCTGGTTGTAACTGTTTGAAGTGATATGTATAATTCATTTTATAAAAACATTTGTCAAGGGCCTAATTGTCATTGATTCATTTTTTAGGAACTAACTATTATTCTCTCAATTTTTAATCCAGATCAAGAGACTACAAACACAAAAAAAATAAAAATAAAAAAAATTGTGCGGAAATAGCTTCATAGTAGCAATTCGAACTATCTCTTATGATTGCAAAATAAAAATACAACTGAGAGACTTCTCCTTCTTCTTTGAAGATGGTAGACTAATTTTTTCAATTTGAAAAATAAAATTGAGTGTGAGGGTTGCCAAAAAAAAAAAAGTGAGGGTTGTCCTTTCATGACTTCATAGTTTGTAACTATCCTTGCATTACATCCATTTACATGCACCTTTTAGAAAAAAATATTGTTCATGAAAGTGCTGAATAACTTACATAATTTGAGTTATCTTTCTTATACGAAGAGCTTAATTTCTACTATTACACTTAGCTTTGATGACTTTGACACACGCACCCATTTCACACTAACTTTTGTTTCTTTTTAAGCCAATTTTGCGTTCTGTGCAGTCTGAACATGAATTTTCTTCATCACGCTGCCACACTTGCCCTTCAAAACCACGTTAAATTATTTCTTATTTTTCATATCAATGCATCTCGGTACTCAATGTAAGGGTCCATTTATCCCTCCATAGCTTACTCAAAAACTTCAATCCTCCCATTTAAAAAATTTGAATTATCTTTCACATACGAAGAGCTTAATTTCTAGTATACTATATCAAACGAAGAAGGTAAATGTGATGAAGCGTTTTATAGAAGCATACAAGTTTAGTGGGCCCCATCACTTTCAAGAAATTGCTGCCAGGGTGAACAAGCCTGCTGTATTGATTATGTTTTGAGGATGACTATATATTGATATTGATAATCTTTTTTTTTAACAAAAATATATTTGAATATTAACATTAAATTTGACTTCATAACCTAGTAGTATCCCGTGATTCAATAGCCTTTAGTGCTGAATAAAAAAATTATGAAAGTGAAGTATGAACCAAACCCACTCATGCTGGAATACCCGAACAGACAAGTGAGGTAGGTCGTAAATCACGGGAAAACGATATATTTTTTTTAAAGGAAAACTATATATTTACTTATAGTAATATGTGTTTATAGTGATGCATGTATATATTTTTATTTTTTGTTTTTAGTATTAATTTTTTTTGTGTGACGTGGTATTATACTTTTTAGATAGTGTACATATAAAATACATAGGTAGAGTTTAAGCATTTACATATTTTTTTAGATGTTTTTTCCCAGAAAATTCATAAATCTAGGGAGAATAATGCCACGGGCTGAGAGTCTGGCGCAGCACACGGCGCCCGTGCGGCGTCCCGAGGACCCCATAATTCCCGAGACAAGTCTTACCACATACGAATCACACTGGTTTCACCCTGCCATGGACTCATCAGGGAGGCGGCACTAGCCCCCAACCAGTTGTGCACTTAGCCAGAAGACTAAGGCAGAACGCACCCAATGCCAATGTGGCCCCCTTTACCCATATTGTGTGAGGCTAACCAGCGGATTGTTCATTACATTGGTCTCTACACAATCACGAAGATATTATCCGTGACATTTTTCCACACCCAATCTAGCACGCCCTCGTGCTAAGGGAGAAAGACTCCGCCCAAGGATCGCACGTACAGTACTGCCACACATACATCAGCTTACCGCTAAATGGCCACCCGAGTCCCGCACTCTTCAGACCCACTCACACCCGCGAGCCAACAGGAGTGGAGTCGACCATGGCCAACCTTCCCGCTCGAGTCCCCACTTTTGGACCCACCTGCACCTCACATGCCTACTGGAGCGGTGCCGAGATCGACTAGTCCCAACGTGGGACTCCACAGGCACACGGCAGTAAAGTACGTCCTGCTCTGATACCACTCTGTCACGGGCTGAGAGTCTGGCGCAGCACATGGCACCCGTGCGGCGTCTCGAGGACCCCATAATCCCTAGGACAAGCCTTATCACATACGAATCACACTGGTTTCGCCCTGCCATGGGCTCATTAGGGAGGCGGCACTAGCCCCCGACCAGTTGTACACTTAGTCCGAAGATTGAGGCAGAACGCACCCAATGCCAATGTCACCCCCTTTACCCATATTGTGCAAGGCTAACCAGCGGATCGTTCATTACATTGGTCTTTACACGGTCATGAAGATATCATTCGTGACAATAAGCTCACTTTGAAATCTGGCTCCCTTAAGTATTATGAAACCTTTTTTTTTATGTGAAATAGCATGTTAAGAAAAACTCCTCCCAATCACAATATATGACATCTTCTATAAGCATTGTTTGGTTTTAAATATGAGATATTAGGTCATTTTTATAATTATTTTTCAATTATAACTATTTTTTTTTAAATGATGCATTGATATTTCATTTGTCATTATTAAGGCATTTATATAGAGAATTTAATAATAAGGGTATAACGTAAATTTTTTTAAAAGATTAAGATTTTAACTAACTTAATTTAAGAATCGTAAAATAGTTATCAATGTCTTTATAAATTGGTTCAAAGGGCATACATGGTATTTTAAATCTTTTAAAGTGTAATTAATAAAATTTGTTCAAACGTACCCTTAATTTAGAGTCTAACTAATGACATTTTTTTTTATTGAGACATCATATTAAATAAAGTTATAAAGGTAAATATAGAAAAAATGTATAATTATAAATGCTATTAACTAAGTCATTGGTGGTATAAATAAGTTAAAATCTCTTGTATTTTTTAAATGGAGGGATTGAAGCATTTGAGCAAGCTATGGAGGGATAAATGGACCCTTACATTGAGTACCGAGATGCATTGATATGAATAATAACAAATAATTTAACGTGGTTTTGAAGGGCAAGTGTGGCAGCGTGATGAAGAAAATTCATGTTCAGACTGCGCAGAACGCAAAATTGACTTAAAAAGAAGCAAAAGTTAGTGTGAAATGGGTGTGTGTGTGTGTGTGTCATAGTCATCAAAGCTAATTATGTCCGTCATCCTTTCAGTCACTCTAAATCAGCAGACTTTCACATTACTGTATCATCCTCTCTTTTCACCAACCTCCCTCTTTTTCTTTCACATTCCAGATTCCATTACGTGATATTTTTTAAAACCTCCATTTAGTCCAAAAATGTAGGATATTGGATATGATATATATATATATATATATATATAAAATATTATGCCCTTATTTTATTATATTTCACGTAAGTAATTAATGAAAATATTTTAAATTAATTAAATATTCTATTCATTACACTCAGGAATGTAATTGAGAAGATGTAAAAAAATTTTAAAAAATTAACAATTTGACCAACTTTTTTTTAGAAACATAGATCAGTGAACAACAACAACTTGTACTGTGGTCCGATGGGAGTATATAACATCCATAGCATCATGTATCTCATTCAAACCATTTAAATACTCCATTTATTCTTATCCACAAGTTATTTTTAATATATTTGATTTGAATAAAAAAATTTAAATCTTGTTAACTCTGTATTAAAATTTTAAAAAAATTTCACCTCTATCTTGATGAGGACAAAAAATTATTTTTAATGAATTTTCCTATTATTTAACAAGGACACAAATAAAAGTGAACATGAAAAATGATAATGTACCTTGTAAACAAAACTATAACTAATGTTCTTTCTCTACTTTATAAATAAAATCAAAAGAGTGAGATTTAAACCATCAAAGTCAAGATCTATCTCGTCTTATTATTGTACTTCTTTCAAGTTAAAATATCACTCAGCATTTAGTTCATTCCCATTTTGTATACTCTATAATTTGAGATCACAGAATAATTAATAGTCTATTTAAAAAAAATATGAGAAGATTTAATTCTAAATAGGGATGTGCACGCCATTCTGCATACACACGCATATATGCACATTATTTTAATAAATATATATATATATATATATAATTAGTGTGGCTGTGTGTGTTTATTAATGAAGATGTCAAGTTGTCCTGTGCACAGCGAGTGGCTATTTTTTTTTTTGGGCCAAAACAAGTGGCTAAATTTATTTTGTAAATGTTGTGTAAATGTTGTGTATAACTTACATGAACACGCACACACACATAAAAACATTTATAGATTATGATGTTTCATGCGGTGGATCCTTTCATCATCATTTTGTATTGAGAAACACTCAAATATTAATTATTATAAAACATTCATCAAGCATGTATTTATGAGTATATACTATTCAACAACCAAGATACTGTGGGGATAGATCTATGTATAATGTTTGTCTCTCTCTTTCTCTATCTATCTATATATATATATATATATATTAATTACATTCCAAGACAAAATGAAGTCAATTATCGCTCCTACAATTTTTTTATTTGATTTTTTTAATTCAAAACACATTTTTTAAAATTAGTTCCCCGTGCCTGTTCCCAGATAATTCTTGCAAGCAAAGTGATGTTTGGTTTTATAAAGCTAGAAAGCCAAGGATCCATTTTATGAACCGTTGGCTAGTGTATAAGCGCGACACACATTGACACGACAAATTATGATTGCTAATAAAATAAATATTCTGAAAAAGTAATATAAATAAACAAAACATGTTAAGATAGTTTATATCCATCAAACATTCTCATTATTTGTAAGCCGCTCTATAGCCTTTTATATAAGTTACATAATGATCGATGATTGCAAAATTTGTGCTGATGTTACTTGATTGAAAAATATTACTTATATATTTTTTACTTATGGAATTATAAATGTTCTTCTATTAAAAATAATCTTATTAATTACAATGAAGCATGACTTATAATCACCCAAAATGTAAATTTAACTTGTCACACGCATTACACATACACACAGTTGAAAGTTATAGCATCTGGATGCAATTGTGCATATCCAAATTTAATGATGAGTGCATACGATCGCTTTGCACATAATCAAAATCATTAGGATCAATAAAATCAAAATTAAAGAAAATGGTTGAAAAAGAAATGAACCGAAGAAGGCTGCTTAAAGGATTCCCCCCCCCCCCTAAAAAATACGAACCATGCATCACGTATCTATACACATAAATATTACAAAAGAATACAGTCTAATATAAAACATATAATTAGGCATTATTCAAAATTTATAAATAATAAATAATGTGGCTCATTTTTCTTTTATGATATAATAAATCAAAATAAAGGATAAATTGGCCCGATGGCTGAAAAAAAATCTTATATTTAAAAAATACAGACTAAATTTTTTAAAATTTTAGAGCACAGCCAGTTTATATTAATACATAAAAAGGTTATCATTGAAAATTTGAAAAAAGGGTTTATTATTTATATACACCAATACATCATTTACAAATATAATAAATTAATTATAATGTAAAATATAATAAACACTAGGTTGTTGGTCCAGTTTGATCTTATAATATAAATTATATTTGCAAAAGTCCCAATAATAAACTAAAAAGTGTTTGATTATAATTAAATACTTAGATATTATAGATTGTAAAGCTTGATAACATGTTTTCACAAAAAAAATTGACAAATAATCATTTCAAATTAGATAATATTTTTGTTATTTTATGAATTATGAAAAACTGATTTTAATAGCAAAATTTTAAAAATAATTGTAATTTTTAAATTCTTGTGACTTTAATTTATAATATCTGGACTGTTTGATGTTTTATAATAGTTTTTTTTTTGGGAAACTTAATTAATTTGTGCCAAACAGCAGCTTTTCCCTTGCCAAAAGAAAAAAGAAAAACAATTATGCTTGTTCAATGTTTGACAAGATTATTTTAAAAAGAAAATTAAAGAGGATGGCCCTTATGTGGATAATTGAGCCACAAATCCAGGATTATCAATCATCATGCATATCCAAAAAGCAAAAGCATAAAAGTTAGAACATTTTACAAGTCAACAATACACACTTTGCTACCAAATTTCCAGCTAACCCATTGAAATATCATTATTATTTATTACTAGCTAGGACTGTCATAGTAAGCATTCAAAGGAGACAACTATAAATATTATATAGGCATAACTTTTGTAAACATTTATTATTAAATTTCTCAACAAAACATGAGGCATAATATTTTGAATAAATTTAAATACATACAAAATAAATTGTAAATTTCATGAGTCCAACAAGTGGAAAATGAACTTACAGATAACTTTCAGTGAAAAGGAAAAAAAAGAAAAAGGTGAATAGGCGATAAGCACTTTCACTTCAGGGAGAATATCATCATTGAATTCCCCAACAAAGCTTTCGATAAATTCACTGAGCTCATTCACAGCGACATTCCAATTCAGTTCCCTTTTGATTTCTAAAGCTCCCACCCGTTTCCTTCAATAATCTGAGTGCACACTTTTCCCCTGGAAAACTTGCACTTAAGCTTCGTTTCTTGGAAATCGTTTTCTTCCTCTAAAATAGTTTTTCTTTTCTCTAGCTTTTCAAGGCAAAACCAGTCAACCAGACAAAGCTTGTTTCTTCGTTTGGGCTTTCATGGATATGTGCATCACCATTTGAGGGTCACATTTCTCTGGATAAAAGACTACAGCGTTTTTTCCCCCTTCAGAATCGATTTCTTTTGCACATAAAAAGTATTACTTGCTTTGTGTCCTTCTGCTTCTATTCTTCTTGCTTTTATTCTTCCCTCTCTCCTTATCTCTGTACTTTTAAGCCCAGCGAGGCTCTTCTGTTTTCTGGGTTCATGGAGATTCTTAATTTAATGCAGTAAAACTTTTTGGCCTTTGTGTCGTTTTGAAACTATCCATTCTACGAGATATGCTCATTCTGTTCTTGACCTTCGGAAAGGCGTGTTAGCGTGTTAGCGTGTTATTGGAGGTTTTGGGATCACTTTTCTTCATATTTATCAGTTTCAGAAATTACTTGGAAATGGGTTGGGGGATATTTGGTTCAATCGTAGTTCTGACGTTTTTCTTTGAGCATTTGGCTTGCCAGCGACCAAATACTGATGATTTCTTTGTGTCTGAGTTCTTGAAGAACATGAGTGTATCATCATCTTCTTCCCAAGCCTTCAACTTCTCTGCTTCTGTTTGTTCATGGCCTGGGATTTCCTGTGATGCAAATAAAGAACATGTGGTTGAGTTGAAAGCTTCTTGTATGGGACTTTCTGGGCCTATTCCTGATAACACCATTGGCAAGCTCAGCAAGCTTCAGACTTTGGATCTTAGTAACAACAAAATCACTGCCTTGCCTTCTGATTTCTGGAGCTTAGGCTCTCTCAAGATTCTCAACCTCTCGTTCAATGAGATATCAGGTTCACTTGCGAGCAACTTTGGCAACTTCGGTCTCCTCGAAACCTTTGACTTGTCCAGCAACAATTTTTCTGGGGAAATTCCTGAAGCTATTAGCTCCCTTGTGAGTTTAAGGATCCTCAAACTTGATAAAAACAAGTTTGAGCAGAACATACCTTTTGAGATTCTACAAATTCAATCTCTAGTTTCTATTGATCTTTCACAAAATCAGCTCAATGGCACTCTTCCTGAAGGTTTTGGAGCTGCTTTTCCTAAACTTGAAAGCTTAAACCTTGCAGGGAATAATCTTCATGGTCATGATTCAGATTTTTCAGGATTGAAATCCATTACTAGTATCAACATATCTGAAAATTCCTTTCACGGTTCTGTTCTGGGTATGTTTCAGGAACAGTTGGGTGTCATTGACCTTAGCAGGAACCAGTTTGAGGGTCAGATTTCTCAGGTAAAGTTCAAGTACAATTGGTCTCATTTGGTTTATCTGGATTTGTCTGAGAATAGGCTTGGTGGGGAAATTTTCCAGTATCTGAATGAAGCCCAAAATCTTAAACACCTTAATCTAGCACACAATAGATTTGCAAGTCAGAAATTTCCACAGCTTGAAAACCTCTCGAGATTGGAATATCTGAACTTGTCCAAAGCTAATCTGCATGGCTACATTCCTGCTGAAATATCACAGCTGAGCAATCTGAATTCACTTGACATTTCTTTGAATCATCTTATAGGGGGAATTCCGTTTCTGAGAAGTGAAAACCTCCAAATTCTTGACCTTTCATACAACAATTTGAGTGGAGAAATCCCTCAACCTTTGTTGCAGAAACTCCCATCAATGGAGAAATATAACTTCTCTTATAATAACTTAACCTTCTGCTTTTTGGGAATCAACCCCAATATCCTGCGAACAGCATTCTATGGATCATCAGACAATTGCCCTCTTGCTGCAAATCCTAATCTTTTCAAAAGAACAAATGAGCGCAAGGGGATGAAGCTAGCTGTGGCATTGACCCTCTCAATGATCTGCTTACTTTCTGGCCTTTTATTTCTAGCATTTGGTTGCAGAAGGAAAACAAAGTCATGGGCAATTAAGAAAACTTCCTACAAAGAAGAGCAGAACATTTCGGGCCCCTTCTCGTTCCAGACTGATTCAACTACCTGGGTAGCTGATGTCAAGCAAGCAAACTCAGTCCCAGTTGTAATCTTTGAGAAGCCTTTACTGAACATTACATTTGCAGATCTCCTGTACTCAACTTCAAATTTTGATCGCGGTACCCTTTTGGCTGAAGGGAAGTTTGGACCTGTTTACCGAGGCTTTCTGCCCAGTGGCATTCAAGTGGCAGTTAAAGTATTGGTTGTTGGGTCCACATTGACAGATCAAGAAGCTGCAAAAGAGCTCGAGTATCTTGGTCGAATCAAGCATCCCAATCTTGTTCCCCTAACTGGATATTGCTTTGCTGGGGATCAAAGGATTGCCATATATGATCACATGGAGAATGGGAACTTGCAAAACTTTCTTCATGACTTGCCACTTGGGGCACAGAGGACAGATGATTGGAGCACAGACACACTGGAAGGAGATGACACAAATGTAATTCACAATGCTAGCTCTGAGGGATTATCACTCTCATCTTGGCAATTTCGACACAAAATTGCCCTTGGCACTGCTCGAGCATTGGCATTTCTTCACCATGGCTGCTCACCTCCAATCATTCACAGAGATGTTAAGGCTAGCAGTGTCTACTTGGACTACAACTTGGAGCCAAGGTTGTCTGATTTTGGGCTGGCCAAGACTTTTGGAAGCAGCTTGGATGAGGAGATTGATCGAAGCTCTCCTGGCTACGTTCCACCCGAGTTTTCTCAACCTGAATATGGCCTCCCAACACCAAAATCTGACGTTTACTGTTTTGGGGTCGTTCTCTTTGAGTTAATTACTGGGAAAAAACCAGTTGGGGATGATTATCCTGAAGAGAAAGAAGGGACTTTGGTAAGTTGGGTAAGAGCATTGGTAAGAAAGAACCTAGCTGCAAGAGCTATTGATCCCAAAATTAGTGATAGAGGAATTGATGATCAAATTGAAGAAGCCCTCAAGATTGGTTATCTCTGCACTGCTGATTTTCCCTCCAAGCGACCTAGCATGCAGCAGATACTGGGACTTCTGAAAGATATTGAACCTACTGCTTAGTAGTGAATGGGAAAAAATCAAAAGGAATTTAGTCTTTTTCTTTTGGTCTTCACTCCCTTTGAATTTGCTGCCATGGGGTTGTTTCAAATGTTGGTTTCTTTCTTTCCTTTTTAGCTTCCATGCTCTGTAGTGGAAGAAAGCTTTGAGGAACACACACACCAGAACTTGATCTTTGAATCTTTTACAGCTTGTTTTCTTCATTATGTATACTATTTTTGGTTTTCTTGGAAGATGAATGTTCCATTAACTTAATCCTTAGAACACAATTATTATCATTTAACTTTAGAATTTGTTATGGCCCATCAATATAATTCTGGTGGGAACTATACTCTTTAACAGTATTTTGATCCCTTCTTTTTAATATATTTGTGGAGCCAAATCATAGTAGTTCCCTCATCTTTCCTTATATCATCAAATAAAGCAAATGGCACTGAAACCAATTTTGTGGTGTATTTTTAAAAAAAAAATATATAATTATTTAATATCCAGTATTGTTGGATTAAATTTAAATACTTGAGCTCATTGAGTAGAACTAGTCAGTTGCATCTGGCCTTGTGTATCTATGAATGAAGACAAGATTTATTTGAAATGTATGCCTGTAATCAGATTTTCCAAAAGAAACATAACATGTGGTCCTTTGACTCCAAAAAACTAATTTCTTACCCACGCGTTTGGACTTATATTGACAAATGTGACAGTAACCACTTCTTCCCAATTTGGTTTACTTTCCAGAATATGAACAAATTCAGGGGAGCGACTACTGTTACTGTGTCACTACCATTCAATTTTTCTTCGTTACAGGGACCACTTGCAGAGTCCAGAAAAATAAAGTGAAAGAAACATGCATGGACCACTGTTTCTGGACCATTCAACTATAACAAAGGGAATTCAATGGTTCCCATTTTCACACAACTGCATGTTCATCTGTCATTGATTTGGATGTCTCTGTATCACTATTATAGTAAATAGTAAATTAAGCAAGGCTCACTTCTGATTGAAACTATATAATTGTAAAACTTGAGTAGCAAAATTTTTTTGTGAGATGAAAGAAGAGGCATGTTCATGAATCATGATGATGCTGGAATGGAGTTATGATGGATATAATATTTAACATGTGAAACATGATCATTGCAAACTCCAAGTTGGAATTATAATGAGTGGCCAGATTCACTATTGACAGGAAAATTCATGGGTGAGACAGGATTAATTAGTAGGTGAACTAAGGACAATTTATGAGGTTGCAGTATTTGTTTTTCTTTCTTAGGCTACAAAAATAGTATTAATATGTATGACGTGGAAATTTGCAGCCCACTGTTGAATTGCCTGATGAGGCATTAGATTTCAGATCCATTGGGCTAGAAAATGTTGACTAGTTTGCCGTGACTGCCCCGCGTTGTATAGTGCCCACAATTATTCATAATTCACGTGCAGCCAAATCTTGATGTTTCTCTTTAGGTTTTAGGGTTGGTTGAAGACAATTGGAGAATCTTATTTTCTTAAATTATTGGTTGAATATAAATTTGTTGGGATGTGAAGTTTTGAACTTCGCTCAGTGCAGAGAAAAATTTCACATCAGATAATATTAATTTTAAAAAAAGGTGTATAAGTGTAGAAAAGACTCATAAAATGTAGTTATTCAGCAAGCTTCTTCAAAGTGTCAACAAATAGGAGGAGTATGTTTGTGCAATCAATGACAGACCCTTATTTGAGAGGAAGTTATTAAGATGTTAAGTGTAAGTGAATTTGATTTAGTATAGTGAGAAGTTTCACATAAAATAAAATTAAATTAGAGAAGAGGTATATAAGTGAAAAAATATATACTTTAAGATTGTGGATTAATATGTGATACCATATTTATTTATATGTATTCTTTTAGAATGATAGCTAAAATGTGTTCTATCCCCTTCTAGAATGCTCTCTGCATCAGATAAAATTAACATAGTTTCATTTCAATAATCTAAAATTTTAGCGACCTAACATTTTTATTGGAAACTCTACTTGCAAGTTGCATCTTCGACTAACATGCAAATAACCCACCATGGTATCACTGTGCTTTTAAATTGTTTTTTTTCCCGTTAATATATGTATACATTTGAAATTTGTCATGTTGATCTCATAATTATGGTCATTGGTTTTTTAACACGTTCGAAATGCACTGATATGCGTTTTTTTTTTTTTTGTGAATGTAAAGGAAGAAATGAATTGCTATATTTGATGTGATTCGCAATTGAAATTTTTTCATTATTTTATGCAATTGTAAATGAAAATAAATTATTATTTTTAAATATTTATTAACTTGATACTCTTCTTGCAGTAAAATTATTACCTGAGTGACAGTTTGAAGTGTTTTACGAAGACGCATTGATTAATTGTACGATAGACTTCCTAGGCGGCATAGGAAGCTAGAAGATCTCGTGACAGTTTGAGAATTATTAGACATGTCTAGGAAATTCGACTTGGATACTATTGAATGTCTGAAGTGATTCCACACGTAATCTGGGAAGAATCACAATAAATATCATCCTCCGGGAAATGTCAAGATCATACATTGAATTTGAATCTTCTAAAGGAAGAACATTTTTTACAAGAAGACAATGACATTTAAGGACCCCTAAAAACTTGAAAATTCAGAGAAAAAGCCACAGTCCATGGTTGGAATTAAAATTTTTCTGAATTATTTTTTTAATTCTTATCTTTCATATTTTCAATATTCATCTTTTAAATTTTCAATATAATATTTTTACTATTTATTTTTTTAATTTTTTTAATAGTCATCTTATATATTTTAATTACTCATTCCCATATTTTCAGTTTGGATAAGAATAAAAAATAAATATTAAAAATATGAAATACAAGTATTGAAAATATGCGAGATAACTATTGAAAAGTTAAACTAAGTACCGAAAATTTTAAAGATTAATATTAAAAATGTAGAATATGGGTACTAAAAATTCCAAAGGTAATTAAAACTATGGAAGATGACTAAGTAAAGAAATTTATTTAGGTTGTATTTAGATGGATAGATTTAAGTTAAAAATTTAAATTTAAAATCTCATATTTGAAATTCATAAATTTTAAATTATTTGTTTGAATGATATAAGAAATTTCAAATTATCATATTAAAATTCTTTGTTTGGATTTAAAGTAAAATTTTAAATTTTAAATTTTGATATTTTAATTTAAAATTAACTTCTGGTAAACAAAAATTAAAACAAAATTGGATGATGTCGGCACTTGGTTCCTAGTAAAAGTCGACAGCCCAAATAGCTAACTTCGACCAAGACCGGATTGTAAGTGCTGATAGGATTGTAGCACTGGTAATAGTTGGGATCAAATAGCTAACTTTCACCCGAATTGAACCGACGATGATGACATGGACAAGAGGGCCGACTTTCACCAGGACCAAATGGACGGTGACAAACAAGACAAGACAATTGACTTTCACCAAAACTAGACCGATGGTGATGAACGAGATAGGACGGTCGACTTCTACAAAGATCAGACCGACGACGATGATTGTCATCGGACGACCGACTTTCACCAAGACCAAACCGATGATGATGATCGTGATCAAAGGGTTGACTTCTAATTGGACTAGACTAATGACAACAACCACGATCAAACAACAAATTTCTATTAGGACCGAACCGAACTTCAAAGCATTCGTGGATTTTTAATTTATATTAAGCCACCATGAATTTGGGTCAAAATACAAAAAAAATTAAATTAGGATTTGAAATAATAAGAATTTAAATATTATTTCAAATTAAAAAAAATTAAAGTAGAATTTGAATTCAGATTTGAGTAATCAAATCCATACATTTTTAATTACACAAATAATGAATTTGACTGAAATCCAAATTTAAATCCATATATATCCAGACATAACATTAGATAAAATTAGATTCTAACAAAATTCATTATCCTTTTTTTAAATTTTAAAATTTCCAGATCCTAAATAATAAATTCATAATAAATGTATATTCGTTCCCTTTTCATAATTCAAACAGAGAACCCAAAAGGACACGCAAATATATCAACTATTCAACTTGGATTTAAAAAAATGGATCACTTTTTGCCAGGAATAAAAAAAGAGGGACAACTTTCAATCCTGGGGAAACTCTGTTCTTCATTCCTCTCATATAAAAAGAAATAATACTCAAAAGAAGACATACAAGATAATTTCACTCCATGAGAAATAAAAGGGGAAGAAGGGCTTCATGGCACTCAAAATTAACCTAGAAAAGGCTTTCGATAGACTCTCTTGGATTTCATTGACGATACTTTTTGTATTATTGGAATAAATGATAATTTCAGAAAACTCATCATGGCAGCCATCTTTATTACTAGCATGAAAGTTCTTTGGAATGGTGAACCTACAAATGAATTTACACCAACTCGTGGCATTAGACAGGAAAACTCTCTTTCACCATATCTCTTTGTTCTTTACATTGAACGATTAAGTCACAACATACTTAGTAACATTGATAAAAAAGAATGGAAACCTATTAGCCTAACAACTAATGGTCCTCCTATCTCTCATCTATGTTTTGTTGACGACTTATTCTTTTTGCAAATCTTCTCTCAGTCAAGCTAGGATCATCCAACAATATCTTTCTAACTTCTGCAATGCTTCTGGGCAAAAAGTTAACAACACCAAATCCAAACTTTTTTGCTCCAAGAGTGTTAATATCAACAGAGTCATCCAGATGAGCGATGAAATAGGAATTCCCCTAATTGAGAATCTTGGAAAATATTTAGGGATTCCTATTATCCATAAAAGAGTTTCTAAGCTTACCTTTCCCCCACTGATCGATAAAATTAACTCTTGGCTCTTAAATTGGAAAAGCATTATCTCAACTCTGCTGGGAAGGCTGTTCTTATAAAATCTGTCCTATCCTCTATTCCCAACTATGCTATGCAAACCATGCTTTTACTTGATAATGTCCTAAATGATATGGAGGCTCACTCCTGCAATTTCCTCTGGGATTCTACCGATAGTACCAAAAAACCTCATCTCTTATCTTGGAATTATATCACTAAGGATAGCAAACATAGAGGCCTTAACTTTAAAAAGCTCAAAAGTCAGAACAAGGCCTATATTATGAAACTTTGCTGGGGTATCATTACGAAACCTAATTGTTTATGGGTTCGTGTTCTTCGTGATAAATATAAATGCAATAACCCTATCATTCCTATGATTTGCAAAACTAGCTCTTGCTCTTACACGTGGTCTAGTATATGTAAAGTCTGGGACCAATTCATCTTCATGTGAGTTGGAAGGTTGGAAAGGGAGACCAAATATCCTTTTGGTATGACAAATGGTGTCCCCTTCCTGAACCTCTTATAAAGTACGCATCTCCTAATTCAGATCCTATTCTACATGCAAAAGTCTCAAACTTTTGTACTAGTATAGGTGTCTGGAAGGTGGCCCAAATTTATAGATATTTGCACCATGATATCATCAAGCAAATCATTACCGTCAGACCTTCCCATCTCAATGCTCATGATGATACTATATGTTGGAGGCCTTCTAATGATGGTAGTTTTTCTATCAAATCAACTTACAAGGCTATTGAAAATCATTGCAATAATACCAACTCTAAAATTTGATCCAAAATCTAGAAATGATCGACTTATGAAAAGATCAAAACTTTCCTCTGGAAAGCTGCTTGGGATCTCATACAACCTAAATTCACTTGCTCGGATGGGAGCAATCCTTGTTACAAAATATGCCCCCTTAGTTGCAACTCCTTGGATTCAACTATACAGATTTTAAGAGATTGCAAGACATTAAAAGAGGTATGGTTAAAATTATTAAAACAATCCAAAATTAACACTTTCTTTTCTCTTCCTTTACAGGATTGAATAATTTGGAATGCCGAAAATGATATGGGAAACGCTTGAGCAAGGAAGGCTTCTTGGCAAAGACTCTTTGGTCATGTGTGTTGGAACATGTGGAAAGAAAGATGCAAAAAGTGCCTATTCTGAGGAAGACAATCAAGATAGGGACATTGCTTTCACCAGTATTCAGGATATTATCAACAATCAATATCTCCAATCCAAAATTGAATTTCTCACTCAAAAAGGAGATAGAATTAAAGCTAAATGGCTCTCTCCTAAAGAAGGATAGGTTAGGCTAGACACTGATAGCCTCGTTAATTCTATTAGTACGGCTTCTTATGACAGTCTCATACGAAACGATCAAGGCAACTGGATTAAAGGCTTCTCCAAATATTTTGGATATCACCCAAGCATAGCTGTTGAACTTATGAGCATCTTGGAAGGACTTACTATCTACTGGGTTGAAAAGTGTAACAAAGTTAATGTCTACTCTAACTTTGCTGAAACTCTATCACTAATCCGCAATGAGTTCTCTACCAATCACTCTCTCTCTACCACTATCAACAATATTAGAGATCTTATTTTGCAAGATTGAACTGTCACTTTCGACCACATTTTTAAAAAAGCAAACACTTGCGCTGATTGATTGTCACATGAAGCCTCTATTGATAATTTCAATGTACTTATTTTTGATACTACGCCCCTAGGTTGTAGGGACTTTTTAAACGCTGACATGACTCAACAAGTCAGTCAGCACGGTCTTTCCATGGCCTACCATTCAAGAAAAAAAAGAAAAAAAAAAAAGAAGACATACATATAAATTGCATGATATTTACAAATTTATCAAGAAGTCGCCTTGTGTTACATCCCCATACGCAGAGCCGGAACAATATCAATTCAGGAGACATATGAAGAAAGAATTACTGAACAGATTCAACTTACATTTAGAGTGGTTACATGTCTCTTATATTGACGACTTATTCTATAGAAATAGAACTTTTCTGATCAGAATTTACTCATAAGCCAGCCGAATTAAGGAGAGTGAAATCTAGGAACGTGTCATGATGATTTTTCAGGCATAGAATTGCCATATATATATGAGCCAAATCCCCAGACGGTGATGACCAAAGAGAGGATCTTGAAACCACTCATTGGATCATGCAACAGTATAACAGCAGCAATACTTGTGATGGGTGTTCTTACAGCATTAAGCACACCAGCTAGCACAGTAGAAGCTAAGAAAAGCACAGCAGTACCACCCAGAACTCCCAGTTGAAAAGTAATCGCACTCCAAATGAGAACCAGATAATACGCGGTTCGACCGCCTTTAAAAGATCTTGCTTCTGTTGCCATCTTTTGAAAATCACCATTCACTATGACCCCAATAGTGGTAAACACAAAAGCAAACAGAGAGACCATGACTTGTTGCTCTAGCACAACATGGAAGGATCTTCTCTGTAGTAACTTGATGAAGACCAGTTCTGAGAGCGCAAAAATGAGCCCATGAAGAGCAGATCCCAGAATGTCCCATATGTATCCCATGATGTATTGGCTGTCAGTGATGTTATCATATCTATCTGAACTTGAATCCAAGGCTATGATGGTCATTCCAGCAGTTATCACAACAATGGCGTTTATGATTGAGGCATTGAGCTTGTTCTTCACAATAAAATATCCAAAAAGTGCAGAAAACACCAGGGAGGATGATGCCACAAGTGAAGCCGTAGATGCAGGGAGGTAAGCATAGGCATAAGCATACATGAGGTTATCAGCAGCGCTTAGGAATCCCAGAAAAATGTAGGACAGAGTGAGTTTGAAATTCAGAGGAGTAGGGAAGGTTTTGCAAGCAAAGTATGTAGGGAACAACATCAAAGCGGTTAAGGGCCATCCTGCAACAGCAACCCAGGAAATGATCCACTTGCTCTTGCCGCCATTCGAGTAATAAACACGAGATAGAAGGCTGGAAGCAGGAAATGCTACAAGCATCGCTAAGATGCTGAGAACAAGAAGAATCCAGTAGGAGATTGGCTTTTTCTTGCATGCTTCCACAGTCATGGTTTTAAACAAGCAAACTTGTCCCCACAGAGAAGTTGGAGGAATGATTAGATCGTCCTCCATAGATTCTGCTGAAAGGATCAGTAATTATCAGGAAAAACACAGTAAACAACTCCTCAGAACACCGTTATAAAGAAATGAACACGGCTGTTATACTTTGAGCACAAGAAACATTTTTTTTTTTTTTAGTGAAAGGGAAATTCATTAAGAAAACTGTACAGAAACAAGAGGCAGAAGCCAATTACATCAAAAGCTTAAAAGTAGGAAAAACTTGTGCTCTACCAAAATCCTAACATGTACAAGGAATGAGTCAACAAAGTAGTGATCAGCAGTAAAGATTCTATGGTTTCGAACCTCCCATAATTTCCAGCATATAATGGTAATTCCCACTTTCCAGGAGATGTCCAGCCTTTTACTCTGGAGTGTATGAACAATCCAAGATTCAAGGGTAGTTTTGCAAAATTCAGCATACATATCCATCGGTAGAACTTTTTTTCCATACCGCAGGCGCAAAGGAACAATTTTGGAAAACATGATTTATGTCTTCAACTAGCACAAGAAACTTTTTTAATGAATAAGATAAGAAGTCAACAAAGACAGCCACAGACATTCAATTCAGCCACAGAAAATAAAAAGTTTAAAACATTTGAATACATTAGGTTTAGGTAAGGCTGAAACACGTGCAATTTCCATGCACCAAGGCGGATCTACAGGAAGGACTCTTTGCATTGAGCTGCTGAGGTAAGAACTGAATTTGATCAAGTAAATCTTCTTTAATCCAAAATTTCCAGACTGCCTCGTCGGAGTGTGGCGTACAGACGAATTCAAGCATGTTATAATTCCCAAACCCAACTGATAAAGAAACCAGCACGAGAAAATTCAAGATCACTCGTTTAATGTAGAAGAAAAGCAAAATTTGAACCCAACAGTAGAAAGTATGTTATTTTCATCGTCAAAACACCGCATAAAGTCGTTTAAGTTTCACAAAGTCGTTTGGAAGGTTTTGGATGACACAATGAGTACTGCATCTGCATATTATTTCCATGGGACCCTCGTTTTCGCGATGAAACAACAAAGAAATGGTCTCAAATCTTAATCCATAAACAATTCTGGCTTCCCAGCATATGCAATCCACTAGATAATTCATTACACGAATCTCAAAGCATAAAAGCCACAGATTCGCTGTAAATTATCACTATTTTCTCAGGTTAAACACTGACCGAAGTTCAGACGAAAACTTTTTTTTTTTTTCCAAACAGGTCAACAGTATCCAGAGTCTGCAACATTCATTCTTCATAAATTATAATTAGCAAATACAATCAAAATGCACACAGGGAATCTTTTTCCCCAAAAGTAAAACAAAAGAAAAAAGAGAGAGAGGAAACCTGATTCAAGTAAGGGTTGTTGAATGACGAGGGCCATCAGGAAAAGAGGGTTTTTCAATTCGTAGTGGGAAACATCATCTTGTCGCCAAGCAGACGCGTCTGGGAATCATTTCCGTTTCGAATTTAAAAAAGATAAAATATAAATAAGATGATTATTACAGCATTTCTGGGTTTATTGACTGCCGAAGATGGTGGTGTGGGGAAGTGGATGAGCACTGGGCCACCAGGGACGCCACTGATTCACATTCACTGATTGGTGAGCGCTTTAGCTCCATGAACAAATTTTCGCTCCGATTTGATTTATCTTTTTTAAATCAATAAGATGAGAACTTTGGATTTTTTTCCCCCTTATTTAATTTTCATTTTTTTTTTACTTTTCTCCTCTTGTTAAAACCAATTCTGTTCCACATGTAGTCAGGCGGTAAATATGCTTCTCTCAAAAAAAAAAAAAAAACAAAGAAAGAAAGAAGAAGAAGAAGAAAAAAATTCGAACCTTTATCCCCCGCATTACAATGGACTCGTCCCTACTATTAAACTTAACCTTTGTTAATAATTTTTATTTGAATTTTGTCATATTGTGGATGATGATTTTTAGTTATTTATTCTTCATTGTTTTGAGATTTATGTAATTGAGTGAGAGCGACCCAAACTTTTTAAATTAAATATTCGTATTAAAAAATGTAAAAAAAAAATCACTTCTAAATGCATTGCTCGTGCTAATAAAAATTTTAAAAAATATAATTTTTAATTCTTATATTTTATTCATATTTTATTATAAGTTTATATATTTTTTTTTAATATTTTAAATTCTTACACTTTTATTTTTAAGTATTTTGGATGTTTTTAATATCTCTATACTTTATTCATTTAAGAATTTAAAATATTAAAAAATAAAAATATAAGAATTTAGAATACTAAAAAAAATATAAAAACTTATAACAAAATATAAGTTCAAAAGTTATGTTTTTTTAATTTAAAAACATTAGGTATTTTTTATCAAAAATAACATGATCTGCGGAAGCAAGTTCACTTTCTCGATTGGCGTCCAGGTTCGTTCAATTTTATATACTGCTCATAAATAATTTAATTTTAAAAAAATTAATTATTTGATTTTTAAAATTTTAATTTAATTTTAATTTAATTTTTAAATTTTAAATCATTATAACTCTAATTAAATTCCCCAATTTTGACATTTGCAACTTAATATTCATAATTTTAATCATTTAAAATATTAATTTTATATTTTAAAAAATAAAATTATAAATATTAAATTATGTAAAAGTTTAAGATTAATATTTTAAATTAAAAAATATTTTTAATATTTATAAAGAATATAAATATTAAAATTTTAAAATAATTTTAATCTTTATAATTTTATTTTTTAAAATATAAGTTCTCCTGCTTAAATGGTTAAAATTATAAAAACTGAATTACAAAAATCAAAATTGACAGATTAAATTACAACCAAATTAAAATTATAAGAATTAAATTATATCAAGTTAAAATTTAAAAATTAAATTATAATTAAGTTAAAACTGTGAAAATTAAATGAGTATTTCTTTAGTTTAATTTAGGCCACCCATCATACCCCAACAGAGAATGCCGATGTGTTCCACTAGTGTCCATGAGATCTCTGCAATTTTAATTAGATAAAATAATTTTGAAAAAGTTTTAAATTCATATATGACAAAATAATAATTTTTTCAATAAAATATAGCAAATTAGTAACAGTTTTATAACGCATACAAAGATGAAAAAAAACCATCTACATTTATCTTAATGTAACTAAACGTAGACATATTGTCATGCATGAATCAGCCTAACTCTTGAACATAAATTATTTTGAATAAATTATAATTATTCATATTTAAAATTACTATCCAAATATTATATTATATTTGTTGAATCGCAAATCTTTGTCTTTTCGTCCAAGCCACAGGAGCATGTGATTTTTATTTTGGGCAGCAGAAACGTGCGATCAGAAGATTGACTTTGAAGGATTTGAATAATTCAATGTGATTTCTTTATGAATGGGAATTTTGCTGCGAGAAATCATGCTCCTTGTTTCCATTGTCCAAACCCCCTGGAAGAAGATAAAGCCTGGTTTAACCTGAGACTGTGCACGAGTTTAGTCTGAAATTTAGGTTGACTTGACTTAATGATGATTAAATTAGATTGATCCAATAATTATTTTTCGGTCAAAAGATCCAATCAATTAATTTAAGTTTTTTTAAAACAAAACAAGTCCATATCATGTAAAGCTCTCAGCACTCATCTAATCTTATTCATATTGCACGGAGAAAGAATATTTATTTTAGTATTATTTACAAGACAACTCAATAATTATTATATTTATTTTTATTCTTTTATTCTTATTTTTAAAGTGTGTATATTAATATAAATAAAATTAAAAATTTATTAAATTTTTAAATAGAGTTAATAAAGTTAACAGTTTTCTTAATTCTAATAACAATATTGTAAATGATTTATAAATAGAATTAGATAGAGTATTGCATATAAAATTAAAATCAAGATTGCTTCCCCCCCTCAGGGCTATGGTGATGAGAGAAAATAATAATAAATAGACTCAAATTATATAAATTATAATTTAATTTCTTAAAATATCATGATTTTACTAAAATTTTTAGGGACTTTCATGTCAATAAATTTAAAAATAAAAAGATTATTTTATTTTTATTAAAAATAATAATTTTTAATCATAATTTTTACTTAAAGAACAATAATTTTTATTTTATGAATTGTAAGAGTTGGACAATAAATCACAACTTGTTAAATATAATTTTTATCAGTGAAAAATAAGTTTTTAAAAAAATAAACTCTAGATATAGCTTTTGTTTAAGAAATAACAAATTTTGTTGAAAAATTTATAAAAATTGAATAAAAAAATTATAACTTATTAATAAGGATAAAATAATTTTTTTAATTTAAAATTTATTGATATAAAAGTCTCTAAAGACTTTAATAAAGTTATGACATTTTAAGGGGACTAGATTGTCATTTTCCTTGATAATAATCCATCCATCATGCAATAGTCATAGTGTAATATCTTATCTATCAGTCATGAATAATATTCAATTTGGATTATAATATAAAGGCCCCTTGGTTTGCCTACGTTTCACATTAAATAAAATAAAATTTTAATTTTAAAAAGTTAAAAGTTATTTGGGTAAGATATTTTACACGAAAGTATATTCCAAAAACACATGTAAATAGTGATTGAAAGTAAATTTAAGAAATATAACTATTTGAAACTTTTAAAAAGTAAATTTAAAAAGTAGAATATTATTTGACCATACTACTCTGAGTTTAATATCTTATTCTTTTATTTAAAAAAGTTAATTCATTAAAAATATAATTATCATTTCAATAATAGTAATTAGGTATCAAGTTTTTAACATTACAAATTGAATAATTAATCATGCTAATTTTTAGCATTAATGTATAATAAAAATTACAAATCTTTATCATGATTTTTAAAACTACAAATTGAAAAAGTACAAATAACTAGAGATAAAGTTTTTAGCATTATAAATCAAATTTTATGTTACTTAAAATCTTTATCACATTTTTTAAATATTTCAAATATATTACATTTGTATAATAAAAATTACAAATTATCATAAATTAATATCCTTTTTTACAATTGTACGTTAAAAAGCACATTTTACTATCATAATCAAAATAACTTTTAGTGTATCAAACTAACTTGTGAAAAAATATATCCAAATACAAATTTCATCACAATAATTGATTTTCACTAAACTGACTTTTATGAAATGGACTTTTGGCAAGCTGAAAATCAAACACACACTAAGTTATTGTTAGTTAGCTCTTTTTTCCAAAAAAAAAGGTTAACATCTTAATCTTCTAAAAAAGTTTATATCTTTTCAACTATAATATTGAGTAGAATAAATATAATATTTGATTTATTTAAAAAATTCTTATTGATCAATTACGTGGAATATGATAAAATATGATGAAAACACTTGCATAAAACATGAACAATAATATAGTCTGAGTTGTACCTGAAGACATTGTCTTTAATAGTTATTCCGTCACAAGATAGCAACTCTTCAAGATGAAGTAGATTTTTCCTGTGAAAGGCAGGGACACAAAACAACAAAAGCTTATAAGATAAACTTAGGCAACATCGTATATGAAATTGTATGGCAGAAGAGGAGAGAAAGCTTGAAGCTTAAAGGCTTTTTTTTATTAGAACCTATAGCAAGATGACCTTTTTATAAGCAAAGGCCTTAAAACATCAGGCAATAAAATCATTTTAATCACAACTAAAAGCCCGTTATGAACAATAAAGAGGTTAAGTAAATATTTTTAAGCAGAGGGTTATGATAATTAATATTAATTTATAATAACTCTTTTTGAAATACCTAAGATATTTTATAATATCCAATGAGATAAGGGTGTATTTGAAAAAAATACAAAACATGTCCGACACCTTGTATTTTATATTAAGTAGAGTCTTTAAAAAAAATATCATGTACTGTGATAGGAGTAAATATCTTGTCTACAACCCAAATCTACATCTGGAGCTCTTGACATGGCTAATCATGTTCTAGATGGTTGAGTGCATGTTTGTGTTAAAGAAGTCACTAAAGCTTAGTGTAGAGCCTAATTTACGTAGTCCGAGTTAGTACTCCTGTTTCATGTATCTTACCATTAGGATATTATAATATTTTATCTTGTATATTTCTGTTACTGTATTTACACAATACTGTTTCAACAGATTCTGTATTTCTCTATATATGTACCCCACCTGTGTAGCTAATGAATTCAATCGGTTCATTCATTTTTCACTCAGTTTTTTTATTTGGTATCAAAGCCTACTCACGGCATTTGCCGCAATGAGCTTCTCGTCATCATCCACCACGTCTCCCTCATTTGATTACACTGCAACAGGTTCTCTAATTCTTAAAGCCACTTTCCTGTTGTCTCCTTCCAATGGCTCTGTCAAGCTAGACAGACAAAATTTCATACTTTGGAAAACCATTATGTTGTCTATCATTCATGGCCACCATCTCAATGGGTTCATCAACGGCACCAAACCTTATCCACCGATTTACGTCAATAATGGTAACATGCTCAAAGACAATTTAAATTATGATGAATGGATTTTAGCAGACCAACTATTGATAGGTTGGTTTTTCACTACAATGCAACCAGATATTGCCTCTCAATTC
The DNA here is from genome assembly GCF_029017545.1 of Prosopis cineraria. Taxonomy (NCBI): domain Eukaryota; kingdom Viridiplantae; phylum Streptophyta; class Magnoliopsida; order Fabales; family Fabaceae; genus Prosopis; species Prosopis cineraria. Next base: position 25,363,459 of record NW_026555340.1, on the reverse strand, counting down.
ATGGAGTGCAAAACGTTTGCAGAGCTGTGGCGTGAAATCAAGGTGTTGGTGGGATCTCAATCACGTGCTAGAGTCACACTTCTTCATGGTAAGCTTTAACGAAAGGGGTTACTCAAAATGGATGAGTACTTGTTCAAGATGAAAAATATTTCCGACAACCTATCTCTGGTCGATAATCCCATCTCTACTTCCGATTCAGTCTCACACATACTTGCAGGTTTGGATGGTGAATACAACCCAATTGTCTGTCAATTACTTGACAAGATCGACTTAACATGAGTCAAGCTTCAAGCCGCTCTTCTTACATTTGAGACTCGTCTCAAACAGCTTTAAAATCTGAGCAATTTAAAGTTCTCATACAGTCAATCTTGCCACTAATTCGCATCCCCAGCATAACAACTTCTCTAATTCTCATGGTCGAGGATGTCACTCACAAGGTCGAGGAACCTTTAGTAGAGGAACAAACAAAGTTCGTTGCTAGCTATGTAGGTAAGGTTGGCTTATATGTTGTGACGGATATCCACTTCGCATCAAACACATTGGAAATAATAAATTATATATTTCTGATGGACAATGTTTATAACTTAATGGCATTTTGCACTCTCTTGATATTGATAAGAACTTAATAAGTGTTGGTAGAATGACTGATGATACCATCACTCTGCCTTTGTTGCTACAGCAGACACAGTTAATGACCCTAATTGGTACTCCAATAGTGGTTCCACAGCTCATGTTACGAATGATGTGAATTAGCTTGACGATGCTACTCACTATGCAGGTAAGGGTAGCTTATACATTAGTGACGGATATCCACTTCGTATCAAACATATTGGAAATAATAAATTACATATTTCTGATGGACAAAGTTTACAACTTAATGGCATTTTGCACTCTCCTGATATTGATAAGAACTTAATTATTGTTGGCAGAATGATTGATGATAATAATGCTTTTGTTGAGTTTTACTCCAAGTTTTGTTGTGTGAAAGATGCGAAGACAGGCGCAGTCCTCCACTAAGGGAAGCGTGAAGAAAATGGGATGTTTAAAACTTTAAATTTAGCATCAAATAATACTTTAGTTTGTTATTCTATCTCTTAGAAAAATAAGCTTTTCAGTGATGAACTTAAGGCATGGCATTGTTGTTTAGGCCATCCATCCTTTAGTATTTTGTCTCAAATTTTGCGTTCCTATAATTTTGAAGTTTCTAGTAATGATATATCCTTCTTTTGTGAGGCTTGCAAATTTAGAAAGATGTACAATCTTCCTTTTGATACTTCTACTTCGCACTCAAATTCTCCTCTTGAATTAATACACACAGTTGTTTAGGGGACTGTCTCCCATTGTTTTAATTAATGGGTTTAAATATTATGTGCATTTAGTTGATGACTATATTTGGTACACATGGATATATCCTTTAAAATGCAAAAGTGAATTCAAAGTTGCTTTTATTCAATTTAAGAACTTCGTTGAGAACTTATTTAAAACAAAAATTAAAGTCCTACAGAGTGATAGTAGAGGAGAAATTTAAAGTCTTACAAGTTTTCTCACTTATTGTGGAATTCAAGCCAGGATATCTTGCCCATACACCTCTGTTCAGAATGGTAGAGCTGAACATAAACATAGACACATTATTGAATTGGGCTTGACCATGCTAGCACAAGCTCAAATGCCTCTTTGATATTGGTGGGAATTTTTTCACACTGCTGTATGCCTTATTAATCTAACTCCTACTCCTATACTTACAGGGAAATCTCTATATCATAAACTTTTCAACAAAGAGCCTGATTATAGTAGACTCAAAACTTTTGGGTGTGCATGTTATCCTTGCTTGAGACCATATAACCAACACAAATTTTAATTTTGCTCAAAAAAATGTGTTCTACTTAGATATAGCGAGCAACATAAAGGATTTAAATGTCTCAACTTGAATGGAAGGGTGTTTATTTCTTGTCATGTGGCATTCAATGAATGTGATTTTCCTTTCTCTATAGGTTTTCTTTATGTGGCTCAACCTGTTGTTCGACAGCAAGAAACTACAACTATTATGTTTCCGTTCTACCTCAAATATGTTCCGTCACTTATTAACACTGGGCAACTTGATCCTTTTGACTCACCATCTGCATCAAATTCTTCTGCTCCACATAATGATCGCGACAGCCCCATTAGGCCAACTCAAGACAAGCCCATCCCTCTTATAAGTATAAATCCAACTTTTAATTTGAGCTCGTCCTCCACCTCAGATCTATCTTCTGAGTCTAACAACTCTACACCATCACCTTTGGGTCATCCCATGACAACACAATTTAAGAAAGGAATCTTTAAGCCTTGTTATCCTTTCGTGGGCTCTGTTGTTGCAAAAATTATTGATGATATTGAACCAGCTACTATCTCACAGGCTCTTAAATCTACCAGATGGACTCATGCTATGCAAATGGAGTATGATGCTTTGATTCGAAACAATACTCAGGAGTTAGTTCCACCACCGTCCGATACTAAAGTTGTTGACTGTCGTTGGGTTTTCAAAATGAAGTACAAAACATATGGTTCTATTAATCGACCCAAGGTAAGACTTGTTGCCAGGGGGTTTCAACAAGATGCTGGAGTCAATTTTGGATCAACTTTCTGTCCTATAGCTAAGATCACCACCATTCATGTTGTTCTTGCATTTGCAGCATCCATCAACTGGCCTGTTAAAAAACTTGATATTAATAATGCCTTCTTGAATGATTATATCATGGAAGATGTGTTCATGAGACAACCCGAGGGATTTGTTGACTCTGCACGTCTTTACTTTGTTTGCAAATTATGTAAGGCTTTATATGGTCTTCGACAAGCTCCACGAGCTTGGTTTGCGTGACTTTAGAATATACTACTCAGTTGGGGTTTCTTCAACACATAGAGTAATCACTCTTTATTTATTCTGCATAGTGACAGGTTTATCATCATACTTCTCATATATGTAGATGACATACTCCTTATTGGTAACAATTCTATACACTTGGCTTCATTCACTGCTAAACTAAATGTTATTTTTTCACTCAGAGATCTTGGTGATCTTTACTACTTTTTGGGTTTTGAGATTCATCATGATCCTATTGGGTTCTACTTAAACCAAGCCAAGTACACGACTGAATTGTTTCAACACTTCAACATGCTCTACGCCGCACCATGTTCTACTCCCATGGCAGCTGGTAAGCTCCTTTCAGCTAGCGTCGGTGACCCTTTACATAAGCCAACCAAGTTTCAACAAGCAATCAGAGCTTTACAATATCTAACTAACACCAAACCGGATATCGCATACTCAGTCAATCAATTAAGCCAATTCTTTGCCAAATCAACAACAGCACATTGGCAAGCCGTCAAGCATATCTTCCTTTACTTGAAAGGCACTGTATCGGTGGGCCTCAAGATTTGTCCTATTAGGCGTTCAGAAGTCTCAACTTACTTAGATGCAAATTGGGCTGCCTGTCCTATGGATCATAGGTTCGTTTCAGGCTATCTCGTGTATATTAGAAGAGCCTTAGTGTCTTAGTCTTCTAAGAAGCAAAGCATAGTTGCCTGCTCTAGCATTGAGTTAAAGTATAAAGCTTTAGCTAACATTACCACAGAGATCAAATGGCTAATGGTGTTATTATCTGAACTCAAAGCACTAGTTCCACGAGCTCCCATTGTTTGGTGTGATAGCTTAAGTGCTACTGCACTTGCAGAGAACCTTGTAGCTCATGCACGCACTAAACATATCAAAATTGACGTTCACTTCGTTCGTGATCAAGTCCTTAATCATACTCTTGAGATTGGTTATGTCCCTTCTGCTGAACAAACTGTGGATCTCTTGACTAAGCCTCTGGGAGCTTCATCCTTCATCTACTTATGAGACAAACTTAGGGTTACTCATCCACCTTCTCGTTTGAAGGGGGCTGTTAAAGAAGTCACTAAAGGCCAGTACATAGCCTAGTTTACGTAGTTTGAGTTAGTACTTATATTGCATGTATCTTACTGTTAGGATATTATAATATTTTATCTTGTATATTTCTGTTACTGTATTTACGTAATACTGTTTTAATAGATTCTGTATTTCTCTTTATATGTACCCCACTTGCACAGCTAATGAATTCAATCAATTCATTCATTTTTCGCTCAGTTTTTCTATTATCTGAATTGTGGTTTGCATCACCTCAGTATTGCTTGATGGCAGCCATTTTTTACTTGCTCATACAAAAACTTCAGTTTTGCCATCTTATACTCTCTGCCATGCTAACAATAGAATGTTGCAATAGCATTGCCTTCCTTAAGAGTATTCAAGCTTAAGTATGACATTGACACATTTGCATATATGTTTTTTAAAAGTTTGGTTGACAACAAAATATAATAATATTGTGTAATCTATATAACTGATTTAACTTAATGCGGTGGAGCTTATTATTATTATTATTATACATATGCATAAGTTCGTGTATGTATGTCTCCCTTGTTTGTGCATTAAAAGACTAAATTAGGAGCAAAATTTTTAAAAAACTTAGAAATGCTAGCTTTCTCTTAAATATTAGGTCATTACAATGAAATCAATGCTTGTATAGATATATTTTAAAAAAGTTAGTTTAATAAACTCAAAATTGTTTGGAGAGCAATCATTATAAGCTTTTACCATTAGAAAATAATTGAAAGTTATTCAAAGAAACAAAAATTGTTTTAAAAGTAACTTGAATAGGCCGTCGACAAATAAATTTTTGGAACGAACTTCCTAAAATGAGAAGAAATTACCTAAGTTCACTGTGGAGAAATCGATAAAGTAAACAGTCTTAACTAATTTTTTTTAAGTCTCCACGGTGTGATTAGAGGCAATGACCGTACCACTCGCTCTGACCATATTTTACAAGGTAGGGAAAGAATAATTGTTTAATCATATTTATAAGTTATTCATCCAATCTCATTTTCAATCATTTCATATATTTAAAAATAAATTAATTTTTTTTTCTTAACATCACAAAAAAATAAAACATTCTTTCATTTTTATCTTTAATTTTAAATTACAATACAACTATATTAAATATATTTATCTTAATCAAGAAAATATAAAATTAAAAAAATTATCTAATTATTACAAAGTGTCTTATATTATGGATTAAAAACTTTTAAAAAGTACTATACAAATAAAAATGAAGAGAATATATTGTTGAATTTTATTATAATTTTTTTACTCATTAAATATTGATAATAGAAAATATGTTATTAAAGTGTATATATATTTAATAGAAAGAAAGTAAAAAACTTGTCAAATTTTTTTTTAGGTAGAACTAATAAATTTGAATTTTTTTATTTTTTATAAAATATATTAAAAATAAGTTATATGTAAAATCGGAAAAATATGTGACGATCCTACTCAAGCGGCTTCTCCTAGGGCTGTAGGGATCACAGAGTCACTTGGGAAAAAAAAAAAAAAAAGTGCAGCAGAGAGACAGCTGGGAGGCAACGATAATGAATCACCTTGCCAAAAACCCTCGTCGCTAGACTTGTCTTCATTCATTGGCCCAAATAAAGAAAGTGTTACTCATTCCATTTCATCCCAACGACTTCTATAAATTGGTCCAACAATAATTTTTTTTTTTTAAATAAAAAAACACCATCCCAATTCCCAAACACGCCTGGGACTGAATCAAAGATCCGTCAACTCACGGCAACAAGCAACGACGACACAAGCGTGTCCTGTCTTCCCGTTAAGCGTAACTCCCAAATTGACGGCGACCGTTACCTTGGGTTCGATTCAACTATTCAAGAGAGCTCTGTGAGAGAGTCAATGGCAGTCAAAGACACAATAGAGTCACATTCCACAGAGACCAACCTTGGTCTCTCGTCGCTTCCACCATGCCGCTTCACAGTCACACATCGGACCCTATAAAAAGGCTTTCCTCCCTCTTCCGAACCATCCCCTATGCGGCCATGCCTGAGCACCACGCTCTTCGCCCGCCTCCAATTCGAACCGCTGATCGTCCTGTAGAACCAGAGGATAAACGAGAGGGTCAGGATAAAAATGAAGGACACCATGACGACGACGACGACGACGGTAAGGAGGAAAAGCACCGGAAACGAGTCTGTAAAGAACCGTCTATCGAGTTACGGAATTGTAAGCCTCCGGATGAGGCCGCAGAGCCGCGAGAATCTACTTCAGAAACCCTAGTCGTGGCCTCTTCGGTTGAATCGGTGGTGTCCAGTCAGAGTGCTGGTAAGCTTTAGTTTTAACCGGCGTCCTCACGTTGTTCTTTTTTTCGCTTTCATGTCTTTTTTTTTTTTTTAAGGTCATTAAATGTTGGTTGGTGCCACAGATTTGCAGGCAATCTCTACTACGCGGATTGATGCCAGAGCTGAAAGTAAGGTTAGAGCATCTTTGTTGTAAAATCTTTTTGGTGGTCGTCAAATTTTGGCTTGTTGTCAACGCTTCTCCTTCCTGGGGTCTATGACTTTTTTTTTAGCCAGCTCCCGGTGTTTACGACTTACACAACACTATTTTGAACTTTAAATTTGGCATCTAATTCTGATATACTGGTCACCTTATGGTCATCGTGTGTTGAAATGGTTTACATATCCAATGAGAAATTAAAATTGTGATCACTGAAAGTAGCTTTCTTATATTCGTTGTAAATTTTCACTGTTGGAAAGCCAAAGCGTATGAGCAATTAGTCATTTGGTTACTTCCTGATGATCTATTTCTAACCTACTGTATTCAGTTTACATCATTATAAAGCACGTCCATCTAATTTACTTATATATGGTTTCTTGAGCTCTAAAATAGGCCATTTTATGAATTAACAACCTCTCTCAGGAGCCAAATGGACCTTCAAACAAGGAAATTGTTGTAAGAGAAACATTCCAGGGAGCTCAGAATCAGACAGAAGATCGTTGTGAGGTGACTGTATGTGCAACTCCATTGTCTGCACTATCACCATCTTCTGCTACACAATCTTTATCATCTGTTCCTAGTTCAACTGTACCAGAACAAAGACTATCTCCTCAGAGCGTTAATAATGTGCACGTGCTGGGAGCGGGCAAGAAAAATTCTTCTGGTGGTAAAGCTTTATCTGCTGTTACTGTTGCAAGGACTTCTGCATCTGATGGATACAACTGGCGGAAGTATGGTCAGAAGCAAGTTAAGAGTCCAACTGGTTCTCGAAGCTATTACAGGTGTACTCATTCAGGGTGTTGTGTGAAGAAGATTGAATTTTGCAATCATTCAGGGCTTATGATAGAGATTATTTATAAAGGTCAACACAGCCATGAACCGCTAAGGAAGACTAACACCACTGGGGAAATTAAGTTCATGCCATCTGATGAACCTACTGTAGAAGCCAATCTTCCAGAACAGCCCATTGGAGTGCTCAAAGATGCAGATCCGTCTTCTTCTACGAAAGAACCTCTACAAGATTTACCATGCAATGCTGATAAGAAACGGCAAAATTCATCTGGTCTTAGCGAGAATGGTAAAATTATTTTGAAGGTGGAGCATATTGATGAACCAGAGCTGAAAAGAAGGCAAGTTTGCACATCAAATAAATTTCTTTGGAAGTAAAAAGTTAGACAATAAGTTCTTTTTCAAATCTCATTGTGAAAGGTTTACTAGCATTTGATTTAATGGCCTTCTGTAATCTGGTAACCAGAGTGAAGAATGGTGACTTAACAGACTTGGACTTGCACGTGGAACCTGGAAAGAAATCCAAGTTTGTTGTACATGCAGCAGGGGATGTTGAGATATCAGGTGATGGATATCGATGGCGCAAGTATGGACAGAAAATGGTCAGGGGAAATTCTCATCCCAGGTGCATGCCGATGTGTTTTTGCTTTTCTGTTATGTCTTTATTTTCTTCTTTCACATATTTTGTGGTTTTGATACCTTTGATATCACTAATTAATGTATATGAACCAAGATGATGAAACTTCAATTTTGCTTAATCTAATGGTGTTTAAAATAACTTTTTATATCAAAGATAAAGTTAGATGAACATGATGCATTTATATGCGTTTAAATAGTTTGAAGAAAGACAGATACTTGCAAACATCTTTGTGAATGTCAAACCAGTGGTCGTCTCTTTGACTGACTTTTAACATAGTGTATTTATTCTTATATTTTGGTAATTTTTTTCCTTTTGGTATATGTAATGTTATGTGGGAGGTGGGTTGGGAACCTTAAGCCAGTGCTTTGAAGCACCAGTATCGTTTTCTTTGCAGCAGCCTTTTGACTGAGCGAGCTAGGTCCTAGGTTCTTAACTGTCAAGCCTTGTTAATATTCTGTGTTCTGGATTGCTTTTATGACAGCTCTCATAGTATATTCGTCAATTGGGAATAAAGACAACAAGTTTTATTTTATTAGACGGGGTCAGTTATCTAGATTGCATGATGTCATTGTGCTTTATCTAGCATCAACAGAAAAATGTCTATTGTCCATATTCATGTGAGATTCAATGGAGTTTTATACTGGCTGTTGAAGGCCTGATACAACCCTCCTCTGGCTGAGTTGATTAAGTTTAAACAGTCATGCTGAGAAAGAGATTCCACGCAATACCCTCAATTTGGGAAGCCCATTGATTTTTTTTTTTTAATTGCAAAAGTTATGTCCTACATTTAATTTCTATATCCCTCCATTATGGGTGCTACACCAAAGGAAAGGACACCAGCGATGCCATGATGACCGTTGACCACCATTGGGGCATTGACAACACTGATTAGTGATTACAACGTTCTTTGGAATTTCAGGCAATATGGGTCTGTCTGGTATCTCGAGGGAATATATTTCATCTTCAATATATAAAACACAAAATATTTAATGTCTATTATACTCCTATTATCAGTTATCGAAAGTGACTGTAAAGGCACAAGTATCATTTTTCATCCATCTTCTACTCCCTCGCCATTTCCTTCTCCAACTTTCTGTGTGCCAAATAAGCCCATATGTGTTGTATTTAGATGCATATTTCTGTGCCTCTTATGGATGCAACGAGAGGTGATGATAGCATCATCCTTGTGGCTCGTGGATGCTTTTCCACTAGGCAGCTGTGTTAGGTATCAGCTGGTTTATGCAGTTTGGAGTGTGGAACTTACTTGGCCTTGCATTAAACAAAGCAACCTGGCTGCTAAGTATCAATTATTTTTATACGCTTTTCTGCATGCTCAGGTCATGTTTTCCCACCTTTTCAATGATTATTTGGATCCTATAGTCAGAATAATGAGAGTTTCATCCCTTTTAACAGAGGGAGATACAATATTTCTTATCTTCTGGAGTCAAAGTTGTGTTGTTGGTGGTGTTGTCCATTACTTTCTGCTATGCTGAGTGGAGCTGCTACCTAGTTGTCATGAGAGGAGGAATAGGCTAAGTGATGAAGCAACAATGATCTAAACTGATGTTTTCTTTGAGCAATAAATGCTCTTATTTCTTTATTTGTTTCGTTGCCTTCAAAATCCCCAACCCCCCTTTCTTTCTTTTCTCTTAAATTGGACCTTCAATCTTCTTTCTTCCGTTAACTTCTTAAATTTTCAGAAATTACTATAGATGCACATCTGCTGGATGCCCTGTCCGTAAGCAAGTTGAGACTGCAGTAGATGATCCTAATGCTATCATCATTACATATAAAGGAGCACATGACCATGACATGCCTGTGCCCAAGAAAAGACATGGCCCACCAACCGCTGCTCTCATGGCTGCAACTGCCTCTATCTCATCAAACAATTTGCTCCTCAAGAGTACCGATTTGCAGCAAAACCAACAAAGTTCTGCTCAGTTGTCGGTGGATTCAGAAGAAGAATTAACTGAAGATGCCTCGGACCTTGGGGGTGAGAAAGCAATTGAGTCGGCTCGAACTCTTTTAAGCATGGGTGAAGTTAAGCCTTAGCATAGGTGAATTTTAGGCTTGTTGAATGCATCATTCAGGTATAAGGTGGTTGTATCTCTATAAATTGATTGATAGGTTTCATTTATTTCTCCACCACCCCCCCCCCCCAAAAAATTTTTTTTACCTTTTCCTTTTCCTTTTGTCCTCACTCTCCGTGTAGTCTCTTGGCAAAACCACAGGTGTCGCATATTTGGTTTTACCCTTTTAACCTGTCTAAAACGGATCAGTAGTAGTAGGCTTGAATATAGAGTTGATTGGTACCTTTTTTCTTTTTGAAAAAAAGAAAAAAATTCAATGGTGGGTGAGGTCTGAGAAATAGTATATCGTATCATATACACTCAAAGGCTCATGTATTAACAAATATTTTGGCATGCTCTCATCTTGTGCTTTTTTGGCTCTTCTTTTTGAGTGCGGACCTTAACAAAGATATGTCTAAACGTGGATAGGGTTACTGAGTAAATATTTTTTTTTATTTCATATTTCATAAAACTAGTTGTGCAACTTGATGGATGTGAAAATCAGCACATATATATATATATATATAGTCAACAACTTGTCCTCCTCAATCTTCGTTATTTAATGCATGAAAATTTGTTTAGGTAGTTCTTTTCTGCCGGATGTTTGGGGTGTTAGATAAATCAGACTTGTTGAAAGGTTGCTCTCAAAACCGGTACTCATTTAATAAATGCAGAATTGATACCTATTGTATCGGATTTCTTACTTTCACAAAATGAATATTGAATTGAGATGGTGCTTTTTTTTTTTTTTTATTTGGGTAAGCTTTGGCATTCCAAGTCTTTGGTTTAAATTAATCCGGTTAATGATTTGCAGACAATTTTTTAGGGACAAGTATTTTACTGAGAATTTAATTGCTATTGCATATTTAGTGATTAAATTCAAAATCTCTAGTTAAGCTAGATCAATTGCCTTACTAATTTGATCTAAGCACCGAGAGATAATTATTCAAATTTTATTTGAGTTGTGCGGTTTAGTCATAAAATTCATACAAATTTTTGGAGAAGTTTTTTGAGACCTGGGGCATGGTGGTACGATGTTTGTGGCAAATGGAGCATTCCTCAATCGTGTTTCTACAGCACAGATCAGTGCCCCTGCCATCAGTGCCATGTCCCCTCGAGCAGATAAAGCATTCCCCTGTTTCCCTCCCTGTTATTTTTCCATTTGGCCACGAGGCTGTGTTTGTATTATTCATTAATTAATTTTGGTATAATGATGTACGATATGAGAGCCAATGCAACAGGGGATTGGCATATAAGTCCTACTTGTAATGAATCTTTCAGTTCTCTTTGTTTTAATTATCAATTTAGTTTTTCAAGTTTAATTTTTATTAATTTGATTCCAACTGTTTTTTTAATTATCATGTTAGTTTTGAAGTTTTAAAACATAAATTAACTTTTAAATTAATCTAATGTGTAAAGTATATTAATGAATTGACATTTATATGTAATTAAATGAGAACAAATTAGCTTACAAATTAATTTAATTTTTATCAATCTAATTAATCCTTTGAAGTGCATTTTGTTCTTTTATTTTTTAAAATTTTTTAGTATGTTTACATAAATAGCCATGTTTCTCTTTATTAATCTATATGGCATCAATATTTCCCTATTTATATTAATAAATTTTAACAATATTACTTTTTCTTTAAACAATAAAGACTAAATCGATAATTGAAAAAAATTTTAAAGGTTAAATTGATAAAAATTAAATTTGAGGGATTAAATTGATGATTGCTACAATCTTGACAGACCAAGTGTTTCATTTATCCCTTAGGTGTTAATCAAATTATCATATTATCTATAATTTGAAATTACAATGGAGCCCCGTGACTGGTTTATAGTATTACTAATGATAATTACAAGTTCAACAATTTAGAAAGTGAGATTCTTAATTTAAAGGGTTAGTATAATGAGTAATAAATTAGATTATAACTAATGATTACTACAAATTCATCAGTAACAACTATTAGTTAGAGGGTTAGTATGATAATTTAGAAAGAAAAAATGTTATCAAAAGAGAAAAATCCCTAAAAACTAGGGTACAATTAGCTCATTTTATGAGAGTTGTATGTCAGTACTCTGTCTCTTTGATTATAATTAATAATAATTATAAATCCATCAGTAAAAGCTAATTTTTAGAGGTTTAGTATATTAATTTGAATAGAAAATCTAACATTAAAAAAGAAAAGTCCCTGAAAATTACAGTATGATTAGCTAATTTGATGTGAGTTATGTAAATACTCTATATCGCCTATATTTCAATAACACTTATATGTCATTATCCCATTTATTTATCATTAGGTAATACTAATCCAGTAAACTTTTAATTGTTAAAGGGTTAATGAGTAAATTATTCCCTAAATTTTAGATCAATAATCACCATAGATCTCAACTTATTTACTATATAAATTATTCTCTCAACTTTAAAAAGAGTGCAATTTAACCCTCACTATTAATAAAAGTTAACTCTAACATTTAATTGACAAGAAAAATGATAGAAAAGAACAAAAAATAAAAATAAAAGATCTAAAAATGATAGAAAATGACAAGATATTTTTTATCATTTTCTATAATTATTTATATTTTGTTTATCATTTTTTATTAATTAAAGATCAAAATTAATTTATGTCAACAGTAAGAGTTAGATTGTGGTTTTAGAAGTTAATAAAATAATTTATATAATAAAAAAATTTAAAAATTATAATATTGTTGGACCTAAATTTCAATTAAAATATACTTATTTATTCATTATTAAAATAAAAGAAGTGATGGGATGTGAGAATTGACACTCATGATTTTGACACTTCTTGTGCGTCGACCATAGCCCCCTTTAAACTTGAAGCGGCGTCTCATTAAAAAAATTACAAATCAAATGATTTTTTTTTTGGGCAAAAAAATAACCAAATGGAATTTTAGTATAACACTATAAATCATTCATAAGTATATCATTAACGCGAAACTAATCAAATTATCAAAGTAATATAAATAAATAAAACAGTAATAAACAAACTCTTAAAGATGATAAACTCTGAATACACCCCCCCCCCCTCACAAAAAAAAAAACACCTTATCTTCTTTGCCCCTCCAATCTAAACATAATAAAAGCGATGGGTTGTGCTGAGGTGTTTGAGTGGGCATAATAGTAATAAACATAGATAATCCATAATATCAATAATAGCATAAAAAATTGCCAATAGTGATTTAAAAATCATGTTTAAGTTTAATCATATTTCTTTGTGTTGCTCAAAAAAAAAAGTTTAATCATATTTCTTTTTAGGTTAAATTACAATTAACTAAGGGAAAATGATATCATTGAAATATATAAATGATAATCAGATCCTTCAAAATATCATAATTTTTTTGAAATCTCTAAATACATCTTTTGTATTAACGAGTTTAGGTTAAATAAGTAAATTGCTCTTTGTTTAAAATAAAAATAACAGGTCTAGATTTATTTTTTTATTACTACTTTTATTTATAAATTAAAAAATTGAATAAAAAATCATAACTTTTTACATAAATTTTTTCTTATAATTGATAAATAAGTTTTGAAAATAATAAATCTCAATCACAATTTTTATTTGAGTAACACAACTTTAATTATGTGAATTACAAAAATTATTTTTGGTGTTCATGTGAAAATTCCTTTATTATTGAAATCTAAATTTTAAAAATAATCAATCATAATTTTTATTTAAACAATCATAACTTGCTTTTGTTACGCAAATTACAATAATTGAACAAAAAATAATAACTTTTTATGTGAGCTTTTATCACTAAAGTTTAAGTTATAAAAATAATTAGTTACAACATTTATTTTTGAAATCGCAAATATTGAATAAGAAATCATAATTTTTCACGTAAACTTTTTTTTAAATTTTAAACAAGGGACAATTTAATTATTTAATTTAAAATTATTAATGTCAAAAAGGTACCTAAAAATTTTAGAGGACTTGTAATATTTTGAGGGATCTAATTGTCATTGATATATTTCGATGAGATTTTAATATTTTATTATTATTTTTTTATTAATTAATTAGTTGACCAAAAAATTATTCAAAATTTATTATTTTATGTACAATTAAATTAGCTATTTTAGTGTTTGGTGAGCGGAATAGTTTTATTTGACAAGTGATACAAGTAATTTAAAAATTTTAAAAGGAATCTTCTGTAACCACCAATGAAAAAATAATAAATTTTTTTAAATGTTGATGACAATACAAAGAGTTAATGATTGTAGAGGTTAGATTTAATGAAAAGAGTTAGTTCTTTATAATATAACAAATTTATGTAGAAGAGATGCTCACATTTAATTTAACGCTCGATTGTATTTTGAATATGGTTACTTTTAATAGAATGATATCTAAATAAAAAAATTGATGACCGATTATTATTAAGTTAGTTTTGCTCATTTTTTATATACTCTTAAAATCAATGTCTAATTATTTTAAATAAGGTTTAAGTTGGAAATAAAACAGCTATAAAATTCATTTACTTATTATTCTCTCTCCCTCTGTTTATAACACATTTTTAGTAGTAATTTGATATTTCAAAATATAAGATATTTTTATGAATAAAGTTATATTTAATGAAAGGTATTTTTAAAAAATTATATTTATTTTTTAAAAATAAGATGGTAAAATATATTTATAAATTGGCATGGAGGAAGAATATTTTTAATAAAAGTTTTGAAAATAAAAATAATATTATACACATTTCATTTAATTAGCTTAAGCAAGGTCTCAAAGAGTAAATAATCTGGAGTGTGCATGCGTGTGAGCCAAATCCAATGTACCGGCTCAGCCGGTAAATTACCACAGAAAGAACCGGATTTCCTGGTAAACCCAATCTTTTCACTCTTCTTCTATCGTTACACTCATTCGCTTCCTTGGCCTATTCGCTCTTTGATTCTCTCACTTCATCTTCCTCAAATATTCTTCTTGGTTTTCAACCTTTGTTGTTAGATCATCAAACCCAGCTCTCTCTTTAACGCTCCTCTTATGTCTCCCTGGTAATGGAAGGCCATTTTCCCGAGAGCTTTCTCTGCTGTTTTCTGGGAAATTAGCATGGGAATTATAAAGAAAGGAAATGTGTCAGCCCTTTTTCCTTGTCGGGCGACTGAAAAATTGAGCGCCTCAGTTTGAACATTTGCATTTCCTCTTTGAGGTTATAAAGCTCTCTCGTTTTCCGCAATGAAGAATGGTCGTGAAGTTTCGAGGCTCTGTGGAGTTCATTTGAAATTTACATGAACATGGAATGCAGCCCTCTAGTTGACCCATTTAAAGCCCTAGCGTAGGTCAAAAGGTGAACCCGTCTTACTGACTTTGATGATGTCGTGTTGATTAATTCTACTGGCTTCAGGTTTTCTGGGTTTTGTTCTTACATTAGATGGATTGGGGTATTAGAGGAATGGGGTCGAGTGTTTTGGTTGCTTCTGAATTTCAAGTTTTAGATGGCTGTCACTGTATATTTATGTGATTTGAGGATTTTGAGTTATGTCCCCAAGCAGCTTTGACTACAATGATCTCAATTTGGAGGTAGAAATCTGAGATCTGTTTTAGAGTGGGCGCCAACTGCCAAGACACTGCACAGTGCACACTTTGTGTTGGCTAAAATTTGATAGTGACTCTGGTTTTTATCATTCTGCTATCTTTAAGCGTTTAACTAAATGAAAAATGAAGGTTTCATTGAATTTCACTGTCAGCTGATGGAGCATTAAAATTTCAAGAACTCACCGGGGGGTCACTGGTGTTGGAATACTTCAAGTGATTGCCAGTTTGGAGAGTTCTGAAACTATATTTCCTTTACAAATGTCTGGAGCTCCCAGATTGAGGTCAACAAATGTTGCTGATTCAGAGGCAAGGCCTGTGCTTGGACCAACTGGAAACAAGGCAGGGTCATTGAGTTCTAGAAAACCCACTTCAAAGCCACAGAGGAAGGCAGAGAAATTGAGGGATGAGGTTGCATCAGCCAAAGAGAAAAATACCCACCAATTGTCTTCAAACGTAACTTCCTCTCCTAAGTCACATTCTGTCAGTGTTCCTTCAGTACTCCGCAGGCATGAACAGCTATTGCATTCTAATTTGTCTCTGAATGCTTCATGTTCATCCGATGCCTCTACGGATTCATTCCACAGTAGAGCATCTACAGGCAGATTGACTCGGTCTAATAGCTTAGTTAGTAGAAGGAAACCATTTGCGTCAAAGCCAAGAAGTGTTTCTTCTGATGGTGCTTTGGATTCTCCACCTGATGGTTCACAATCAAAGAAGAGGTGTACCTGGGTCACGCCTAATACCGGTTAGTTATCTTCTTTGACTCTTGATGGGTTCTTGAGGTGGCATTCTTTCTGATTATGGAATAGACCTGGGCAATGATTGAATAAATGAATTGGTTTTAGTTTTTCCCCAATAAGACAATAATTTTTTTGGTGGATATTTTACTTTGCGGTTCTGTTAAATATTAAAAACGACTCTCAGTAATGAGCACACATTTCGCTTTGTTATGTATAAGAGCTAATATTTTGGTTCTCAAGTAACTTGAAGATAAATTTCAGTTCTTCAAGTTTGAAATTGCGCACTACATTAAGAACATAGCTCCATTTGGATTCATGTGTTTCAAAACAGTCACATTAAATATTCATGTATAATACAGGTCGCTAATCATTATTGGAAAATACGTCCATTCAATATGTAGCTTCTCCATAGATTTGAGTTGATGATTTTTTCCATCGAAGAGAAACTTGGGAACTCTAAATAAAACGCATGAACCTGATATGCTAATGGAAGTAGAGTTGTTGTATGTGAGCCAGTTAAATGCCATAGCCATACCTTTGCTCGAAAGTCCTCCAATATAGTTTGATTTGTTACTCTTGAGCTTGACTAGCTTTCAAAAGTTGTTTGCTGACTAAGTTCACCTATTGAAAATTGAAATCAGAACCGTGTTACGCTGCTTTCCATGATGAAGAATGGGGAGTTCCAGTACATGATGACAAGTATGTTAAACACAGTTTTAATCATGTTATCAACATACCTTTCCATGTTGAATATTTTGCTTGACATTCTATATCTCATGCAGGAAACTGTTTGAACTTCTTGTACTTTCGAGTGCACTGTCTGAACTCACTTGGCCAGTCATTCTGAGCAAAAGGCACATTTTTAGGTATTGTATTTCCTTGTTAGAAGTCCAACATTGCTTCCTTTTACATCTAGCCTTGATATATAGTGGCTGCCACAAACTTTTTAACCTCAGCTGTAGGAAACTCTTCACTTTGTCCTTTTTATTTTTGCTAACAAGAGTTTTTGCAGGGAAGTATTTGCAGACTTCGATCCATTAGCTGTCTCAAAATTGAATGAAAAGAAAATGATTGCACCAGGAACTACTGCAAGTTCCCTTCTTTCAGAACTTAAATTGCGTGCTATAATTGAGAATGCACATCAAACATCAAAGGTAGATTATTATTTCCTCTTGATTTGCGAACCTTTGTCTCAGAATAAGTGTAACTCCTGGGTTTGTTGGCAATTCTTTCTTTTTTCCTGGACCATTGGAAAAACTAAAAGAACCATGAGATATAGGTTTATGGTATTTTGCTGTAATGCCTTGGGAACTGATGTTTGAATGCAATCCCATGCAATATTGTGACTTTAACAGCTGGACTAGGTTGCAAATCATAATTCTTTATTGCTAAATATGAATATAAAATATGATCCTAGGGTCCTGTATTAATGCCTTTTTAAGTATGGTGGCCTTATTTCTTTATTTATTTTCTGTATTGATCTGCTGTTGTCACTTTTATATGCATGACTGTTGTCTCTTAGGATGTTTTAAATTCTCAGCATGATCAAATGAAAGAAGCTTTTTTGGCTAATGATCAAATGAGTGGCTTATAATTGGTGTCCATTTATGATTTAATCTGGTAGATTAGGTAATAAGGTAATTGAAATGGTGAACGTGATCCTTTTTAAATTTACATGACCCATGTAGGACGAACCATGTTATAATCCTCCGTACATCCTGAGCTTGTAGTAGTCTAGTTTACAAAGTGATATGCAACCTAATTATTTGGATTCTTTATTCTGCCAGCTTGCTTTGCTGGTGTGACCCGGGTCCTCTATCAGTCATGATACTTTTTCAACTATCAATCCCTACACTGCTTTCTTTTTTTCTTTTCTCTTTAATTGAACTGCCATTATTGCATTGTAGCTATTATTGTCTCTTTACCTAACTTTTTGCAGGTTTTACTCATGGCAGGTTGTTGATGAATTTGGGTCATTTGACAAGTATATATGGAGTTTTGTGAACCACAAGCCTATAGCTAGTAGATTCCGATATCCTCGACAGGTTCCTGTAAAAACTCCAAAAGCCGATGTGATTAGTAAAGACCTGGTAAGAAGAGGATTCCGTGGTGTGGGGCCCACCGTCGTGTACTCCTTCATGCAGGTAGCTGGGTTAACAAATGACCATCTCATCAGCTGCTTCAGATTCCACGAATGTATAGCTGCAGCAGAAGGGAAGGAAGAGAATGGCATCATGAACAATGCTCGTGAACAAAAGGAGAGTGATAAAGTGATAGAATCAGATCTGTCCATTGCCATTGATGATTTGAGTTTCTCCTCAGAATGATGGTTCCACTGTCTTGGCTGACAGAGCCTCCAGGTTCTATCAGCAGTGTCATCCTGTCCACTGATTCAATGCTAGCCCTTAGATTGAGTAATGATGGAGGGTAATTTGTGTATAAATTTCATATTATTCTCCCTGAACTTGATTATGATGATGGATTCTTAGATTGTAGATTTTTACTAAAGCTCAAGTGAATGAAATCAACCCTGTACCTGTAATGTTGTATGAAGCTTCTTCAGGCAGCCTTTTAAACTGGTGTTACTATTTTCTGTACAGTTAAAGCAAGTGATTATAATTTTCTTTCAGAGACGCGGAAGCAGGGATTCAATGAAATTCTGAGTTACACATTCCTCAAGAATCAAGATAGTTGCAAAATTTCTTAGTTATATGCAATGAACTAATAAAAATTCACGAGGAAGAATTTGGGACTTCATTATCATTTTAGTGAAGGATCTTTAGCTTACACTATGCAAGTTGGCAAGTGCTTAAGTATTACAATAAATTTGAATGAAAATAAGTGCAATATAATATTTACAAGCTAATGAAGATTGATGTAGTCAATAAAGATGAGATTTATATCCCATAAGAGTATAGATTCGAATCTTATCATCGATGGGATAATTTTATTGGTGGATGATAAGTGAAAATTTTTACAAATGATTTTTAATTTGTGAGATTTTTCTCTGCTCTAGCCAATTTTTACAACTCAATTCACCGAAAAATTTTAAATATAAAGAAATATGCAAGAATATTTCTAATAATATTAGTGATTGGTTTCAAGTATGAGGTGAGAGTGTGGCACAAGGTGATTGTGATTTAGGGGTGGGGCAAGAGGGGTTTCCCCATTAAGGACTTTAAATTTAAAGTGTGCTGGACAGCTAGAGAAAGAGATGGCAATGATAAAACAGATGGGGTTTGTGTTTTCTTGTCTGAGTACTCCTTGTTGATGGACAAGCGTGCACCATCTTGTTTCTGGATCGCCAACAATTAAGGCATTTCTTGGCCACTATTCAATTGTCCCTCTGACACGCGCCCTCTCCACTTTCTTCGTCTGTAATTTTGTGAACGCTGTGGCCATAAGGAAATACTTAAGCCGTCAAAAACATTTGAGTGATAGAAACTCGGGTAGTAAAAATGCGATGCGATGTAGGAAAAAGTTTAAAGTTCAAATATTCATGATATTTGAAAATAAAGAACTTATTTTGTGCTTGTAGAGACAGCTAATGAAGGATTTGCACCCCATAGCCGTAGCCCATATAACTACGTCTATAAACAGAGATGAAGAGAATACATTTTGAAATTGGAATGAAAAACAACAAAATCAAGGGAACGAAACCAAAAATGGAACTCGTGTGGCCCTATTAACAGCGAATCGCTTTTTTGTTTTTTTTTTTACCAACACAGTGAAGATTAGTTTATATTTCCACAATGATAGTTCAAAATCAAAATGCGTTTTCATTAAACTGAAACATGAATGGAAAATCTGGAATCCCTAAAACGGCAACAAAAAATCTAAGGTCAGGCATTGAGTATACAAACATTCGAATACAAAATAAAGGACTGTAGAGTGTAGACCTCGACCAAGACACAGGACAAAAGAACACCGCAAGGGAAGATTCTTCCAACTGCCACCAGTCACCACCATGCGATAAATAATCATTGCAGCTACAAAATCCGAAAATGACATCTGCATGGATTCAACATAGAGGAAGCCACACAATAAATAAATAGCATATTATTAGCAGTAATAATTTCTTAATCTTCATGCTCTCTGTTGGCTATGATCACAAGGTTATTAGCCATTAATTTTAATTATAATAACGGCTACAACCAATAACTTGTATTGAGATGATTTTGATGCCGAAAATAGTGCTCAACTTACTATAGAAAACTTAGAGTAGAAGTAATATACAATGGCCTTGACAAGTTAATCCATAACTGGAGCATGCCCCACTGGTGTAGCTTTCTAAGGGCAAGAACAAGGGGAAAAGACTCTAAGCTAACTATCAGCAAGGGTACAGCTAATTAGATTCAGTTAAACAGAACGGTGAATCATAATACAAGTATCCAGCAATATTGTTTCTCGGAAGGGAGTTTAAAATGCAAAAATAAACCGCTTTAGATACAAGAGGAGCTTACCCAAATCAAATAGACCTTCCGATAAGGAGGCTCAGAACAGGATGGACATTTTTATTGAAAAAGAAATAATTTAAAGTGAAACAAGAAAAATAGAGATAAAAGTAAAAGATATCCTCCAGAAGCAAAAGAACAGGAAAAAACGAAAGAACCAAAGGACAAAAACTTAACACACCAAAATTCAATTCCTATTTTCAATCTCTCCAGCAATTTTGTTAAGTCTGTTGGTGGTATACTAGCATTTTGGCCATTTGGGTATATTATTTGAACATGGGAAAGTGTGAGAAAGCAAAAAAAATTAATAACACGGTTGTTTAAGCCTATTCTTTCAAAATGAAAATGTGGATGGCGATAAAATAACACTAGTCATAAAGCAAAAAACAAAAAAAAAACAAAAAAATTTATCGATATCGCATGCATACCCCAATAGACCTCTGCCTGGCCAAGTTCTAGGTGTGACAATTAAGTTGATCATAGCACCTTGCCTCATGATTGCAACAGGTATTGCATGACCCAGATTTGACTGAGCCTCAGAAGCCAGCCTTTGGAGCAAGTTATCCCCAGCTTCCACGCTGCCAAATTTCAAAATTTGATCTCCAAGTTGTAATCCATCCTCTGCAGCCGGTGATGAATCAGATATCTCATCAACCATCGCAAATGGTATACTAACAACCACATCCACATCCATGGAATTGGAGGAATCTCTCAGAAGAACATTTTGCACTGATGAGCCTGACTCAACAGTTGATGAAGTCTGAGCATTAGGTCCATCTTCATCACCTTGCAGAAAGGAAAACATTTAATATGATTTAGTATATGCCATTCATTATTGTTATTTAGAGACTTGGAGTAATTTTAGGTCCAACTTAGGACACGGGAAAGGAAGAAACGTAACACAAAGAACTTCACATTTCAAAACGTTATAATTTTCCAGAAACTTATTTAACTACAAAATGCTAGGAGAAATAGTCATCTTTGCTAACGTTGAGAGATTGCTTAATAAACTTTTGGTATCTTTGAGGCAGCAAAATTGGCCAGCCAGCTTGGAAGTGTTTGTCAATGCATTTTCAAGGCCTTGGTCAATGGAGGTTCAAAAGACCCTTCAACATTTTATCAAAGATTTCTTCCTTATGCCTCTTATGGAATTAGGGCACCACTAGTTGTAGATTGAGATACAGACACAGAAACATGCAGGCCCTGACCTGGTCGTGGTGGTAAAAGTGCAGCTCATGAGTTCTTACAGCATAATCTAAGGAAATATCACCGTAGAGAAACTACTCTAGATGAGTTAAATCAAAGAACAGCTATTTTTCAGTCACAGCAGGAAAAAATTATACACACACACATTATTTTATCGGTGAATTCAAGTCTCTTGTATATCTTTCACCATATCTTCACTCACCAAAGTGAGAAGCATCATATAACCACTGGGAAAAAAGAATACACCTTATGAATCATACTTGTACGTGGGGGAGTACAAAATATATTATCTTCAGGAACAAAGTTCCAGAAGGCAACATCAATAAGAAGCCATAGTTACCTCTCAACAAATGGTATAACAACATTCATTACTTGGTGGAAGCGTACCTGAAACTTTGAGGAGTGACGTTTTATTTCCAAGTCTTGCTGCATGCAAAATTTGTATGTTTTGATTTATTTTCTCACTGATCTCCTTGTGATCATTACGCAGCTCTGCATGGATGAGGAGGGGGAAATAAGGGTTAAAAAAATGGCAGGACAATGAAGTAAAACCAACGCTACTCTAGCTCCTATCTTAAAGCCAATTAATTTATTACATCACGACATTCTGTAGCAAAATTATGCTATTCGATGTGATGACCAACTTTAGGCCCAAATGTCACTCGAGGTAGCCCTTCAATTTGTTGAAATGCCACATGTTTATACAATTATTCATCAAAAACAAATACTGGGAACGGGATTCATACCAGAAAGACGACGTCGCTCGGCACGAACAACTGGAATGTCAATATCCGTTCGAGGAAATCCCTAGAAAATTGATCAACTAATTAACACTCTTACACGGTGAAGATACTTCAAATTCCTAGCAAAGTATACTGAATTGCAATAATTAGTCATCGAACACCAAATAGGAGGCGCGAAAATAAAGTATATAACCAGAATCGAAAGAAAACCTCAGAATCAACGAGATTGCCGGAAAGCCCGGGACCACCAGGTTGATTGAGGCGCTCGATGATTGCGTTCATCTCCACCTCTATCGCAGCACGTTTGTCCATAAGAGACAGCGTCTCCGCCTTCACGTTCGTTGCCACCATTTTCTCGAGAGAGCGTTCAACCGATAAACTTCTTCTTCTTCTTTTGCTCCTTCACCGTCGCAGAGCGTTGAAGTCGATACCACGCTAAACTGGAATTTGTTACAGCCTTACCGCGTTCCGCTACGCTTCGGGGACTTTAGACGCCCCCCCACCCCCAACCCTTTTGTTTCTTTCTTTCTTTCTTTTCTTCTTTTCTTTTCAAAACGTTACATTTATTTGTACATGGCTCCCGTGGAACAATTTATTTATAGAAGCAAGATTTAGAAATTACAATCAATTTTTTTGGACTGAATATAATTTAAAATTATGGTATAAAAGTAATACTTTTCTTACTATAATATATAATCAGTTAACTATTAAATATATAAAATTATAATTATAAAAATTAAAATAAAATTGTAAATTACTAATAAATTAGTTTTAACCAATTAATGTTAAATTTTGACAGTGCGTATGATTAATTTAATTATTAGATATTTTAAATTATAATTTTAAAATAATAAAATAATAATTATAAATTATTGATGAAATAATTATAAATAAATAGTGCTAAACTTTGTCACTAATATGTAATCAATTTGACTATTAGATATGTGAAATTATAGTTATAAATTGTTGAAGTGATAATGTAAATAATTAATGAGGTAGTTATGTACAATTAATATTAAATTTGTAATGCATGATCAATTTAACTATTAAATATATGAAGTTAAAATAATAAAAAGTTGGAGTGATATGTTTAAATTACTGATGAAATAATTAAAAATTATTTAATTAATATAATGTATGTTTAATAAGAATACTATTGTCTCTGCACTCTATTATGGACATGGTTTTTTGAATTTTCTAAAATTTATTTGTAAATATATTTTATGACATCTATATATAATTTTTCTTTTCTTTTCTTTTCTTTTTTTGAGCAACTTGCTTGACTTTTCATTCGTGTTTTGAAATTTTATAAATTTTATCCTATTCATAATAAGACTTATGAAATTTTAAGAAAAAAGGGAATTGACGTTTACAAGTGATATATGTAATATCATGAGTTTTAAAAACGTTTACAAGTGATATATGTAATATCATGAGTTTTAATCCCTTAATTAATTAAATCTAATTAGGGTAATTAAGTAAATTGAAGTGGTTTGTGGCTAGAAAGATCTAATAATCACATTTGATGCTATTTTAACCCTAGTTGTGAGTCCAGTATGGAGGCGGATCACCTAGGCATCAAAAAGAGAAGAAAAGGAAGAGTTAAAGTTACTGTGCCACACGCCGTGGCGCGTAGATCGTCCGCCACGATGCACAGCCATTTCTGAGCAAGGGAGGACCTCTCTGTGCCATGTGCCATGGCACATAACCATTTTCTGCACTTTATCAGACGTGAAATGAGATAGAAAAATAAAGAAAAGAAAAGAGAGAAAGGAGAGGCATGCTAATGTTCTGTTAGAGTTTACTTGGGAACTACTTTAAGAGTATTTTAAAGGTTACAAACACCCAAAGTAAGTATTATACTCATCAATCTCTCCTTTTTTTTAACATTTATGAGTTTATGATTAGAGTTTGATAATGAAAGTGGGATTTTAGTCCATATAGGTTATGAGTTCGAATTTGTTGACTTAAATAAAATTAATGGGGGTAGATTAGAGTATCTAAACCTAGGTATAATGAGTTTTAGCGTCTTGAGTTGTTGGGCACCATTAATATCCAAAAATCCCATTTATTATGGGTGGTTGAAAGTTTTGTGATGCCATGAATGAGAATTTAATAGCTCGCTAATACTATTGGGGGCTAAAGGTAACTATTAAACCCAATGGTTAGGTTTCACCTTTTGTAAAGTGAAGATTGGGCAATTTAGAAGTAAAAATTGAAGGTTCAAATGTTTGAGTTTGTTATATTGATGAAATTCAACTTCGTTAATTGTAGTTTTGGCTCTTGGTCACCTATTGAAGTGAAAATTCAAACTTGAAAGCTAATTGATTGAGGAGTAAATCTTTGACCTTTCAAAGGTTTGAGGTAATTTGGGAAAAACTCTACTTTGGGTAATTGTATGTTACTTGATTGTTAAATGTGAATGGTGAATGTTACATGCATGAGATTGATTTTTATGTAAAACTATATATTATTTTTCAATGAATGTATGAAAATTTGATTGAGTATAATGCTATTTTGACTTGAAATGCAAAATGCAAAGTTAAAAGGATTTTACTGTGAAAATGCTTATGTTTTGAAAAATGAATGTGATGATGAGTAGAGATATTTATGTGTTAGTAAGGAAATGAATTTTGAGAAATGATGAGAATGCACATTTAGGTAGCGCAAGGTCGTGAACCCAACATGGTGGTCGTAACAGTAAGTAAATGAAAGCGAAAAAAGTATACTCAAGTGAGTAATGATTATGGCATGATCAGTGGCGGGAGTTCGCTTGGGGATTGGGAGTAGAGAAAAAAATTTATATGATAATTAGGCTATCCTTCGGTGCACGAGGGCTATAGCCTTATCCCACTATTTGTCGAGGGACTAGAACCTAGCTATCTCCACCAATTTAATGAGGAGAATAACCTAGGGTATGAGACACCCCAGGGATTCAAGAATGGGAAAAACCGTGGTTCGAGAGTGAGTCTTGTGATTTTGGCTGGGTCACACTTTATGATTTGTGAGTTTGGGTAATCCAGTTACACTGATAGAGCCTTAATCAATTTTATAGCTCACGGTTTCAATCTGAGAAAATAAAGAGGATATAAGGTTGGTTGATCATTACTTGAGTAAATATATGACGTGTCACACATGCTAAGTGATGGCAGATCACGAGAATAGAGGTTATGTCACATATATGAACATATGGTGATAATGTACCTAGTTACGTGAGTTAAAAAAGCTATATAATGATAAATGGTAAATTATAATACATGTGAGTTTGATTTGCATATTTACTCTCCTTGTGCATGTATTTGTTTTATAATTGATATATAATGGGTAGGATTAATCTTAGTTATTGAGTGGCTAGACTCACCTCTCTTATTTAATACTTTTCAGGCTCTATCTCTGGTGTTGAGAGGGAGAAGACTAAAGAGGCGAGAAATTAGCATATTTCTACTTTATGCCTCTAGTTTAACTTTAACTGTGTAATAGTATATGGCTTGTCAATTCTAGAATGCATATTACTTTACTTGCACTATTTTGGTTGTTGAAAATGTTATAATTGCATTTTGAGCCATTAACCTTTATGTATGTTGACATATATATGTTTATAGGGTCAAAATACTAGTACAAGTGTAGAAATGAAGATTTGAACATGTTTGAATGATTTGAGTTAAATGCACTGGCAAATTACCTCCCCCTTTATTTTTGGTAAATTGGGGTTGAGGAGTGAATTTTAGTTATATTGATGTTTCGATGCTTATGACGTGTTGTACTGGTAGTCTTAAATCTATTGGACATGGTCTAAGTGTTAGGAAAAGTTTTTGGCACTTGTTGATGGTTTTGGACACCCATTTTATACAAATGTTGAAAAGTCGTCAAATTATGTTTGGGTGTTCAACTTTCTAGTGTGACTTATTTTGGAAATGAAATCCATATCATTAATTAGTTCATGTAAAGAGCTCTCTATAGACACTTAGATTACGGACGTCAGATGGAGAATTGAGGTGAGTTAAAAGTTCCCCCGATTCTGCTGTCAAATGACAAATAGAACCAATGAAAATTCATGCAACACGCCACGACGCATGGCGCCTGAGCTGCGGCGCTGCATCGCATGACATAGAGAACAACACGCCGCAGTGCAAAGTGCGTCCGCTGCGGTGTATTGCTCTATATTTCAGTATATAATTTATTTTCAAACGTTTTCAACTTCTTTCACTCCTTTGAGGCATCCTATGCTTCCGAAACTTATTTTTACCTTGATATAAAATATTTTGATCAATTTTAACTTATTTCTATTTAGAAAACTTGGAATCCCTTACTTTTGAATCAAACCTTTGTAATTACTTTTTGAGCTAATTCTCTGATTACCATGTGTTTCATTAATTAATTGTGTTTAGTGGAGTGAAAACGTTATAATATAAATTTAAAATTAATTTATATAAAAATTTCCTGAATTTTTTAGTTTTACATTGTTAAATTTATATAGATATATTAATTTACACCCAATGTATTGATTTGGAAGAGAAATTTCAGGCCTATTTGGTAGCCTGTTTTGGAAACAGTTTTCTGTTCTTTATAACAAAAGAATAAAAAAATTTGTTTGATAATGCATTTTTTAAAATTGTTTTGGATAATAAAAGAATAAAATATTATTCTGTAGACTAGAAAAATAGAAATAACTTTCAGATATTTTGGGATTATTGTTATGGAAAACGAGAAAAAAATGAGAAAAACATATATTTTTATTATTTTTTTATTTTCAAAATATGTTTTTACAAAACATCAATTTTTAAAATAATAAAATAAAAATAGTTTCAAACAGTTCTTTCATAGTTGGAAATATAACCCTATGTGCAGGATGGGCGGTCCTTTAGGTAATACTAAATTTTCAATGAAAATATCAATATTATAAATACAAATTGAAATTAAAAAAAAAATCTCTCAAGTAGAATAACCCTTCACAATCACAACGATAAATCTCATTCTACTTGTGAAGTTTTTCAATATGACATTGAATGTGATTTTTTAAGTTTTGAATTTTATACATACGAATTCTCTAATATTAATAGTTTGATTGGTTTATTTTTTTAAGAATAGTTTTTTGTTTTCAAAAATAAAAGAATTAAAAAACTTGTTTGTAAAAGTATTTTGAATCTAATTATTTGTAAAATTGTTCTCATTTTTTATTTTTAAGGAAAAAAATCTTAAAGCTATTTTCATTTCATTTTTTCTAGAATACATTACATTTGATTATTAAAAACTACATTGATTGTAACTACTAATAATTATTATAAGTCATCACCATTAATTGTCAATGACTATTACTATTTGGCCAAAAAAAATTGACTATTACTATTGACCAATTTTTTAATTTTAAAACTATTTTTAAATTGACACATCCAAAGAAATTTTCCTTTTATTTTGTTTTAAAAAATAATTCTAAAATTTGCATTGCAAAACCGTTTTTGGAAACAAAATATAGAATAGGAACTTAATATGCCCTAAGTTATTCATAAATAACCATGTTTCTGTCTTAAATAATAAAAAACAAAGTCATGCTCAAAAGTTTATATAATTAAACAAACTACTTTACCATCCGTTTTGTCAATTTTTTTT
Organism: Prosopis cineraria; assembly: GCF_029017545.1. Taxonomy (NCBI): domain Eukaryota; kingdom Viridiplantae; phylum Streptophyta; class Magnoliopsida; order Fabales; family Fabaceae; genus Prosopis; species Prosopis cineraria. Next base: position 25,335,265 of record NW_026555340.1, on the reverse strand, counting down.
AAAAAATATTATCACTTTCTCTGTGTTACAAATAACAAAATTTTTATGTCAAACTTTAGTAAAAAAGTTTGTGTTAATTTTGGACATATTTGATTTCTATTCTATTTTTTTCTAAAACTATTTTGTATTATAATTTTTAAAACTGTCTTTTAAAACAAAGCAAAAATGAAAATCCATTGACTCATGTTAATTTAAAAGTAGTCTTGAAATTAAAAAAAAAGATTGATAGTAATAATTGCTGGCAGTTAATGTATTTATGATAGAAATTAATCAAATTAAGTATATTTTTTAATAATTAAATATAATGTATTTTAAAAATAAAAAATAAACTAAAAATAATTTTAAAATATTTTTATATTTTGTTTTTAAAAACAAAAAGTGAAAATAGTTTTGAAAACAGTCAAATTCAAAACACTTAGTCAAAGAAGTTTTAAAATTTTTTATTTTTAAAAATAAAAAATAGTTTTTGAAAGAAGGAACACAAACATGCCTTCATTTTTTTTGTATTTCTTGTTTTCTTTCTTTTTCATTAACATTAGATTTGATTTTTGATTTTTATTTTTTATTTTCTTTGAACTAGATCATATCGATTCTATAAATCAAATTTTATATAATATATACTTAACTTACTTAATTTAATAAAAATTAATGACTTTAATCAAGTTTGCATTCAATATAAATTTATAAATAAATTAGCATGATTTTATGATTCAATAAATCAAATTTTATATAATATATACTTAACTTACTTAATTTAATAAAAAATTAATGACTTTAATCAAGTTTGTGTAACACACCAAATTTTTTTTTTAAATAATTTAACTCAACCATAGTTGGGTTACAGCCACCCAACACATTTTTATATTAATAATTTCGATATAAAATATTTTATAATTTGCTTCAACTCACACACTATAACATTTCAGATAAATTTTTACCTCCCACATGCCATTAGGCTAAATCACATTTGTCCATCCTTATACTCCCAACAAGTAAACTAAATCATATTTGTCCATCCTTATACTCCCAACAAGTAAAATAAGCAATTTAGTCAATTTTCAACACAAGTCAGTTATTTGGCCTTATAATCATGTCATTTTAACCAATCCAAAGTAAACCAAATATTAAAATTACAGTCATCCAAATTGTACCAAAAATAGAAATAGTTTGAAAGGCATGATTACATTTATATATTCATATAATTGACAATAAACATAAAAAAGTCCTAATATTGGCAATATAACACATTATAAATCATAAATTAAATACCCAAAAGAGACAGTGGATCTATACCACTAAGCCTCTGGGACTCCTCCACGTGTCACTCTTGGCTCTTCTCCTGAAAATTGTTAACCACATAATGAGACTCAAAAGTCCCAGTAACCAAAGCCAATTTATGATAGTGTATACAAACAGTTAAGTGTGTGCTTACTAAGTGAGAATTAAAAATAATATAATTTCAACAAATATATAAAATATTACAATACACACAAACAACCATCCTTATATCCCTCCATTAACCTCGAGCCGTAGCCCTCACTCGGTGCTAAATTACCCGGCCAAAGGTAGATTAGCCCGAGCCCTTACAAACCACCTATTGAGCTCCAATAGGGGCATACCACGTGGCACATAAATACAACAATAATAACAAATCTCCCAACACCTCCCACAATAATCAAATAAATTTATAATAATATTGCACAATTATATAATATTACAAAATTTATAATTTTCTCAATAATCACCCAATTAACAAGAAGTAACACTAATCACAAATTAAAAGCATGGTTACCTTGTGGCTTTTTCAATAAATTATTCCTTAAAATTTCTCTCTCACCACAATCTTCACCAGTAATACAATCTACAAATAACATATTATTTATAAATATTAGTTTCACTTTTTGAAACTAATAAAATAATTCTAATAATAGAATTAAAAATATAACATAATTCTTAATCTCAATCTTAATACAAATCTATAGTTAATACTATTAAGTATAATTTTTAACTCCTCTTTTAATTATTAATAAACATTAATAATCTAAAAATCAACTTCTAAACTAATTTCTATTATCAAAATTTTCTTTTTATTTTATAAATTCGCACCTAAAATACTCAAAAATTAAAAATTGAGTCTTTAGCTTAGAATCATAATCTTATAGCCATAATAATTCATTTCTCATCCCAAATAATCATCTAAACCTCCATAAATCAACATATATTTTCAGATCTAGTCTAGAATTTGATCCATAAGCTACAAATTCAAAGATCACCAATAAATTTATACTCTAGAATATTTATTATACTACTAACAACCTCAAAAACCATATTTATTCAACATAAATTCATCCCTCTTCCAGATCTTAAATTTTCTATCACTACAAACTCAGAAACCAAAGAAAAAGGATGACTAAGAAAAAATTTTAGAACACTTACTTAGTTTTGAAAAGCTTAAAATCACACCCTAAATATCCTATTAAAAACTCTTACCTTAAAACCCAGCACCGGTGAATTTGGCTCACAGATGCTCTCTCTGCCGAAGCTCACGCACGAAAGAAGGAATGAAGAAATGAAGGAACAGGTGAGTTTTTATAAAAATTCAGTGGGTCCCACATTTTTTTTAATTATTTTCTCTCTCTTCTTCTTCTTTTTTTTTATTATTTTATTATTGTTACTGTTGAGGCGGCGGACGAAGCAAATTCGTTTTCTTCTTCTTCTTCCTTTCTTTTTTGCATACCTTTTTTTTTATAATAATAATTTAATAATTTTTTTAATTAATTTTTTTTTAAAAAATTTAATTTAGAATTATATCCTAAGTTAGATTTAATGATCATTTTCTACTAATTTATTTACCTCTAAATATTTTTTTTAAATTTCTATTAACCCAAATTAACTATTAAAATTTATATTGGGATATTACAGTTTGCATTCAATATAAATTTATAAATAAATTAGCATGATTTTATGATTCAGAAATGTAAAAAAAGGTAAACTTAGGGTCTATTTAGTTTCTGTTTTCATTTTTTTGTTTTTAAAAACTACTTTATAATATAATTTTTAATTTTTTAAAATAAAATAAAAATTCATTTAAGTATGTCAATTAAACAATATTTTTAAAATTAAAAAAATGGGCTGACCGTAATGGTCATAACAGTTAATGGTTATCATTAATAATAAAAATTAGTTAAAATAACTATAATTTTTAATAATTAAATATTATATTTTAAAAATGATAAAAATAAATAAAAAATAACTTAAAGATATTTCTACTATTGTTTTATAAAAAAATGTAAAATAATTTTAAAAACAATTCAATGAAAAAACTTACGGCCTTTTTAGTTTCTGTTATCATTTTTTATTTTTAAAAATTATTTTATAATATAATTTTTAAAATTATTTAAAAAAAAATTAAAAATGTGTTTGATTATGTCAATTAAAAAATAATTTTAGAATTAAAAATGAATTGATAATAATAATTATATACAATTATAGTGATTAATAATAAAAATTAGTCAAGGTAATTATATTTTTTATAATCAAATATTATGTATTTTAAAAATTAAAAATAAAATAAAAAAATTTAAAATTGTTTATATTTTTATGTTTTTAAAAACAAAAAATGAAATCAATTTTAAAAATAATTAAATTAAAAACACTTATCAAAACAAGTTTTTAAATTTTTGTGTTTTCACAGTACTTATTTAAACATGTTTTAAAATTTTTAAAAATGAAAAAATAATTTTTAAAAGCCAAAAAAAATTCAAGTAATCAACTCACAAATTTAATTAGTTTGCTTGCAATTTAATTTTATGAGCGATTTAATTTTTTCTTGGTTGAAAAAAAAGGTTGAGAGGTCTAACTATGACAACAATGCATAGTAACTGAATCTAGATAAGAATCTGTGACATATGAAGTTCAAGTTTTTTAAGGAGAATTATTCTCAGGCTGTTATTGTTTTAAATTCAGCGATTTCAAAGGATATCAATTTTTCAAGTTTCCTTGAGATTTTGCAAGTGAAGAAAAAAATTTATCTTAAATTCTCACCGAAATTTATAGGCCCGCCAAGCGAGAAATGACAGCCAGTATAGCAGTAATTGCTACATTACGTGTTTCTTCTTCCAAGTCGTCGTCTTTTGTGCCCGTCACTGTGCTACACTAAGGTCTGCTTCTGCCTCGCGCCTTTCAATTTATGCAGCTCCTCTGCGCCAAATAACGCAGAACCTCATGGCTCACACTCTCGCTCGGGCCACTCTTGGTCTCACTCAGCCGGCTAGCATTGAAATCCCCAAGGTCTCGTTGAATCTCTCTCGCACTCCATTTCCCCTCCCCACCTTTATTCCTTTCCCTCTAATAATCTTTCGTTCTCTGCTTTGAATCAATCCTGAATTCGATGCATTTGCCTATAATTCATGGTCGATTCTAGTTTTTGGAATCAATCACGAGTTGATCGACATGTAAATATCTTTTTTTTTTTTAACATTTTACCTGTGCCTGTTTCTCCTTGAGTTTATTGCTATATTGTTGATTTGTCTACTTTCTGTTTGTGAAAATTTCTCGAAGGTCTCTTTTACTGCAAAAGATGTTGACGTAACAGAATGGAAAGGGGACATACTTGCAGTGGGTGTAACGGAGAAAGACATTAAGAAAGATGGGAACTTGAAATATGAGAATCCGATTCTAAAGAAGCTTGACTCAAAGTTGGGCGGTCTATTAGCCGAGGCTTCTTCTGAAGAGGATTTCACCGGCAAAGTTGGCCAATCGATAGTACTTAGAATATCAGGGCATGAATCCAGGAGAGTTGGTTTGATTGGGCTTGGAAAGTCTGCTTTAACGACATCATCTTTTAAAAGCTTTGGCGAGGCTGTTGCAGCGGCTGCAAAGTCTGCTCAGGCAAACAATGCTGCCATTGTTCTTGCCTCTTCTGAAGGGCTTTCTGCAGAATCAAAGCTTAATTCTGCATCTGCAATAGCATCTGGTATTTTCTTTACAATTTTATATGTGTATTGTAGAGCTTTAGTGCTGTCCCTGTCTGGGTATCTATACTTGTGTGAGCTGTGATTTTTTGTTAAACATGACATGCTTGTTGAACTGTGTTAGGGACTATACTGGGGATATTTGAAGATCACAGGTATAAGTCAGAATCAAAGAAGCCAGCCCTTACATCTGTGGACATTGTTGGTTTGGGAACTGGACCTCAATTGGACAAGAAACTTAAGCATGCAGAAGATGTTTCTTCTGCAATTATTTTTGGAAGGGAGCTTGTAAACTCTCCAGCTAATGTGCTCACACCAGGTTCATAGGACCATTTTTTGTTTGTAAAAATTATTGTTCCCGAACCTTACTGTTATCGGTCAGGTGGATGACCGATTTTATAGTTCTATTCCCTTGATACAATAATCTGAGATTCACTGCATTATACTCGTGTGCTTATTTAATTTTCAGTCTTAACAAATGAATTATCACTAAAGTTGTCCTATGCTTGATGATTTATCTTCCTCAGGGGTATTGGCAGAAGAGGCATCTAAAATTGCTATCATGTATGGTGATGTTTTTACTGCTAAAATATTGAATGAAGAGCAATGTAAGGAGTTGAAAATGGGATCATATCTGGGTGTTGCTGCAGCATCGGCAAATCCTCCTCATTTCATCCATCTTTGTTATAAACCTCCTGGCGGATCTGTCAAAGTGAAGTTGGCTTTAGTTGGAAAAGGTTTGACTTTTGACAGGTAATTGTATGGTTTTGAGCTATGCCTCTTTCTGTTTTTGCTACAACTTAGAAAACAAGTGATTATTCTGCATTGAAATGTGCCCTTCTGTGCGAGTCATGGTTTTAAAGCTGCGGTTAATTTTCTTTTTATTTGGTTATATTGTTAAAATTACTAAGGACTTGGTATTTTGTTCTTGTTGTTGGTTACTAAGTGGCATTCTCACCTGTCTTCTCTCTCTATATGCATTGTTGTTATGGCCTAACGTTTTTTTGGGTTTTATGTATAAATAACTATTGCATGAGATTTACACGTTTTCTTATGTTGTATCAGTATAAATTCTTACGTTTTCTTTTCTCTTATCATCTTTAATTATTTTATCTGCAAATTATTAGTGGTGGCTACAACATCAAGACAGGACCAGGCTGTTCAATCGAAACCATGAAATTTGATATGGGTGGTTCAGCTGCAGTTTTAGGAGCAGCAAAAGCTCTGGGTCAAATCAAACCTCTTGGCGTAGAGGTAAGTTGTTTATGCCATTATTTTAGGCTTTTTTAATGCAAAGAATATCTTGCAAGATTCATTGAAGAAGGTGTAGTTTGCCCTTTCATCTTTTTGTTATGCTAAGCCTTTGGGTGCAAATGTTGTAGAAAAGTTGTGCCTAACTTTTCAAATCTTCATAGATGAAATGTATTCATACTGTACTAGAATTTGAATTTTTGTATGCTTGCATGTGCAGGTTCATTTTGTGGTTGCTGCTTGCGAGAATATGATAAGTGGAACTGGTATGAGGCCTGGAGACATTGTCACAGCTTCGAATGGAAAGACGATAGAGGCAAGGATTTATTTGGTTCATGATTTATTTATATATCATCTAACTTATTGCATAAGGTGTTGAATCAGAAACATGTGGATTTTGATTAAAATCTTATCATCTTAACTTAGCTTTCAGTTTTGTGTACTGCTTAATACTATTCACTTTGTTGTTAGATAGACTTAGCATTATCATATATGTTTTGTTATTGCAGAATTATTTAAAGCAATTAAAATATAACCAGTATTTCTTTGAATACTTTTATTTGGAAAAATGTTTCATTTATTTACATTTGAAAGAAGTTTTCCCTGGATTATTTCAGAGAAAAACTCTTGAAGAGTGGTGAGGTTATCTATTTTTTTTTTTTTTGACATTTCCTAATAAATGGATTTGTTAACAAATTGGTTCACTTCAACTTATCGATTTTGTGAACATTCCTTAATGAATAGATTTTTCATGTGCTGTATTATTAGCCTGAGCTTAGACATCGATGTTTTAAACTTTCTTTATTTTCCTTACCTCCCAAATTTCTTTTTTCTGGAACCTTTTGAGAATGTTTTCAGTGTATCAATGCTGCTAACCTGCGCTAGCAACATCTAGTACTGGTACATAAGTGGTGTACTGCTTAATGAATACTTGAATTTGTTTACTTATTAAGTATCGGTATCTGAAATCATGTACTATGAGTAAGAATGTGTCATTGGCTTAACCTCTTGGATAGGTTAACAACACAGATGCAGAGGGGAGGCTTACCCTAGCAGATGCTCTGGTATATGCTTGTAACCAAGGTGTTGAAAAGGTACATCTATATGACTAGTACATCTTTGACAATTAATGCGTCTTCGTATGTTTGATACGCATCTGTAACCAAGGTGCTTTTCACCGAGGATATCTCAGATATTCACTCAAATTAAAATAGTTCTGATTTCTTTGAGAATTAATGTCTTTGCATGGTTGATACGTTTCATCATCCATTTCTTAAAAAGTCAGAGAGAATATTGTCACCATTCTTGTTAGTCTGATTGAATCAAAGTGTTAAACTTCGTCCATGATTTTCATCCTTAATGTACGTGGGAAAATCAAGTTCGATTCTTGTAACAAGATCTAAACTTGTTGGATGTATGTTTTTGTTTTAGAACTGTGCTAACAGGATGATAAACTGTTACTAGATTGTTGATCTGGCAACTTTGACTGGAGCCTGCGTGGTTGCACTTGGACCCTCAATTGCAGGTAATCATGAAATCAACCCACGATATTATAAATTATATTGTGTTCTGATCAGTTTTAAGAACCATATACCAACATGTGCTTGTTACGATCAGAGAAACGCTCACTGTTCAGGTGTCAATGAATTAATTTTTCCCTGACATATCAAATGAGAGAAAAGCTAAGCTTTGTGAGGGGCAGAACCTGAAACACATGTAGCTATTAAAGTGGCCACATTGTGGTGGCTTTTCTAACACTTGACAATTTTAGTGTTCGCCGAACTTCTATACTTATTTATTCATTTTCTTGAATATCGTCTGTCATTGATTGTCAACTTTACTACTTCTGTAGGTGTGTTCACACCCAGTGATGAACTGGCAAAAGAAATTCTTGAAGCTGCAGAAGTGAGTGGAGAAAAATTATGGAGGATGCCAATGGAGGAAAGTTACTGGGAATCCATGAAATCAGGAGTAGCTGATATGGTGAACACTGGTGGGCGACAGGGTGGTGCTATAAATGCAGCTCTCTTCTTGAAACAGGTATGTTCTATACTCATTCAGCTCTGCAAAGTTAATTAGTTCTGCTGAAGTCTTTTTGAAGGAAAATCAGTCCAAATGCTGTACGCCACTTCACGATTGTCTAACAACAGAACAGGATTTTGAGCAATTGGAATAAAATGGTAGTGCGTTGTTGGACATGATGGTTGAATGATACAGATGGATTGGCATTCCATGGAATACCCTAATTTGGAATGAAAATTTTGTGTAAAAACCACTCCTTCCGATCTTATTTTTATAAGATCCTTTATAAAATTTAATAAAACAGTTATAAACTAATATCAAAAAATGACCTTGTCTCTCTACAATGGCTTTCCCATTCATTCTTCCTAATGATCTATCCTAATTGAAGGGTAATTTTGCAAGGTTGTAAAAGCTTTAAACGTTTAACTAACTTTAACTAATTTCCTTAATCTTAGGAAATTAGTTAACATGGACTTATAAAAAGTACCAGAGGGAACATTTGTTTGATGCAATTATTTTGGGGAAAAAATATGGACAACATGCAAAGAAGGCCACTAATGGTGCCAATAGAGAGAGTTGAGTAGATGGTTTTGACCTTATGATAATAAAGAGGAAGAATAAGAAGGATGCTTCAAGAAGTTATAAAGCGGAATCTTATGATGAATGATACATCTGAAATGCTGTTAACAGAACTTAATAGCATTGTGCAATTTATGCAGCCAACCTCAATTAGTGGGACAAGTCTTAATTGCGAACAATCTGAACTTCTTTGTTGTTTTGACTCACCCTCCCATTCGTTGTTGTTATTATTCTTTTTATGAGTAGGTTTCGAAATATATTAACAATTCTGTGCTTTTGCAGTTTGTTGATGAAAAGGTTCAATGGCTGCATATTGACATGGCTGGTCCAGTGGCAAGTGAGAAGAAGCTAACGGCGACAGGATTCGGCATCGCTACCTTAGTGGAATGGGTTTTGAAAAATGCTTCTTAAATGATAAAGGGAATCAAATCAAAGTCTGTTAGAACATGAGTGAAACAGTGAGGATGAAATAAATTGCAGGCTTTTTCTGGGTTTCTGAATCATCTGTGATGAGTAAATACTAAATAGCCTCTCAGTTTGTGTGTGTGGTTCACAGCCTTGACTTCTTGCTTCAGCTTTCACGGTTCTTGTAATGTGTCCCTTGTAAGACATTTTAGCCTCTTTCTTGTGCGTTTCCAGTATGCTCAGAGATTAATAGCATAGACCAGGGCATGATTCACTTAGTTAAGAAAGTTGAATTAGCTTATTTTGAAGATTCAAAATCAAGTCTTGAGATAGATAGTCGTGTTGAATAAAAATGTTAAAAACATTCTTGAGATACTTATAAAGTTATCATTAATAACAACAGTTTCATATAGTGAGAGTTCATTTTAGTTGGAACAGGAGGTTGTGGTAATACTTACAGGTTTCCTAAGATATTACATGATGGAATAAAAAAAAATTTAATCTTTTAGTCCTTCAACTTTTAAGTCATTTATAACTCAGTCCTTCAATTATGACTCGCATATGATTCAGTCTCTCAATTATAACTCGCATATGACTCAATTTTTCAACTTTTAAATTACTTACAAATTAGTCCCTTAATTTTTGTTAATTTTTTTTATGTTAACTTATATCTCACATTAATGAGCAAGAGGAGGATATTTTAAAATAATATATGAGTTTTTTTATCTTTCTTATTTGGTAAGAAATTTCTTTAAAAAATTAAAAAATAAGAATTGAGTTATAAGTGAATCAAAAGTTGAGGGATTGAGTCGCAGCGAGTTATAGTTGAGGGATTGAGTCGCAATGAGTCATAATTGAGGAATTGAGTTACAAGTGAGTTAAAAGTTGAAGGATTAAAAGATTAATTTTTTCAAAAAAGAAATTAATAGTAGCAAACAAAAATCCACCCATTTAATGATAAGAGTAAGCATAATCAAAGAATGTTAGGCGCGATTATTGACCATCAGGGATGTGATGATTGCTTCATTCAAAGATTTGCATTTAAAGATTTTCCTCCTATGGAGTAGGAACAAACAAGAGTGTTCCTTGAATTCATGCATGTACATAGATATTTTGGTCAGATTTTTTAATGTTAATTTATAATACAAAAAAATTCTAAAAGTCTTCTATTAAAGTTTAGAAAATATTTCTTCTACTTGTTGTGTCATTTCGTTATACGAGATGACTTTGTTTGTATACTTTATTTACCTAAATCTTGTAATACAGAAATTCCAAGACCAAGTGTAATATAATCTTTGCAGATCATAACCCTTGCAAACTAAGACTTTAGACAAATTAATGTTTATAATGAATAGGGTAGTTTAAGGAAAATAAATAAATAAGTGAGATAAAGGAAATTAAGATTTTATGCTTAAAATCAAAACAAGCTAAAAACCTTCTTCTTAAATTAAAGTTTGGAAAAAAAAATGGATACTTTAAAATGTAAAGAATGATGTGGGGAATTCAAATACAAGAAGAATCCTTTGATATAATTTTTTTGTTCATGAATACTTAAAAAGAAAGATGTACATATCTCTATTCTCATAACATCCATAACATAATCAATGATCTCAATATTCAATCAAAGTTGAACTATTTGATTTTGGGTTCAAGAAAATTACAAGCTAAATGATATAACCTAAAGCAGGATGGGTTGTATTTAACATAGATAGCTTGGTAAATATAGAATACTTTCAAAGAAGTTGATTGTGGAGGCATTATCTATGATAAGGAGGATAATTGGATGATGGGTTTCACCAAGTTTCTTATCTCAACATTGCATTGGAACTCATAGGACTTATGGATATCCTTAAAGACCTTATCCTATGTCATAGTGCCAAACTTTTAAAAAGTGAACATTTACACTGACTCTTAAAGCTCAAGCACTTATTCAAAATAAGCTCTCCCAAAATCACCCTTTCATAATACAATCATGAAGATAAAAGATATCATTATATAGAATTGGATCTTCACTTTTTTGAATATGCATAGGAACCTTCATTCAAAAAAGAACAAATAAAGGGTACAAGACACCAACAAAAAAACAAAAATGAAACTGACTAAAAAATCCCCAAAAACGAAAATGGCAACAACCCAAAACCTAAAAAATAGGTGGTTGGTCAAAAAGTGTAAAATCAAAAGGAATACTATGAGCCAACTTTACCAAATAGTCGGCCATCCTATTCTCTTCACTGTAAACAAAGTTGAGGTTAATACTCCAATTCTTACACAACAATCTCTTTGTCGACTTAATGATATCTATGAAAGAGTGGAAACTATGGTTGTCTCTTGTGATAAGTAAGATGGCATGTGCACTATCACAAAAGACATCCACAGTCCAAAACCCTTCTTCCAACAAAACTCAAGTCCCTTAAAAATGCCATAGATTTTAGCAATGGTAGTTGGAATACTTTCCAGCTTGTAATCAAAACTTTGAATGCAATCGCATCTCTCATGGCGCCTTCATAGGAGCTACAACCATCAGCTAAGGCAGAGCCATTAGTCTCTAGCGATATCGTATTCTCATGCAAGGGATATCTATTTAAACTTGATTTTAAAGTATGCAACATAGAAATCTTGATTAACAACCTATAATCAGCAGCTACCTTAAATAAAAGAAAGTAAGGCTCTTCAATAGCCTTACTATCAATTTCCTAGAAGAGAACTTTGCATTTATTCCTTTGAATATTCTAGCATATATTTGCAAAAAGATAATGGCATGTAATAAGTACTAGATAAACCCACTTTCTCCTTCATGTTCCAATCAAGCTAGTTGCATCTATCTAAAGTTAAAAACTTTTAATTGAAATCAAGGCGCACAAACTCAGACCACTAGTTTCTAGCATGTTTACAGTCACGAAACAAATGCACAGTATCTTCCACTTCTTCACATCTGAAAGGGCAAAGGCTTGAAACAATAAATCCTCTATAGATCCAGAGGGTTATTGTATGGACTTTAGATCTTCACTTTTGACCATGCTTACTATGAGGTAAATATATATATCAATTGGTTTGCTTATCAGGCATCCCACAATACTTATTGGTTTCAAGAATTTTTTTTATGATCCAACTTTATGTTGCATAAATTTGTTTTCTAATATGACCAACTATGTTATTTTTTGCATGGATTTTGTTGTAGCCTTCAATTAAAAAAAAAATAAAAGTATGACAACAAAAAAGCTCCCACATTAAGAGTTCGTTTGGTTTAAAGGGAGAGGAGGAAAAGGTTTTAATATTATCTTGTTTGGCTTAGGAGGGAATAAGAGAAAAAATAATTATATATAGATAATTTTACCCTTATTTTAGTAAAATTATTTTTTAATAAAATATAGTATGAATTATATTTCCATATAATTATAAGTACATAATTATCATTGTTAGATATATGCTATTATAATTATAATACATAATCATTACTTGCAATATACACACACGTGATTTTATCTTGGGAAAATATAATTTTGGATTCCTATATTTTGCTCGCGCTTTGTTATTGATCTCTATACTTTTTTTTTTGATATTTTAGATTACTACACTTTATTTATGGAGGGACCTAAAATATTAAAAAATAAAAATGTAAGAACTTAGAACACTAAAAAAAAATGAAGGGACCAATAGCAAAGCAAAATGCGAGCAAAGTGCAAAGACTCAAAATTATGTTTTTTTTTTTTTTATTTAATGGTGAAATAGACTAACACTTGGGTTAGTTATTTACTTTGACCAAATTCAAAGTTAACAAGTGACCCATGGATGAACACCAAGCCAACTTAGACAGACACATGTAATAGCAAGCTAACGATAGATGAACGGGAATGGGAAGCTACTATGCCACAAACTAATATCCCTCACACCCCCCCTCCTCCTTCTCCACTTTTTCAAACTAAAGAAGGGGAGGGAGCTATCCCTCCCTTCTACTGTTCTCCCCTTCCCCCAACCAAACAATATTGAAAGGTAAGAAGCAAAAAATTTCATATAAGAGTAGTTGCTCAAAATTAAAATCTTGAATTTTGTTTGTCCCCACCAAACTTTATGCAAATAGTCATCTTTCACACTCCACACGCTCACCGTCTCAGTCTCATGCAAATAACTCACATCACATGCGGATGATACAAACGCGACGGTGCGTTTGGTGGAATGGCACCCTCGAAGTTTAAGGCTCATGATCTGCAAACGTGCCCCAAGCATATGCGACCCCCGTTTTAACAAAACGCACCGAATCTCTCTCTCTCTCTCTCTGTCTCTCTCTCTCTCTGTTTTTTAAAGTCCTGACTCATTATTATTATTATTATTGTTATTGTTATTATTGACATTCAGTTTCTGCCTTTCAGACATGAGGACTCATTTTTCTCCCTTTGGAGTCTCTCTTTTCTTCTCAGGCACAACAAAAAAGAGGGAAGGAAAAAATTAAAAGAAAAATTAAAACTGCTTCTGTTCGCTCTCTGGCATTTTGCTCAAAGCGTCCGACCATAGTCTGACTCTTTCGGTACTCTCTATTCGAAGAGCCGAAAAGAGTCACATATAATAATTGCACTAGCTCGCCAGCCTCTCTTCTCTTCTCTAGCATTTCATTCAATCAAATATATCATGAAGTAGAAATAAACAAGGATAGAGAAAGCAAGAGAAAGCGGATCAAACAAAGATGAGTGTTTCTTTGACTGTGATGACCTTCAATCTCCACGACGATCAGCCACAGGACAGTCCTAATTCATGGGAGAAGCGGAGGGGTTTGTGCATAAGCGTTATTACTAGTTACTCCCCAATCATCCTTTGTACTCAGCAAGGTTGATCCTTTTCTGGGTTACATTTTTCTTTAATTTTTTAAGCGGACACGGATGCGGATCCTGATTTTGATTTGGATTTGCTGGAAAAGTTTTGTTTTTTTAATTTCTTTGATTTCGGTCTTGGTTCCATTTGGAGAAAGCCGGATTTCGATATTCCATTGCTTGTCCATTGAATGAGCGAAAGCGAAAAATAATATTTTAGTATGAAGGTTCTTACTGTGCTCATTGAACTTTTGCTCTTTGCTTATTTGGTTTCCCCCTCAGATATTTGATCTGGGCAAATCGTTTTTGTTTGTTTGTTTGTTAGTTTAGCGGTTCCTACATGCAGTATTCTGATTTAGTTTAGTTCTTCCTATGCTTTGATTCGATTCCTTGATACAGGAGTGAAATCGCAGTTGGATTTTCTTCATCAGGGTTTGCCAGGTAACATACTTTCAAATAAGTTAAGCTCCAAGTTTAACCATGAAATAATTAGTTTTTTGGTTGCTTCACTCTATTGTATGCATGGCTGCGCGCAAGCTTTGTGCATCTCTTGACCTAATGTATGAGAGCCTGGACCACAGCCAGAGCCTTCAACAAGGAATATGTGGTACTAGTTATTATGGCAATGTGATAAGGGGCTATCATGTATTGTATTACAAAACGCCGCTCAAGTCTTTTGAGATATTCTTGTCTTGAGATGGTTGCATGCATAATTCAAAAATCTCAATGTGGGTTAGATAGGTAAACCTTAAACCATGCTAAGAAGCTATATGTGCAAACTGGTGATTCTTTGAAGCTGTCAAATTGATAAGAAGAGGGAAAATAAGAGGGATTTTGTGGGTTCCCCCCTGGATTGCTTTTGATCTAAGATGTTAAAATGATTTAGACATCTGAAAATGCCAGCTTCTTTGGCTACCCATACCATATTTTGCAATGCTACAGTTTCATTTAAACATCTGAAAATGCCAGCGACGTTTCTTCCTTCTTTTGTAGCCATTCCTTCTTAATTGGGAAAGTTTTAATTCAATTTAGCCATTCCAACATTATTTTTCAAACGACTTCAATTATTATGTGAAAGAAGCCATTGATGCTTTCGAAAGAGTTCGAGAGAAGAAATAAAAGGTAACATGATAATGATCTTGATTTACTGTGTTTGATAATGCTTTTTTTTTTTTGGCAACAAAATTAAATCTGGCAACAATTGGAAATGAGCTACATTAAGAAAAATGATTGTTCATCACCAGGAAAAGATTTCAAGATCTTGTTCTGCACTACTTGTGAAATTCTAATTTGATGTATTTACAAGATCAAGTGCGATTCAGATTGTTTCCTCCACAGAAGTTGAAACTGCTCAAAGCAAAGGGCATTCTTGAATAAGAAAGCATGCATGGCTGCTTAAGGCAACAAACAACAGGATGGTCTACGTCAAGGAGAATTTGTTTCGACCTAATGCTGAAAGGGTTACTATAAACTGCTACTTATATGCAACTGGCTTGAGTTTGAGATAGATGTTGAAGTGTCAAACACTTCATTTCATGGCTTTATTTATCTTCGTAGAAAAAGAATTGGCATAGAGATGTTTCGCTATGATGGAATGTGCAGCTTTGAGTTAAAGGTCTCTAGTGTATAACCTAATTTAGCTTCTTAATGGAGTACATCATTTCCTTTAAACAATAACCCAGGTTATGATCAGTTCGGCATATCACGAAAAGGCCCTGAAGACACTACTGATGAGCAGTGCACAATCTTCTATGATAGGGAAAAGGTATTAGATCAACTCAATATTATTTACTAGGCGTGTTATTTATGTATCCGGCACAGAAGTTATTAGTTGATCTCCATTATTGCTTTCAAAATTGAAGGTAGAGCTTCTGGAAGGCGGAACCTTTTGGCTGTCCGAGTCTCCCTCTGTACCTGGCAGCATGTCATGGGGTTCTGAAGTTCCTTGCATAGCAACATGGGCTATATCCTTATATTTTTGTTTTTTCTTAAAACCCAACTTAATTTGTTCTGAAATTTACTTATCTGGACATAACTTCGGCATTCTGGGTTCTTTGACATGATGTCCACACATTTCAACTGAAAGGGGTTGAACCGCCTGGATTTTCATTTCAGATAGTAAATACAAACATGGATCAATTCAGTCCTCGTGCTCGTAGACGAAGTGCTTTACTCACATGGCAGCACATTGCATCCTTGCCTCCTAGCCTTCCAGTTTTATACTGTGGAGGATTCAATGCACAAAAGGAATCAACTACAGGACGGTTTCTCCTTGGAAGATCAAGGTAGCTTCCTTAATTAAAAATTGTCTAGAACTCTTTCATTTATTTATCTTCCAAGTTATTTCATGTTACCCTCTTAGGAGGTCAAATTCATAATTCCATGAGATATTGTTCTGTACTATTAGACGATACTATTATCAAGAAGTAAAATACCGTATGCACAACGAAAAGGACATGGAGAATATGATAATTAATTTAAGAGCAATCATTCTTCTTAATTCTCCCATATTCTTACTGGACCAACTCAACATATTCCCCCTCCACTTGGGCCTCCCTCTTTCAAAACAGCAAAGAAAAATGCAAAACACGTCCTATTTTATCATTATTCTTTGAAATTCATCGGAAGATATTTAAGTTGTGCTCCGTGCAACCATCTGTAATTGAAGTAACATTGAGTAGTTTGCATTGTAATTTGTGTTTGAACTTGCTTCTTTGCAGAGAGCATGGTGTAGTTGGGGATATGCGGGATGCATGGCCTAGTGCCCGTGTAAGGAAAAACGTTTCCTTAATCCGCACTTATCATGGATTCAAGGGTACTGTTCTGTTGCTTTCACTTTTCTATTGAGCATGACAGAGCGATGCCATTATTGAGTGTTATCTGGTGCTTCTAGGTGACAAGCAAGGAGCTCTAGAATTTGTCAAATTAATATTTAGAGCACTTTGCCTCTGCTGGGATCGCCAAACACAGGATCTTCATATTGATTGGATCCTTTTCAGAGGTAGATCTCTGATTCCTGTTTCATGTGAAGTGGTTAATGATAACATTGATGGGTACTACCCATCCTCTCATTATCCCATATTTGCTGAATTTATGCTTCCTCGCACTGTGAGGATGTTAGAGCCCCCACCACCACCTGCACCTGTACAAGAGGATAACTAAATTTTCATGTGTTGAGTTATGCTATGTAATTCATTCCGTCGTTATAGCTGGTATTGAAATTTCATTCTGTGCCTCTCATTTTGAGTTGGGCATTAAATATAAGTTGTACACTGCCCCTCCCTGCCCGAGGTTCTTGTGTCGAACAGAGATCAGTACGATTGTGAATTAAATTTTCTCTTCTTGTTATTGTCAAAATGCAGTTACAGTTTTTGACTGGTGATTGGTGAATGTGTCAATGGTATTAAAATATGAGCAGGGCGATCGTTCCCATCCCATTTATTTGTAGCATTTTATTATAATTCTTTATTCTTGGTAGAAAGACACGTCATGTGGGGCCTGTCACTTGATTAATGGACTTCATTTTTGTTATCAAATAGAACTGATATTAGATTGCCTCTCTCCTCTGCGCGCGCGCGCGCGCGCTTGAGTTATTTAGTATGTAAAACGTTAAGAATAAGAATTTGACAGAATTTGAATATCAAGCATAAAGAATATGAATGAAGAAACGGCATAAATGACCTTCACGCTCTTAGTAAAAATAAGTAAATAACAGCACAAGCCAATGTTCTGGTAGGCATGATAGGCATAAAATCTTTCGTGTAAATGGAAGGATGTGGGTTTGATCATACATGCTACTTCAAGCTATTGGCTTGTTCCTTATAATTTAACAAAAAAATGCAGACAACAACAACAATGGACAAAACATCAGCGACATTGAAAGGGCCTACCAGATTGAACCATGGCCATGGATTTTCAGACAAAACATAAGGCCAATGAGACTAGAATCAGCCAACCTAGAGTGTGCTGTCATACTTGTTTGTGAGTATATATTTGAGAAATTAGGTTGATCTATTCGTTGGTTCATTTTAGATCCAACTTGGTTTGCGTGTGGACAAAGATAAATTAGAACTTTCACATCAACCCGGTCTTAAAATCAAGGATTGTGTTTTGCTTATAGCTTGCTAGTTACTATTTAGCATTTACCAAACATCACCAACCGAATTGATCTTGTCTCGTGTATTATCAACTTAAAAAAAAAAAAAAAGGTAGATGGATAGAAAGAAAGGAAAAAGTGACAAACATTTCTTTTTTGGTCGAAAAAGTGACAAACATTTCATCATCATCATCTATCTATTTTTTTTAATAACAACACAACAAATGTGTGATGTTTGTAAGAAATTTCATACTTTTATAATCCAAGCTAAAAGAGTAAATTAATTTTTAAACTATAAATTTAGAAATGTTTGGAATTTTAAATTTATTTTTTATGCAATATTCTCTCTCAACTATTAAAAATGGTGCAATCTGACTTTTATTATTAATGAAAGTTAACTTTAATTATTAGTTAATTAGAAAATAACAGAAAAAGACCAAAAAATTACAAAAAAATTGGAGGTTAATTTTCCCTTTTGCCCTATAATTTAATATCTTTGATTGGCTTTTTTGAAAGAATTGTTTGCACATGTTTTAATTTTATTAACTAATTTAATTAAGAAAGTACACTTAATTTGTTTAAGTTATCTATGATTTATCTTATTGATAGAATTTTTATTTCCTCACCAAAAAGATTCTTACATAGCGATATCAAGAAGCTTTTGGCTTCCCATTATGAATATAATTTTGTTGTCAGTTGGAACAAACGACTTTTACCATAGTTATGCACGCAAATAGATATGAGAGGCTGATAAAAGGTTTTACTTTCAGATAAAAGTTAGGAAAAATGATAATAAAATTTTTTTGAATTACATAAATAATATTTTAATATCTTAAAATGCATAATTTTGTAAATTTTTAAAATTTTTTATTATTAAAAAATTAATGTAAATAATTAAATTTTTCTTAATTCAAACTTGCAAATTGCTATTGAATTCTTGCAATTTAAAAAAAAAATTGTAATCTTAAAACAACACTTAAAATATCAGAATTCCAAACACAAACTTGCAAATTGCTTGAATTCTTGTGATTTTAAAAAAAATTATGAATATTAAAATAAAACTTGTGAATGACAATTAATATTTAACTAAAGATAATTTAATTATTTATATTAATTTTTTAATGATAGAAAAGTCTCTAGAAATTTCAAAGGAATTATGATATTTTGAGAAAATAATATATTATTTACATAATTCAAAATAAAATTTATTATCATTTTCTATAAAAGTTAAGTTACTATATTAAAAATATGAAATATTTTTCTTACTTTTTCTATAAAAAAAAGTTTCATTTTGAGAAGTTTTTTTGGTAAAAACATTAACTTTTTATGTGGTAGGTAAGGACTTTCTTCAATTTTGTTTATAAATTATTTTCAACATGTTTCATTGAAATTAAAAAAAATTAAAATTTGTTAATTTTGTTTGAAAATTTTATAAACTTTCGACTTTGTCCCTTTTTAAGTATGCAAACTTTAATAACATATTATTCTATCATTTAATGGAAGTGAAAAGAAAAATTTATAATGAAAAATTAATACATAATTTGTAAATAAGATAAATAATTATTTTCTCTTAGCTTTATAAATAGGAGTAGGACTGACAGATAGTAATTAAAAGTAGCAAATTACCATATTTTAATTTTTTTTGATTTAATTAATAATAATCCGAAACCTTGACCAAAAATAATAATAATCCGAAACCGATAAAGACAAGACCAAATATTAGTGTAGTTTGTAATTATTAATGAAATTAATGCAAGTACACTTGATGAAGAGAGGGTATGCTTTCTTAGTGAGCAGGTAATTCAGTTATATGTGATCATTTGATCCAATCTCTACCACACACTTTTAACCGGATCGATGATCATACGGCTAGAATTGCATCAAAATCATCTGCCAAACGTCACGCAAATCCCACCAATTTTGTGTTGAGAACCCGAAGCTGTGTGTCGGAAGTTCCAATTTTTGTGAACGAGAAATGAGAAGACCTTATACCCAGGGAGACGAGGGAGAAGACTCGTTCATTAGAACTCGCAGATAGATTGATAGATAGAGAGTTCAGACCCAAAAACAAAAAAAAACAAAAAAAGATTGATAGATAGATATATAGAGAGTTTTTGGATCCACGGTTGTCGGAAACCATGGCGAGAGGGCCTCTCGCTAGCCATCTATTGATCTCTGTGTGTGTTCTGCTCGTTGTCCATAGTAGTTCTTTTTATCTTCCCGGTGTGGCACCACAAGATTTCCAGAAGGTAATTTCATTTTTTCTTTTTTGTCATGTGAATGCATGTCAATAATTGTTTTGCCGTTGTTGTTGAATATCGGGTCAGATCAATGCTAGATCGTCTTGGTTTTATGATTTCTACTCTTTTCATTTCCTTTTTGGTTTGGGATTTTAGTTAATTTCTCATCTCGAATATAGTGATTTTGATTTTCTTTCAACATGCAATGAGCTCGACTCATTTCATTTTGTAAATTTGCGAAATTCGATTTTTTCTTGCTTCCGAGGATTATGGGTTTGAATTCTTGTATTAACATGTGTTCTTTATATAGTTGACCCGCAAAAATGATGTCAATTACAGGACTTGATTAGTGATGATCATGTGACTTATAAATGGAGTGAGAGAACCTATAACGCTTGTATATATTTTACAGTAATTCTGCCTCTATCATGCAATGAAAGTTATAAGCTATGCGTTTTCTCTCACATAAACTAGTGCATACTTTACATATTGTCATTCTATATTTGCCACTGTAATCATAATCATAGTTTATATATTATCAACTAAATTTGGCATTTCCCAGGCAACTTCTAAGGTCTTAGTCTGACATAATTGCTGGTTTCCTTACTATCAATATAGTCATTTACCTGATTCAATCATTGCTTGCATGGCAAAATTTCCTAATCATATTATTACTGTTATTTTTTAAACCTATGCTCATTGGTGCTAGGGGGATCCGTTGATGGTGAAAGTGAACAAACTGAGTTCTACGAAAACACAGCTTCCTTACTCCTACTATACACTGCCTTATTGTCGTCCAGGTAGAATTATTGACAGTGCAGAGAATCTAGGAGAAGTTCTTCGTGGTGATCGCATTGAAAACTCTCCCTATGTGGTTTGTGGACAAATTATGACTTTCTTCCTTTTGCTTATTATGTTCAACTCAGAAATTTAAACTAATTTTATTCTTCCAGTTTAAAATGAGGGAACCTCAAATGTGCAATGTTGTTTGTCGCGTAACTCTTAATGCAAAGACAGCCAAAGAGTTTAAGGAAAAGATAGATGATGAGTATCGAGTGAACATGTGAGTCAATAATGACCTTGAATTTTACATTCACAGCTTTCTGTCTCTTGAGCCCTTGTGACATAAATATTTTTGCAGGATTTTAGACAATCTTCCTTTGGTTGTTCCTCTACGAAGACCTGATCAAGAATCTTCTATAGTGTACCTGCATGGCTTTCTTGCCGGTCTTAAAGGACAATACGCTGGAGTAAGTAATAGTGCAATGACCTCAACTTTTAATCGTTGATCTGAACCTAATCAGACCTTCTGTACTGAATTGTAAACAGAAAAAGGATGAAAAATATTTTATCAACAACCACTTAACATTTATGGTCAAGTATCATCCTGATCCAGTGACAGGGTCGTCAAGGATTGTAGGCTTTGAGGTTAAGCCTTTCAGGTTGTCTCATGATCTTATGCTTTCTGAATTTTTTTTTTCAATTGTTGGTTTTACTTGTGATTGACATTATTCTCATGAATGTAGTGTCAATCATCAATATGAAGGCGAGTGGAATGAGAAAAGCCGCTTAACTACATGTGATCCTCATGCAAGGAAGTTAGTCACCAGCTCTGAATCTCCACAGGAGGTTGAAGACAAGAAGGAAATTATCTTTACATATGATGTTGAGTTCCAGGTGAGTTAGTATAATTCATGGTGACTGAATAACTGCACATTGTCACTGAGGCTTGGGTTTTGGTCTTGTTTTCCTTGTAACATTTGGAATTTAACCTTGTAGGATAGTGAAGTGAAGTGGGCATCTCGCTGGGATACCTATCTTCTAATGGCTGACGATCAGATTCACTGGTTTTCAATTATTAACTCTTTAATGATTGTACTTTTCCTTTCTGGTATGGTGGCTATGATAATGTTGCGGACACTTTACCGTGACATATCCAAGTATAACCAGTTAGAGACCCAAGAAGAAGCCCAAGAAGAGACAGGATGGAAACTTGTCCATGGGGATGTGTTCAGGCCTCCGTCAAAGTCAGACTTACTCTGTGTCTATGTTGGAACAGGTGTTCAATTTTTTGGAATGATTCTTGTTACCATTATATTTGCTGCCCTTGGATTTCTTTCCCCATCAAACAGAGGGAGCTTGATGACGGTAATGCTATTGCTCTGGGTTTTTATGGGATATTTTGCTGGATACTCTTCGTCTCGCCTTTATAAGATATTCAAGGGCACGGAGTGGAAAAAGCTCGCTCTCGAGACGGCCTTTATGTTTCCTGCCACTGTCTTTGCAGTATTCTTTGTTCTAAATGCTCTAATTTGGGGCCAGAAGTCTTCTGGGGCTGTGCCATTTGGAACAATGTTTGCTCTGGTTTTCCTATGGTTTGGAATCTCTGTACCGCTTGTCTTCCTTGGTGCCTATGTGGGCTTTAGAAAGCCAGCGCCTGAGGATCCTGTAAAGACAAACAAAATTGCTAGGCAGATCCCTGAGCAGGCATGGTATATGAACCCAGTCTTTTCCATTCTGATAGGAGGAATACTCCCATTTGGTGCTGTCTTCATCGAGCTTTTCTTCATTCTTACATCTATCTGGTTACATCAATTTTACTACATATTCGGTTTCCTGTTTATCGTTTTCATAATCCTCATTGTCACTTGTGCTGAGATCTCAATTGTTCTCTGCTACTTCCAGCTGTGTAGTGAGGACTACCTTTGGTGGTGGAGGTCCTATTTGACTGCAGGTTCCTCAGCACTCTACCTTTTCCTCTATACAGCTTTTTACTTCTTCACAAAGCTTGAGATCACAAAACCAGTATCTGGGGTTTTGTATTTTGGGTATATGCTAATTCTCTCATATGCCTTTTTTATGTTGACTGGCACAATTGGTTTCTATGCCTGCTTTTGGTTCACCAGGCTCATCTACTCCTCAGTGAAAATTGACTGATCCTAGCAAAGTCAAAGAAATTATTGGGTCGTTGAATCTTTTTGGCCAGGTCTTATTTTTATTTGGAACAGGGAACTGTGGGAGTCCTTAGGCTAGAACATTGGTTCAAGTTTAAACATACAAACTGTTAGTCACTTCAGTATAGGTTGTTTTCAGATTCAAGTTTGTTTAAATATTTGTTCACGTATACTTCTTCCCCCGTTCTTCTCTTTTTGTTTAATATCCTCATTGTTTTGTACGAGACGTTCATGAAGCCTGTTACGTAATCTTGCCGTCCACGATACCCATTTTGAAAAAGAAATTTTCGCAAGTGTAATGTACACCTTGATTTAGATTCTGTCTTCAGAAACTGAATCAGTTTATATGGATACTGTGAATGTGGAACTTCACATAAATCTTGTTCTATATCATTAATATTTCTGGTAACTGTTATTTAAAACACTAACCTGGACTAGGTTTATGAATATAGTGTAGCATATTATCTAATTGACTTTCACTTGCACAGGTGACTTTGTATAAAGTTGATTCATTATAAGAAAAAAAACTTTTTAAAAATAATTCTAATTTGAAAGTGACTTCTTTAAATAAAATATATGATGCAATAGCCTAGCTAAGATATACAGAAAAAAGTAGAGCAATACTTTTTCCTACAACTAAGGTCTTATAATATATATCTAATCTCCGTTCGAAAGATTATAAAAACCAAATATCTGAAACGTTACCCAGCACATACATTTTTGTTCATAAAGGTTATCAATAGAAAAAGGAGGTATTCCTTCACTCATTTCAGCCAAATGACCTCAAAGATGGAATTTATTATAGAGCATCATATTATATGCTCACTGAGGCAGGCCTAAAAGAGCCAGTTGGCTTACTGCTGAGTTTAAAATGAAACACAGTCTTCAACTCTTGCAAGCCTCACAATTCTTGCAATGAAGTATATTTTGATGTATTTAATGTATGCTATCATTTAGGAATGATGTATTTATTAAGGCCAAACAAAAATTCATGCAAGCCTCAAAGCTGCAATTATATTGAGTGTAAAATCATTACATGTAGCCTTTCTTGATCATTCCAAACCAAAACAAAAAACAAAACAAAGTTGGCCAATGAAACCAGGCTTACAAGTTATAGTCTGCATCATTCATCTGCAGTAAAGTCAGGCTCTGGTGGTTTTCGTAGGGTCACCAATTCTCTGGAAGTCTTGGCATTCCTGCTGCGATGAACCCCGCGAAGAGCATTGGCTGCAAATCTTGAGGCTAAGAAGGTGGCACGAATACTGTATGAACCACCACCGGCATTGTTGCGAACTCCTCCTGATTCCTCGCATTCTTCTTTTCGACGAAGCTCCATAATCTTCCGCTTGCAATAACGACGCCAGGCTGCTTGAATAAAGCAAGCAGCCCAAGTTCTCCATTGTTGTGAGTAAAAGCGGAAGGTGTGTTGAACCTGCCTGCTATGGAGGCGCCTAAATTGACTTGCAACAAACTTTAAATCTTCAGAAATCAATGCAAAAGCCTCCACCTCTGCAAGTGTCTTAACTGTTCTGGTAGAAGATGGAAGGTTGGAACCAGATTTGGGATCCAAGGCCCAAGTTAAAAGCTCCTCGCCACAGAAGTCTGTCTCTTTAAGGAAAGTGCGGTTGAAAAATCCACTTCTCCCACCATCTGTCGTAACACTCTCGAGGCGACCACGGATGATGAAAAGCATCTCATCAACTGGATCTCCTTCCCGGACAATGAAAGCATTCTCCGTAAACAAGCATGGTTTCAGTCTCTCACAAATTGCATCAAGTAAGCTCTCATCCATACTCTCGAATATTGGAACCTACAATGTAAGAGAAGCAGTCAATAAATAAACAGATTCATCCATACTCATGCCTGACGAATAGTTTTTTTTTTTTTTTTTTAAATACCAACAATGCCTGATGAATAGTTGATAACAATTTAAAAAAAAAATGCTATGAGCAGGGAAAAAAGTTCAAACGCCACTTATTTAAAGCATTCCAGAATATCTTTGGGCCACATATACTACTCAGAAACTTGACGAAGTGGGGAGTGACTGAAAAAAAAAAAAAAAATTGGCAGAAACTTGGAATATTTTGTCGACGTTTTGTAAAAGTTTCCACGTAAGACCCACAAAAAATTTAAGAACTGCTGTCGGTGCAAGTATGTATAATTGACAAAGGAAAAAATCCTAAGAAAAGATGGTTTTACAATTTTTTTTTTTTGGGTCAAAGATGGTTTTATAATGAGAGCTAGAATTGTCCTTTTTTTTTTTTTGGTGTTTTGCTCAAATTGAAGTGTTTGTCCGTTTTCTTTTTTGGCCAATGCACGAATTGAAGTATTTCACAGCATACCCTTCTAACTAAAGCTAGACAAAGATGACGCTTAATATCTCTTCTAAGATCCTTTGGTAGATTCTGCACCAAATTTTCTTCATCTACACCACGTGTTGCCAACCATTTATATTGATCATAGCGTCTAACACGCTCTCTAAGCTCATGGGGGAGCAAGCGATGATGCATCCACTGTTCTGAATCACGTCTTTTGACTCTCATTTCCTCAAGCCTAATGGTAAGAGACTGAAGGTACGTCTGTAACCAAAGCAAAAGTGAAAAGCCTCAGTATCTCTCACTATCAATCTGCTCCTCACACCTACATGAATTTAACCTTTGAGAACTACTTACAAAGACATAAAGAAAAATGAGTCAAATGGTATGGGACCAGCCCAGGAAACTGCTACCAGATGGATGGATTGAGACATACATCTATATATATATATATATATATAGAGAGAGAGAGAGAGAGAGATGAATTTAGAACAATAAACTTCAAAACATTCAAGTACTCCATTTTCATTATCTGTGGACACGTGCGTGTCTTTATTTTTATTATTTTTTTCTGGAATGTGAATGTCTAGTTGCTTTAAATTCTTAATGCAGAACCATCATGGATCTTTCTTTGTATGAACACAATTACTTCTCAACAGTAAAATACGCAGGCAAATATAGAAATAGCATCATTTCATTGTCATCTATGCATGCTTTCACAAATAAAAAGGATTAGAGCGAGGATCTCAATGTAACATTACATCGTATGGCATCTCCAACTGCCCGGGCACCTCTGGTCAAAAAATCTAACAACAGCACTCAATGTCATTTATTCTCACTCAACTAGCTTCCATATGAAATGGATTGCAAGTTGGAACATGCAATGCCATTTACTTTTTTTTCACTGTATTTGATGTGAGCAATTACATGTTGCATGGTTCATGTTTCAAGAGTCTGGGTAATCTTATTCCCAACGTAGTAATAATTCAATCAGAGATGCACATAAGCTAAGCCACTATTTTTAAGTATACCTGCATGTTACCAATCAGGAGTGCAAAGAGGATAAGCCCAAAAATGGCTAGCGCTATTGAAAATACAACCTCCCCAACATAGGTGCTGGTTTGAAGTCCTTGGCCAAGTGTACTGTAGTTCAGTGAAAGATGTAAGCATAATTTATAAGAACAAAATACAGAACAAGCACTATGGCTGAAATTTATATTGTTTAAAAGGAATCTCTCTGAAGAAGTAAAAAGTTCAAACAAGCATTTCCGTGAAAATTTGAAGTCACAGAATATTAGCACTTTCAACTGAGAAAACCATTCTGTAAAATACCAGAAAATTATAAAATGACAAATGTCAAGTCATTTGAATGCATAACGTGCTTGCAGAACTAATTTAGAGACAGATTTCAGAAGCAGGACAGAGAGTTTGACAACTTGCAACTGATTTATGAGGTGACATAACTAAGTCAATGAGGTACATTCTCTTAACTTTGAAATTTAGTTTATGGATTTGAAGGAAGAACCAAATACCCTAGATGTCAAAGTCCTTAGAAACTGGTTGGAATTCTTCAAATCCAGTAATTGGATTCAACGGAAAGCGGAAAAGTGAACAACATTCAAAACATCACCAGATTTTCTTGCAGAAAAGCTCAGTATTTATGTGTGATACCATGCTAAAGACAATTGCAAATCAAAAATCAAAGTTATCGAGTAAAAGTCAATGAATGGTTTTATCATAATCACTAATGAGGCAGAAGAATATAACATAAATGTCACAAATCATGATGTAATTGTGTTAGAGCTCTGCTCTAAAGTAACTAATAGAACCAAGCTTTCAATGTAAAGAGAAATAAATGAGGGAAATTCTGAGGTTTTTGATATTAATGCATATGAACTGAATCAGTGTTACAAGAGAAACTCACTGATTCTAGCCAAAACCCTATTCCCAACAACTGAAATTACAAACTAAATGGAAGAACACAGCAACAAGAAAAGGTCTCTCACTGATGTTCGAGAGACCAGCACTCTCCTCACTTCTGCCTAACTTCTCTAAAACATCCTTGAGTGCCAACAAAAATAATACAGCCAAATAAAGCAAGCAAAAAGGTGACTTCAATATCGAGACTAAATCTAAGCCACCCTACCAAAACATCATGGCATAATCCTTCTTTTCTGGACCCTCAGGATATTAATCCTAACCCAATGGGTATTTCCTTTCTACACCCAACTGCCCCCTTGATCTCCTCTTATAAGTCTGACCATATCTCACGGTCACATCATTTCCCGCCTCTAAGAGTCTCACCTTGTCCTCAAGGGGAAAATCTGGAAATTGGAGAGAAATGGTGTCAGCTGTCTCCCATGAATTCTCAAACTCGGGTAAATCTCTCCATTTCACTAAAACCTCCAGCTGACCTGTCATAAGTTTCCGAACCTTGCATATGTCTTGAGGCTGTACCTGTAGCTCCAATTCTGCAGAAAGTGCTGGTGGTATAGTAGGAGTGACAATAGCTGAACAAACTGATTTTTTGAGTTGAGAAATGTGAAAGACTGGGTGAATGCGAGTTGTGGAAGGAAGTTCCAGCTTGTATGCGACCTGTCCAATCTGCTCTATGATCTTGAAGGGGCCATAGAAACGAGGGCTGAGTTTCTCATTAAGTCTTTTAGCTAAAGATTTCAGCTTGTAGGGTCTGATTTTGACATAGACTAAATCTCCAATGTTCAGCTGTATCTCTCGCCTATGTTTGTCAGCTTGCTTCTTCATTCTTTCTTGCGCCACAGTGAGGTTTTCCTTTAAAATGGCAATAATGGAATTCCGGGACTGAATCTGTTCATTGACAGCTTCAATGCCTGACGGTTCCCCATTCAGCTTAAAAAAAGTAGGAGGGTCCCGTCCGTACACCGCCTTAAAGGGTGTCATTCCAGCAGCCCCATGATGAGTTGTGTTGTACCAATATTCAGCCCAAGGTAACCATTGCGCCCATTGGGTTGGTTTCTCACTGGTGAAACAACGCAAGTAAGTTTCTAAGCTCCTGTTCAAGACTTCGGTTTGGCCATCAGATTCCTGGTGGTAAGCAGAGCTAAGACAAAGCTGAGTGCCTGCTTGCTTAAATAATTCCTTCCAAAACTGACTTACAAACACCCTATCCCTATCTGACACAATTGTTTTTGGAAACCCATGCAATTTAACAATGTCATTAATGAATCTTTCAGCAGCTTCTTTTGCTGTAAATGGGTGGGTCAAAGCCAAGAAGTGGGCATATTTTGTCAACCTATCAACAACAACAAGTATGACGTCATGTCTTTTGGATTTTGGAAGTCCTGTAATGAAATCCATGCTAATATCTTCCCAAATTTGTTGAGGAATCGGCAAGGGTTGTAACAGCCCAGCTGGAGTTAATGCTTGATATTTGTTCTTTTGGCACACGTCGCACTGTGACACATATTGTTGGATGTCTTTTTTCATGCCTTCCCAATATACAACAGTAGAAAGCCTCTTGTAAGTGCGCAAATAACCCGAATGGCCTCCGGTTGGTGAATCATGAAATTCCTTCATGAGCAATTGAATTCTGGTAGACTTCTTTGGTAGCATCAATCGTCCTTTATAGTGTAGACAACCCTTCACAAGGCTGTATCCCTCCAAATTTCCTTGCTTGGTAATGACTTTTTGCAGTATATCATTTAACTTAGGATCAGCATGTACTTCTTTCTCCCATTCTTCAAGGTCACCTTGCTGCCATAAAGAAAAACCATGTATCTCCAGATTTTCTTCTTTCCTTGAAAGTGCATCCGCTGCACGATTTTCCTTGCCCGGTTTGTAAGCTATTTCAAACTTGAACCCCATTAATTTAGTGATCCAGTGCTGTTGACTTTCTTCTACAATTCTCTGTTCCAGCAGAAACTTCAAAGCTTTCTGATCTGTCCGGATGACAAATTTCTCCCCCCATAAGTAGCGTCGCCATTTCTTGACCGCCATAACAATTGCCATAAGTTCCCTCTCATAAATGGAACATTGTTGAGCACGGTTAGAGAGCTTTTGGCTGAAATATGCCACTGGACGGCCATTCTGCATCAGCACTGCTCCTATTCCAGACCCGGAAGCGTCTGTTTCCAACTCAAACGGGATGGAAAAATCAGGCATAGCTAGTACTGGGAGAGAAGTCATGGCTGTCTTGAGACTTTGGAAGGCTTCTTCAGCTTTTGGGGTCCATTTAAAGGCATCTTTCTTAAGTAAATCGGTGAGAGGACTAGCGATTTTTCCATAATTCTTGACAAATCTTCTATAATACCCAGTCAACCCTAGGAACCCTCTTAAGGATTTCACATTCTTGGGTTTAGGCCACTGCACCATACTCTCAATTTTGCTGGGATCCGCTTGCACTCCCTCGTTGGAAATGATATGCCAAAGATATTCAATTTTTGGTTGGGCGAAAGTGCACTTCTTAAGGTTGATCACTAGCTGGTTCTCTTTCAGGATAGACAAAACAGCTTTCAAATGTTTCAAGTGAGATGATAAATCATGGCTATAAATAAGTATGTCATCAAAAAATACAAGCACAAATTTCCGAAGATGCTCTCGGAATATCTCATTCATTAAAGATTGGAATGTGGAAGGAGCATTGGTTAAACCAAAGGGCATTACCTTGAATTCATAATGTCCCTCGTGGGTTCTAAATGTTGTTTTATGTTCATCTCCAGCCATGATTCTGATCTGATGGTATCCGGACTTCAAATCCAGCTTGGTGAAGATGGCGGCTCCTTTTAACTCATCCAACAACTCATCTATAGCTGGTATGGGAAACTTGTCAGGCACCGTGATTTTGTTCAAGGCTCTATAGTCCACACAGAATCTCCAGCTTCCATCTTTTTTCTTAACCAACAAAATTGGACTTGAATAAGGACTTTGACTGGGCTGAATAATACCTGCTCTCAACATATCTTTCACCATCTTCTCAATTTCATTTTTTTGAACATGAGGGTACCGATACGGCCGTATGTTAGGAGGTTGTTCGCCTGGTTTGGTTGCTATTGCATGATCATGAGAACGAGTTGGTGGTAACCCTTCAAAAGGTCGACAAACTATAGAGAATTGGTCTAGGAGGTTCTGAATTTCAGGCGCCAATTGTATAGTTTCAGCTGTTGTTTCTTCATTATTCATCCCATTATATTCGATCATGTACCCCTCCCCTCTCTTCTGTACGGATCGAATAAATGACTTAAGGGAAACCAAGGCCTTGGTTAGAGCGAGATCACCTTGTAAACACACCTTGTTTCCTTTCTTACCAATCTTCATGGTCAGTTGCCCCCAGTTAACCTTCACTTCTCCTAAAGATTTTAACCATTCCACTCCTAGTACAACATCCACGCCACTGAGTGGAAAGGGGTAGAAAGTTTGAATAATATCCAGGCCTTGTACCTATAACTTGAGGTCATTGCAGCGTTGCTTCCCTTTAATACTAAACCCATCCCCAACAGTGATAGAATAGACGGCAATGTCCTCCACTGGAATTTTTATTTTGGTGACTAATTCCTCAGCTATGAAGTTGTGGGTAGCCCCACTATCAATCAAAATCACAATCTCGGCTTTCTCTAGTCTCCCACGTACCTTCATAGTGTGATTCCCTCCAAACCCAACTATGGAGTTTAGTGATAACTCCATTCGAGTTTCATCTTCTTCGGCTTCTTCACTATCTTCAGTGCATATTGGTTCATGGCCTTCGGTTCCCTTCTCGGGCTCTAGCTCCAGCAACATCACTTGCAGATTTTTATTGTTGCAGATGTGATTAGGTCCGAATTTATCTGCACATTTGAAACACAAACCAAGCTCTCACCGACGAGTTAATTCCACGTCTGACAGTCGCTAGGTTCGTCCCCCTGGACGCGACGACGCTGTTCCTGTCGTGTTGCTCGCTACTTTTGAGTCTGCCGTTTTTGTCTCAGCCCGTTTCTGGAGTCCCGAGTGTATTGAAGAGGCGTGCATGCTTTTACTGGGCTCAGCCACATGAGTGATCCGTGTGAAAGGAGTTTGGGCTGATTCATTTTTAAGCCCACTTTGAAAACGTTGGCCTCGCAGAAACCGTGAGTCTTTGGCCTTCTCTATTACCTGATTCCTCTCATCCACCCTAATAGACATCTCCATAATTTCTCTAAGGGTACTGGCGGCCGTGAGCTTTAATTCAGCCCTTATCTCTGGTTTTAGTCCTACACGAAATGCTCCAACCACGCACGATTCTGATGCGTCTCCCACCACAGCTGATACGCGTTCGAACTCCTCCACATACTCGCGCACAGAACGCTCCTGTTTGACTGCAAACATCATCTCATATTCATCCCCAAGCTGTGAGGGATGGAATCGACGCAGAAGTTCTTGCTTGAACTCTGACCATTCTCGGATAGGTGCTCGAGTTTCCACCCATTGATACCAGTTAAGAGCCCTACCTTCGAGGCACACGATGGCTGCTTCCAGTCTCTCCATTTCAGCCACAGCATTGATTCGAAAATACCTTTCCACTCTGAAAAGCCACCCGATAGGGTCTTCTCCATCAAATATTGGTAACTCCAGCTTCCTGTACTTCCCTACTTCTTTTTCATGATCTCCGGTGCTTCCTGTAGTCTCTTCATGGCTGGGTTGATCTTGTTCAGGAGGTTGGTCTGCACTTTTCTGTTTCTCTGCTATTTGCTCTAATTTATCTTGCATCGTCTGCATCATCTCCTTCATCATGATCATTTCTTTCGATAGTCCTCCAACAGATTCTTTCAACTCTTGTACCTCGGGATTGGAGTACTGCACTCTTTCGGCCATCTCTCTTGCGCTTATCAGAAGGTCCGAGGATTGCACGGCTCTGATGCCAATTGTTAGAGCTCTGCTCTAAAGTAACTAATAGAACCAAGCTTTCAATGTAAAGAGAAATAAATGAGGGAAATTCTGAGGTTTTTGATATTAATGCATATGAACTGAATCAGTGTTACAAGAGAAACTCACTGATTCCAGCCAAAACCCTATTCCCAACAACTGAAATTACAAACTAAATGGAAGAACACAGCAACAAGAAAAGGTCTCTCACTGGTGTTCGAGAGACCAGCACTCTCCTCACTTTTGCCTAACTTCTCTAAAACATCCTTGAGCGCCAACAAAAATAATACAACCAAATAAAGCAAGCAAAAAGGTGACTTCAATATCGAGACTAAATCTAAGCCACCCTACCAAAACATCATGGCATAATCCTTCTTTTCTGGACCCTCAGGATATTAATCCTAACCCAATGGGTATTTCCTTTCTACACCCAACTGCCCCCTTGATCTCCTCTTATAAGTCTGACCATATCTCACGGTCACATCAAATTGTCATAAATGCTGAGACAGTATACATGAAGCAAACCTCAAAAGGGAATAGATTTTATTACCTCAAATTCTGGAGCCCCCACCATAAACAGTAGCAATATTTAGAGATAAATACCTTAGATGAAACAATGCCAGATGAAAATGCTTGGGTAAAAATTCCATAATCAAAAGGTGGGTTTTCAGGATCTACAGAGCACTGTGAATGGAGAATATCTTTGCTCCTATTTTGCCAGGCACTATACCCTTCCATGAGTTGGTTGCCACAGTACAAGAAATTGTTATTACACCCATTTTCACTACAAGCCTTCTGCCAGCATGAATCATTGCGTTCAACAGCTAACAAGTACCAAAAAGCCCCAACTATCTGTAAGGAATCATCAGTAGAAAAGAACCAAAAATAAATTCCTGGAAAAAATGATAAGTGATTATAGGATAGCAAGCATAATAATGCAACTGGAGAATATATAATAACTTTGATTAGATCAAGGCTGGAAAACTAACAGCAGCAAACATGATGAAAAGATAACAAACACTTACATGACTGGCTAGCATGTATAATAGCAAATAATACGCAGCTCCTGCCCATGCAGTTTCAGCAAAGACACCAGCTGTTCTCTTAAGCTCTGAAGTCAATGGTACCATTCGGAGAAATCTAGGGACATACTGAAGCAAGATAATGAACAGCAATGCCTCTTTTGTTGACAGTACATCCGAACCATTTGACCTCTGAAGAAACCTCCAAACTACAATCTGAATACACGGACAGAAAAAGAAAACAGAAAGGGAAACCATATAAATTGAGTTTTCTTATACTCCTTAAAATAGATGCTGTAATATGGAAACGCCATCTTCCTGGTAATACAAAAATCTCATTTTATAGTATCAATAGTTTTGAAAACAACGATAGCTATAAAGGAACATGTTGCATAAAGCTGGAAAATAATTGCAAGTCATTCAAATCCTAACCAGCATCATACAGTATGCTTAACATACCCAATCACAACAAAAGTCATGGAAAGAAATCTACCATAGAGACCAGTTTCCTAGGATGGCTTTGATGAAGGATAAAGGGGTCATTATTAATCATTTATTATTTTCTTAATTTAAATATAACTTTAGTGGTGACTATCCTTACAGATATGATTGAACAGCTTTGAGTCATTTTTAGTTATGGTAGAATTAGTGTGGTATCAATAATTAATAGCAATAAATAATTAAAATATGAGTGGGGAATTTGGAGAGTTTGAGAAGATTACTGACCTGTTATTCAAGTTCATTATATGTTTACACCTATTAAAGCACCTCCTGCGTGAACAACGAGGTACAGTTTATATTTTCAGTTATGAGTACTATCCAAGGATTTCCCATGTAACCAGACTTCTACCCAGTGGATTCCAGGTGATCTGCTAGAAGAATATTGAGCTACTTCTGGCTACTTTGATTTGAGATTATTAATCTCTCTCACAAGTATCAACTTTCCAGTCTGGCGTGCAGTAAAACAGCCAAAAGAGAAGTTGCAATCTGAGAAACATGGAAAGTGACACAGAACAAACATGATCTGAAATGTATGAATACTACTTTGTGCAGTGCTGTGTCTCACAGAAATCTGAAGATGTCTATGACACATAAATGGCTCTTTTTTCCTTTTTATGACATGTCTGTCCTTCATAGGTATTTAGTATATTAATAATTAATAGGTCCCCAGAATAAAGTCACGTGCTTCAGCATAATATCAAAAAGCAAGCAGAATATTAAAACTGAAGTCAACGGTATTAACAAGAAGAACACCCAAGCCTCCACAAGTCTACCAAATTAAGAGTTCAATATATTTATAGCCAAAAAAACCATCTATCATAAAAAAAATCTTGTAGCACATTTCCTATGCTAATGACGGAAATTTTAAAAAAGAAAGGAAAGCAAGGATTGAATACAAAGCAATCATTAAAAAATCCAAGGAAAATAATCTTACAGCATAAAAAATATAGTTTCAGGTTAATAGAATTTTCTCAACCTGTGGCAAGGGCAGCACTGAAAGGAAATCAATAATGAAATATCGCTGCATGTATCGCTTGGCTATTTGTGATGGATCTATAACAAGTTCACCCCGTCCAAAGACACGAGACGATGGAGCTATATAAGCAGTGCGAAATTGGAGAGCCATGCGTATAAGATAGAAAGCATCAATGATTGTTCTTATAG
The DNA here is from genome assembly GCF_029017545.1 of Prosopis cineraria. Taxonomy (NCBI): domain Eukaryota; kingdom Viridiplantae; phylum Streptophyta; class Magnoliopsida; order Fabales; family Fabaceae; genus Prosopis; species Prosopis cineraria. The sequence goes on along the minus strand of NW_026555340.1, from coordinate 25,300,089 downwards.
TGCTAACTATGATCGCCAACTTTCGGTCTATACCAAGACAGTTAACTGAATCATTGATCACAGGGAGATAAAAAAACAATGGATCAATAGAGACAGCCAAAATGCATGAGATTACAAAAAGCTTATTCCATAAGAGTAAAAATTTGTCTTGAGGATCAAATATCTTCTTCTCTGATACTTTAAGGTCTTCTGGGAAGACTGCCCTAGATACCCCAAATCCAAGTGATCGGCCAATTGACTTTAGTCCTTCAGATCCCATTCTCATTCCTCTTTTAAAAGATCCAGTGGTTCCAATTCTTGTATAACCACCACGGCTTAATTTAACCATACTAAATCCACATTCATCAAGCCCAGCATCAGAAGATGGAGATGGTCTAGAGTCCAAGTCATCCAACCTAAAATTAAAAAAAAATGCTGAGAAAGATCAATTCCCCTCATATGTATGAACATAAAGATTAATTGAAGGTTCTAAAAATGGGATAATGGCTTGTCAATATCACATGTACCTATTAGGACCAAGACCTCAATAAGCTGAAGAGTAATATACTAATCCGTTCTCATTTCAAGAAAAGGAGCTCAATTAACTGTTTCTATGAAAGGCATCTTACAATTAAAAGTCTATGTTGCCAATTAGAAACTCACTTCACTACATCTTACAAGTGCCCCAAGAATCAAAATTTTCTACTTCTCATGCTACAAATGAAAGACTTGGCAAATGGTCAATATCTTGTCGCTGGCAAGTTTTGAATTCTTTATATCTAAAAACCAATTAAAGATATTTATGCTGCTGGTGTAGTATTATACTATCTTATGTATTTGTTGCCATGAAAAAAACAATGACAAGAAATATAAATTCTAAATTTTTCAAAAACAAGGTTGTGGCAGAAAATTGTTTACACAAGTACCAAATTATGCTTGTGAAGATCAATACCCATGTTCAATTACAGTAAAGAATGCTCAAGTTTGATGATTTCAAACCAATGAAATCGAGTAAAAGTACATAGAAATATTACTCACAATCTTCTAATCCACACCTCTCCAAAATATAACCTTGCAGAACTATATTTGGTACCTCAAAAATTTTTCCCGCTGACCATCCATGTAATGAGCCTTGTAACCACAGTCAAACATCTTTGAAAAGTTGATCACATATACCCAATATATAAAACCTGCAGCCAAACAAAACAAAACCCAACAATGACCCATAAAAGCCTCTCGAATCTGCCTGATGCTATTCCCAATTCAACTTCTGGAAAATATGATTATAGGAATGACATACGCATTAGGAAATTTTAGCTCTTGTCTGTTCCCTTCAAGTGCTACAATCTAAAAATCGATCTACCCTATAATGAAGACTGATAGCACCCACATACACTAGTTGCCATTCCACAGAAACCAGTGACTTGTACCACTTAAATTTAGTGAATTCTGCCACTTGAATTTAATGCTACTACTTGTGTGACCTAAATATAAGTTCCAAATCCTTTAAGCACATTGAAATAAATTGCCATAAATAGTCTGAAATTGAGAATTAGCGTAAATCCCCAATACAGTTTAAGATTACTACCTAAAGTAATATATATATATTGGTAAAAAGTCATTATTAGTTAAGACATCCATTAAATGCTAGGGATAATTATGAAGAGTAGTATAATATTTGACACATTAATTACAAATAACTAATCAAACTAATTTTCTTAATCTTGATGAATTAGTTAACAGTGTGGACTGGAGGGAGTACAAACAAACCTTCCATCTCCAATCACAAACTTCCTTTCAATTAGGCTGAGTTGCGATTGCAACTAAAGCAACTGAACAACAACACGACAAAGAAGACAAGCTTAACCAATGACCACATTTGAACTGGTCTTTAACCTCAGATATCCAGAATGCTCCCACCAAAATCAACATAAACTCAGTCCCTTTACCACTTAATATTTCATCGTACGAGTGAACAAGATTATTCAAGAAGGTGTTCATTTCCATTTTACAGATCAACTATCATACACGATTACTCTGTCGTTTCAACAAAGGTGACATCTAAAACTCACACTCTAAGTCAGATAAGTTGGTTATCTAAAGAAATGCCCATTTAAACTCAAATCCATTTTGATGTGCTGATATTGCTATTTCTGGGAAATAACCTCACATCAGACCCCGGAACCTCTCCACCCGAACCGAAAAAATTGGGTCAAGACTCGAGAAGAACCTGTATTTTCTCGGTTCATAGGCGCATCTAAGTCAAATCAACATATACATCAAAAGAACGAATTCAAATTATTCATTTTAAAAGACAAAGAAAGAAAAAATATTACTATAAAATGCCTCAACTCTCAACAGCAGCACCAGTATGAAAAGTTCAGCATCAGCCACAAGAAATAAGCCGAAGTAAATCTGGGAACTCTAACACTGGTTTTCATCAAAATGCAAGTAAAAAGAGAATAGAATTAGACCTTGAAAACAATTGCACGATCTTTCAATAGGTGCGGTAGAATCGCATAGCAAGAGAAGGAGAGAACCAGAAAGATCGCCGAGCGGAATCTCCGGAAGGCTCACATCATCCTTCTGAGAGCGAGAGAGAGAGAGAGAGGGAGGGAGAGCTAAGAAACTGTCAGTTTTAGTGAACTGCGGAAACAGCGATGCCTGCACGAACTGAACTGCTATCGGCAAGCACATGCAGTAGCCGCCCGCTATGTTCGCGTAAGAAATGGCATTTTCTTTGGGACCATTACTTTAAATCAGTGTCTTGAAACCCATTTTGGATATCAAATGGAAAAGACTAACAGGTCGTAATTTTTATGATATAATCAATTAAATCGGCAGTCAAACTAAAAATATAAAAATTAAATAAAAAATAATATTTATATGCATAACTATATAAATAAAATATTAATTTATTAATAGTGTTTGGTATCTCAATTTCAAAAGCTAGATATTTAAACTGTTGAAGCTAGAAGTAAAAGCATGTCAATACAAGTTTGTGATCTTGAAAGAAAATGCTGAAGCTAGAGGCATGCCATTATGTCATGACTTACAAGCTTTCAGTCTCGATATCAAAGGTTGAATTTCTAGAGTTGGAGGCAAAGATTAAAGGAGAAGTTAGAAATTAAATTTAGGCCATAAAAGAGAGATTGAAGAAGAGAAAAAAAAGAGAGAATTAGTGATTACAGAAGAGAAATTATAAATCTAAATAACTTAGTCTAAATTTTCTTGGCTTTGAATCGAGTTGACTCGGGTCCGATCTCTGAGTCAAAGCCGATTCTCTTAAAATCGACCGGTTCAATCCGAGTCAACTCAAGTCAAATGACAGATTGGTTCAAGGATTGGTTCAACTGGTTGAACCAAACTATTTTGTTCAATGGGTGGCAATCAAACCGGTTAGACCCGTTTGGTTCAGTCCAATTTCAATGACATTGCTTTAAATTTCAGGCAAACTAATTAAGCACCACAAAATTTATTGACAACTAAGAAAAGAAAAATGACAATTAAATGTGTTGTTATTTTTTTTGTTAAGTTATCAATAATTCTTATATTATTTAAATATATTATACTCCCTCTCCATTTAAAAATGTAAAGTATTTTTAATTAAATATCACTCTCAATAAAATAATTACATACTTTTAAATTAATTCTATATTTTTATATTTATTTCTATTAAACACCTTATAATAATTATAAAGACAATGTTTACATCTTGAAAGATTAAAAATATTTTATATTTTTTAACACCTAACTCTTCATCAATGAAGGGAGTATGAAATTTGTATGTAATTTTTTCATTTCTATTTCATCAATGTACTCATGTATTAATCGTTGAAAGGGAAGGTTTTTTTTTTTGTTTTATTTATAAAACAATTTTATAATTTTATATAAACATACTATGTTATAATGGGTTCAATTAAATAAAAGTTTAAGTGTCATTATTTTTTATAATTTTATTTTCAAAATAGAGTGAATCTTTAATTAATTGTCCTTTTTTTTTCTATCATCATCGGTCGTATAATTTATTTATATTTATAGTATGATAATTGATTTGTATAATATACATAATTTATTTTAATGTGTTTACTTGCTTCAGAGCATAGAGAACATAGATGATGTGGTACGTTGAATCTATATAAAAAAATTTCTACTGAAGTATATATATTTTAATAAGAGCGGAATTAAAAATTTATTAAATTTTTAAATAAAATTAATAAATTTTAATATTTCCTTTGATTTGATAAATCATATTGGAAGTGCTAGCTTTTTAGATAAGATTAGAGGATCACATTGCAGTAAAATTTAGTGAGAATTTTATCAAAAAAAAAATATTAGTGAGAATGATGATTTAAAAATAAGCATTGATGCAAATTGCAAGTCAATAAAATGTCATTATTTAAAATATAATAAAAAAATCCTCCTAAGAGGGCGGCGATCCAAGCAGAAAATCATCATGTTTCTATGGTGGATCGGCGGAGAATCATCATGTTCCCCGATATGTTCATAAACTATTATTATTTTTTGATACAAGATCAGGATGTTTAATTAATTACTAGCTTGGAGGGAATAAGCAAGCATGATTTTGAGACACAGGGGAATTAAGCCACAAAATGTCAACTTTTTATATTAAGTGTGTCAATTTAAAGATTGCTTATTATTTTATAGAAATAACTTAAATCACTCTGAACTTTATATATTCATAATTTATTTTTTAATTATTAGATGTGAGATTTTTTTTCTCTAATACAAAAAAAAATAATCAAGGCAAAATAAAACAACATTCACTCTTAATTTAGGGACAAGAACCGTAAATATTATCATTGTTTTTAGTCGTAGCTAAAAAAATAAGTCTTCTATAGTAGAGTATATGTATAATATACAATAAATAGTTAATTATAAAAGAAAAGAAAAATATTGTATATATTTTCTCGAAGAAAGAAATTAATTTGCGATGAAGTCCAGCAATAAGCATTTTCTCGACGCTTGAAAAACAAGAGATCAAGATCAATTAGATAAATTTACCTTGACATATAAAAGAGTAACTTGGAATATATATATATATATGTATGTATGTATGTATGTATATAATGTAAAGGCAACAAATTGAGCCATGCAAAAACAGGAGTACAAGATCAGAGAAAGGGTCCTATTGACGAGGATGAGTGTCGTCGGGAGTGGACATTCCGGTGGTAACCTTGGCGACGTCCATGGCCGAAGCTTCAGGCTTCTTCTTGGAGTACAACACCACGTAACCCAACACCACTGTTGCTGCAAACCCTGCAACCGCCATTCTCATCGGACACACTGGTAGCTTCTTACGTTGGTTCAGTACCTCTGTAGAATGTTGTCGACCCGATGACGAAGAAGAAGAATAAGAAGAAGACGCCCCCTTATTCTCAGCTGCCTCTGTTCCCGCCATCTTCTCTCTCCCTCCTCTAACCATATTATACTGAACTGAATAATATATATATATATATATATGATCTCAAACTTGTTGTTGTGAGAAGGATCTTGTTTTGATATTGATTGTTTTACATCGATTTGTTTCTTTGATGGGTTTGTGTGGTTTTTATATGTGTTGGTTTTTGGGAGAGAGGATTGGTGCGAGAGAATAACACGAGGCGACAAATAATGGGACCGTGTACAATTGGTGGGTGGAGGACCCTGGAGGCTTTTGTGGGATTGACACGTGGCAGTTGTGGTCCATGAAAAAAGTTTCGGAGCGTTTAACAAACAGAGAATTGGGAGACTCCTGCGTTCAGTAATTGAGTACTGTTTGACCTTTTCTACATGAGATGGCTTCCGTATGTACCTTCATCACGAAACCGCCCTTTTATTTCTTTGCTTAAAATTAACACAGAGAGAAGTGAGTGGAATCTATAAATAGATAGTAAGTGTTAATATTTTATAAATTGTTTGTTGATGTGTAAATAGTTAATGAATTCATTGCAAATGTTACAATACAAATTAATTTATTTAGCGTGGAGGTGAAATGAATGGAAAGTGTTATGAAGAGAGATTTCAAACACCCTGATACGTAGAACAATATTTACTTTACAATGCGTCGGGAGAGATTTACAACTAATATATTTTGCTCATAGATTGAAAGTCAAAACGGAAAAAAATCAAGCTTCTTTTTTTCTTTTTCGGTTGGTTATGTTATTTTTTATAGTGTAAAAAGTAAACTCTATTGATAATAGATATTATATGTACGAAAAGCAAAAGATAAACCTCTCCTAATTAAATTATTACATACATATATTTAAATTATTAACTATCTGTACAAATAACGAGAGCCTTTAACATTCACGTCAACCTTCATTTATAGCTATAGAATTTATTTGTTTGTTTAAACGCAGTTTGACGGACAAACACAGTAGCAATTTGTGACCGGCTTTAAGGATTTTATTTAACAATTAAAATATCTCAATTTTTAATCTGACGTGTTTAATACTCACTAATCACAAAAAAAATTTTTAAAATGATTTGATGTTCATAATATAAAATATTTTGAAAAAAAACTAATGATTCATTATATTCGTAAAAATTATTATAATATTATTTCTATCATTTCACTTCTCAAATATCTGTCTCTTTTTTCATTATTAAAAAAGAATATTTTTTGAAGTTCATATTTTTTAAGAAATTAAAATTTTAAATTATATTTAATTGAACTTACTGGTATTTACAATTTTATTTAAAAAAATATTTTATAAAATGGGAAACAAGAAATACCACATTTCAAAGACATTAATACCAAAATGAAAAGCCAAATTAATTTCTCCAAGCCAATATGAGATGTTTGGTTACATTTAAAATAAAACGAAAATGCTCCCTCTGGAAGAACCTTTTAGAAGTTTTTTTTTTTTTTGTCCTTCGCACATAAATAGTTATTCATTATTATTTTTAAATTTTATTTTTATTATAAATTTAATTTTATGACTTATCTTATATTGCGTACCCTCTCTCTCTTCTTATTTTTAATGAGAGTGACACTAGAAAATTCATTCTAAAACATGTTTAATGAATTAACAGCCAATTTTTTATTTTAATAAAATAAGTGTCTTGTAATTGGGATGGCAAGGACCAAGTAAAAAATTTGTTTTGCGGAGAAGACAAGAGACTTAATTGGTAAAAAAACTGAATGATTATTTCAAATAATAACTTTATTGAGAAATTTTTAAGTTATTATACTTAGTAAATCTCTCGCAATTCCAGCTAGTAGCCTAGTGGCTAGTTCAGATATGTTCACAAAGAGACAGCAAAAATTAAGGCTATTGAATCACAAGAGACGCATGCTCACATCAGATCATCATCATAACCAATGTAACGCCCATACCCATTACAAGGCCAAGGAATCCGGCACTACCTAAAGCGGCGGCGCCATTCTTTGCCGGTGCAGGTGCAGGTGTCGGTGTCGGAGATGGAGAAGGTGCAGCTGCAGGAGACGGAGAAGGCGACGGCGACCCATGACCCCCGTGCTGATCGGAGCGAACCACCAGATCCAACCTTAAGCCCTGCTGGCAATGACCATCTGCCCCGCTAATGAAGTAGAATGAACCTCCGCGTTTCAACTCTACCTTGGTTTCTCCGTCATTGTATTTTGATATCGGATTCGCTACGTTGCAGCTTTTATAATCTTCCTCTTTCACTTCCAGCACCGACTCTGTTTTATGATCGTATTTCCATACTGCGCATTCATTATCGACGGCATTTATAATTACCATCAAGAATTCAAAAACAGCTTCAAATCTAATCAGATGTAACCGTTATCGTTTCCTCTACCAAAAGCTGAAGAAAAACGAACGGCGAAGCAGCGACAACGTGCTGAAGACAGATAAGGAAATTAAAACAGAAAAGGATCTGGAGATCGAAAAGAGAAGAATAGCGAGAGTATTTACAGAGAGCATCGCCGACTCTGAAGTGTCGCCTATGGGCCCAGTGACTGAGGTAATCCGGAGAGGGACGAGGCAGCGTCCAAGCATTCTCAGCGCCTCCGACCAAGTAATCTCGGCCTTCAGATGACGGAATAAGCAGAAAAGCGAGCATGAGCGACAGCGAGAGAGGCACAGTAGTGGGCATGGAGAAGAAGGAAGCCATTGTTATGCTCTGAAGGAGAAAGAAAGATGAGATTGCAGAGTAGTGAGTGTTTAGAGAAGAGAAGGCTCAAAATGAAATTGGTTAGGTTCATATTTAAAAAGCTACCAAGCTGTGAATGTATTCCACGTGGCACGCCTTTATGCTAGAAACGGATCAGTTTTGATGGCGTCGCATGCCGTTTTAGGACTATTTTTGGTTCTCTTCCCTTTTCTTATTGTAGCTCTTTGATCTTAAATCAATCGGATCTGTAATTTGTAAGTACCTCTTTAAATTATATATATTTTTTAAGAAATTAATTATTGTTATATATTCAGAACTCGAACTCCAAATTTTTGATTAAAGAGAATCAATTTCTTAACCAGTTAATCAAAGTATTAGGTGGGTTCGCACTATTTTTATTTTAAATTTTTTGCGTCAAACAAAATTTACTGAAAGATTGATTTGTTTGGCAATATATGTGAAAGAACAAAATTACTAGAATTTTTAAGTAATATGAATATTAATAAACGTTTAACAATAAATTGAATTGATAATAAATTGGTTGGCAAAAAGATTGATAATTATCCTATCAATTACCCAATGTCATCATCCATGATTGATTGGCAATGTAATCTGAATTAAATACCCATATTTAATTCCTCGTCTACTACGATTTAATATTATCTGTTCGAAATTTATTACACATTTAAGAGTTCAATGTTTTACTCGTATTACCATATATTCGACCAAAGCTCCTATTTCACAATTACTTTTTAGGCCACAAATCATGAAGTTAATCAAATTTATTAACTTTGTTCATTTGAATTTCATCGTTCACTCTGTATACAAATATTAATTCAAAAATTCTGACGAGAATTCTTATCGATTCAGACTAAATATATACAATGGTTATTGAAATCATTTAATTTGAATTAATTTAAATTTGCCACAAATAACCATAGTTAACAATCAGAACATTTTTTATTGGGACAATTTTTAATCATATATGTAATAAATTCATTTGATCTCGAATTATGTTTACACGTTCGCCAAAAAAAAAAAAAACGTTCATACAAGTAATTTTATTAAATTTTTCAAGTTTTAGAATTCATTATCCAATTTATATAGTTATATATAAAGTTGTTAAATTTATGAGTTTAAATAAACTTATATGACAAGGGTATAAACTCGAATCTAAATTACCTCTATTAATAATTAGCTTTTAAATATATATAATTAAATAATTAAAATATAAAATATAATAATAATTTAATTTAAATATAAATTATTGAAATTAAATCCATCTATATTCATAGATTACTATACTCAATGTGAAATTTTTAAAATAAAATAACTTATATTTCGTACTTTCTTTATTAAAAAATGTAAGACATTTTGTGAAGAGTTAAATATTAAAAAGTATAAGGTATTTTTAATCTTTTGAGATATAATCATTGTCTTTTTTTTTAAAGTGCCCATATTGATAATGATTTTACATTTATTATAGGGTATTTAATAGGGATAAATATGAAAAGATAAGGTTAATTGAAAAATAAGTAATTATTTTACTGAGAGGTGAGATTCAATTAAAAATATCTCACATTTTTTAATAGATGGAGTATTTTCTATTTCTTTTTTTATTAATATTAATATTTATTTTTTTAGTTTTATTTTTTATTGAATTGAATGATACTGTTTTTATGAACTAAATTCTATATAATATATACATATTTTGCTCAACAAATTTATAAATGAATTAGTATAATTTTATGAATTAAAAATATAAAAATTATAAATTTGTATAGTCAACTTGTAAGTTTAATTAAATTTTATCTCATTTGAATTTAAAAATAATTTAACATAATTTTATAAATTAAAAATATAAAAATAATAAATTCATTAAATTAATTTGAGAGTTTAACAACAACAATCATGATAACTGTTAGCCAAAAACAATCGATATAGCTTAACATTGATTTGTTACAAAAATATAATAGACCAGGGAAGAGCCAGTAGTGCTCATGTTTTCTCTTATGACCCTGACATGTGTTTAAGACAGCTAATGCATACGTCATCCCTGCCTGCCCTCGTGTTTTACTGTTTTAGACAGCTCACATTTTACACAGCCAATTTTGCTCTTGCTCGTATTCCTTTTTTTTTTTAAATAATAAAAAATTACTACTTTCTCTAATTTTATGCAAAGGATCCTTTTAATTAATCATGTTACATGAATTAAGAAAAATAGTTAAATTAATTATTAGTGATAATAAACATGTCAATTACACTTCATCCGTTAATTAAGCTAAAAAATTAGAGGAATCTTTGTTACCAAGTACACGCAATATTACATATTCCTTTGAATATTTAATTTAATGTGATGTTTATAAAAATACCCTTCATTATTCAACTGTCAATTTTTTTCACTCTTTCATATCCTCCGAATGCCCAAGCTACTTTGTAATGGTCATTAGGCGCAAAATAGGGAAGATAGCTTTTTCAAGCACAAAATAATTTTTTTTAATACACGTTCCTAGCTTCATCCATTGCTTAAGATTTTCTTTGGACTACAACATGAAACATTGATAATTATTTTACGTTTTTTCAAGTGGTAGGTGAAACTTTAATATTTTAAAAAATTCATATCTTTTTAATTATATACTATAATTAAATATTATATATTATTGTCTTAATAATGACAATTGAATTTTGAATACAACATGTTTTCAAAAAAGAACACTCCCTCTATTTTAAATTATAAAACATTTTCAAGGAAGATTTAGTATTCCAAAATATAAGACACTTTGATAAAAAAATAAAGTTTTATTAATGATATTTTTTCAATATCACCCTTTCCATATATTCTCTATCTTTAATATTCTTTCATTGATAGAGTATTAAATGAAAGATATTTTTAAAAGTTTATATTTTTAAGGTTATAAAATGCATTTAATAAGCTTCATTAATATGTGAGATTTTATTTAAATGTGTCCCATAATTTAAGATGGAGGGAGTCATAAATAAAGTAGGTATTTATTTAAAAAATAACTATGAAAGTTATTTATTATATTATATTTTAAATCAAGTAAAACTTTTAAAAGATATCCTATATTATAGCATGAAATGAGTAGTATTAGGCAAGGGAGGGGTCTATGCTATTCCTTCATAATTACCAATAAGGGTGTGTTTTGATTAATACATAATTAGATTTGAATTTGGATTGGAGCTTGTATCAAAATTTTTATTTGGATTCATAAAAGTCTATAAATCTTGATTCAATCCAAATTTAAACCATGTTTCATTATCTCTATAACTCTCATATATCACCAATTAAGAATGGAAATAAGCTTATCATTCTCAATTTCCTCCTTTTGTTTTGAAACTCCCCTTATCTACTTTTTTTCTCTAAATTTTTTTATATTATCCAAAAAAATTATTTTAAATACCTAAATTTTAAATATGATATTTTAAATCTAAAATTTAAATTTAAATTTGTTAATCCGAACACTATCTTAGTATATTTGATTATAAGAAAAATTAATCTTTTAATTCTTCAACTTTTAACTCATTTGTAGCTCAGTCCCTCAACTATAAATCACTGCGACTCAATTTCTCAATTATAGCTCACTGCGACTTAGTCCCTCAACTTTTGATTCACCTATAATTCGGTACTTATTTTTTATTTTTTTAAAAAATTTCTTATCAAGAAAGAGGATAAAAAATGCTCATATATTATTCTAAAATACCCTCCTCTTACTCAATAATATGAGATATAAGCTAACATGAAAAAAAAATTTAACAAAAATTTAGGAACTAATTTGTAAGTTATTCAAAAATTGAGAAATCAAGTCATAATTAAGGGACTGAATTACAGGTGAATTAAAAATTAGAGGATTAAAAGATTAATTTTTTCTTCATTATATAAGTATTAACTAATTGTTTGGCAATGGCGGAGCCAGGGCTTAGGGCTAGGGGGTGCAGGATAATTTAATAAAATAATATTTTTAAAAAATAATAATTTAATAATTAAAATTAGTAATTATGATAGGATAAAAATTGTAATAATATAAATAAATAGATCATCATTTTTCATTTTAAAAGATTATATTAAATAGTATATGATCTTTTATTGCAAACATACTCTTCATGTTTTATCAAAATCATTAAAATATTATACATTTAATGAGTTTTTGAATTTAAATATTTTTTAAATTCAGAATGCAAAATAACAAGAATAAGGACCGTAAAGTTGCAAAATTTACTTACTAACTGATAATTTTTTCCAAAGTGACCTCAACATAACAGTGGATCCGCACTCGGCCTGGCCGAGAAAGAGAAAGAGATGAGCAAAATCAATTAGTATTTTAATATAAAAATTAATATGATAAGAAAGAAAGATGATATTTTTACAGGCTTACACATAAGATCAAGACGGTACTGAATCGATGGTGTCAGACTGGAGGGAGTATTGATAATGTGTTCATTTTTGAATTAACATGCATCAAGCAACTCTCACAACATTAGATTGCAAGAATGTGCGTTTACACTTTACAAGCACCATTTAAATTTATTTGTAGTGAATGATTGATATATAATATTCTAAAAACATTGTTATTAAAAAAAAATCTAAAACTTTTGAAGTTTTGCTTAAATTGCCAACCCAAAAATGCAGCGGAGAGTGAGCGGAGACACGCTAGCTTATTAACACAATGCCAAACAATCGTTAGTTTCTTTAGTGTGTGTATATATATAAAAAGGCTGAAAAAATTTGTGAGTCCACAACGACTATTAATGCCCCTCTAAATTTCAGTTATATATAATTTATTATAAAAATAATTAATTAATATAATTAATATTGATTATAATTATAATTGATTATGTTATAATGTAATTTGTTTAAATATTATTTTTTTAAAATTAATTTTAACTATATAAATTACTATAAAAGGACATTACTTTTTAAAATTAAATTATTAATAAAACTGTATTTAATATTATTAAATTTATTAAAGTTTATTTAAAAAGTAAAATATATTATTTAATAATAAAATTAAATTTATAAACAACTTTTTAGAATTTATTTTAAAATGTAATCCTGACTTAATAATCAATTATAGTTAATTTTGATTTTAGTTGGGTGTTTAGATAATTTTTATGTATAATCGATTATTTAACTCAAAAATGAATTACACACTCAATCCAAACAGGCCATCAGTCTATCATCGCTATCGCCGCCGAAAACAGCCAAAAAAATCGGTTGCATGCAACACCAGCCCTCCAGTGGCGCACCGCCTAAAGCGTCCGGATGCCGGACCATCATTTTTTGGCGCCAGCGCCAGAGTCGCATAGCAAAGAACGCTTTCATTGAGGACCATCACAGGCAGCCTTAAGCCCTTCTGACGATGAGTGCCTAGCTGCGGCATGGTGAAATGATTTTTGATAGAACCGTAATAAAAATAAAAATAAGAATAATATTTAAAGATATGTTTAGCATAGAGATGGGAATTCAGACAGGTCGGGTACATAGAGATGGGAATTCATACGGGTCGGGCCTATTCAAACTTGGCCCGAATAGGCCCAACTCCTTGAAAAACCTGAATAGCTAAGCCTGGCTCGAATTCCTTCGAGTTTCAAGCGGTCCGAATATCCAAATTTATATTTTTAAAATCATTTTTAATTAATTTTTTCACTTTAAAATTAATTATTTTATTTTATAAAAATATAAAATATATTTTTTGATACTTAAATGATGTATAGGACTTAAATATATGATATTTTAGTATAAAATAACCTAAAAATTAATTAATTAATTAATATTTATCATATTTAATATATTTTGTAAAAGTAAAATATTTTTATTCGAGTATTCGGGCCAAGCTTGAACCCGATTGAGCTTGGCCTGAACATAAAAAAGTTATATTTTATCTAAATCCGACCCTAATTTTTGTCGAACAGGTTCGAGCTAGGCTCAAATTACCGGCTCTAATTTAGCATACCAATAAAATTATAAAATAATTTTTATTTGATATATATGATTATAATAGCAAAATACTACAATGATTTCGTTCTCATCAAATGGGAAAAAAACTAACGTAGCCCCTGTCATCCATCCTCAAGGGTGAAAATGAGTTAGGTTGACTTAGATTTTAATTAAATAAATTTAAATTTAAATTTAAATAAAATTTTTTTTACGGTTCCAGTCTAAGCCTATTTAAAATTTAGCTTGGCCTGAAAGCTTATTTAAAAACTTACTTAAAAACAAACCTTTTAAATAAGCTCACATTTTAATTTTAAACGTTTTAAATATATTTTAAGAATATTATAATATACAATATATAATTTAATTTATCAATTACTTCCTCCGATTCTATTTATAAGTCATTTTTATTAATCTTATCAATATCAATATAACAAAAGTATAAAGAATTAAATTTAATAAAATTACAAACATAACTCTCAAAAAGTAACTAAACTATATAATATTATTCTTCTATTTCTTTTTCTCTTATTATTTAAAAGTTGTTTAGACATTTCATTTAAAATAAAATATCACTATCTAATCAAATAACTTATAAAGTGGACCACTTTATCTCTCTAGAAGGTGACTAGTAAAGTGAATCGGATGGAGTACAATATATAATAATTGAAAGGACTTACCAACTATAATATAATATGACAATAAAATAATAACATTAATATTAATATATAAGTCTAATATAATTAAAAATATAATAAAAAATAAAAAATAACATATTGATTAAAAATAAATGATGAAAATAATCTATTTATGATATATTACATAATATACGTATATACATAGATCCACTTATTAGGCATATAGACTCTGAATGTGGCTTGAGCTTGGTTAGACTTAAAAAACGCCCGGAGATGGCGTAACCCCACCCCTATCCATCATCATCGTGCACAACAAAGCCCCCCGTAGCAAAACCAAGCTCATCTTCGAATCTGTCGATGGCAAGAACAAACCCAACATCGCTCTCATGTCTGTCACAGGGGTCAGAGGGTGTTTCATCTTTCTCTAAACCAATGTCGCAACCAGACTCTGTTGCTGTCTCATTGTCGCTTGCCTCGTCATGTCCGTCTCGGCGTCACCAGTGTCCCAAATCAAGAATCAATCTCGCCGTCTCTTGTCGTTGCCGTCTCGCCTTGCCTCGCCGCCACTGGTAGATCTAGTTGGAGGGAGAAGACACTCCGCCGTAGCTGATTGTTGCTGGTTTGTTCAAATCACGTGCTTGTCATGGCTAGGTTCGATGGAGGGAGAAGACACTTGCAGTGGCTGGAATATCTGGTTGCGTCGCCCGTATTCGGAGTTGCAGTTCATCGTCAATGTGTTCAGGCCGTCGATGTGTAGTTCATCGGCGATGGAGAAGGCGAAGAAGGTCAGATGGGGACGGAGATGGAAAGACGAAAGAAGGAGGGTATTTCCTGTCAGTGTAAATTTTAAACAAAGATAATTTGAGCTTTAAAAAAAAAACATTTCCAAGAAAATGTGCCCATTCCCATGGTCAGCTAATGGAATGGTCATTGTCTCAAATGAGACAATGAATCATTCCATTGAAACGGCCACTCCTACTACCAAATGAGAAAATGAGGTATTTTCACTTTCTTTCTCACTCCATTTCAATCCATTCTTCCATACCAAACATGGGTGAGAAAACTTTGAAGAGGAAAAATTATGGGAATTGAGTCCATCCACTCCTCATTCTGATGAATTGTCTATTTATGTTCTTTTTTCTAGGGCTCCGTTCGAGCGGCCTGTTTAAACTTATTTTTTGTTTTACTTTAAAAAAATAAAACATTTTTAGTTTTTAAATTAAATTTAGACTTTAAAATATAAATTTATACTTTAAAATTATAATTTATATTGCTTATTTTAATTTTAAAATATTATAATTTTTATTTAAAAAAAGAATATATAATATTATAATATAAAAATTAAATTTTTAAAAAATAAAAAAATAAAATGAAAAATAAAAAAGGTTACAGGCCTGCCCGATAATAAAGGATGAATTTAAAGAAATGATTAATTTTAAAGTAAACGGTTGAATCCACCCAGGTCCTATGGTGCTAGATCATGAGCCACCGAACTGTTTTTAAGATGGCTAATAATCTAATAAGGGGATGAATCAGGTTTTAAAAAATCTTGCCTTCTAAAGAGCAAACCCAATGCTATTCTTGATAAAGCTGAAACTGAGGTGAATAGAGAAGGTAGAAGAGTGTAGAAGAATAAGTGCATATGATTAAACCTAATCACTTGATTTACATCTAATTCAGAACAACCTCATGAGATTTTCCATTAGTACTAATAATTTGATTTGGACACTAATGAGTCATAATATACTCCTTAAAAAAAAAAATAGTTTGCTAAATCTTGCCCTCCAAAGGTATAAGATAATTTTGCACCCAGAAAATAATCCTACATCCATTACTAAAAACACACTTAGGAAGCGAAGTTGAGAATACATCACTTTCATAAAATCTCTAAATTATTTAAAAAATAATTTGTTTTTAAGCTTAAAAAAACGGCCTATTGCACTAAACAGGGGTAATGGTAGAAATTAATAATTTTTTTGACAATTTGATAAGTTATTCAACATTTTAATTTTTTTCTTTGACACATAACATGTATCAATAGCCTCCAAAGTCATAACCACAAATTTGTCCATAAGGTGGGACCAAAAGGGGACAATATGAGTACATTGCAAACAAAAACCTAAAACCAGCATCGCCATCACCATCACCATCATCATTTGAGGAGAGTCTTCACTATTGATTTGACATTGAGTTTCTTGAGGTCAGTGTAGGACTGACCGCAGCCCACAAACATGACCGGAGCTCCTGATATGTAAACCATTGAAAGTGCAGCTCCCACCTGCCAAATTCATTTACCAGTAAACCATAAACATCCATCATCAACACCAAATATTCTCCAGACAAAAGCTCTCATTCATACTTTGCAGTTTCAGAGAACATACCTTATCATCAATGGTGTCAAACTTTGTGAGCAAAATCCCATCTATTAATCTGGGATTAGCAGACGCCGATAGGTCAGCTAATTTCTGCAGCAAAATAGTTACTAGTTCAATAACAGTGACACAGGAAACAGAGAAACACAATGGGATTGCAGTTGGATGACATCAAAGTGTATGGAACTTAACCTGATTGAACTTCGAAAGCTGATCGACCGCGTCAT
Source organism: Prosopis cineraria (assembly GCF_029017545.1). NCBI lineage: Eukaryota > Viridiplantae > Streptophyta > Magnoliopsida > Fabales > Fabaceae > Prosopis > Prosopis cineraria. The sequence continues at coordinate 25,282,817 of NW_026555340.1, read as the reverse complement.
TTCCAACCAGTGCTTCTCCAACAAATAAGACCAAGTCTGGATTGTTGAGATATATAAGCTTTGACAATGCTCTCATCAGTGGCTCGTTATCCTGAAAACCAGTAGCAACGCGGCAGCATTAAGATAACTTATTCTAAAAGGAAAGCCAGAGTTGTTAAAACCATCCCAAATGGGAATGATCCTCTTCACAGTAGGAAGTACAAGAACAGAACTACGTAAATTGAGAACTGAGAGCATTGAAAACAGTAACGGAAGTCACCTTGCATTTTGCACACGTGACTTAATGGGATATAATTCATGGAACTCAACTAGAATAGTACCTGCATACGCCCAGCGGTGTCAACAAGGACCACATCTGAACCATTGCGTGCAGCTTCTTGAATTGCTTCTTTTGCCACAATGGCAGGATCTTTCTCATAGCCCTTCTCAAATATAGGGATCTGAAAAGGGGAAACAGTGAAGCAATACTTTCTGTAACTTACTATGATATGATCTATGAAAATATGTGCAGCAAATATCTACAGATCTTTAAGGAGCATGATCAATATAAACCTGAAGTCTACGTGCATGAGTCCGCAGCTGCTCGACAGCACCAGAGCGAAAAGTGTCACAAGCAGCCATCATGACACTAATGTTATGCTGCAGGAGCCAGTAAGCAACCTATACAATAACACAGATAATAGACCATTTTCATCTGGTCAGCAAGCATATCCAACATAAGAAATCTCAATCTAAAAAAGAGGGGGGAAAAGCATATCTTGTCCTCACCTTAGCTAGATTAGTAGATTTTCCAACTCCATTAACACCAACAAATACAGCAACATATGGTTTCCTTTGCTCCTTGGCAGCATGCACATCCCTTAGTATGTCAATAGAGCGCTTGGGAGTTAAAATTCGAACAAGTGCTTCTTCCATTGCGGCCTGCAATGATTTTATGCTTTTAGTATGCCAGCTATAAAAAACAGAGACAGACGCACACATAAATGAAAGCATCTAATGCAGATAGGTAAAAGGAGAGAAACAAACATGCACTGTTGAAGATATCCTTGTAAACGAAGCTAGCTTTTTGCCTTCAAGACTTGCTGCCACTGATTCACAGAGTTTCTCAGCTATCTCTTCAGCCTACAAGGGCACATCCACATATTGTAATCAATATTAGCTGACAGGTAGAATTCAAAAGGACCTGATAAATAACAAGTTACGTAAAACGGAAAAAAGAATTTAAACTGTTTAGCATAAACACATACCACATTCTTGGTCATAAGCCTGTCCTTCAGAGCTTTCAAAGCTGGTTCCAGGTCTGACTTCTCCAAGTTAGCCTTCCCTGCAATACTGAGCACAATAATGTGCATGAATATTGACATTAATACTGTCAGTGAAGTCTGGAAACAGAAATAAAGAAGCATCTGAAATCTAAAATCAAAGTAAACCTATCACTTGGCAATCGATGATAGCATGTGTAGAGTTATTTGCATCTAGATAACCAAGAATTTTTCATCACAATAACAAGTACCAGAAGGGAAAAGCAAAATAACACCCCATGATTAAATAAAATGACACACAAATAATCATGCCAACGCAAGCAATTACAAGTCCGAGGATAAATATCTCTTGAACTCATTCCTTATTCATTTCTCCATTAGTTCTCTGCTCAAACCCAAGCCCATTCTGCAAATTCCACGTGAAAGTCCAAGAACATCTAATAATATCACAATTTGTACAAGCATGAGAAATTATCAATTTATCAAATTTGGTGATTCCAAGCATAAAAGAATCAATTCTGTACAACAAGCTTAACAAACCTCATCATTAACATCATTAATATCAGTACCAATATAAAATGTTAAATTTATAGCAAGCAGAGCCGCACTATCCCAACCATGAACAGTGATTTTCATGTATGAAATTCCATGTAATTCATAAAACCAACTAGTTTATGACATATTTGATGATATGGGGGTAAAGTGATATAAAATTAAAAAAGAAAGGGCATCCAAACAACTTAACAACAATCTAAGAATCCGTAAGGTCAGCAATCTTACCTCTGGAACATGGATGAAAACCATCCCTTCTTTTTAGCATCAGGCTTGCTGTTCATCTCCACGTTATCATCTTCTTCCTCACTTTCGCTGCTAAGAACCTCTTCTTTATCCATCATACTTTCACCTTGGTCAGCAGCCACAACATCTATGTTACTTTCCCCATTCTCACCCACAGGATCTGTGAAGTCCAGTTTTGTTTCAGGAGGTGATTCGTCCCACACTCTATTTTTCTTCGTCGGTTTTTTCTTTGGCTCTACCTTGGAGGCTTTGGTAGCAGTATCTGTCTTCTTTCCTCCTTTCACTCTAAGCTTCTGAAGCCTATTTACATCAAAAGCTCCAACATTGGAACTTGCATTCTCTTTACCATTAATATTACTACCCAAGTTTGATTCTTTAGCAGCAACACTACGGTCGTTAGAGTGCCCATTCTCCATCTTACGGCCTTTGATATTATCACCATCTCCACCATCACTTTTCAAAGCACCTTCACTGGTTTTCTTATTTCCTCCCTCAGATCCATTCTTTTGTCCCTGACCTTGCTTCTTGCTGTAAACTAAAGCCCTACCAACCGGATTTGATTTCTTCAAATCCTCAGCCCGAGCCTCAGCCTCCATCTTCAGCTGTCTGAAAGTTTCATCAAAATCATGATACACTGTCCTTTTTGGATCATAAATCTCTGAAAATTCTCGCTTCACCATAGCAAGCAGATCATCCACATACAGCAGATTAAGGATCCGTTGATACAAAGCCACAAACACGAGTCCAAGCTCATTGTGGAAGGTCCATTTGAGGGTGTAAGAAGCACCTGGCGCGTCATAATTAAAAGAAGCAGCACCAGATCGTTCCTCCAAAAGACAAGATCGGATCAAGGTATCAATCGGTGATCCTTTAAGAGCATTTCCAAGCTCTTTACAAGTCCAGAGGATCAATCCTCCTCTTGTAAATATGAGCAACTGCTCTAACATCTCCGATCACCTTCAAATACCCTGAAAGGAAAAAAAAAATTCCAGAAATTCACAGGTTACAAAACTGTAGAATCTGGGGTGGGGGGCAACATACTATTAATTGAATTCATTGACGTTAAACGGAATTAGATCAGGCTGAAACGCGAACAAGCAAAATTCGATTCAATCACAGTAAAATAACAAAATTTACAAGGAGAAGGGAAATTAAAAAAAAGAAAAAAAATAGATTTTGAGATGCGTTGTTTCATGCAGAGAACAAGGAAGATCTAGGCAATCAAGGGGAGAAAGATACCTGCAATTTCTTCGAGCTCGGTGAAACCTGAGAAGACAAACGAAACGGGGAAAAAATCTTTGGGTTTTGGGAAAACAAAATCTAAAATGTTTATTGAAACTAACGGAGGAGGAGGAGGAGAAAGAAATATGTAAAAATAAAAAATTGGGAATGAAAGTTGAGGAAAGTCGAGGCTTTTATAGGGCGTGTGATTTTAAGGGCCGCTTGCCGGTTTCGATCAGGCTTCTTCTCGAGGTAAATAATTGAGATTTTTGAGGTTGCTATCCTTTGACTCTCCGCACGCTGCTTTGACCAGGTAATTTTTTGTTGAGCATCCTCTTTTTTTTTTTTTTCCTCTTCTTTTCTCTTTATCGCTGTTGGTTCAAAATTTTAATGATTCTTTGATGAAAAAAACTAATGATTCTCATTTAATATTTTATTAAAGTTTTATTATAATTTTACATAAAAATATTTAAATGAATTCAAATTTTTAAAATTTGATCTGAAACATTTCAAATTGGAATGAAGAAATTTAAAAAATACTACTTTATAAAATATATTTTTATATTAGTCTACAATCAAATGAAATTTTAACAGTTTCAATTTATTTAAATATTTTTATGTAAAATAGTAATAATTTTTTGATCAATATAATAAAAATAATTTTATAAAATATTAAACCAGAACTTTTGAAATCTTGATCCACGGATAACTTAAAAAATGAGTGAAAAATAGGGAAAGGAAAAGGTGGAAGTTCATCCGATGATGGAACAATTATGTTCGGAATTTTAATTTAAATAAGTTGACTATTTTAAGTATTTTTAAATTAAAATATTTTAACTATACAAATTGTTGTAGAATGTAGATATGGAAAAAGAATTTGATCTTTTGATATGATATAACTCACATATTATGCTGGGATGTTAATATTTTTAACACTTCCCTCAATGGACTCAATTATAAAAATAAATTCAGTAATAAAATACAAACTCTTCAATATATATATATATATATATATTAATATTTCCCAATTTATCTTCATTTAAAGTTTTAAATTGATTTTGTATAGAATTTATTCAATATAAAAATATTTATTTGGATATGTGATTAGTATGTCACTAGGTTTTCATTAAAATGTATTTTTAACAGATCATACCCATATCACAGAATTTATTCTCTGTACGTAATTTAATAGCCATGTTTATTATGGAGAGCAAGACTGAAGTTAAATCAATAGTTCATATGACTTTCCTTTTAATTTTATCTGTTAATATAAGAAATCCATATCATCAATGTGAATAAAAAATAGGCAGTTTTTTTGGATCTATTGTCATTCCATCAACATTTTACGGGGAAAGGTACTTTTTCTACTCATACCAGCTTTTTTTCTTTTGTTTTGCAGAATTAAAGTACTCATACTAACCTCTCGTCATCAATTTAGATTTGACAAGTCGATATAATTATAGAAAATTTTATTATATAATACCTAGAGAGTGAAGAATTTTAAATTTTTGGAGGGAATATATATGTAAGAGTTCTTTTAATTGTGATAATTGTTTTAATTTTTTGAAGAGATGAGAGCTATAATTGAATTACTTATTAAATAAGTAGATTTAGATTATTATTTTTAATCTGAATAGACTTAGTTTACTCACCAAATTTAAATTTTAGAAACATGGTTTGAATGTATTTTTCTTTTATGTGCTTGCCTTCTATTAATTGTTGTAGTACTTCCCTGCATCTTTAAACGAAACAAAACTGATGGCTTCATGGATTATTAACTGATGTTTTTTTTTTTAAAGATATTATCCCTATCACAACTAACTTAACAAAATTGAAGTATATTCTTTTTTTATAGCCAAGTATCTTTCTATTAAACATAATTATATGTAAAGTATAATTAAAAATTAAACGTGGACACTTCTCTTAATAATTTTTTTTATCATACTCTTAATATAAATTTAAACCTTGATTCACTACATTCTTAAATAAAAGTAAAGTTAGAAACAAAACTGATGGCTTCATGGATTATTAACTGATGTTTTTTTTAAAAGATACTATCCCTATTACAACTAACTTAAGAAAATTGAAGTACATTCTTTTTTTAATAGCTGAGTATCTTTTTATTAAAGACAATTATATATAAAGTATAATTAAAATTTAAACGTGGGTACTTCTCCTAATAATTTTTTTTTCACCAGACTCTCAATATAAATTTAAACTTTGATTCACTACATTCTTAAATAGAAGTAAAGTTAGAAAAAAATTCGCTCAAACAAAGTTAATGAGTAAACTATTTAATCATCTCTCTCTAGGAGATAGTTATATCAATGTGACTGATAATAAGAATTGGAGGGAGTGATTTTTTTTTTTTTAAATACCGAATTGGTGTTACATATTAAAACTTGGCATTTAAAAACACTGAGTGAAGCAAAAACATAAAAAAAAGAAGTTAAAACCCTAAGCCTGCAACTCAGAACATCAAAATTCCTCTGTCCAAAGAGATCGCCCAAAGGACCCATTTTGGGCCAATGACCCAAACACGGTTAGGCCGATAAATGAAAACCTTTCTTCCCCCAAAGCCTTACAGCCCAACAGTGACGTGGCCTGGAGAATAAGTGACAACTCTTCTTAGTCTTTTTACATAAAAAAAAAATTTCAAACCAAAATTATGGCCCAAAACATGTTTTGAAGTGAAAATATATGCACACCCAAAATCACAATCACTTGTTGAGTAAAAAGAACTGGGTATCTTTTAAGAAAAGTCTAGAATTTAAATATTATGCATGCAAAAAATTGTTGAGAGACGCGGATAAAAAACGGATATTAAAAATACAAAAAATGGTCTTATCTTAAAAATATGAAAATTTTTACATTGAAATTGACATACAACTAATAAATTTTGAAAAAAGAATAGTTATTAGGACATTTGTTCGGGGAAGGGACTATATAATTAAATTTAGATTTTTTTTAAAAAGGTGTGATTTATTTTATACAATAGAAAAGTGATCGACAACTAAATTACGAAGCAATTAATTTCATTGGTCAGATATTGATCTTATTATTGATCCTATACTACCCTCTAAACCAAAGCAAGTAAAAAATTTTGCACAAATTTTCTGCTTAGGAGGGCCCTATAATTAATTGTACTAACATCTACTTCATACATTTAACATCGCAATAATCAGTCAAACCTAATCATTTGTAGAATAATTGACCCTATTTACCCTCATAAATAACTCTTTAAAAAAAACTAAGAAAACCATTTAATGATGTAATATTTAGCTTTGGATTGAGATATGCGAGAAAAAGGAGTTTTTTAATAAAATATAAAATACAATACATTGATTTTAATACGCTTTAAATTTAAAAAAGATCATATTGATGCAATTAAAGTAGGAGAAAATGGTAATTATCTTCCCAAACCAATAATTGTACAAGGAGATCAGAATCAAGCAAGGAGACAAAACAGATAAATGACAGTGTCCCACAATTTTTGATTTCAAAGAGCAAAAGGGATCCTAAGTGGAAGTTTTCATCATATAGTAATTGCATTTGTTCAATTAATTATGATGCAATCATCGTCACCCAAAGACAAAATTGAATTAAGAAATCAGTGCATGCATGAGATCTAGCAGCAAGTATCTGTCCCACAATTGAATTCAACAGGTTCATATAACTCAGAGACAGAAACTTTCCTTTTCAATGCAGGGGTGGAGGAGAGTTTTAATAGGACTCTTTCTTAAAGAATTTTTTACTCTTTAATATAAAGTATTTGATGGGGGCATTAATTATATTTTCTTAATATTATCCCTATTTAATTTTATTAATTATGAGAGAAAATATAATGCAAATTTGAAAAACCTTTCATTTAAATATGGATAAAATTAGAAATTCATTTTATTTTCAGACAAAATTAATGATTGACCACTTCTTATTAATTCCAATAAAGCAGTTAAAGATGTTTTATAATAGAGATAGGAGGGAGTATTCAATATGTTAAGGATTTTTTAGTTTAAAATATAAGGTTAAGAGTCATTTTTGTTTCTAAACTATATACCAAAAGTCACAAATGTTTTTAAATTCAATTATGGGTCATTTATATTTTTCAATCACAAATTTTTTTGCCTCGTTACCCTGCCATTTAGTCAATATATTTTCACCATTTTTAGCTTTGTGGGGCCTATAATTTTGCACATTTGGCAAGCCATGTATGCACAGCTTTAACTTTTTAGTATTTTTTTATAATAAAATGTTTTACCGACGGGTTCCCCTTTCATTTTTTATCCTAATCACTCTCTCTCCTCCATTTCCTCTCTCTATGGCCTCCCCTCTCTCCCCTCCCACATTCTTCCACTAAATCTTTCCTTTCTACTCCATTCACTTTGCTTCCTCTACCTTAAAACTGCATTTTACTCATGCATGGCGCCACCCTTGTCCGTTCATACAACATCACCTCAGCACATAAACTTGTTTGGGATCTCTATGTGTTCAAGACTCAAGTTTTTAGCAACCTAAGACCAACCTCCATCATTTTCAACAAAAGATGCCTTAACCAACTTAAGAGCATTGCCCTTAACACAAGTTGTCATCATGTCCTTTAAGGCCTTCACTGCTTATGTGTGGAACATATTCTTGTCAGGGTGTGCTCAAAGCAATGTGAACGAGCTAAAGGAGAAGGGAATGGGGTACAAGTCAGGTCTGGTAGAAAGGGCAAAAGGGTAGAGTTGTATTTGAGAGAGAAGGAATAAAGGTAAGAAAGAGAAGAGAGATGGAGAGCAAGGATAGGGAAGTAGTAACATTGTGAACCACCACTTGACTGACCAACAACATAGCAAAGGCTGTTATAGACCGAACACCATTGACACAACGATGTTGTAAGCGTAGAAGGTTTAGTTGGCGTACTCATCAACCTGGATTCTAGCCTAAAAAAATGATGAAGAAAAACACTAGTTAGGTTCTACATCCATAAGAAAAGGAAGGAGAGAGGACAAAGGAGGAGTACTGTGCTGCAATGGCATTAGGTGTAGATGACGTTCTTCACTCTCTCTCTCTCTCTCTACGTTGCAAAATGAACAAACCAGCTCTCTCCCCCTATGTAAGCATGTCAGTTTAGCAAATTGCGGGCCTACAAGCATAATTGTTAGACAAGTTAATGGCAGGGTGATAGATTGAAAAAAATTTTAGGTTGAGATGCAAATGACCCTTATAATTAAATTTAAGGATATTTGTAATATTTCGTATGTAGTTTAGGGACACAAATGACCCCTAACCCTAAAATATATACCTTAATTTTGATCTCACTTATAAGATAAAGAGAGAATTTTTTTTTGATCTTATTTGTAAGACACTCCTTTTGTTTTCAAATATATAAGAGAAATTACTATATGTTTTCTTGTTTTTTATTTCTATAAAGCAAAATTACAAATTTCAAGAAGTATTAATTATATTTTTTAAAATATCCCTCATGAATGGATAGTATCATTAAATTAGAGAAAGAACGTAAACTTTAATTACAATAACATTTTAGCCCAAACATTTCAACTTCAAATATGGTTATTAAGATTAACTAACTTTCTTAACTTGTATGAGTTGATTGAAATTCTCTTATATTTGAAAATGGAAAGAGCATGTTTTTGATTTTTTATTACTAGTTTCTTTCTTTTTTTTTTTAAACCTCCCAGTGGTGGTGGGAGAAAATACATTACATCATAAATGTTAAACAAATGTTAAGAAGAACGGATTGCAATGAATAATAAAGTATAAAACTAAATACTCGGATAAAATTTGCAAAGAGAGTGACCCTCAACAGAAAGATTTTGTATTCAAGTAATACACATGATAGTCAAGTATCCAGCGCACGATGTTCTCAAGAGATATGAAGTGAACACTTGCTTGATAATCGAGTAATGCATATAATAATATTATTAAAATATGGAGATTTAATAAAATAGATTTCAATTTCTTAAGACAATATTAGAAAGAGTTATAATGATGAGTTTTATATTTTCCTTAATTTTGATTAAACGTATATACTTAAATTGACTTATATAAATATGATAGGAGGGAGTAAGGCATTTTTCTAAAGTTATGATTGAAGTATTAAACAACTCTTCCCTTGAATTAGAATACTCTTATTAAAATTTAAAATTTAAAAAACTATAAGAAGAAAATTAAAGAAAATATTAAGAATATACAATTCGATACATTATGAAAGGAGGACAAAACCATTTAATCAAGGGAAAATTCAAAAAATAATTGTGTAATCACAAGTTTGATTAGTTAAACTATCTTCAATTTGGAAATTAAAATAGGTATTGGTGACTTATAGTGTTTTAATGTAGAAGTTGTATTTTTTTTTTTTTTATTGTGCACAAGCATCTCTTTATTAAAAGAAGTAGACTTGTTTAAAGCATGGTAAAATATAAATGTGGACATATCTTTCGGGTTTTTGAATTCTAATTTGATACTATGAGAACTGTTACTACCATTAGACTCAATCCTCATTGATAGTTAAATAAAGGCTATGTAATTATAATGACAGAACAAGACAATAAGACGAGAACTCAAAAATCTAAGTGCAAGAGACACGAAGCAGCCAAACCTTGCCCCACATTTTTTATTTCAGATGGAAGTCGGCACAAAGTTGAATGATTCAGCGAGATATATATGACCACAATTATTATCACAAGTTAATCATAGGAATGGAGAAGGAGGGAAAAATAAAGAAATTATTAGTTTTATTAATCGAAGTGTCGATTACTTTACACTTCCCTCATGTTGAAATCTCAAAGCTTCTTTTGTGTGTGAGTGTGTGTGTGTGTGTGTGTTTTTTTTTTTTAATGAACACTACATACGGGTAAGGAAGCTTGTGTAAAAAAAAAAAAACTATAGAGAATTGTAGGTGTAATAGTGCCCGTGGCCATTTTACAGATTTTATTGCCGACAATCAATGCATTCACAATTCACAATGAGATGTAAACGCCTTTCATCCAAGTGGTCTATTATATGCAATTAATGTTGACACATTAATTCCAACGTGTTTGCATACAATGTATTTGCTGATGATTACTCCCTTGGTTTTATTTAGAGCACTGAAAAATTATTTATTTTGATCATATTTTAATTAATTTATAAAATATCTCAATAATTATTATGTTCATCCTTTTTCATATTAAACAGTGAGAATGCTAATGCTATTGAATGTTAGAGTATTTTATTTTTAATGTATATATATTTATTAAAGGTAAATTTATAAACTTGCTAATTTTTTTATGTAGAGTTAATGAAGTTTAATATTTTATTTAATTTCAGTGAAAATACTGAAATTAACTTGAACTTGAGAGAAAAGGAAAAATTAGAACTTTGATTTTTAGACAGGGTTAGAGTTAATGAGCTTTTATCTTCTCCTTTCAATAATGATGTTGGAAATGCCTTTTACTCCCTCTAGATCATAACATAGAGCATTTTTTAAATTTTTACTTGATTTAAAATATAAAGCATTAATTTACTTTTTTCAACTATTCTCATACTTCATTAATAATTTTTTTTAAATGATGCATTAAAATTTTAATTATATCATGATTAGAACACTTATATAGAATACAAATGAAGATATAATTAACAAGATGCACTAATTTTTTTAAGAAATTTAAATTTTACTTAAATTTTTAATAATTGTGAAATAATTATCAATGTGATTCCAAGGAAATAAACTGTAAGGAAATTTGTCACATTTATTCAGATGGGCATGTAGGGTATAGGCAAAACGTTGGAGATAGTACATGTAAAAACAATAATTGAATTTTGGTGTTGTCTTTCAAGGAAAAAAAATCAGTGTGTCTTTGACTTCCAAACATTTATAATTCGTCCACCTATTCGGTTTTGATGAAAGAGAGGGAAAAACGACAAAAAAAAAAAAAAAACTTCTTGAAATTTTACTTTTTGCAAATAATTTCATCAATAGATTATGAAATTTCAAGTGATTTGCGTTTTTGGCTGCTATTAACAAATGATGGAGTATATACAGTTTTATAAAACTAAGCCTTTAGGTCCTTTTCTTATCTTAAATCTGTATGTAGGTCACAAGAAATTAGCAACCGAGGGCCACAGGGAATAAAAAGAAACTTTTTTTTTCCTTGTTCTTTTTAAAAAGAGATTCAACACAGCTATAATGGCTAGCTGTCCTAAATCGAAAAGGGTCAAAACTTATGCAGCCATCTATCTATATGTAGTAACAGTTAAAAAGATCTTAATAAGATTTAACTTTGTCGCATGCTCCTTCTATCTCGATCTCTTTCTTTCAAACGTACGCGCCCGAGGGGTGGGGGATGTCTTCCTTCGATCCCATTTATAAATTATATTTTAAAAAATTTATTTAATTTTATTTATAAATTATGATGTAATTTTTTAAATAATTTTTAAATTATTTTTATGAGAGAGAAAAGGTGACATAGCATTATTTTTTAAATTTATTATATAAGGACATATTTAAAATTTTATATACTTTATATATTATAATTTTTTATATTAATATTGATGAGATTAATATAAATGATTTATAAAAAGAATTGAATGAGTATATAAATATATTATGTTATAGCTCATCCATATGATTCAATTTGGATATCCATGGCAAATTAATAACCCGAGTACTTTGCATTGTTTTTAAAGTTGATAACTAAACTGAATTTGGGGGGAAAAAATTGAGAGAGCGATAGCTAGTTGGGTGCGCCTCAAAATCCATATTTGAGATATTATCATATATAATTGTAAGTTATTCAAAGTAATTTACATTAAACTTCAATAGGCATGCACGTGTGTGTGTGTTTTTTCTCCAAGGATTTCATCCTTATTACATGATTAGATAGCAGTCAACTAAGAATATGTGTTGGATTGGAATCATGCTTCTTCTTCTTGTTTTTATTTGGGTAATTCGAATCATGCTTTTTAGTTTGATAGAAACTAGTAATAAAATTAGGAATATGAGCTAGGCTTGATGGGCTATTATCCATTTAAGAGAGCAATATTAAAAAAGTCTTATTACTAACATCTTATTTTAAAAAAAATATTTTATGTTCTAGGATGTTGAATCTTTCTCAAAAATATTGTACATATAATTTGGGAAGGAAATAATATATTACTTATTTTGAATTTTATAATATCATAATTAATATTTCATGGTGATTAACATAGAATATTATAATGTCAAACTAAATTTTAAAAATAAAAATGAGTTTCCAGCATGGCTTATAAAAAGGATTTTAGAACTAAGCCCATGCGAGCCTAGTCCTGGCCATAACTGATTGTATGAAATTGTGTGCAAGTGGGATCAAAACTTATGACTTTTCACGGGGCCTTTCATACGATTAGGTGATACTTCTTCCGATCCAAAGTATAGTCATTTTTTCTGTTAATTTTGGTTAAAATATAAATAATTCAGTATATATAATTTTTTTTCATTTTATTCTTTATATTTATTAACTTAAATTCTTGTATAAATTTATGTCTTACTCATCGTGAAATTCACGAAGTATATTTTATAAGAATAAAAACTTTGTTAAGATACAAATTTTTCTCTTAATAACTGCTTATATGTTAAATCAGAGAAAGTATTTGCTTTGGAATCACTTTTCACGTGACATGATTTGCTCATGAACGAAGGTACAAGGTTTAGGGTAGCATCAAACGGCCTAAACAAGCTGCAATATAAGATTAATTCATCCGTGTTAGTAGGTAATTTTCTGAACACTCCCGAATGAGAAAATTTCATACTAATAATACTTAGACGAGAGTGTGCCAGCTGCGCTGGTGAATGCTTCCAAATCAATGCAGGTCCCTGAGCACAGACACACACGTGACACACACGCACACTCTCTCTCTCTCTCTCTCTCACACCAGGTTAAACACAGTATGCATAACTATTTGGTGTACAATATTGATGCACCCTAATAGAGGACCACTGATTATCAATGGGTCGTCGTCGACTTGTTCTGATTTTAGATATTTCATTACAGACATATATACACCTCCCTTCCCTCTCTTTCTGCATTTATTCATTATCATCTTTCTTTCTGGGTACTTCTCCCTCGTAGGACCACACACACACACCCCCTCTCTCCCTGATTATCAGGTTATGCTCTCGTGTCGTTATATATATATATATATATATCGCTGTGCCTACACACGCACACACAAATCCTCATCTCTCTAGTCTCTCTCTGTCTCTCTGAGCAGGTGAGAGAGAGTAGGGATTACTGTGGTTAATTAATATATAATATAATGGGATTTGAAAGAATAGTGTGTGTTATTATGTTTCTGTGGTTAGTACTGTTATGGCTTTCTTGTTGTGGCTCCTCGTCGTCGTCTCTGGAGGGAGATAGAATAGAGGAGTTGCCGGGGCAGCCGCGAGTGGGGTTCAGTCAGTTCTCCGGTTACGTGACGGTGAACCGCCGGCATGGGCGAGTTTTGTTCTACTGGCTCACTCAGGCCACCTCTTCCCCTCACAGCAAGCCTCTTCTTCTCTGGCTCAACGGAGGTTAGTTCTCTTTCTCTCTCATCACTTCTTTTTGACCATATAAATGGTGAAACTGCAAACATACTCTGCAGCATTATTTTATGAACATTCTGGTTTTTGGAAGCTCTCTGGTTTAATCGTTCACGTTTCTTTCAGAGTTCAGACCAGTGGAACTGTGTTTACGCACACACACACACACACACACTCTTCATCTCCCTCCAGTCCCTTGCACAAGGCAAATTCTAAAAGTTTTCTTTTGTTCTTAATATAATACAAGACAATGTTAGAGTAATTAATTTTTTATAAGCGATATAAACCTAAGCAAAACATATATGCGCGCGCGCGCTCAAATATGATTATTGAAGGACTGAGAAAAAAGTGAGTTTGTAGAGGTGCTGCAATGCTAGCTTTTTCATATTCATCATGAGCAATGATGTACTAATTATTTAGTTAATATTTTCTATCTTTCTATTATCTACTATCTATTAGTATATAAAAAACCCCACGCGTGTGTGCGTGAATCCTTTTTGAAATATCATTTTGATTAAATTAAATGATTCCATATATTTATCAATGATATATATATAGAAAACAATAAGATTACTATACAAAACAATAAAATTAATTAAAAAATAAAGACTAGCTTAATTAATACTCATTTGGTCCTATATATAATTAATTAAAGGACAAAGAGATATTTGTTTTAGTTTTATTTATAAAACACTTCAATGATTATTGTATCTATTTTTACTCTTTTATCTTTATTAAATATTTTGAAGATTATTGAATACTATAGTATTTCGTTTTTAAAATATGTATGTTTAATAAGGATAAAGTTGAAAACTTGTTAAATTTTTTGATAGAGTTAATGAAATTTAAAATTTTTCTTAACTTTAATAAAAAATTAAAAATAACTTATAAATAAGACAAGAGAAGGTAAGATTGATTTGCAATATTCATGTCTAATTGGTGCATTATATTGTTTTTGAGGGCAAGGTGTAATATGTTTTAATGGGAGGAATACATTAATTAAAGAAAAGTAAATTAAGAAGGCTGAGATTATTTTTTCTGATCTTATTTACAAGTTACTTTTGACATATTTCACTGATACAATTTTTTTTAAATCTCATTAACTTTATTTTAAAATTTAATAAATTTGCACCTCTATTTTAATAAAGACAAAAAATATATATTTATTCTAGCATTTAGTAAAAGTAGTATATAAAAATAAATATAAAAAATAGTGGAATATCTTATAAATAAAATGAAAATCAATTTTCTTTTTCTACTCTATAAACAAGATCAAAGGAGTATGTTATACTATGTTAAATTAGCTTCTTCTCACTTCCTTTGAGCCCACACTTAAAGACACATTCACTCGTCCCACATGTTCATCACCCCACTCTCTTAATTGCCTTGCCCTCTTACCAAACGCAACCCCATCCACCTTTTTTGATTTGTGTATGACTTTTTATCTGTCCGGTCCTAAATATAAGACTTTGTTGAGGGATTTATTTGTTTTGTTTCTAATTTCTAAATGTATGACTTCAATCTTTTTTATCATGTTATATTTTTTTTCCATGCATTACCGTTATTAATTTTGTTGTTTTTCTCACTCAATCTCCCACGACATCCTTGTTAAAAAGGAATATTTTAGGGAACGTGACACGTATTTTATACAGAATAAATAATGGTAAATAATTAACTCAAATAATTTTATTAATATTTATAAACTAATTAACTATTTCTTATAGTTAAGACTAGAGGAGTATATATTGATCATCTGGGCAAAATTTAGATAAGTTAAGGTTATTTGTAATTATTTTATTAAATTGAAAAATTAAAATTAAAATAATCAAGCTTGGACTCCCCATCCACCCCTTTGGTACAACTAATAACTAGTCCATGGTGTCGGTATTGAATGTTTGATTTGTACTTGAAGAGACCAGATTTGAAGGTATGTGGGAAACTTTTAAAGTGAGAGGCTTTTAGTTTTTTTTTTTTAAAGAAAATCAAGCAAACTTTGTTTAGTACACTAAATATAGAAATGGGGTGTAGGCTTAAGGGTTCACAAAAGCTTCGGATTAATAATTAATGAGAGGCTTTTAGTTTTTTTTTAAAGAAAATCAAGCAAATTATAAATAAGATTTCATTAATTATATGTTTAAATCTTTCTTCTACTCATTGTCTGCAGAAAATGATGTATGAGGCTTTGCTAATAGTGGTTTTTTTTTTGGGCCAAAAAAGGCTTCATTAACAGATAATAATTTATGAATGTTTCTGCAAAAAAATTTTAAGCCTGATATTTGCTATGATCCTAGTAAGTTTCAAAACCCAACTCATTTAAATTTATTGCCAAGAACATTTTTTTTGCACAAAATAAATATTATAATTTCATTCTTATGATATGATGGTAATAAGATATCACCTACGTTCTTATTTATAAGATAGAAAAAGAAAAAATTTTTATATTCTATTATAAATCATATTATTAATTTTTTATTACAAGTTTTTTCTCATATCTCCCATTAATTGTTGGTAGAAGAAAATATGTTATTCATATATATATATATATATATATAAATAGAGGCAAAATTTGAAATTTATTAAATTTTCAGATAAGATTAATAAATTTTAATTTTTTTTAATTTTAATAAAATATGTTAAAAATAATTTATATCATAAATAAAATTAAAGAGAATATTCTACCACAGAAGATGAATGTAAGGAAAAGTTTCAACTTTCAACATTTAATATCATTGTGTCACAAAAGCGGACCCCTACTTCAATATAAAAGCAACACATTCTGTTGATTCTGTTTATATTGGAGTCCAATCAACCTCTCTTTATATTCCTTTGCATGATTTTCTGCAAAAAACACTCTTGTTCTGACCTTATAAAATATAATAGAAAACATAAAAATTTAGAAATTCTCATGCAAATCCGTCTCAAAATTTTTAGGTCTAGAATTAAAAGAACTATTTCATATAAATTTGTTTAAAATAAAAGGGCACTTATTTTAACAATTAAAGAGAAGTGAATAAACTTATTTGGATCTTGAATTTGAATTTTGAAATATGTATATCCAGTAACATTAAATAAATATGCCTTCTGATTGGTTAGAATAGGAAGTGGTAATAGTCCAGGCTTTCCAAATGGGTAATGGAATCAAAAAAAAAAAAAAAACGCACAAAGCAAAAAAGAATACATGCATTCATGTATCATGTATGTACATCCATACATACACCTCTCGAGCTTCACAATTCCTCCACCGATAGCATCTATTATTCCCTGTTTGGAAGAGACGCATTCATCGAGTGGAGAGACGAACACAAAAAGTTACACGCTTCCTCAGTACCCTTTTCCCTTTCTCTTTCGTTTTATCTTCGCATTTTGGATATGAGGGAGAAAGAAACAACGATCAACAATGCAAAGGAAGCTAGCTTTTCAATTTTGTCGCTATAACAAAAAAGATGCTCTGCTCTTGTTCTTTGCCTCTGTTTTTACTTCAATCTTCAAAGCACGCACGTTCAGGGACAAGAGAGAGAATCACATGCTGCATTATGACCCTGTGGGTGTGGGGCTACTGAAATTCGGTGAATTAGATGCTTCGAGGCCTCGTGGACCAGCAATTTTGTATTGGTCCTCGTCCTTGACATGAAGATTATCAGTGGAAGGTGGAATTTGAGTTAAACAAGGCGTATGTATTTTATTGTGGAAATAGTAAAAGTTGATGATTGCTTATTCGTTGTTATCGCTGAAATGGCTTCTATGTGTTCTTGAAAATGACACAATTAAATGGACGTTTAGTCAGATGTCTTGCTACTCAGTAATTCCTGATGCCCTATGAAGCACCCATAGTTAAAGAACTCAGGGCTCACAGTTTCTGACACAATAAATGCAACATCCATGTCAGACCATATTTTATACATGTATGAACATGTGTTTCAAGTAAAAAAAAAAAAAAAAAACCACGTAGTTGGAGAAATAAGTTGCATTGATTACAACTGATAATTTGTATATATTCATCCCTCATCGTGTGATTTTGCAGAGCTCATAATTCACATTATTATCTGTATCAGATCTATAAACATAGGACTGCTTAAAACATTTATGTACAAAGTTGAGTGTTTGTGTGTATATGTTCTGCTTCAGGGCCTGGTTGTTCATCTATAGCATATGGGGCATCAGAGGAAATTGGTCCATTCCGGATAAGCAAAACTGGTTCTTCTCTATATCTTAACAAAGATGCATGGAATAGAGGTAACAATGGCTATCATTCAAGTAACTGACTTTAACTTTATTGTAACCATAATCTTTCAGAATAACAATATCTAAAAAGACAATGTCACTGGTCTTCAGAAGCAAATGTCCTCTTTCTTGAATCTCCTGCTGGTGTTGGTTTCTCCTACACAAATACAAGCTCGGACCTCAAGACTACTGGGGACGAAAGGACAGGTATGAATTTGATGCTCATCGCTATCATCACCATTTTTTTGGGGACAAGAACCCTATTTTGGAGCTGGAAGCCTGGAAGGGGATATTATTTTCAACTTGATGCTATAGAGATATTTTGTTTCACTTTACAATCTTTCAAGATTTAAAAGTTATCTGAAATTCAAATGAAACTACACTCTCAAATATTAAAGTGATACAAAAGACGTATGAGTATTGAATCAATAGAGCTTTTCGCTTCTTATATTTAGTGGTGGCAAGTATGTTGGTGATTAATTTGAGAACTCCAAC
This sequence comes from Prosopis cineraria, assembly GCF_029017545.1. Taxonomy (NCBI): domain Eukaryota; kingdom Viridiplantae; phylum Streptophyta; class Magnoliopsida; order Fabales; family Fabaceae; genus Prosopis; species Prosopis cineraria. The sequence goes on along the minus strand of NW_026555340.1, from coordinate 25,264,277 downwards.
TTCGTAATACAGCTCAAGATGCTCTGATTTTTCTAATTAGATGGAGGTCAAGGTTTCCACACTATAAATACAGAGAGTTCTACATCGCTGGAGAGAGCTATGCAGGTAGATGAACGCCACCACCAGCAACTTACTGTTTTTCAAAAAATCATACAAATAAAAGTTAATATTTCCATTCATCTTCTGTTCAGGGCATTACATTCCCCAGTTGGCTAAGAAAATCTATGATTATAATAAAGCAAAGCCCCAGATCATTAATCTAAAAGGGTTCATTGTAAGTCAATTACCATGAAACCAATATCTTCATTCTATTCTACCACCCAAAATTATATTCTGTTAGTAATAATATGCATGCAACTCTAATAATTCAGGTAGGAAATGCTTTGACTGATGACTACTATGATGGGGTTGGAACTATCACATATTGGTGGAGCCATGCTTTGATATCTGATCTCTCATACCAATCAATCCTCAAATACTGCAACTTCACATCAGAAAAAGCTTCCAAAAAATGTGACGATGCAGTGAGTTATGCGGTTAACCATGAATTTGGAAACATTGATACATACAGTATTTATACCCCTCCATGCCGAACATGGCATAACAATACCTTAAGGTATATACGGTTCAAGAGTACAATCTTACATAGGATTTCAGGGTATGATCCATGTACGGAAGATCATGCAGAGAAATATTATAACCGTCCTGAAGTGCAGAAAGCAATGCATGCGAATGTGACAAACATCCCTTACAAATGGACTGCTTGCAGGTTTCATCCTGACTTAGCAAGAAAAATAAATCAAAATTCTTCTGTCTAAATTTTCTAAACAAGAATTTTAACATGCATCTTTGTCGGTTGTACAGCAAGGTGCTCATAGAAAACTGGATGGATTCTCCAGTTTCTGTATTGCCAATATACAGAGAGTTGATTGCGGCTGGTTTAAGAATATGGGTTTTCAGGTATAGTTTCACTCGTTAATGTTATCGCATGAAATAACTTCAGGTAATTGGTCGTAAGTTTCGACCACGTGTGACCTATGTATGACATGACTATTTGACCCACCTGTAGAATTGCCAGTAGAGAGCCTTCAGGATTAAGAGAGATCTCCACTTTTGCAAACTTTCTTTAGGTGATTAACATAATTCAATTACACACATACATATTAGGATCCATAACAATCCCCAAATCTTGTTTGCAAGTGGTAACATGACAATAAGCTCATTATAATTGACATTACTTAAATTGAATGATTATGGAGAATATTAGATGGATTTGGTCTATTAAAGAAATGAAAATTGAAGCAGTCACAAATATACGCATACATGTGAGGGGTGAACCCCTTTGAAACTGCGCCTGAAATGTTGCCAATCCATTCATAATTAATGTTGTCTATGTATGTTTAGTGGACAAGGTTTACTCTCGAGTTTCTCTGATCAGAGTCATTACCTTTGTTCTAATGCAGCGGGGACACAGATTCAGTGGTTCCAGTAACAGCCACTAGGTTTTCCCTCAACCATCTCAACCTCACCGTTAAAACTCGTTGGTATCCATGGTACTCAGGTGGACAGGTATATCACCAAGCCTCTAACACATTAAATGAAGTCAAGAAATGAAATAATATTTTGATCTTTTGCATCAGTTTTAATATTTTAAAAATATGTGAATGTCATTCAAGGGCAGCCTAGATAATAGAGGTGAAATATGGTGTAGATGGAAATCAAGATAAGAACCACATCATACTAAAAGTTACAAAGTAATAAATATTTAAATCAGTCAAAAGATTGATGTTACCAAAAGGTAGTTAAGTCGAGTAAAAACTACTTTAAGTTTTCATAAAATAAAATATCAAAGTCAAGCTATGTTGAATTTTTATTTTTTATTTTTCAAATCTTGGTAGCAGAACTGCTTTCCTCTAAGGTTCGACAATGTTGAAACACGACGATAGTATCAAATGTTGGCTATCGTTAAGAAAACATCGGTATTAAAATTTGACTCACTCAGAAGGAAACTCAATCCTCCCATAATTGGACTTAGAAGCTTTTAATGCTCAAATTATAAAATATTTTGTAGCGGATTAATCTGATAGAAACTAGAAAGCACGCTTTAGCTTTGCAAATACTAAAAATGAAAGTTTATGAATATCTCCGCCTTGTTTTCCCCCTTGTTAATGGCTCCTATTCTATTTCTCCTGTGGTGTTGTAGGTGGGCGGATGGACAGAGGTGTATGAAGGGCTAACCTTTGCCACTGTGAGAGAAGCTGGACATGAAGTACCCTTATTTCAGCCCAGGCGAGCACTCACACTCTTCAAATCTTTCTTGGCAGGCAAGGAGCTACCAAGATCTTAAAAGTTCAAAATGTTACTAGTGAAAAAGTAAATATCATCAGTTATAGTACAAGCAATTGCATTTGGTCCCATGCAAACAATGGGTAGAGCAGCCTTAATAAGAAATTAGCAACAATTCATTCAAGCTGTAGTTTGTGGTTTGTAAACGCCATTGAATTCACTTATTGCCCCCAATAGTAAACGGGCAAGCTTCATGTTCAGACAAGAAATTCATTGAATGTTGAGATAATGTTTGTTCCCAAAAAAAAAAAAAAAAAGTCTTGATATATAAAATGTTGAGGAAAATGAATTTTAAAATTCTTACCCCTTTATCTAGAATGGAATCTACCCATGTAGCAGTAGAAAGGCTAATGAAATCAATTTTCAAGGTCATGAAGACACCATATGAGCAAACAAGTAATCAATAACAGCACCAATTTTTTCCCCATTTACAAAGAACACCTAATATCATATACTAGATTCTAATTCCAGCGTCCTCATTTTCATGACTTCCAACTAGGCAAGAAACAATCTCAACGTTGGTCCGGTTTTCCTTTCTTTATGACAAGACTATATAGAGAATAACAGGACTCAAGATTTCCATTCAACAAAAAATGGAGCGGGGACAAAGCATTTGCTTTTCTTTTCTCACACAATTTGGAAGGATTTCAGGCCTACATTACTGAATAAGCAAGATTGAAACTCCATGGTAATAGTATGTCAAGAAATAAGCATTCTTGCCATGTGTTGTAAGCAAAATTGAAACTCGATCCCATACTCCAAAATATATATTTATCTCACTTAAAACCTTCACCAAGACCTGGTGGCATTCCTAAGCTCTGTGCAAGATCGTTCATTCTTTCCTTCATGGCCTGGAAACATAAGCAAGACTGAGTTTTTCAATTCACTGACCAAAGATGCAACCAGATTTTCAATTTCTCTTAATATAAATAGTCTTACCTGGACACTCTTCTGATGGGCATCCTTGTATGCCTCAGTGATTAGAAGTGAAAGTTTCTGCGACCAAAAGATGGCTAACATCAATAGTAGTTTACTTTGGCATTTAAAATCACGTTATGGATGATATAAGTAACTAAATTTAACACGTTAAATAGGAATGATCTTATATGACCATTACTACAAATTTCAGGACGTTTAATTCAACAAACAAAGCAAAAACACTGGTATTAAAGACAAAAGTGTGCAATTATGAATATGGAATCCCTGTCTAGATTCAAATTTTACGTGTCTCCCTAATAATGTCTTCCAAAAATTCATAAGATTCCACTAAATGCTTTTGGAATTCTGTTCTTCAGTCTTGACATGCAAAGAGACAAAGGAGATCTTGCAATGCTATATTACACCTTGCACTGCTAGTGCAGAAAATTCAAGAACCTAGAAACATCTATTTTAAAGTCTAATTGCGCAGTTTGATCAATGCTATATGATATGATATGACAGAGAAACCACAGATGATTACAAGTTCAAGTTTTATATTGTATACTCACTTCTGGTCCCAATTCCATGGCAGCTTCAGTAATTTCTGTTCGTACAGGTTGCTGATTCCCAGATAGTGTTACCTAAAAATTAAACTTCAATAAGGGTAAGTTAAAAAATGGAATCAAAGTTACATGATGAAATATAATGTATTAATAATGTGGTTCAAGACATCATGATGATGATTTTTCCCCCTTTCTGGCCTGATGATGAAAAAAGCTAAACAATAAACAGATGCAGACAAATATTCTCTCTCATGGAAAAACACTCTGTATTTCAACCAACGACAAAAAAACATAAGAACTATATATAAATATATAGAGATTCCTTCTTTTAAGTTAAATAGGGAAAACTGTGGCAGTATAGGAGGGAAACTCAAAAAAAAGGTTAAGAAGTAAGAACCACTCCTTTATGGCCATAATGTAAGAACTGCTTAAATATAAGTTAGTTTCATACATATATATAAATTTGAATAAATTTCAAATAATTCTTAGTAGGTCCATAATATAATTTTTAACTAGTTTAATATCATCTATAGTTTGGCATAAAGCAATCAGTTAAAACAAGTATATAGAAGATGTTATCACAAAGCACAAGGTAGAGAGAAGGAGAAAGCCAGCAAGCACACATCATACCTTTATTAACTCACCCTCACAATAACCATCAAACTCTGCTCTGCATAACAAAATAAAATGCAGATAACTTCATTGCCAATGTACCTTTACTGCAGACAAAAAAGGAAAGCTACAATGATTTTAAAGGAAAGTCATACGCAGCAAGTTCTTTTTGCACACGCACAGCTTCAACTTGGACAACCATTTGTGCCTTCTTCACAGTTTCATAAAGATTTTGCATGTTTCCAAGAATTCCAGCCTAAGATTAATCAGATGTGAAGAGAATTTTAGTCAATTATTAATAATAGGCTCAATCACATCAGAATTAGATTGAAAAACATACACAACATACCAACCAGGAAAAAAAAAAAATACCGCTCTCTCCATTGAATGAAGAGAGACATAAGGGAAGAGCAGAATAATTAATCTTAAACCTAAAATGCTACTACAACAACAACAACAAGCCTTATCTCACCAAGTGGGGTTAGTTATATGAATTGTACGACGCCATTATGCTCTATCAATGACCAAGACTTGGGGGTATTTTGTTAACAACTTCCTTGGACGTTCCCTTCGGTCTTCCTTTGTCTTTTTTTACAAGGCTCGAGACTACATGTCCCATTATCCTCATTAGTGACTCCCATGGTCTTCTTCATACATATCCGAATCATCTCAATCAATTTTCTATCATCTTTTCTTAAATAGATGCCACGCTTACTTTTTCTTGCATATACTCATTAAAAATTTTACCTTTTCGTGCATCCCACACATCCATCTCAACATCCTCATCATTGCTACTCCAACTTTATATTCTTGTTGTCCTTTTAAAGCCCAATATTCATTGTCATATAACATGGCTGGTCTTATAGTAGAGGGATAAAGATGATGGCTAAGTGAGAATATTAGAAAGTTACTTGGGCATCTTGTTGGGTATATGATTATGAAGTCATTCAATGAACATCAAAGCATCTATCTTTTTCTTAACGATTTCTTGAAGTAAAAGATAAAATGTTGTCTAGTCCCTCAAACTAAAACCTAGTGTGATGATCTTATATGCAATCAGGTACAATCAAACAAGTCTCAAACTCAAGCCTTTTCCCAATTATGAATACAATTTCTTCTTTCTCGCATTGGTCTTTTGGTTATAGTTGCAGGTTTTTCAGGTAAAATATAGAACACGATTTCCATGTATCAACTTTTTTGGCTACATAACCAGAACATGAGATATAATGAATTGGAATGTAGTTTTGTGCGCTAAGAATGTATATATTCTAAAAAGAAAACTTTACCATAGTTATCACATATGGAGATCTGAAGATTAAAATACAATGATTGCAATACATGCCTTCATTTGTAATGAATACCCTAGCTGCGAAATTGAATTCCCCCAAAATAAGACAAGAAACACAAACACAGGGAATCATAACCTAAGTGTTAACCAACTCTAACCTAGAGCATGCTTGGATTAGTTTCTAAGTTAAGTTAGAACAGACAAAACTGAGGTTAGAACATAAAAAGCTCAAAAAATATTGTTTGGATGAGCAAAAAATTCCAACTAAAGTTAGGGTGTAAATGAGCATTTTTCCCAAGCTATGATACATAGCTTCTCCATTTACGTTGCCATTCAATGCTTTCTCTCACTTCTCATCTACTAACTTGAGCTCCTGCTTTGCTTCATTGATTATTTTCTATTCATTTACTATTTTTTTTTCTGTTCATTCATCTATCCACCCGAGCTCCAGCGTTAAATGCCAAAAAGTATAAAACATTAACACTTATTTTTATTTTCTGTTCATTTATTATTTAGATTTTCCATCATGTCATTTTCCCTCAACTTTATAGATTTATTTTATTTAAATTTAAGTTGTACAAAACTAGAGTGGATTTTTTTTTTTCAAAAAAGTCTTGCTTTCAATGAATATATATATATATATATATATAAAATAATAACTACTTGTGTATATATAACATAAAACTGAAATTGTATAAAACTTGATTTTTAAGTTTAATATTTTTTACTTATTAATTAGTCAAAGACTATATATAAAAAAATTCATGTTTACTTTTGCTATTAAATATTTTAACTGACTTTTGAATCAAATTATCCAAACGAATTTTAATTTATCTAACTGACTTTTAAAAAAAAGATATTCAAAAATAAATTACGTTACATTAACTGACTTTTTTTCTAACCTCAGTTTGTTAATTTTAGTTGAATTCTAACCTCAGCTGTAAATTTTTTAATCCAAACACACACCTAACCATTATGATGTCAGGTGGGGAAATGGCGATCAAAATACAGTCTCTAGATAGGTTTTGTATATCTGTCTTCCTAAGAAACTTTCCAACATCATAGAAGTTGTCACAAAGAATGAGAAATAATTTATCTATGAATCCCTTGCTCTTTAGAAAGAAAATTATTCTCAAATCATGAATATTCTGCCAATCCTGTTAACTTGGCTAACCTTGGATGGCGCGTCATCACTTTTTTCATTATTGTCTTTCTTTCCACCAAATAGTCCATACACCCGGAGACATCTATGCTGCTCATGCCCAACTTTTCGACGATCAGGCCGAGATACTATCTTCATATCAACAAAATTTGCACTGGAATTCAAGTTACCTGAACAATAACGAATGATGATTAACTTTGGGAATATGACAAGAATATAAAACCGAAAAATTAAAAGCAAGCATGTAACATGCTTTAGCCTTACATAACCTATTTCTTGATAGCTTCTTGTGATGCTTATGTTCTCGACTAAAGGGAATGCAGATTATAATATTAACTATATATTCCAACAGAAAGGTCAAAATGTTTTTTTTTTTAACCATAATGCTTGTATCATTATTTACAAAATAACTCTGAGTCAATTGAGAGTCGTCAGCATCAGGAATCTGATGGCTTGCATCAAGAATTAATTTAAAAACACCAAATAAATGAACTATAGAGAAAAGAGTGTGCACTGCACCCATTGTACTCCAGCGCATTCAAATCAATACAAACAAGATAAAGAAGGAAAGAAAGACATTAAACTAAGAAACACCCTCTACACTAATGTTGGGGACTGATACCGCAGACCTAAAACCCAAGCATTTTTCATTTCATAGTTTTTCACCCACCAAGAAGCATGTGCCCACGCAACATCTTGAAGAAAAAAGATCCCAACTTTTCCAAAACAACGACCAGCTGAGAATATATGGAGAGGATGACTTACAGAGCGAAGCAGATAAAGGGCAGAGCTTTTTCCAGTCATTTTTGGCATGCGGGCTAGAGAGCTGACCAGTTAGAGAAACCGTGGACGCCATTGGCTTCCACTAGCAAAAGAGAAATTCTTAGAGTTTGGGTTCGAACTTCGAAGAAAGAAGAAATTAACTTGGGGGATTTTGAAAGAGAATTCAGAATGGGATAAACAGGATTTTTTTTCTGCCTTCATACCTATGTGGTATTGTACTGTATCGGATTGGGAGGTGGGTCGCGAGTCTGGATTATTGTCACTACGGTTTCAGGTTATTTTGTGGACGGACCAATTATAGAAGACCATGTCATACTTTTGGACTGGGGTGGCTTTACTCTTTTCTGGACTGGGCCGACGTAGGGCCTTAATATTATACTATAAACCTTTTTTTAATTTGATTATTAAAAATTATTTGATATTAAAAAATAATAATTTGATTCGATTAATAAAATATCGAGTTTGCTCGAATTGAGTTCTTTAAAATTTTGATTTTTTAATTTGATTACTTAATCCCAATAAAAATATTTCCTCTGAAATAATCGTTTGGAAGCTCGTTAATGCATTGAAATTTGATTTTTTTCCGTAAAATAATATGATTGTAAAGCTATTTAGATCGTATCTTTAATAAGAAAATAATATTAAAAATATTAATCATCATTATTAATTAGCCTTAAAAAATTATTTTTTAAATTTTTAAAATAAATATATTTTTTAGAATATAGTATAATATTCAGGTGTCAATTTAATAATTTTTTTTTCAGATTTGTTAAAAAGAAAAATAATATTATTTGGTGTATATAGTTTTGATTTTGTAACTAATCAATCCTTCAAATTTTAGTCATTTAATCCATGGATCTCAATATTTTATGACTAAATTATAACTCTCTTTTTTTGTTGCTAAGGTATTCTCATAGTCGGCAATCATGAAATTAATCTTTTAAAAAATTTGAGTACTATTTAAGGAATTATTCTCTTCCAAATAATGTTTTTCCATACATACCTTCAAGTATCAAACCCTGAATAATGTTTAAGGAACTCAGATCGCTACTATCCATATTACATTTACTTGGTAAATTATAACTCAATCCTTAAATAATTATATAAATTTTTTGAAAATGTAAAAACTAATTATTAGAAATTTTGAGGGATAGAATTGTACGTGTCAAATTTTAGAAACTGAGCATTTGGTTGTCTAAAACAAAATGAAATTGAATATGCACTATTTTTCATTTTCACTTTTCTATCACTTCATATTTCATAGTTTTTTTCTCTCTTTCATTTTCATCCCTCTACGTTAATTCAGATCATATTTTAATTTATTTTATTCTCTCTCAACTCATTACATTCTATTCTAAAAACCAAATGGGCATTAATTATTATTAAATTGATCATTTAATCTCAATTATTTTTCTGTAGCCTCAGTCTCTCTAGCTTAAAAAGGGCTGCAAAAGCCAAAGCCCAAGAGGTGTCAGCATTCTTTCTTTCTCTATCACTTGTTTGCTTTTGTTGCTTAATAGCCCTGTTCCCTTGTTCTGTTCGCTCCTCTGTAATTTCAGGAGCTCTGCTTTCTATTCTTACTTACCACCGTGAGCGGGCCCCTACCTCTGCTGCCCCAAAAAGCATCCATCGATCTGGTTATCTGGTACCTATTTAATGAAATTCATTCATGGCAAAAGCATATAGCATCATCTCCAAAAATATGTGGCAATGAAAAAAAAAAAAAAGACAGGCAGATTCAATGTAGGTGTGATGGTGGAATCTTTCACTCTCCCATTCAGGAAGATGATGCGGCAAACATCAAACATTAAATATGAGATAGTGATTCTCAAGACAAGCCAATAAGTGTACAGGGCAGATTTCTAGGATCATTTCCAATGGAAAGATGATGGAGGTAGGCCGAATAGGAATGCTTTGTTTATTTTCCTTCTTTCCTTTTCATCATGAAAAAGATTATTGGGTTTCCTCCAGCACCCACCCAAAGGCATTTGCGTGAAAACTGAGAGGCGCAGCAATGAGAATGGAATCATCTTTAACGAGAGGGGCAAACAGCAGCGTAAAAATCCAACTCAGCCCCTTAAAATAAGGTGAGACCGACAATTAATGTCAAGTGTTACAGAAAGCAAGAAAAACTGTTCGTCCCATTTACCTGCTCCCTGCTTTTTTATTTTCCTGCCCCTATCTTCCTCTCTCTCTATCCAGAAATATGGAAATTACACGCATTCTTCCGCGAGCTACTACGTCTACTACTATCCCAAGTTCCACTCCTCTCATTTTTCTGTCTCTCTTTCTCTCTCATGAATGGCCCAGCTGGACTAAGATTTATGTGGAAGAAAAAGAAAAAAAAATGAAAGAATGGGAAAGAAATGAAAGAGAAGTTTGGGCGTGTCTTCAAGTCTCTTCCAACCATAGCCACCTTACATTACGATCTCTCTCTCTCATAGGGGTCATGTTGCTGTTACCCGAAATACCCTTTCTGCAAGCCCCCAAAAAATCCCATCTTCATCACGGTCCTTCAAAAGAACAACATTTTCTACAGAGTTATGAGGGCCTTTTATGTCTCTCTTTGTCGTGGTCAGAGTTTCACAGAGAAACCAGGAAAGCCAGAACCTCTTCTTTCTTTTCTCTCTTCTGCCTATTTCTATCTATGCTTTTCCCCCATAGCTGTTCGTCCTAGGGTTTGGGGTTGTGGGTTGCTCTGATATTCGCTGATCTGATGAAGAAGATGAAAAAGATTGTTTCTTTCGAATCTCCTTATGCTGTCTGTAACGATCAGAGGAGTAAGTATAGGCATCAAAGCCTCTTGCAGGACTATGAAGAGTTGCAGAAGGTAATACTTCATTTAGTTTCTGAAGATTCATGATTCGTATTATGGGTTTAATTAGATCTGCTATTCTTTATTACTTTGTCTACTTTACCTCTATGCTATTTGTTGTTGTCATGTTGATAAAACGACATCCATACGTTTCAATCTGCTTAGTTAACAATTTGTTTGTTAGGGCGGGTAAAAGCTGTTAAATTTACAAACGAGAATTTTGATCTGCTGGGTTTCTTTTTCCTTTTACCATAGGGATGATTTGGTTTGATCTCTTATGTTTTTAGAATTTCTTACTTGCTGTTAAGCTCCCTAATAAATAAGAGGTTTTTATTCCACAGTTGTGACTTTATGTTTGAGATTTCAAGCTAATTAGTTTTTTTTATGTTTCTTATTAGGGCTTTTTCCCCCTGAATCTTATATTTATCCAGTCTGTATTAGAACTTCTGCTTTGGACTAGTTTTGCTAAGAAAACATGTTTTAACAAAATAGTATCTTGAATTTTGTTTGGTGTGTGAATCTTATTCCTCAGGTGTCTGGAATATTAATGTGTCTACTTTATAAAAAAATGATTATGTATATTAAATATAATCAGTATTGGTATGTTCTTTAGAACATGCAAATTTGAAATCTGAAATATATCATAGTAGGTTACTAGTTAGTTATGGGGTAATTAAAATCCATATACCAAAGATCATCATTGTTTGTTTTGCTGTACTTGTGTTGCTAGTTCAGTAATGCAGTTTTATGCGCAAACACTATATCAGGCTCACTATCCGTGAGTTGGAAAAATTTTACTCATGATATTAAACATGTTCAGGAGATGGAAATCATGAGAAGGAAATTGCAAATGTTGAAGCAAAAAAAGCTGATGCTGTCAACAGAAGTTCGGTATAGTCTTGGCTTCAGAGTTATTAGTTTTGCTTATCGATAATAATTTTTAATTCCCGTACAGTTTGGTTACTCCTCTTGACTATTTTTCTTGCAACTGCAGATTTTGTAGGCAACGATGCAGATACCTAACGAGAAATCCTTCTTCCAAGCTCCAACTAAAGCAAGATGTTTCCCTGCTGCAAAATGCTAAAATCCAAGCTTCCATTGTCTCTAAGAACAGAAAGTTCAGTAGAAAAGAGTCCAGCTTGCACCACCGTATCGCATCTCGTTCATCAGCAGAAGAAAGGATTTCTAATGGGGCAGAGGGTAAATCACAAAAATCAGCACATATGTTCGATTTAAACCGGAATGCTAGGAATTCTACCAGAAAAGACACTGTTTTTCTCAATTCTGCTGTTCAACTGTTTGACTTGAATCAAAATGATGGGATTTACGGTGGGAAGGAAGTAACAAAGAAGAGTATAACCCTGTTTGACTTGAACCAGATATCGGTAATAATTAATTGTAGAGTGATTTATTTGCATCTGTGAGTCCTTGTTCGTTATGATTGTTGCTGGCTTATATCTTGATCTGTAATGATGAAATGCAGATAGAGGAGGAGGAGTTGGTGGGTGACATTGGGCACATGAAAGGTGAGGAACGTAAGAGAAGTACACAGAAAGGCGCAAGCGATGAGCAGCACAGTGATATCAAGTTATCAGGTTGTAGAAACATGGGAAATGGATCAAATAGGACAGGGAAGAGGAAGATTTCATGGCAAGATCAGGTGGCATTAAGGGTTTGATCATGGTATAGTAGGCAGAATCTCCTGCTCTTTTGGAATGTTATAGACTTACAGTTAGACAGGGTAGATTTTCTAAGCTCTGATAGTTTTATGTTCTTGTGTAAAGTATATAAGGTACTTTTATGCATATACATATAGAGATGAAATGGGGAAATTCTGCTCTTGACAGTAATATCTCTCTTCACTGTTTGTTTAGTCTTTATTGATACTATGCCCAATGTACACCGACGTAGAATTATGATTATTCCATTCGTCTTTTGGCCAAATTTGAAGACTGGCTTTGTGTCTATGTTGTCTGATCATCCATGAGCTTTATTAGCAGCTCTGGCCAGTATATATTTCCTTACTGAAATACACAGCAAACAGCAAAAGCAAATAAAATTAAGTGAAATCACTTTTCTGCTACAAGTTTTGATTTTCCAGCCACTGATGCTTTGGGGAGGGATTCACTTTTCTGAGACTCCTTAAGCCCCGGTAGCTTGAAATTATAGAGAAAGAAATGGAATTGGACATGAAATTTATTAACATGCTTGTATGGTATGCAATAATTATGATTCTTTGGAATTTGAATTCAAGAAAATTTGGCATAATTCAATTTCATCATATGTATCATGAAATTTAATTTCATGGTTTCCTTTTTCCAGTTTGCCCCTTCTCCCTCCTCTAATAAATCTTTTTTAAATTTTAAAAAGGACACTTTAGGTCCCGTTTGGTAGTTTGGAATTATGGAGAAAGAAATGGAATTGAACATGGAATCTGTTAACATGTGTGTTTGGTATGTAATAATTATGATTCTTTGGAATCAGGATTCAAGAAAATTTGGCAAAATTTAATTCCATCACATGCATCATGAATCCAATTTCATGGTTCTCTTTCTCCAGTTTGCCCCTTCTCTCTTCTTCAATATATTTTTTTTAATTTTAAAAAGAACACTTTAGTCTTTTCTTATTTTAGGTACTTATATTTTATTAAAATTATGTCAGGATTTCATCATCATACCAAACACATTTTTAAATTTAATTTTATTTCAATTTTAATTCTTATTTTGATTCTGATTTCAATTTCGATTCCATTAAAAACTCTTCCATCATACCAAACATGACCTTAGTCTTTTCTTATTTTAAGTACTTATATTTTATTAAAATTATATCAGGATTTCATCATCATATCAAACACATTTTTAAATCTAATTCTATTTCAATTCCAATTTTTATTTTGATTCTGATTCTGATTTCATTAAAAACTCTTTCATCGTACCAAACATAGCCTTAAGAGGTTCTTGGATCTATTTGCATTGAAATAGGCAGAGAAAATCGGCTCCGTGACCAGAACATGCTTCTTAAAATTGGCGTTGAAGGCGACGGCAACTATTTTGAGATTCTGAAACACTAATTGTAGGAACAGTTAGGAAATCAGGTAATAGGACCATACTCTCACTCTGCTGTTCAACACGTGATTCTGGTGATTCGTGGATTGAAATCTAAAAAGCTTTGCAAATATACCTGGAAAATGCTCAAGGATGAAAGCACGTTTGGATGTTGCAATGATTTTTACGACAAAACAATGAAAAATGAGTTTTAATTATTACCAAAAAAATACTATCAAACAAAAATCTTAAAATGACATCGAACAGCTGAGAAATCACATCTGGCATGCATGTGGCCTGAATTGGCGGTGATCTAATTAGTTTGTTTTACTAACTTTCAAGCAATACTGAAATCGCGGGATCTGGTCTAATAACTGTAAATCTGTAATCATTTGACCGTCTCAATCGAAAAGTGGAAGAAAGATTCGCGAACAGGGGATTGGGGAGACGAAGAATCAGATCTAAAAATCTACGGTAATATATTTGCTTCCATATCAATGCAAGGGTTAAAACGAAATACCAGCTTGCTGTCTGAGACCCTGAGTAGTGAAAATGGTGAATAACTGTGAAATCTGCTGTGAGATACTGATAGCAGTGTTACTTCCTCCAATCGGAGTATGCTTCCGTCACGGTTGCTGCAGTGTACCTCTCTCTCTCTCTCTCTATATATATATATATATAAATGTGATTGTTCCTCTCTGGGACATGGCATCTTGATTTCAGATGTCGAGAACCAACTACGTCGTTTCTGCACTCTCTTACCTATCTATTTATTTTTCTATAACCTTTGCTGGAAATTTTGGTGTTCTGCAATGGTCATTTCTGCCATATATGATGAATCAATCATATAAGAATAGAAAGTGTGACAACTGGGTTAAATCAAAGTGTTTAAATTTAACTACAAAAAGAGCTGTTTGAGAACTAATGGCCTTGACTTTAACTGTGTCACTATTTGAAACTGAATTGGTAAATCTCCTTCAGCATCACCCCTCTGTTTCTCCACAAAATCGAAGGGGGGGGGGAGTTGTGCGTTTCTCAAAATTATATTGTTCCATTTGTTTATGTGAAATTCTTACAAATGGACTGTGACAAAATGAAGTGTATTTACACCGTTTCAGGTCGAATTTATCATCTGCTTGCTCTTGACTCTACTTGGGTACATTCCAGGAATAATATATGCCCTTTATGCCATTGTTTTTGTTGATCGTGACCAGTACTTTGATGAAGCAAGGCGTCCTCTATATGCGTAGTAGCAGCACCCCTATTAACTTCCTTTTCATAGGCTACACACTGTATTGTCATTTTTCAGATTCTCAATAATTCAATGGATGCAGCTCGACTTATACTAATGCTGATATTGCTTTGATGTTGTCATCCAGTGGTTTACTTTGAGCATGTTGAATACTGTTTATTTGGTTGGCATCATCTCGAAGTATTCAAGCCAAGTGGACTACGATTCTATCAATTATGAACCAGAAAACAGTACTTCCACTGTCAATGGTATAAACATCTCATTCACTTGATGCCAGAGATTGAAATAATATTGATGGTCCGAGGGTTGATCATATAAGCAACTCCTAGGATGAGTTCATAAGCATGCTAGAGAAGATATTCCATAGGATTACTAGTTATGTCACAGAGTTTCAAACTATTTAGATTATGCTTTTATGTAGATCTTGGAACTCCTGGGTTGCGGATGGGGTTAAGGCTATATCTCAAGTAATAATCTGTCCAGAAATTTCAGTTTGGAAAAGGGGTTTTTACGGGTTGATAACCATATTTAGGGGAAAATGACTAAAATAATACTTGTTTTGTTTGCAAATCAAAAGTTCAAACATGTCATAGCCTGATTATGTATTATCCTTTGTTATCAAACCTTTATGTATTTTCCTGGTTTGTCAAAGACCCAGAAATGTTCCAGTACTCATGCTTGGTATAATTAAGTTTCAATATATTCCTTCATATTGAATATAGTAAACGCAAAGTAATGTAAAGAGAACTCAGGCTTGAAATTAACAAGCCGTGGTTAGCTGGTGATTAGCCAATTAGACAGCAGTTAGGAAGCGTTTTACATCATTTACATTTATATCTCAACAGAGAAGAGTGATAGAGAGGGAAAAAAAAATCTGCGCCAGGTCTTTTTTGTCCATTACTCAACATTACTTCTTTATTTTCATAATTTTTTGAAGTATGAATATGAGCGTTAATTTCACCAAGGCTTTTTTTTTTTTTTTTTCCCTTTCTGTGGTGTTTCATTTCTTTCTAGTGCGCCATCCATGCCAAAGTAGGGTGGAGGAAAGGTTGTGGGGAGAGATTGAATCCTTGACATAAAGCTTGCCTCAATTTTTAAGACTAAGATAGTTCTGTAAACTATCAATTGATTGACTTTTGATGCTTGTATGGATGAGATATAATTTGTTCAAGAGGGAAAAAAGGGTAAAAATTTATATCAGAAGGATAGTTTACACCATTAGCACTCAAATTTAGTTGCAGAGCACAAGCTTAGAGCAAGGGTATAACAACTGAAAATTAGGACGGTAGCACCGTATATAATAGCTTTTCAGTTTGGAGCCTGTAGATTCTTTTATGATGAACATTCAGTGAGATTTCAATAGAAGCAGAAAGCAAGTAGCAGTCCAAAAATGAGATCCCTGAAGGCTGCCATGAACAAGGATGAGTTTTTGATTGACAAGGAGGGAGCACTGCTCCTGCGCGGATGCCTTATGTCATTTGCACCGCCATAGACTGCCTTGGCTCTCTTCATAGTTGTTCTGTGTCGGACAACATGCAATGCTGGATATCTTCTTTGATTGTCTTGTTTGCCTGATCTGTTGATCATACCATACATGACTGCATGTTTTGAAAGTTTTCAGGTGAAGTTGGCTTTTTGGTAATCAACACAAATGTTTGTTGTATTGGAATTTGATTTTCACACAAGAACTGAGAAGAGAAAAACAAGAGAATGCAGAAAGAAAAAACTTGGAAACAAGAAATCCATGAATGCTTTACCCTTAGGCTGCTTTTGTGAATGTGATTCTGCACCGAGTGAACTTCCATAAGCTGAATACATGAGAACAATGAGCGACAAAAGAAAGAAACATAAAACTGGTGTCACCCTCATGTTTGAATCTTTGTATGAATCAACTGCAATTTTGATCGGTGGTTTGTGGAGAGGCTCTTTAGTTGGTCAATATTTATAGTGAATTTAGTGGTGGTAATTTCATTTTGAGGTCTTTGAATAAGATTCCTTGCAGGGAAATGAGAGCCATTGGAATGTGCTGATTCTTTGATTGTCGGTGAGTTCTTAGTTTCAAACTTCAGTTTCTGCAAAGGAAAATGGTGGATTAATTGAGTGTACTGCCTTGTGATTATATTATGGTCATAGGCATGTACTGGCAATAAAATAACAGAAGAGATTCTTTGGTTCAGTGATTAATTATTCCTTTTCAAGCTTTTCGCATACATTAAGCAGAATAGAAATAAGATTTTGATTCTTTTTGTTGGTAAGATGTCAGGGTTACTACTAATCTGGTTTCATTGGTAGCTTCTCTCCACTAAGTGGAAGGTGCAATGCAATAGTGAACCTTTTCAATAAATTTGATGTTTTAGATTTGATATTTTTACAAAAAAAACTACAGGTTAATCTTTGTCATTATAATTTGATTTAAATGATTTAAATGCAGTGGTTAGACATGATCCGAATTCTCTGTAGATCATACTATATAATTCTTTTATAGATATTACTAGAAAGTGTATTTTTTTATCTAGATTTAAAATTTAGATATCAATCTCTTTCTCTACAACTTGGTAGATGATTTGCTTTGCCGAAAACCAAATCATAACTCAAGCTTTTTTTGAATTATGCTCTATTAGATGGTAGGATTCAAAATTTACCATTACCATAGCATTAGCAGCATGGTTGAAGAATTAATTCCCATTAATCAGATTAAAATATTGTATATTATTTATGATTTTAATTCAGTTGTCTATGAAAATTGATTTGAAAAAAGTGGGTTAAACAAGTTAAAAAACAATAAGCAGTTGACTCCAAAACTAATAAAAACGTAATCATCCAAAACTAGTTCGGATACTAAGAGTCAAGTAAGGTATGGATAAAGATAGAAGGTTCAAACTTTTTGTAACGTAACAAAGAAAAAAGTTGTCAAAAATTATGTTATTTGTTTTTTGTCTAAACTGAATGCATTTTAAGTTACAAATATTTAAAGTACTAAAATGATATAAGATTAACAATACCAACAAAACTTAATAACATACAAATTTCAAAATTATGGCAATCTAAGGAAACAATATACAAAAGAAACTGGTGTGTAAAATAGTTCTAAAGCGTAAAATGATTTGCAGCCCTAAATTCAATATTGTCACTTCTTTGCCAAACTTAGATCTATACCCATCACAACAACTGAGTATGAAGTTCAAGAAAATTAAAATTAAGGATTGAAGTTTGCCAGGGATGATAGTTCATAGAATTACTTGTCAAATTTGGGTTTCAAATTTTTCTTGTGATCAAGATTCCGTTGATTTGTTACGGTTTACGTAACTCTAGGGTTTTTGCAGAGGTTAGAGCTACATCTCAATTCTCAAGTAATAATCTGTCTAGAAAATTCAGCCAATTATGGCTAAATTAATGCCTCTTGTTTTGTTTTGTTTGCTAAACTGAGAGTTTAAACATGCCATCCCCTGATTATGTATTATCATCTCATACATGCTTGTGATAAGTTTCAATATAATCCTTCATATTGAAGTAGTTACTACAAAGCGATTTAAACAGAAGGAAATTGTTAAGAAGGACCAAATGGTAAAAAATTTTAGTTAAAAGGACCAAGGTCCTTCAAATGAACTAAGGTTGGTTGAGAAACGACTTGAAGGACCAGAAACCTTTATTCACTTAATAGACCTCGATCTTTTTAAGTAACGATTTCTTCTTTAAATAGAGGTCAGGGACTAGAATGACAAGGTTGCCTTCGCTAGTAGAAAGCCTTTGGCATCACATACATGTATGAGGGCATGAAATTTCTCCCTCTCCTCTCTCTCTCTCTCTCTACACAAAGGAGATCTCAAGGCCTGAAAGATACGAGTGGAAAGGAGAAAGAGAGAAAAGCTTTGTGTAATTTTCTCTGTGTTCTTATATTATCATTACTTAACAATAATCCATATTTTTTAGTACTTTTCTTTAAATAAGGATACAAATGTCATCCTATATCTCATCTATTCACTTCCTTCTTCTTCTCCTTCTTCTTGCCATTAAACTTGGTTCAATTTTAAAGACTAGGATTGTAACATCCCAATTTAAATTTTAATAGTTAATTTGGGTTAATAAAAATTTTGAAAAGTATTATTAAATTATTATTATAAAAAAAAGGTATGAAAAAAAAATAAAAAAATAAAAATAAAAAAAATAAATAAAAAAAATAAAAAAAATAATAATAATAAATAAAAAAATAAAATATTATTAAATTATTATTATTATAATAATAAAAAGAAAGAAAGGAAAAGAAAGGAAGAAGAAGAAGAAAACGAATTTGCTTCGTCCGCCGCCTCAACAGTAACAATAATAAAATAATAATAAAAAGAAAAGAAGAAGAAGAGAGAGAAAATAATTATAAAAAAATGTGGGACCCACTGAATTTTTATAAAAACTCACCTGTTCCTTCATTTCTTCAATTCCTTTCTTGCGCGCGAGCTGAGGCGGAGAGAAGCGAGTTGCCGGTGCAAAATATCTAAATTTTTAAGGTAAGAGTTTTTAACAGGATATTTAGGATGTGATTTTAAGCTTTTCAAGACTAAGTAAGTGTTCTAAAATTTTTCTTAGTCATCCTTCTTATTTAGTTTTTGAGTTTGTAGTGGTAGAAAATTTAAGATCTGGAAGAGGGATGAATTTATGTTGAATAAATATGATTTTTGAGGTTGTCAGTAGTATAATAAATGTTCTAGAGTATAAATTTATTGATGATCTTTGAATCTGTGGCTTATGGATCAAATTTTAAACTAGATCTGAAAATATATGTTGATTTATTGAGGTTTAGATGATTATTTGGGATGAGAAATGAATTATTATGGTTATAGGATTATGATTCTAAACTAGAGACTTAATTTTTAATTTTTGGGTATTTTAGGTACGAATTTATGAAATAAAAAGAAAATTTTGATAATAAAAATTAGTTTAGAAGTTGATTTTTAGATTATTAATGTTTATTGATAATTAAAAGAGGAGTTAAAAATTATACTTAATAGTATTAACTATAGATTTGTATTAAGATTGAGATTAGGAATTATGTTATATTTTTAATTCTATTATTAGAATTATTTTATTAGTTTCAAAAATTGAAACTAATATTTATAAATAATATGTTATTTGTAGATTGTATTACTGGTGAAGATTGTGGTGAGAGAGAAATTTTAAGGAATAATTTATTGAAAAAGCCACAAGGTAACCATGCTTTTAATTTGTGATTTGTGTTACTTCATGTTAATTGGGTGATTATTGAGAAAATTATAAATTTTGTAATATTATATAATTGTGCAATATTATTATAAATTTATTTGATTATTGTGGGAGGTGTTGGGAGATTTGCTATTATTGTTGTATTTATGTGCCACGTGGTATGCCCCTATTGGAGCTCAATAGGTGGTTTGTAAGGGCTCGAGCTAATCTACCTTTGGCCGGGTAATTTAGCACCGAGTGAGGGCTACGGCTCGAAGTTAATGGAGGGATATAAGGATGGTTGTTTGTGTGTATTGTAATATTTCATATATTTGTTGAAATTATATTATTTTTAATTCTCACTTAGTAAGCACACACTTAACTGTTTGTATACACTATCATAAATTGGCTTTGGTTACTGGGACTTTTGAGTCTCATTATGTGGTTAACAATTTTCAGGAGAAGAGCCAAGAGTGACACGTGGAGGAGTCTCAGAGGCTTAGTGGTATAGATCCACTGTCTCTTTTGGGTATTTAATTTATGATTTATAATGTGTTATATTGCCAATATTAGGACTTTTTTATGTTTATTGTCAATTATATGAATATATAAATGTAATCATGCCTTTCAAACTATTTCTATTTTTGGTACAATTTGGATGACTGTAATTTTAATATTTGGTTTACTTTGGATTGGTTAAAATGGCATGATTATAAGGCCAAATAACTGGCTTGTGTTGAAAATTGACTAAATTGCTTATTTTACTTGTTGGGAGTATAAGGATGGACAAATGTGATTTAGTTTACTTGTTGGGAGTATAAGGATGGACAAATGTGATTTAGCCTAATGGCATGTGGGAGGTAAAAATTTATCTGAAATGTTATAGTGTGTAAGTTGAAGCCAATTATAAAATATTTTATATCAAATTATTGATATAAAAATGTGTTGGGTGGCTGTAACCCAACTATGGTTGAGTTAAATTATTTTAAAAAAAAAAATTGGTGTGTTACAAGGATTAATATGTTATATGTGAGCCATCTGTTCATTGGCTCCTTACTTTTGTGGATGCGATTTGATTAGTTTACAAGAGCTACAAAAGGAAAAATTTAGTATCAAAAAGATAGATTAAACTTACAGTCCTCACATGTTAGTCGCAAAAGTACAACAGTAGAGTAATGGTATATATGTGTAAAATATTTTTTGGGAAGAATTACAAAAAATCCCAAATATGGAAATTAATTATATGCCTAAATCCTATTTACAAGTCAAACTTCAATGTTCATGTATCAAACTCTTACATTTACAAGTTAGTTTTCTTATTTAAAAACATGCATACAATTCTCTAATATTTCTTTGGTATTTGGTCCTTGAATAAAAGAAGTACAAGTAAAAATATAATATCAGCTGAGTAATAATATAAGTATATTAGACATCATATATCTAGATTTTTGTGGAGAGAGAAACAAACTCTTCTCCTTCTGATACAAGCCAAATAGATCTTTAGACTAACATGGATAGGAACTTAATAGAAGCAAACAAGAAGTAGCAATCCAAAACTGAGATGCCTGAACGCTGCCATGAACAAGGATGAGCGTCTGATTGACAAGGAATTTGCACTGCTCCGGCGACCGGCACGTGGATGTGCACCGTTGATTGCCTTGCCGCCACTGCCAGCATGTTGGACAACATGCAATAATCCTTGATGTCTTCTTTGATTCTCTACTTTGCTCCACCCATTGATCCTACCATGCATCACTGCATGTTGTGAAACTTGTTAATTAATTAGATAAAGATTATAATAAACCTACTCATGAGTCATGAATCTCCATTTTGAAGCTTGTGTTTGATAGTTGGGGGAGAAGAAAATGAGGGAGTGAGAGATCATGGATTGAATTAATCCTATGAAGTGTGGGAATTCCTAAGTTTTTTAAAATGAAGAGAGAAAGAGATACAGAATAGTGGACCTTACTTTTGACACTTGAATCTTCCAAAAATAAGATTCACTGTAATATATCTATCATTCTCTTGATTTTCAATAAAGTCATTTAAAAGGTCCAATTTACAAGAGAAGAAAATTAGAACACGGATCTTGTGTAGGGAAGGAAGAAAAATTGAAAAGGTGATGATTAAGTGAAAGTTTCTCTTTTACAGCTTAGTTGGAAAAATTCAATTTTCCCTTCATAGTATGGAAGAACTTCAAAATATAAGGAAATGACTTTCCCCTTCCTTTTCTTCATGACTCAGAAAGAAAGTATTTTTCTTCCCTTTGAGTTCTCCGGTGAAGACTTGTGAAGTCCTTTAAGCAAGGGATTAATCAACAGAAATATTTCTTCACTTGGAATTTGATTTTCATACAAAAAACAAGAAAAGCAGAAAAATAGAGTAAAAAAAGCGAAGAAAAACAAAAAAGAATCCACATATGCTTTACCCTTAGACTGGTTTTGTGAACTTGCTTCTGCAGTGCCTTTGCTTCCATAAGCTGAGTGCATGAGAACCATGAACAACAAAAGAATGAAACATAAAACTGGTGTCCCTCTCATACTTGAACCTTGTTTGAATTAACCAGAAAGTTGTTAGTTGTTTTGGAGGAGGCACTTTGGTTGGTAAATATATGAGCGCATTTATATATATACTTCATCAAAATGGAAAAGAAAAAAGAAAAGAAAAGCATGACACAGTTTTGAAATCATTGAATAAGATTCCTTGCAAGAAATAGAGAGCCATTATAATATGCTAATTCTTTGATTGTCTGTGAGTTTCATGTTATCTTAGTATCAACGCAGAGTTAGTGTAAGGGACAAGATTATGAACCAAGTTCAGTGCCTTGTGAATATTATTTTGTGCTGATGAGCTAAGGATTGGAAATGAAGTAAAGGAATAAAGAGACTCTTTGGTTCATCCATCATTTATCTTTTATCTTTTTTTATTCTTTATAAGCATCCTCATATTGAAGGCAATCACATTCAAGGTACGATTAGGCTTTAAATATAGACACTCTTTTAATGAGAATTTTAACATTGATTTATTACGTTGTAAGAAAATAGCTCTTTCCATTAGATTCAACCCCGTTAATTTTATCCTTTTTCTATTACTCAAAAGAGTTCAAATCCTTTATATCTCTATTCACTTCCCACCCCATTTTTATCATCTAAACAAGATTGTGATTCCTTGCGTTGATGAGTTTTTATGGTCAGCTCAGGCTATTTATGCCCTATTAAAATGGTAGGTTTCAAAATATACCGTGCCCTTTACAATCACGATTGAAAAAAAATATGTTCTTAGAAATTAAAAATAATAATCATTTAATTCTATAATTTTGAATAATCTATAACTCAATTTTAAAGTTTAATTTGATATAACTTAATTTTTTTAACATTTTAATCCACTAGTCTTTTCACTTTATAACTCATTCCCTAAATGATTATATAATTTTAAAAAATATAGGAACCAAATTAACTAAAATTTAAGAAATTGAGTTGAAAAAGTTAAACTTTTTTAATCAAGACAATACTATAATTTTGGCCCAAAAAAAAGCCAATACTATAATAATTAAATGATTATTTTTTTTCTAGAAGTGGTGATCAAGTCTTTTACAAGCGATTAAAAAATGTTAACTCACATAAATTTCTGATAGGCTAAGAAATAAATTCAGCTTGCTATAATTGATAGTGATTGCAAGAACGATCTAAGAAAATTTTGACACTTAGCACAGTAGAATATTTTCCTGGAAAAATATTTGATTATTGAATGTAGAAAAAGTTCGGTAGGGAGAAAGAAGAATCCATAGAATAGGATATACAATGTGGATGTCAATTCGCGTTGGTTGATTAAAAACCTTTTATTTGAACCTTTTTTGTTTTTCGGCCAAAAAAAATCTTTTTTGTTTTATTTTTATGTAATTTTTAGTTTCTTCATCGAATAATAATTTTTCTTCTTGTTCATCAGTCTTATGTATACAGAAAAAAAATCTCCAGATGTTGATTAAAAGGTTCTTTGTACACATTATGAGTCATCCAAACGAGATTTATACCATCAAGTATCTAGATCTTACTATTATGTTTTAATATTTTTCCATTAAAAGATTCAGAAAATTAAAAATTATATAAAAAATCTAGAAAATTACAAATAAACACCATATAAAAAATTTATAATTTTTTAATGTCTTTTTTATACTTTTTTTCTGGTACATTAGCCATCAAAGTTAACATTTAGTAAAAATAAAAATGATAATTTTAAATGTTAAAAAAATATTATACCAAAAATAAATTCAAAATCTTAAACGTTCCTAGACGCTATAATTTAAAAGCAAAATTATCATTTAACTCAAAAAATAATCCTAATTGAATAATCTCTTGTAGAGATTAAAATTTTTTTGAAGATAATCAATTCATACTTCTCAAATTTCACATGTTTGACTGACAATCTTGAAATACTTGTATTCTTCGACAACAAGACTATAATGGGATTTTGAGAGATTTTGCGACTTCAGTATTTCTTATCTTTCATGTTATTATTTGATTTGACACGTGTATTGGTTGGCCTTGCTTGATTCCCTCACGTAAAAAGGATTAAAAAAAGAATAAAAATAAATCACACTTTGTTTGATTCCCCAGTCAGTCACAATCAACGTAAGATTCAAGCTACAAAGGCAAAACTCGAAAGCCAATAGCATCTTTGGGCTAAAAAAAAGAGTAGGAGCATCTTCCTCTCCAGAGGGATCGATTAAGAGAAAGTTCTACGGAATTTATCAGTACATTGTGCAATAAAAAAAAACTAAATAAATCAACAGTTATCCAAACAAGTGTTATCCCTAATAGAATCTGATTCTTACATTGATCATGTCAGTGGACTATGCACATCACCAAGGGTTCATGCATCATGCTATTTATCCATAGGAAAGCCTTGCATCAAGATGATACCTACAAGTTTCACCAGGTATAGTATTTACTATTTAGTTGTAAAGAATAAGACAAAAGTGTATTTTTGCTCTTGAATTATTTTTCAAGGAACATCTAACATCCTAACATTTTTATTAGAACAATTTTGTCTTTAAAATTATTAAAACGAAACATTTTTGTCCTTTCCGTCAAATTTTGTAACAGTCTACGTTTGATATTAATATTGAAATTTTGACGGAAAGGGCAAAATGCTCCGTTTTAATAATTTTAAGAATAAAATTGTTCCAACAAAAACATTAGAGTGCTGAGTGCTCCTCAAAAAATATTTTAAATACAAAAACGCACCTTAATCCAAAAGAATATATGGTCAAACTAAAGTAGGTGTGTATCTATACATGTGGATTAAAAAGGAATAAATCTCTTTGAAAGATCCCCTCATACAAAAGGCGATGCATAAAGAAGAAAAGTAAGGCCTACGTAAATGTTATCAAGTATCATATCTCTTTCTTCCTCCAACCATTTCTGTTTTTTCCCCCCTACTGAGAATCTTTCTTACACCAGATCTCACACTCTAACCTCTTTTTCAGAACAAGGCTAACCATTATCATTTGATTATTATTATTATTATTGGGGAAAAAAGTCCACCTAAAATAGCAATTCCATCCCCACTTCCCAGTAATCCAATCTACCTCGTCAGATGCAATATCAGAGATAACAAACTTGATTAAATGATCAATGGTGAGTACGAGAAAATTAAAAAAAAAAAAAAAAAAGGTGTTGTATGTGATAGCAGCAAACCCTTCTACTAACCCACATGAACAGGAGAGAAAAAAGATCCAGCAAGTTGCATATTTAACCGAGCAGGGCATTGAAGATATCTGGTTTTAAGTTCTGCAGATATGAGACCTGACCCACTTGTTTTGCCAATTCACCTGTGACTCGGTCCATGCAGAGAACATACAGCCCGTTTCTGCTTTCCAGGAGTTCTAGAGCTTTTCTTGCATGGAGAATTGACGTCACCCAATCTTCAAGGAGAGCTGTTAGGTCACGGTCCTTATCAGTTACTTCTAATCATTTGAAAAATTATAATAAAAGAATATGACAACTAAGAAATTAAAAATGTGCTAGTCTGCGTGGTTTTTGAAGATTTCTATGCAGAGTAGGAACATAAACGAGATCGATGGTAAACATGGACAGAATTCATTTTATCAAGCCTACCATTGTCTAGATCTTCAGCTTTTGACCACTCTACAAAGTAATCTGACACCAAAAACTCAATAAGCTGGATCCTGTCCTCGACAATTAAAATTGAATAAGTGCATTTAGCATGAAGAATAAGAATTCCCTCAAACTAAAAACTGTTCTAAGGAGAAAAATCACAGTAGGCAACATAGAAATTGTAATAGACAATTTAACTACAGGCTTTCTAGAACCAAATAGAAGATTGCTCATTGGATTAATTTGCAAATCAAGCTGACCATGAGCCATAGAATTCTTACCACACTCCACATGTGCATACAGAAATTATATTGAGAAAATAATTTCAGATTGACAGAATCTGTTGGCACAACATATGAATTTCATTCGTGATGTAATGATGAAAGCGATGCAGGGAACAAGTCCGTGGTGTACAGCATAACGGTAGAAAATTGGCTCTGAACTATTCATCATGATTATGGAGATAATGCAGTCTAAAGTGCATTTGCTAAAAACTTACATTATGAACATGCATTGATGCATATCAGGAAAGCCGTCATCATAAGGATCAGAGAAAAGAAAACGTTCTGCTAGCACAGAAATTCTTTGAGATACCGAAAATATTGCCCGCTGACCAACGTACGGCTCAGTTCCTAGTTTTCGAATTAAATGCTGGATATAAATTTGTGCATCAGAGCCAGTTTTTTGGGACCCTGAAAGAAAATGGTTAAAAGAGACAAAAGAACAAAGGTCAATTAATAGAATGAAACAAAAAACTGACAATGAAATTTTGATAACGAAATCACGGAGAAGAAAGGTCACAGACGTAAAAATTTCTCTTTAATCTGCAGAGGTATGTGTATTGCAATCATAATCGATGTAAATGGCATTCATGATCCTAGTCAATCCTCCAACTTCAAATTAGCAATACCTTCTAGTTGCAAGGGAGCACACATCTGCCTCACTAAACGCGTAACTAAGTTGTTGATGATTCCTTCAACAAGCTCCAGATTCATTCTCATTGACAGAAGGTTCTTAAGTGAAGCTACGGAAAAGACGTTCATTAATTTCAGCATGGATAATGGAGAAATGAAGTCAGGGTTTGCATGTAAAAATATGATGATGGTGACCCATACTAAACGTCGCAAGATTTCTAATGGCTCGAAGGGGGGTTCTGACGATTGCAACTACAATCACGACCTATGATGTCAGGGAAGTGGCATCGATGAGCCTGTGGGGGTTAACTCACAGCCCACCAGAACTTTGAAACGAGAAATTAACCATGTGAACTAAACAAGTCATTATGCATTGCAGAGATTGTATGAACTTAGCTGATATGTAAGCCTACATCCACAATATATCATTTGAAGTTACTTCTTGCGTCTTGATTTTTGATTTTGTAAGCTCAGAGACCATAGTGCTTATTGATATTTGAATTTCTAGCACCATGTAAATTCAGGCATTTAGTGTTTATAGCAGCTTCCTTTCTCTTCAACTCTGCTCATTTATGACTATCCAATAACACATCAACCGACCCCGCTTTCATACATACGGGCAGATGGCATAAAGTTTTAACCAAAAACCGACGAGACAAAACACTGAAAAAATATGTGACCAAGATTTCAATTATTAATAAGAAGAAAAAATATATTGTAGTGAAAATCAGACTACCCAAGATGAAGTCGACGGCTTGATGTGCCAGGTTCGCAAACTTGGACTCCACCTACAAAATAGAAAAGGAAAACACTTGGATGTATTTTTCACCTATAAATATGTATAGTTTCCTCTGATCAGGACATGATGATTGAGTCCTTTAAAAAATATTTTGCACATCATAATTTTCAATGAAAACTCGATAACGAAAAGTGTAGTATACAAGTTCAATAGTGCAATGAAAATTTCACTGGGATAAAATTTTGACCGAGCTGTTCGACATTTAAATTTTTCTGGCCAAGAAAGAACAATAGATAGATAGGCAGTAAATAGTAAAGGACACTGACAGGTGAAACGGTCTCGCAGAGCTCCACAAGAAAATCAACGGATGACCTAAGCTGCTCCGTTTCATCCTCCACTGTTGAACCTGCGTTTTAAGTTTTAAAATATATTAAAAGCAACTTCTCACCCAAAAAAAAAAAAAAAAAGCCCGGCATTCCAAAGCGTGAGTGTCGTTATCGTTATTGTTGTAGAAAACACCATTCTAGTTACAGACCATAAATTTCAAACCATAAAAGTTCAAATTAAAGCACCAAGAAGTGCTAGGGTTAATAATCGAATTCAGATGAGCAGAAAAAACAATAGAACCCCAGACCATTACTATGCAGTTTGATAATTGATTATAATTACTAAAATAATCAAAGGAAATTTAGTAGTCATTTATGTACCAAATGTTCGTCGTCGCTGACTTGAAGAACCTACTCTTCTACGTCTTTCCTTGAAGCGCACTGCACAAAACAAACATCCAAACATCAATCAGGTCCTCGAGAGCCAGCTCCATTAATGTTGATGATGACAACGACCACGACGACAGAACCTTGTCTGAGAAATCTACGGCGAAGGACGTCGTTGAATCTGCTCACAGAGCTATTAGCAACTTTCTTACCACTTGATTCCCCCAAATTGTCAAAGAAGTAACACTTGCAAGACGCACTTTCGGGGAACAGTTCACACTGCGAAGCATCTACATCCAAAACACCGAACAGTTATGTGCAACATCGTGTTTGTGTTAGACTATTGGTATACGTGCAAGTGAGTATAACGGAAATAAAACCTTGCGCTTCCTTTAGATCTTCTCTGAGCCTCAAAAGCTCTTGTTTTCTTTCCTTCGCCTAGGAATTTTTGCAGCGAAGCGATATCAAAATCTGTTTGGTTCTCAGGAAAACACATTGGGGAAAAAAGGATCAAAGGATTTCGAACCTTATGCTTCCAGCGGAGTGCATCAGATGGTGAAGGAGCAAGCGTATTTGGCTCCTTCCTCTTTTGTTGAGCCTTTGATCTGAGAAGGGAGATGGCAATGGCCAGCTTCAGCGATTCATCATCCTTCACACCAGTGCTTTCTGGCATTTTCTGTTCGGTTTCCGGAGAGGTAATGAAAAAGGCGGGAATTATGGCATTCGCTTTCCCTACTATTTATATCAAATATTTAATTTAAAAAAATTAATTTGTTAGTCCTTATAATTTTATTAAATTTTTATAATTTGACTAAATTTTGAATTAAGCCATTGTAAGTTTTTCTTTTTTGTGGAGTCCTTGTAATTTACACAGTTAAACAATAGTTTATGTTAATATGAGATGACATGGCGCTGAATAGGCCTGGTTGAGCAGACAGATTGCCACGTAAATGTTGAGATTTTGACCGTAAGAGAGGAGGCTGAGATTGAAGCAAGAGGGTGTTCCGCGAAGAAACACGTAGAAGACCCGAAATGATCCGGTGATAAACTGATAATTATATTGATATTCCTTCTCCCCTCTCCTTTTCTCTTGTTCTTTTTCTTCTTCTTCTCCTTGCCGTTCTAAAAAGCCATCACACCAGTTTCAGACTTTCAGTTGATCAATCACTCCTGAAATAAAGTACGCTCTTCTGCTTTCTCTCTTTCTTGCTTCTTGGTTTCTTCTTCTCTTCCACTTCACACAACCCTCTTCCTACACTCTCCATCATCATCCTCACCGCTACGGTTGCCCGGGACGCCACTAGAAACCGTACCCTCTGTGCACGCCACCTCCCTCTCTTATAATGGCAAAGTTCCCACTCTGCAATCCACCACCGCGACCGTCAAACAGAATTGGAAGCGTCCGTCGGTCACGATGATCTTTATCTACGCAATCCTGCTCGCATTCGCTCCGCTTCAACGGATATTCGCCTCGCTAGCGCCGTGGTCGGAGCTGAGATTTATAGTTCTGCCAATCGGGTCGGGTGTAGAGGTGTACCTGATGGCGGTCCTGAGCTCAGGTCTGGTGGCGTCGATCGGGGAGGAGAGGTTCGGTTGGGAGGCGATTAAGGTCGGGTCAGGTTTGATGGCGGGGAGGAGGTTCTGCGGATGGGTGTTATCGGGCTTGCTCGTGTAGGTGTCGGGTTTGATCCGGGGGAAGATGGAGGTTTTGTTGGAGGGTCCGATTTCATCGTCGGAGTTTCTATCGTCGATGGTTTCTACGGGTACAATGGGAATAATATGTGTATACGGGGCGGCGGTGTTACGGAGCTACGTGACGATAACGGTGTTCTTCGAGTGCCGGAGACGGCATGCGATTCGAGACCTTAAACACGAAGAAGATGACGAAACGGGTATTTCAATGCTGTAATTTTCTTCTCCGATTCTTTTCTGTCGTGTTGTAGGATTAATTTTGTTTTGATCCGGTTCAGATCCAATCTTTTTTTTTTTTGTTGATAAACAGTTCAGATCCAATCTTGTGTCAATCAACCAAAGAAATATAGCTAATTGTATACATTACATTTGGATTGGATGAGCTGTGTTCCATGATTCCATCTTAAATCTTTTTACAAGCTTAAATTGATTGCTTGTCTACCACTTTCCTTCTCACTCCAGCCTCAGCCAATCAAAACCTCAACATATACGTGGCAATCTTTATTTGCTTAATCCAGCAAATTTAGCGCCACATCATCTCATATTAGCATAAACTGACTTAGATAGATTAGGCGGGCAATTTTATTTACAATCTCTCCAATTAAAATAACCTAAATAATTTAAATAAAATTTTGTGTATCATCTTTTAAAATTAATTTTATTTTTATAACAGAATGCATATTTAATTTTTTATTTTTTTCTCTACTATTATTAATATTAAAATTAATTTATATTTAATATCATTTAAATGTTATATTTTTGTTAGATAAATTATAAATAATATGATATATCCTGTTTACTTAAGTATTTTTAAATTGATAGTGTTTGGAAGATTCACAAAGGAAAGGACTAAAATCATCAATGGTGTAAATTACAAGGACCCAGTAAAAAGAATTATAAGTACTTGGATTCAAATTTTGGTAAGACTATAAAGACATTAATTTTTCCTTAATTTTATACCCAAAAAAATAATCAGACGCGCCCCATAACTGAATATTGCCTTTCCATCGATGTGTCGATAATTGAAATTAAAATTGTTATCGTTTCAAAATGCTTATCAGTGAGCTCCAGTGTAATTTCAAATTATAGGTAATAGGATAATTTGATAAGGAAAAATAATGTCAATAAAGAACTTAGAAACTCCAATGTAATTAGATCATATTTAAGCGAGTGTCATGTGTCATTCATCGTAAAAATATCACATTAAGTAGAAGATCAAAATTCAACATTGCTGAGAAGCAGCATATATTTATACTGATCATCTTGCATACTTTAGACTAACGATCTGGGTTTGGTCATTCATTTTTATGCACTTGGTATTATTGACTCTTCTTGCTTGTTGATATAATGATACTTAATTATCGCTGGCCTTCGGGCCCCTATTTTCCCCAAAAAATTGATAACAATTAATAGATCATGAATAATTGGATGCCAAGTGCCAAAATCAACGAACATAGTTACGTACGGCCGATTGCAACCACTCCAATCTAAATCCACACACATTAGATTTATAAAACTAAATAATACAACATACTTCAAATGAAAATTAATAACATAAAATAAATAAAAACTTACAAAGTTATTTTCTCTCACTTTAAAATTTAAATAGATAGATGTACAATTTTTTAAGGAAAAAATTTAACTTAAGATAAAGCCATGAACTGGACCGTTTAGCATTAAAAAACCGAGGAACTAAAGAAATACGAAAACTTTAGGACAGCGATAAATAAAAAGAACTAGTGAAATTAACGGATGATATTTATTCAGGCCCCAAAAAAAAAACATAATATTTATGAACTGACCAGTATAACAATTACTATGTCAGAATTTTCTCAAGAAAAATAAAGCTAATGAAATACAAAAACATTCGGACCCGTGAAGGGCCACTATTGGAAGAAACATGGCACACGATAAGCCGACAGGGGGAACAAAATCCGTAGCTTTATGGTTGGACTCTTTTCCTCAATAAACACCTCTACGACCTCAAAAGTAAAGCAAAACAAAACAACAAAAATGTACAGCCTTAATAAAAGTACCTGATCCTGACTGAGAGGTCCACTGTCATAAAATACCGCAATATAAAAAGGCTCTAACTCAACTTGTTGGGGATAAAGGGGAATTCTTGGAAGAAACGTTCACCCAGCTTCAGGTATCATGCAATGTCTTCTGATGACTCTGATCACTTGAGCACGCCGCGGCAAGCCTCAATATCGGACGCTTGTGAATCTAAAAGAGCTTGCCCGGATGCAGAACTGATGATCCTTATTGCAGCATCAAATATTGCTTTCTGGAACAAGTCATCTTCCACCTTCTTAAGGATCTCTCTCACTACCTTAAAATCCAATCCCCCAGCCAAAATGAGCTTCCCAATTATCTCACCAAAATTATTTGGTGCTTTAGGTAAATCTATGCCGATGTCGTCTAGCATGGAACCAAACAACAAACAGCCAGTCCCTATATCTCTAGCAGTAAGAATCTTCTGAATAAAAAGATACTCAAGAAGATTGGCCACAATATCAACACAGGGTGGACTTTTATCCAGTGCAAGGGAAATGGCCTCCTTGACAAACTCGGGGTGGTAAGATGGAGCCTTTAGTTCTTCCACACACTGCAATGCCTCATCCAAAAGACGAACACTGAAATATTCTTCCAGAAGAGAGACAGTTTTGCGGCGAAGATCATCAGAATTTAATTTTGGAGCAGGAGCCTGTGGCTTCTCAAAGGACCCACTAGGGACTGCTTTCGCAGGTGTAGGGATTTGAGATGCAGGCTCAGCACCAGAAACAAAGTTTGATGGACGAGCAGGAGGAGCACCCCCACCATGCACTAGGGCGCTGCTTCTTCCACTTATGAGACCACCACTACCTTGAGGTAATAGCTTTGAGTTCAGGGCTGATGACTTTGAAAGTAAGGGAGACTGGCCACGTCCTGCAGCTTGCATACCTGGCATGTCTCCTCTCGGCGTTGATCGTGTCCTAGGCATTTCCCAGTTGTCATTATCAATTCCAGGCATCCCAGGCACCTTCCTGGTCCCTGGCATTCCAGGCATCATACCTCCTGTACCAGGTCGAGCAATTGGAAATCCACCAGGGCTTATATTTCCTTGAACACCAGAAGCTGCAGCACGGTTATTTCTAATGCTTGCAGTCGCACCTGGCCGCAATCCAAGATTCTTTTCAGCTTCTGAATGAATTTCAGTGATGGTTTTTGCTTTCACCTACACAAGTAGTTAACTATTCAATGCTTGGCCAAATCAAAAGTGCTTACCATTGGTTGGCATAACATAAAAAACATTAAAATTTACTAGTCTACCTCTTCACGTCTTGGAACCCAGTTATTAGCACGTAAATCCAGAACATCACGAATCATGAACCTCAACCGTGATACAAGTTGGGGGTTTGAGCTCAGTTCTTTCAATCTGCTAAAGTACATGTCGTTAATACGCCGTGATTTTTGGCTTTCATCAAGTTGTTTACCAATAGTATTGAAAAACTGACATATGGCTTCAACATTTTCCTCAACTGGACAGGACTTGCTATCAGGAGGTCCTAAAAGTGCCTGTTCAAAATAATGCTTAGCTACACTAGGATATATTCCATCCCATAATTTAACAGGAATTATAATTATAATATAGAACAGTAAAATATTAAATCTAATGGAAACCTGAACAATGTGATGGACAATCTTCTCAGGAACCATCTTCTGCTTCAACAGCTCCCCAATTAAGCGAATGTTTCCAAGAGTACGAAGTTTGACCAGTCTTTCCTTATCCCTACGCTCCATCTCCTGTTCAGGAGCAGTCATCTGCCTCACTTCCTCCCTCAGTTTATCAGCACCTTCAAAAGCCTCCTGGCAGTTATTCAAGAGCACTCGCTTAAATGTGACTTCTTTCCCACCAGGCTCATCAGATGGGAATGGAGGCAGCTTTTCATTAAGATCTGAACAAAGAAGAGCATACATGGGGCAAAATGTTGGTTCTAGTACAGCCTTATCAAATATAAGTGAAATGACTCCCTGCATTCCCAAGACAAAAAAACAATGCAAATCAGTTAAAGAACTAGGAAGTGGACAGAATATTCATTGCAGCCATTAAAGAAGATACCTTCAAGATGTCAGCAGATGTTATTCCAGAATCAATCAATTGACCCTTCAGGACGTCAAATTTCTCAGGAGTAAGCTTGTTCAGAATTCTGCGTTGAAACAGATGGCATTTGGCGTGACAGGAGTCAGGAGGCTTTTAACAAAGTTAAAACAAATGCAATGGCAAGTAACTGTTATTTTATATGATCCTACAGCTTGAAGTTATCATACCTACTTGTAAACATTACTTTCCAAGGTTATTTATCTAGCCTATTAAGATTTACAAAAGAAGGTCAAACCTATGGCCTAGCCCTGAATTCTAAAAAAAAGCATTCCACATTTTTGAGGACGCAATCCACATTGAACAATCATACACTCATATAACAAATTACCCTTTAACAGTTTTCAAGACACGATCCTTTTCAGATAGGTTTCCTCTTCTAGCTGACCACGGAACGTCAGCCTTAACTAAAGTTGGAGCAGGTCCTCCCTGAATAAAAAGAGACATCAAACAACTCATTATGCCACTTTTAATAAGCAGGCAACAACGGAACAATACCCACACCAACATGCAATGCAATCTAACGAATTTTCATATCAATATAACAGCTTTATTTTAAAATAAGTCATTAGAGTAATTTAAGCCAAACACAGTCATGATCAGTTAAAACTTAACAATCTAAAATGGAGTAGGTTAGGCTTCAAAAGAACATCACACTACACTAATGATTGATTGTGCTAACCCATAACTACCAGAATGATGATGATGTGGCAAAATGAAATACACATAATCCATAACATTCCCTCACCCCTTACCCAAAGCAAGACCAATGGATGATTGCAACAAAAAGCCTGTCATCGTCAAATGTAATCGTATAGAAATTCAACCCAAAAAATTACTAAAACTACATAAAACAGTTTCCAATAGACACAAAAGTATGTTCAGAACCTAGAAGATAACATGAAATGCCAAAGCTTATTATTACTAGGTTAGAAGAAATCTGTGCCCTTGCAAACTGGGAATTCAGTTGATCCTGCCGATTAAATTGACTGGAATCCTGCTGCCTTGAGTCAAACCGATTTCCAAACTCTCTATTTTCTCTCAGATTTTCCCATGACTTCTCTTCTGCAGAAGCAGGAAGTTGTCCAGACCGGCCACGCCAATCACGGTTGTCTGGCTCTGAGTATCGATTTTGAAATTGTTGTGCAGACTGCATAAGATGATATACGCAAAATCATAATTTTAAAAAATTTGTGCTTTTGAATATGAAGTTAATATTACATAATGACACAAAACTGACGAGACTATACTCCAGGTCAAATCCAATATAAATATAGGAGGATGGCACAAAAGCACAAGTATTTTTTCCCAATTATTGAGAATCTGACGCTATATAAGCATGGTAACCTTCCACAGCAAAAATAATTAAACCCTAATCCACCTCAACAATCAACCTACCAAACAGGATGAAGAAGGCCTAGGTACTTACAAAAGTTAAAAAAGAAAACAGAAGCCAGAAGATAAAAGAAACTCACATTTTCCGCACGGCCCCAGCTTTGATCTTCACCAAAAAGTTCAGCCTCTATTTCTTGTTTAATATTTAAAATATCTTCAGGGATCTCAACAACCTATAAGTAAATTTTCAAATGTCAGATAGCCGGCAATATAAATATCAGTTTTGATGTCAAGACTTAGATATACAGCACATAAGAACACTGATTTGGGTCACTTCAAAAGTCATTTACTAGGAAAAGGAATAGAAGAGAGAGAGAGAGAGAGAATGAACCAATAAAAAATCCAGAATGTCTATTCAGAGGCTTAGAGAAGATTGTAGGTAAGACTAAGGTCCAATTGTGTGCGCATACATAAATATATATGTAGAGAGAGAGAGAGAGAGAGAGAGAGAGCATTCATCAGAGAAAGTTGGTCGGAGATAATCTGTGAATGAATACGGAAAGGACAGCCCAACCTAGACCAATAGATGTGTATTTGTCAAAAGTACAAAAACATCAGTAAAAGGGCAGCATATAAAAGGAACACAGTAACCATTCTCTTCGACAGCAAGAGGTTGTAACTTTCATAATATTAATTACACTTGATCACCAGAAGCATGTAACGATTACCTCCCTCAGTTGTAAAAGCTGATCCCTAGTGTATCGAACATGCTCACGACCCTCAAACCGTGAATCTCCAGCCTGCAAAATCCAGAAGAATGAGAATAAGAATCTATTAAGATGATACAAGGTTAACCGGTCACTATATAACCACATGCAAGAAAATGAGAACTGTTCGCAGTAGCTAATGGGATCAAACGAATTGCACTTCTATAAAAGAAGTCAACACCAATTATACTTAGTTATATGCTTTTATCACAGTAAAAACACTTTCTTCTATTTTTCAGCCAAGTCCTTCATGTGGACAAAATTATTGGACAGGAACTAAAGTACAACCTAAAATTGGCATTATATGTATGGATAAACCTTTTACCAACAAACAAATGCATTTCACCTATAACAGATGCATTGATGATGCCAATAGAATTATTTAGCATGTTAGGTTGCTGAAGACAACTTTTCAAGTTTGCTGTTTTTGCAGGCATTGCCTTCACAACAAGAAAGTGAAAAATTCATCAGCAACCCCTCAAATAGAACTCCATAGGCAATGTGTTGCCAATCAAGACAGTGAAACGTGAGTAATCAATTCATGTAGGTCGTCATAGTAAGAAGACCACCATTATATAGGATTCCGCACTAGGAAGAAGTTTATGTCTTCACCAAATTTTCAAAATATATCACTGTATGTGGGACCTTTATGGGCAATCTGAAACTTAATCAAGCCCACCTAAAGCCCACGATGTTGCTTTTTGTCCATATTTACAGCAGGTACACATACTGAGTGCCCCACCAAGAATTAGGACATTCATAATGCAGCTTGAGTTTTCTTTACCCATTATTTTACCGGTCTTAAACAGAAAATTCTACTCCTGAGGCTATAAATTAGATGATGAATGTCAATGGACGCAGTAGCAAGGGAAGATATAAATCTCTGAACTTCTGTGTACTATAATGTTGCCAAACTATCGTATTAAATTTCATAACAGACACCATAAGACCAGTCATTCTTCTACGGGCCAAAAAATATAAAGATCTTGAGAAGCGGGGAATAGATAGTTAGAAACGACAGCAAACGGATTCTTCAGAGAGTTCAAATTTTAGTATAAAACCAAACAAATATACCACCTTGAGCAATTGATATTAATTCAACTGCTATGAGATCCAAATTTAACATACTCGATTATTCATACCACTTACAGTACCACAACCAAGGATCCTAGCGATAATTTAGAAAATCGTTCTGCTCACTCTAGAATCTTTCAATGATAATTCTAACAATTAAAAAGCAAGCAAACAATCCACAATTTGGAGATATGACCATGAGCGCAGAATTTTAAGACCAGCAAAAGATGAAAATCCAGATCCAGAAAAAGGAGCGAGATTCAAAGTATACCTTGATGGAAAAAGAAGGAGGAGCACCGCCATGGGGACGCGAGAGAGAAAGATCAGAGGCAAAGGAACCAAAAGCAGGAGAAGTAGAGGAAGCCGATGAGGAGGAGTCGAATCGAGAAGCAAGGAACCTGCTACCGCCGCCGGGACGACCACCACCAGGCCTCAAGCTAATCACCGTTTGATCACCTTGCTGCATAACTCAGGATCTTTCACTTCGAGATAGAATCTTCGCCGTCTCAGATAAGACCGAGTGAGTGAGAGAGATAAGATTCAGCGGCGCCAAAAGCTGAACCAGAATGGATTTGGGTTTTTCAGGTTACAAGGAGGCAAAAAAGATAAAACTTTAAGAAGATACAAGGAAACAGAGACAGAGATTGAACGATAGATATAGAGATAAATAAAGAGAGAGATTGGGTTCTTCTATGTTTCTCTCTCTTCTGCGAGAAGGCGCAGAGAAGAGAAGAGCGTGAGGCCGGTGAGGCGAAGGTGAAAGGAAACCCTTCTTAGATGAGGAATATGATTTTTGATTTTTTCGCAAAAAAAAATTAATAATAATAATAAATTGAAAAATAAAACAGAAGAATAGAGAAAAATGATTGTCAATTGTGGCCTTCCTAACCTGGCATTAGATTTGTATATATAATATATAATAAGTGTAAATATGTAGATTTATCGTATGGGATATATTGTTGTCTAGTATTATATTATTAAATTTCTTATTTATCTAGCTGGTCAAAAAAAAATCATTTATCTATTGGTTTGTATTTGTAATAGATGTAGTCTTTTTAAACTATGTGATCTTGTATGACTTATCACATTTCTTTAAAATAAGATATTCTCTAAATAATAATAAATTTAAAAATTTGGAATGCTCATTATTTTCCCATTTGCTGCATATACTTCATTGACTTTCTTTAACATCATTCGATATTTTCTTGCTTGAAATGAGCGAAGTTGGTAGCCATGCCCTATTTCACTCTTATCACCTGCTTGGCTCTGAATATGATGTACTATTCCATGTTCATTGGGATTAGAGAGGGTAAGCTAATCATATTAAATTTAGTAAAAAAATTAGTCTCCTATAACATGGCAAATTAAGGTTCAAATTTTTATTAAAAGATGTGTCTATAAAGTATTCAACCATACTTCAAATAAAATTATCTAAAATTGATAATATGTGTCAATACATAGTGAGTTACAGGTTTGATAAGATGAGTTGGCATTTGGTATGGCCCGCATTCTGCACGGGCTAAATTCTACCAACTCACACAACTCATGATGGGGTTGGTGGATTAGTGAGCCAACTTGCAAGTGAAAAAATATTTTATAGTTTTTTAAAATTTGTAAAATTATAATTTTACCTCTTTTTATTATTTTTTTCACAGTAAAAATGTCATATGTTTCCCTTAAAAATTAATTATCCAAATAAAAATAAAATTATTTTTAATTAAAATATGCTTATATCGCAACTTAAATTTAAACTAATTTAATTTTGTAATCCTTTCTTGTTCTAGTTTTTTACACAATTGATTAATACTATACATATATAAATTAATAGAAATGCTTTATCTATCTCCTTTTCTCTTCATCGTGTTTTTGGCATTTTTGTTACAAGATTGATATCTCAATTTAAAATACCAATTTTTTTTAAAAAAATGATGATTTAAACTCTGACCATTAAGTTACTATTCATGATATATTCAGTTTATACCACCTAAATGTTCTAATATTTTTTGTATCTATTTTTTCTTTTTATATTCAAATTAAAATGATAATATAACATATGGTTAGCATTTCATAAATATGTTAATTTTTTAAATAAAAAGGGCAACTAAACTTTTTTTATTTGCTGGCTTGGCTAATACCATTTTACAAACAAGATAATTTAAATAAGCTATTATACGAATAAAGCAGAGTATAATAAAATATTTTGTTTAATCCTGCTTTGATCACATTTAGATTGTATTATATAACTACTTCAACATATGAGCAATGTGTTTTTATTATTCCTTATCTTAATTCCTTATTTGCTGTTGCATTGCTGCGAATATAATAAAAAAAGTTGTGAATATTTAAACAAAACTTATGAATCGTTTATTTTTAATAGTGATAATTTAATAATTTATATAAATTTATTAATGACATAAAAGTCTCCAGAGACTTCTGCAGAATTATGACATTTTGAGAGACTAAATTATTATTTATATATTTTTAAAAAAAATTATTATCATTTTCTCATATATGAATGATAATTAAGGAAGCTATGAAAAATTTAATATTTTTGCTATTAGGGATACACCATAAGGATAAAAATCAAATTCTATTAATGCCAAGGATGATATTGTTGCAAGTGTTTAATTTGTATTGTGTCATCTGTATGGTTAAGAGCCATCGATTATTTGTTGGGGTTGTGGAGTGGTCTTGTTTAAAGTTTTTTAGTTTCTAGATTTTATTTTGAATGAAATATTTTTTAAATTATAAATTTGTTTTAGGTGTTTGAATTTTAAAAATAAAAGATTAAAAAACATATTAGAATTGTAAGGACATATGATAGACTCTTAAAGTCAACATTAAACTTTAGAAAACCCGATTTTAAATTATTTTTGAGCCTTTTGAGTCTAATCATTTTAGACCCTAGCTTTTCAAATATTGGTGTTGACTATTAGCTATAATTTTTCTTTTTTTTACCAACAACTGTTAGCCACGATTAGAATAAGCTACTGTGAAATACTATTTGTCCATGTTAAATTTAAAGAAATAAAATAATATTGAGTTTTTTTTTTACAAACGTAATATTGAAGTTGACAATAAAAAATGACAGACTAATTGATTCTGTCTAATAACTGTGCGTAATTGCCATTGCCACAAGTTTACTTCCCTCTCTCGGTTTTTTTTTTTTTTTCTTTTGTTGCCATCATGACGTTTTTACTTCAACGTAAAGTTAATTCCATATTTTTTATTTTTAGCAAGAAATTAAGTTTGAAAACCAGTACCTTATAAGTTTGAAAAGCCTTTTGAGTCTTGTTGAATATTATAATTATTTTTACATATTAAAATTAAATTGGCATTAAAATACAAATTTGTATTAATTTTGTATTCAAATAGGATTGGTTTCATATATGCTCCCTCTGAACCATTTACATGATTCAAAGCATAGGGTATTACATAATTTTTATATTTGTTTTTTTAAATATATCCTTACTTTATTTATTATTATTTTTTTAAAAATCAGGCTTTGATGAAAGTATAAATTGAAGGACGCAAACGTTTTTAATAATTTAGTATTTCAATTAATATTATTCATAAATTATGAGTTAATTAATTATAATTTATATTGTAATTTGGAGGAAATATATGTTAGCCGCTTGGGCTTGATTGCACAAAGATTCGGAGAGCACGTATGAAAGGTACTGCTTTGCCCGCCGCATATCATTCACCAAAATGAGCTTCGATGACACTTCGCCTAACTCTCATAACCTACCAGGAATCTTGAATCGTCACATGGCCACTAAGAAATGTGCAATTTTTATTTTTACTTTCTTTGCATTTATTGCCTCCAAAAGCATGTTTAGCAAAGGCAAATAGTTATCGACTCCATGTTGAGGTTCCTGAAAACAATAAAAGCTTGACGCAGTGTTATAGCTGAAGACGTGCTAAAGTAAGCTTAGTTTCACATGCATTGAGAAAAAGCCCAAAAAAAAAAAAAAGTCTCGTGATTGAAAATCAAAATTCGGAAGAGGATGCCTAGTCATTTCTAAAGTGAAAATTGTATGATGCGTTAGCTGGAGGAGTCAGTGCATTGCTATTGTGATCTAGAGATTTGCTGTTTATATTCATTTTTAAAAAAAATAGAATTGAGTCACTTTCAACTTGACTTGAAATTATTGGAGTCTTTTAATTCATATAATAGTCATTCTTCATACACGCACTTGTTCACATGGAGGTTATGCCTCCCCAATATAACAGAGGTAGAAATAGATGAGACTTTGGCTAATTATGTAGATAGACTTGACTATAGGCTCAAATTTAATTAAATAGCTTTTGAATAGATAGATTTAAATTTTAAATTTTAAATATTAGATTTTAAATCTCACATTTAAAAATCAGATTTAAAGTTACTAGAATTTTAAATAATTAGAGTTTAAAAAGAGAATTTAAAATTATAAATAAATTATAATAAGAAATAGTTTATAATTTTTTGTATATCCAAATGAGAAATTTAATTCAAATCCAAACTTAAATCTCCATTAATCCAAACATACCATTAACTTTTTTTAATTAAACCAGCCAAGCTAGACTTGTGTAATTTAAATATTTTAATTTAATTTAATTATAATATGTTATATGATACATAGGTTCACGTACATTTATACAAGGGAGGAAATTATATTTGCTTATATTTATGGTATTAGTTATTTTTGCCACATATTTGTGATTATAATTAATTAATATAACATAAAATGAAGTTTCACTTTATTTATTTGTTTAATTTATAATTTATAAAAATAAATTTTAAATAAATTAACAGCAGTCATATTAATTATATTTTTATTTATATATTCATATATCACATGACATATATTTATATAAATATGTGTGTGTATCATACAATATATATATATATATATATAATACAAAAATATAAAATGGTAAGCCTCGTGAGCCTACAAGCCAGGCTTTACATATCTAATGCTCAGTCTCTTGCTCCGATGGGAATGGTTGATTCAATTCTAATAGGACTATACGTTTCACGAGGCCAAATAAAAATGCACGGTATTTATAATTTTGATTTTATCACATGTAAATTTATCAACGTCATTTTAAAAAACAGGAACTTGTGCCAAAAAAAACACACACACTATGATCTCTAAAAACCTTCCAATCAGATGGTAAAAATATAAAAACTTATCAATCAATTCTTCTTCTTCTTGGCGAACTTAAAGATGGTGACAAATATATTTATTATTATTATTATTATTATTATTTCATTTAATATAAAATATATTATTTATACTCCCTCCGTTAAAAAATATAAGATTTTTTTTAAGAGTTGGATATTTAAAAATGTAAGGCATTTTTAGTTTTTTGAAATGTAATTATTGTCTTTTTTCAAAAGTGTCCCTATTGATAATGACTTTATATTTATCGTAAGGTATTTAATAGGGATGAATATAAAAAGATAGGATTAATTTAAAAGTAAATAACTATTTTATTGAAAGTGAAATTTTGTTAAAAATATTCTATATTTTTTAACGAAAGGAGTAAATTTTAAATAATATAGTTGTTAAAAAAAATTGGCAATGATAAAATACTTTAAAAAAGATACACATAAAAAAAAAGATGGGAAACTTATACACAATTAGAGCTGAAAAAATGGGCAGGCTCGATCTTTAAACCCAGTTTCTCATTTTTCATCCTTTTTTGAGGCTCACTTTTATTTGAAAGACTTAGTGCCGGGCCGTAAGCCCTGTTTAACAAAAAATAAAAATAAAAGTAAAAATTAAGCATTATAAGCTAATTAAAATATTTTAAAATTTTAAAAAATAAAAATACTCATAACCTTTTAAAAATTAAACAACACACATTTAAAAGCTTAGTAAGAAAATTTAATTTTTTTAAATACACAAACATAATAATTATAGGAAAAATTAAAAATAATAGAAATTTTATACTATACATTAATATTTATTAAATTATATTAAACTAATCTTAGAATAAATTAAAAATAATAATAATATAATACATGTAAGATCTAGGTTTGAGGAGAGCAGGTCTCTTTTTAGCTTTAAACGTGTGTTTCATCAAAAAAAAATAATAATATAACAGGATTTAAATGACTGCTGGACTCGAACTTTTTTTTATAGGGCTTATTAGAACCAAGCTCTCAAGCTAGGTTGCTTAAAAAAAATTAATTTTTAAAACTTAAACTCTTATTCAAACAATGTCTCCAGATTCGATTCTTATTTCTGGCTTTATACACAACTAATTTCCCCTTCATTCCTCCTTTTAAATACTCCTACATAATCAATTCAAAATAATTACGAGTAGTAGTCACGGGGCTGAGGACACAAGTAACAATAATAGAGGGACAATATGTGGGGTGAAAACGGTAATACAATAATCGTTTTCATATTCCTGTGACATTACCCAAACTACAACTGGTTGCTGGATACGATTGCCTATTTGGTGAATTGACTTCGGGGGAGCTGTGCCCCACACTATCAATCCTACGGGCCAATAATGCAACGCCAGCACTTCCCACCACGCGCACGTGACGGTCTGCAGTCTGCTCCATAATTGATAGCCTTGACACTTGATAAATCAACACTGGAATCCTGTTAGAAGAGTGCTTCCATTCTTTTACGCTCACATTTTTCATAACACAATTAGTGTAACCAATTTTAGCCGAGAATTAGGAAGCTGTTCCCAATACGTAATGTTAGAACTGGAAGAAGTACTCATCCAGTCCCTAAAGAAAGGAGGGGTCAATACAAAGAAGGCAAACTGATGACATAACCCTTGGCTGTTCCCTGCGTTTAGTGGGCTACGAGCAGATACAGATTTAGAG
Organism: Prosopis cineraria; assembly: GCF_029017545.1. Lineage (NCBI taxonomy): Eukaryota > Viridiplantae > Streptophyta > Magnoliopsida > Fabales > Fabaceae > Prosopis > Prosopis cineraria. Next base: position 25,219,975 of record NW_026555340.1, on the reverse strand, counting down.
TGGGACCACCCACGCTGTACAGAAATTTTGCTAAAATTGTTTTGATATTTGTTTGGGGTTAAAAATGTTAAAAATTAATTTTCGCTCCCCCACTGTAGTGTAGTTTTGCATTGGGCGCCCCCGTCGGCTTAGTTCTGGATCTGTGAGCATCATCGAGCAGTTGAAGAACCCAAATCAGAGGGATCAGAGTTGGAAGATATCATGAGGTGTTTTTAACTATCTTACTAAAATTAAAAAAATATGATTAAGTCATTAATCTTGTCTAAAAATAAAATAAAATTTTAATTTTATCTATATCTAAATGAAAATTTTTAATTTACATTACTTTTTCTTTTATAGTTAATGTTTTTAAATGAGAATAATATTAAAATAAAAAAATTATATACTTAAAGTACTTGTTTTTAATTAAATTAAGGGTGAGTTTGGTTTGAGGAGAAGGAGAGGGATTTTAATAGAGGGGAGGGGAGGAAAAATAATTATACATGAATAACTTTACTCTCATTTTATTAACGTTGAGGTACTGAAAAAGTATTTCTGCATCTTTTAAACTTATTATGAAAGATATATTGGTTAAGGTGTGATAAATTTTATCTCCTGTTTCAATTCTCTCAATTTAAGTGGAGGGTTTAAAGGGTATTATTTTTCATTCCATCTCTTAATATTAGTATTAATAACATTAAGAGAATGTTCATTTCATGACAAACTCTCAATGTTAACATTACCAACACAAAAAAATCTACTTATTTTGATTTAATTAAATAAAAGTATATTAATTAAGTATAATACATAAATCTTGCCTTTATTATATAATTAATATACTATTAAATGTCTTATGTTAAAGATGGTGCAGGAGCTGAGCTCAGCGCCGTAGGAGACGTTGACGTATAACGAGATAACGCCACGTAGCCCTGTACTTTCCCCGTGATCTCTCTGCGGGTTTTGAGCTTTCGTGTCGGATGAAATATTGTTGAACTTTAGTACTTTACAAAAAAGACTGGGCCTTATTGGACTTTCAAGGCCCATAGTGCTCCATCATGTAAAGTAGCCAGACACATGTATCACCATTTACCAATATGGAGGTTTCTCCTTTGCTCTTCATATCTCGAAAAAATTAATTTTTACTGTCAATAGAGAATACTCCTAATTGAATAAAAAATTACATATTAAAGTGAAGCATTGCATTGATTAACTTGCTGATCAAGCGACAATATAGGATAATTTTTGATATTAAGATTTCAATAATCTTTCTTAAGTTATAAAAATTTTAATGTTTAGATTTTTACGACCTGTTTATAATTAAATGATCATAACTGTGGCCTGTCTATTAAAAATTTAAAAATCATGAATACAAACCTTGTAAATAAAAAATAACGTTAAAAATGATTTACTTTCATTCCAACTTAACCGTACTCTAAACATGAATTTTTTTACATTTTATTTTATGAAACTCTAAAAATGAAATTTATTCAGAAAGAAAAACAAGTTTTACTTTTTGACAAAATAAGAAAGGGCAAGACAAGAAAGTGACGCTACGCCCACTCGCGTCATATCTTGAAATTACATAACCTTATTTCGTAACACGTGTCGCCTAAAACCAACAGCCCGCGCCACATCAACCTCGTCTCGTGCCACGTACATTGCTAAATTCCGCTATCTTCCAACCTCACCAAGCCAGGAAAGGACCCACATCATCATTTGACACAACAGCAAAAATCAACTCTATTCCCAAACTACTCTTACTCCCAAAACCTCAACCTCCACCAACCACAACTGTGGTCTTCTTGTAATTGTTTCCCAAGTTTAATCCCACTTTCCTATCCACCTTCCTTTCCCACCTCCTCGAATCTTCATCAACATCCTCGATTATTCTAGTCCTCTCTCGATTCTCTCTACCCCAATCTCGTAATTTCTCGAACCTTTTCTAAAGTGTTATAAATTCCGGCTTCAGTTCTTTTTGTTTTCACTTGACGCTGTGAACTTTGAAAACATACTGTCGATTCTGCGATCATCAACCTCAATCCTAAGTACGAATTTTTGCCGTGTCTGTCTCTGAATTTAAAGCTTGAAGCTTTGCCATGGCGGCAAACGAAGGAAAGGCAATAGGCATAGACCTAGGAACGACCTACAGCTGCGTGGGTGTGTGGCAAAACGACCGCGTTGAGATCATCCCGAACGATCAAGGCAATCGCACCACCCCATCCTATGTGGCATTCACTGACACCGAGAGGCTCATCGGAGATGCGGCAAAGAATCAGGTGGCCATGAACCCGCAGAACACCGTCTTCGATGCGAAGCGACTGATCGGTCGGCGATTCTCCGATCCATCCGTCCAAAACGACATGAAGCTCTGGCCTTTCAAGGTCGTTCCGGGTGCAGCGGAGAAGCCCTTGATCGTCGTCACATACAAAGGCGAAGAGAAAAAATTCGCCGCCGAAGAGATCTCGTCAATGGTCCTAACGAAGATGAGAGAAGTCGCCGAGGCGTTTCTGGGTCATCCAGTGAAAAATGCAGTCATAACCGTCCCTGCTTATTTCAACGATTCTCAGAGACAAGCCACTAAGGACGCTGGAGCGATCTCTGGTTTGAACGTCCTTCGAATCATTAACGAACCTACAGCAGCTGCTATAGCCTATGGATTGGACAAGAAAGCTTCTAGAAAAGGTGAACAAAACGTGCTTATTTTCGACCTCGGTGGTGGAACTTTTGATGTTTCATTGTTAACAATCGAAGAAGGGATTTTCGAAGTTAAAGCTACAGCCGGTGATACCCATCTGGGAGGTGAAGATTTTGACAACAGGATGGTGAATCATTTCGTGGCCGAGTTCAGACGGAAGAACAAGAAGGACATAAGTGGAAACGCAAGAGCTTTGAGGAGATTAAGGACAGCTTGTGAGAGAGCTAAAAGGACTTTGTCTTCGACAGCACAAACAACTATTGAAATTGATTCTCTGTACGAAGGAATTGACTTCTATGCGACAATTACGAGAGCGAGGTTCGAGGAACTGAACATGGACTTGTTCAGGAAATGCATGGAACCTGTGGAGAAGTGTCTACGGGACGCGAAAATCGACAAGGGACAGGTCCATGAGGTTGTTCTGGTAGGCGGGTCGACCCGAATCCCGAAGGTTCAACAACTCCTCCAAGACTTCTTCAACGGAAAAGAGCTCTGCAAAAGCATCAACCCAGACGAAGCTGTCGCGTACGGCGCGGCAGTGCAAGCGGCGATCTTGAGCGGCGAAGGCGACGAGAAAGTTCAAGACTTGTTATTGCTCGACGTGACCCCACTAAGCCTTGGACTCGAAACCGCCGGTGGGGTCATGACGGTGTTGATCCCAAGAAACACCACAATCCCAACAAAAAAAGAACAGATTTTCTCTACCTATTCCGATAACCAACCTGGGGTTTTGATCCAAGTGTACGAAGGAGAACGAGCGAGAACTAAAGATAACAACTTACTCGGCAAATTCGAGCTCTCTGGAATCCCTCCAGCGCCTAGGGGAGTGCCTCAGATCAACGTGTGCTTCGACATAGACGCCAATGGGATTTTGAACGTCTCTGCGGAGGACAAAACAGCCGGAGTGAAGAACAAGATAACGATCACGAACGATAAAGGAAGGTTGAGCAAAGAAGAGATTGAAAAGATGGTGCAAGATGCAGAGAGGTACAGGGCAGAGGACGAGGAAGTGAAGAAGAAGGTGGACGCGAAGAACTCGCTCGAGAACTATGCTTATAATATGAGGAACACGATCAAGGACGACAAGATCGCAAGCAAGTTAGGAGCAGGCGAGAAGCAGAAAATTGAGAAGGCTGTGCAGGAGACGATAGAGTGGTTGGATGGAAATCAATTGGCTGAAGTGGACGAGCTTGAGGATAAGCTGAAGGAATTGGAAGGTATATGCAACCCCATCATAGCTAAGATGTACCAGCAAGGTGGTGCTGGTGCTGCTGGTGGAATGGAAGAGGACATGCCGGGTTCTGGATCCACCGGGTCGGGTTCTGGATCTGGCCCGAAGATTGAGGAAGTTGACTGAAGCAGAAGCTGAACTAAGTCCCTGTGTGTAGCTAGTATGCCGCCAAGCATTTAATAAGCTTCATGGTGAGGAGGGTGTTTTATGTTTCTAGTTTTAGAATGTAGTTATGAAGATGGTGATGGATCTGAATAAAAGTTGAGATTTCTGTTCAGATGGATTTACTGAGCATAAGTTCATGTTTTGATCTTGCAGCTTTGTGCATGATCGTAGATTAATTTGGTGGGTGGAAGTGGTTTTAGTTTTGAACTGTTGGGTTGAATGAAATCATACTGCTGAAGGACTAGAAAGTAGAAAAACCTTTTCTGGATAGGTTATAATGTGCGGGATGTTTTGTGAGTTGAATTTTGTGTGTCATGGCCGGAGTTTCAGCATTTTGCTGGTGGATTTGAATGTGAGTTTCGATCTTCCTTCTCTTGTAGATTCATCTCTCTCGAGCACATTTTATGTTTAACAGATTCACTTTGAATTTGTGATTGATATTTTATCCTGTGCTATACAAAGCTAGATCGAGATCGAGAGAGAAAACATAATGGTTATGCACATAAAGATGCTGGCTTCTGAATGATTATGTTAATGATGCAGCAGGGCGAAGGATGTGTGATTTTTCTTGCATTGCCTGGAAGGGACAGTGTTAGCTTCAATAATCGATATTTTATGTTTGTTTGTTTGTTTGTTTTTTTTTTTTTTTGCCACCATTTATGCTTTGGTTGAACCTTTCGGTCGGTGTGGATGATTAAGCATGAGCTCTTTCACATGGGATTCCAAGACTTAAAAAGAGCCAAATCCCACATCATGTTCATTCATTTTATTTGTATTATATCATGAGTACTTAAATTTTGCCGATTATTTTTTTTACTGGTTTTATTGATTGAGCATATTTAAGAAAAAAAATTCAAATGCATGTTTTCTACTAACAATATAGTTTTGATTGTAAAAATGAAAAAAAATTAACTGTAGACTTGAGTTATAGAGGAGAGTTGAAGAGTTGAAGAGTTTTTGCTTGTTACAGAGGAGAGTTTTTAAGTTGAAGAGTTTTTGCCTGTTGCAGAAGAGAGTTTTTAAGTTGAAGAGTTTTTGCCTGAATAAGAATAAAATAGAATATTTGCACTATAATTTTGATAAAATATCAATCAATAATAACCTAGAAGTGATATTGAAAAATTGAATTATATCTCAATTTAAAAATTTTAGACATTTAAGAGCTGTTATTCAATGTAGTGAAAAAATTAATAGAAATATTATATATATAATGCGACCTGTGTGGTTAAATTGAAAAAATGTTAAATGCATTATTCATGATTGAAAAGAGATAGTTAGGATGTGTGCCAAGAATGCCAAGTGGGCATTGATGAGAAAAGTAAAATTGATAATTTTAAATCTTACAAAGATGGATTAAGAAAGATAAAAGGAAATATTTATACAAAAGTTGTTGAATAGAACTTTTTGGTCAACAATGTTATTAAAAGAATGGTTGATAATAAAGCACAATAATATTATATAATTTACATATAAATATTTAAATTTATATAATTAATCTTATTTAATAGGATGAGGCTTGTTATTATTGTATGAATATTTAAACATTGAAATTTTTTGCCAAAAAAAATCTTAATTTTCATTAAATAAATACAGGTATAAAGTTCTAACTTGTGGAATGTGAAGTAAAGAAAGCATAATAATATTGTGTAATTTACATGTGAATATTTAAATCTATGTAGTTAATCTCATTCAATGGAATGAGGCTTGTTATTATTGTATGAATATTTAAATCTTGAATTTTTTTGTCAAAAAGAATCCTTATTTTCATTAAATAAATGTAGGTATAAAGTTCTAACTTATAGGATTGAAGTAAAGAAAGTAAAATAACATTAACCCACAATAAAAAGATCAAGTTCAAGATAGCAAAATTGTCAATATATAATTTAAATAAATTGAATTTTAACCGACTCAAAATTATTAGAAATGAGTTTCTTTTGTATACCTATTTAGGTTGAAGCATGGTTAGGTTTAATTAAAAGACTTCTTAAAAATATTTTTGTACTTATATGAAATTTTAGACATAGAAAAAATAAGGTTCAGGGCCTATAATATATAATAATTTCCGTATTTCCCAGAACTCAATATTTGTTTGCACCTTGCCCCCCAAGAACCCGATGGGTTCTCTAACTAGTAGGCACCAACTTTTCATTTCATTGCAAATCAAAAATTGTGGATAAGAACATCCAAACCAAATTCATTGGTCAGCCAAGCCAGAAGAGTGAGGACTCACTGTCACTTCTCTCTTCCCTCGACCTTCTTCCTCCATGGCTGGGATCACCAGCACCTTCCCCTTCAAACTCATCCACAGCACAACCTCCTCAACCTCACCCTATCTTCTCTCTCCTCTCTCTTCCTCTGATTCTAAACTTTTCGGCTTTCGACTTTCCAATCCCAATTCCCTCAAGCTCGATCCTCCGGTTTCTATCTCCTTCGCTCCCGTCACTGCCCGTTATGGCGGCGGCGATTCCAGGAGGTACCGGAACAACTCCGACGACGAGCAAGTCCTCGATTTGGATAATATTAGGTACCAACTTGCGAATTCATGGGAACCTGCTTATTTCTCTTTGCGAATATTCGTGGAATTTGATGGCTCACGAGTTTCGTTGCTTGATGGCTTGTAACAGGTCAGACACTGTGAGGCTTATTGATGAGAATCAAAATATGGTCAGTGATATTTCCTTCTTTATATATACTTCAAATGTAAAGTGGGCCTTCATTTGTATGACCTGGAGTAGCAAGTGGAAAGAAAGACAATGCGTGTTAGAAATTTTATTCAACTGAAGGGTGATATTTATTTATTTGGTTTGTTAGTTATTTTTGCCTGGTTACGCTATTTGAAATTTCCAGAGTGGGGTTAGCTACTAGCTAGAATGTGGGTTCATCTTCTTGGTTTTGGATCATTCTCCATTTTGAAAATGTATTGTCTTCGGTTTTGGTAGATTGGTGTAGTTTCCACGAGTCAGGCCATTCAAATGGCTGAAGATGCCGAACTTGACTTGGTATGTTGCCTTTTCGTTGTCTTGAAGTTTGTTATAATTGTATCTTAAAGCGTTGGTTCGGGTCTGTGTTTCTCTACTCATGAAGGATACCGCACACTTCTCCAAGTACATTGAATCACAAATATGATTTTAGGATTTTCTGAGAGGGCGAGGAAGAGTATGATAGCATTTGTTCAACGTTTATGGGAGTATGTTGTAATATGCTATCTTTACGCTATAGCTATCTATCCGTGTCTTGTGGCTACTGCCACTTGAATATTCTCTTAAATAATTTAAGCTGATTCCTAGACAGGGTTTATTGTTTTGTGACATTAGCCTTTCATACATGACACAAAATTATGACATTGGACAATGAAGATTTTTCAAGCATTTTAATTGGAATACTGAGACATGAGACAAGTATTACAAAAAGATTATAGGAGTTATAGATATTGAATTTAGTTCAACTGTTTCTAGCCAGTTCCATCAATGTGCACCTTGCAATGGATCCTGTGAAGATTTATTTTCTATGATGAAGTTTTTAATTCTTTATCATTGAAATAAATGCCGCCTTATCATTGAAATAAATACTCTTTTTTGCAGGTAATAGTATCCCCAGATGCAGATCCCCCGGTCGTTAGAATAATAGATTTCAAGTATGCTCTTTGTATATTTTGAGGGATACTGTGAACTTGCAACTTACCTAAAATTTTGTAAAACTTAATCTTTCTTCTTTTACAGTAAATATAGATATGAGCAACAAAAGAAAAAAAGAGGCCAGCAGAAGAAAAGTGCCGGTGAGCATTGCGTTTTTAGACTTCTCTGTTTTTCACTAACTTGTATGACTGGACTCCTAGAACCATAATATACTGACAAAATAGTCTTTGAATGTAGCTAATCGAATGGATTTGAAGGAGCTCAAGATGGGGTAATTTTCTTGCCTCTTCCTTCCTCATGCATTTCTCGTTTTTGTACCAAAGACAACAACTACGGGAAAAAGAAAAACAAGTGTTATTGTGATACATCAGATGCTTTCTACATGTGCCCCCTGATATTGTTATACCCTTTAAAGTTATAAACTTTATGCTATTGTTTACTTATTCTTCTAAATGACAACAAACTCAACCATAGCAGCGGTAAAGATGGCATTTTATTTGTTTTAGCTCCAAGTTTTAGCAATGCACTTTTTTGTTTGGCCATTGTATGTGATTGTACTCTTTTTTTTTTTTTTTTACCAACGTACCCTGTTTTTAATTATACAAGTATTTATTTTAACAGATACAACATAGATCAACATGATTATTCTGTCCGCTTGAAAGCTGCACAGAAGTTTTTGAAAGATGGTGACAAGGTTCATGAATTTCACAGAAATGCTTTGTTATATGTAGAGCAAAGATAAATCATCCACGTGTTATTAATGTCTAGAGGCTGTTTGATCAACTCTTGCAGGTTAAGGTCATAGTAAACCTCAAGGGCCGTGAAAATGAATTTAGGAACATTGCTATTGAGCTTATTAGGCGCTTCCAGAATGATGTTGGGGAGGTATGTGATGTGATGCTACCTTGTTATATCGTGATTAAATTATATTAAAATATTTGAGAAAATGACTACGAAATTATTAGGTTTTAAGTAATGTTATTTATGGGTTATGCTATTTTACTTATCTTACATCTCTCCAATCTTTGCTTAATCATAATTTCTCCACTCTTATTTATAAGGTGCAGAGAGAGGGATTTTTTTTTTTTTATCTTATTTATAAGTTATGCCATTTAATTTTTCACCTCAAGTTTCCCCTTCTACCCTCCATTAGATGTTGGTAAGAGAAAATATGCAATAAAGTATATATAATTAATAAGGCAAAGTTGAAAACTTATTAAATTTTTAGACAAAGTTAATGAGTTTTAAGATTTTTATTGATTTCAGTGAAGTATGGTGAAAATAACTTATAAATAGAGCCCGATGGAGTATCTATTTAGACTTCATTAGTGCGTTAATTCACACAGTATTCTTACATTGATTTCTGCTTCTACCTATGTTAGTGGAGGCTAAGGATACTAGTGCTTAATTGAATACTAAATCCAAATCACTCTGGTTGATGCGCAGCTCGCAGCAGAGGAATCTAAAAACTTCCGTGACAGAAACATATTCATAGTTTTGGTTCCAAATAAAGCTGTTCTACAAAAAGCACAAGAACCACCCAAGAAAAAAGACAAATCAGCAGCAGATGAAGTCTCTGCTAGTGTCCAAGCCTAGCTGAAAACAAGTGAACTTCTTGTGGTAGAATAGGTTGTGGGTAACTTATATTCTTCTTCTAGGCTGGGCTCTCTCATCTGTGAGTGCTGTTATAGACTTATAATTTCTTCACAATAGTATCTCTGTCGAATTTTGAAATGATAGAAGCAGCCTTATCCAGCTTGAAATTTTGCAGCCTTACCCAGTATGAAATTTCAAGTTGCTGAAAGGGTCCCACTAACCAAGCTTTTGTCAAAACGGTCACACGTGGCTAATAGGTGCTGTATCTTCAAAAACTCCCTAACTACAGCTCACCGATGCAATTAGCTTTTTCTTGGAAGTTTGCTTGCAAAGTCTAGAATCATATTGGGAAAATTAAACTAAACGTGAAAATTTCTAGTGTCTTTTTTTTTTAATAATTATTTGGTATTTAATGCTACCGATGGACTAATCCATATTTGAGAAATATTGGGTTCAAATGGAGGTAATTTTTTTTTAACATGGTTTTTTCCATTTATAAGGTTTGGATTCTTAATCTTGTATGAAAGATGTTGAAGCGTTGGCCCAAAAAAATGAGAGAGGTTGAAGCCCTCTCAAGTCGTCATTGTTTCTGAAGGTTTTTAGTTTTTACTATCAGCTTCTCTGAGACTTTCTTGGAGTCAACGGTGGTGAGTCTTTCATGTGCTATATGTTTGTTTCAACGGTAAACTCCATGGAAGATTACTTAAATCTCGTTCTTAATTATTATTACTAATTATTAATATATGTATGTATGCATGGATGAATGAAATTAAAACCAATTACTTCTGTACAGCACTGTATCAGCTTCAGTTACTTTTCAAAATAGGTGCATGTATATTGATATTGATAAATCAGGGAAAAGGTGTATTTTGGAGTTTGGAAAATGGGGTATTGTTTGATAATTACTCGATGAAGATAAAAGGTTTGAAGTTGGTAAATTGATCTCTTATCTTTACCAATAGTATATTGATAAAATAGCCTCCTCTGCCTTGCTGTTGAGATAGAGGCAAATTTGGACTGTTCAAATTTAATTTGGATGACTCAGATTTAATATTTTTGAAATAAAAAATATATAAAAATTATAAAAAATTTAATTAATAAGCTTATTAATTTTACAATCCAAATTTAAAATGAATAGTTCAAATTAAATATTAAAATTTTTTATTAAGTTTACTATTTTGTTTCAAATATATCTACATTGTTCAATTTTAAATTTTTAATATTAAATTTAAATCGTTCATATTAAGTCTAGACTATCAAATTGACAAGCATATTTATTAAAAAATTTTACAATTTTTATATCTTTTTTATTTTAAAAATATAAATTTAAGTATTAAATATAAAACATTCATATTAAATTTGCCTCAGCAGAGGGGCAAAGGAGGCTTCCACTAAGGGAAGCCGACTCTTAATAAAATATATACATGTTCTTGTAAAATGCTTTCCAAGCTAACCGTGGCAACTTTAAATGCATACAAATTGGTTTGAGAAAAATACTAGCTACACAATACTCTCAACTTTAACAAGGATATGAAATTTCAATTTATACAAGTATGTAACATATTTATGTATTAAACTATTGGGGGAGCGGTTATCATATGGCTAGCCTCTATTCTCACCAAGGGTGGGGTTTGGTCTCCACATTGGTGAGAACTGAGAAGTTAGTATGAATTAAATGAGTAATATATTTCAACACTTCAAGTCTTTAATATTAGTCGCGAGGTGTATTTTTTTTTTAATTATTTGGTGTAAGTCCCAAAAAAGACTTTGTAACGCCTACAAGATCATATGTATGTGTGTATGTTGGTGGAGTATTAATTTATTTAACATTTGAATGACACTTTCTTCCTCCTAGCATCCTCAAACTTCAGTAAATTAATGTCACATTACCGGAGTTCAATCCCTCAGCTTGACCCTTTCTCTTAACCCTTTTTTTTTTTTTTTTAATCTTCCTATCTTACCCATTTTGTTGAATGCAAAAGGTTGACAAAGACTAGACGGAAAAAAGGGGGATATAAATGCTGACTTGGTTGGTCCAACGCAAAGTTAATAGAGCTGCAAACAATGCTTATGCATGAGAAATCTGCTGCTATAAAATTTGTCCCATTCTAGCCTTAAAAGCTTCTCTTTAAGCTAAATTTCAACATTTTGCTCATTTACTTTGCATTTTCTTTTGATTTTCCTGATACAACATTATAACTTACAAGGAGGAGAGGGTCACCAGTTTAGTCCACAGTGTTAGAGGGGAAAAAATTCAAACAAAGTAATTCCAACATAAATGAGGAAGATAAACCAGAAAGAAATTTTGCAATGGTGAAGACACTGAGAAATACCATGTATCATTTATCATGACTGAAGTGGCAAGAGATAGGTTAGCTTAGAAGCAGGTCAGATTCATGCCCGTTTAAATTTTCTACCAAGGCTACTTTTTTGTCTCCAACTCTTGCTTCATTTGCATGAGATGTGTCCGAAGGCTATTTTCCTCCACCTGTTTTAGCCAAAAAAGTATACATCAGAGATTCGGAATGCAAGACAAAAGAGTACAGGAAGAGAAAAAGAAGAAATGGGGAAGCAATGCATGCTATTCTATTCAGAATGAGGTAAATGGGAACCCATGTTACAAAGATTTGCGCTTTGAATTCAAAAGGTCTGGCTGGTAGGGACTATCCCAGGTGTTGATATACCCCTCCCTCATGTGCAAAATGAAATATCTCAATTCTCAAAAAACATAACCTAAAATGAAAATACCAAGCTGTAACCCAAACTCTGCTCCTTTGCTCTCCATTCAGGAGCATATCGGATCTCAAATTGGAACCACATACTTCCCACTTAACATTCCTTTACTTAAAGAAGTTCTGAGCATCAGCAGACCAGGTGGGTGAAGTCAAAGGTAAGCCATGATGCCAAGTCAACTTTTCAAACCCTAATCTAACTAGGCTGACACGCACGATGAATCCACTTGATAGAAAAATGTGGGCCTTATCTGCTCTTTGATATGATGGGAATGATGAATGGAACAAAGGAGAAAATAAGGTAAACATATTAAAGTCATAATCCAAGAAGTTCCAGTTTATTACATTTAGGTAGCGTTTGGACTAGTAAATTTGGATTTAAAATTTCCCATTTCAAATCCATGTGTTTATAATTCTTTATTTGGATAGTTTAAATGACAAAAATTATTATTATTAGGCAGTGTTTTGAAGGTGCATTTGGAGATTTGAAATAACGAGAATTTAAAAAAGATTTCAAATTATGAAAAAATCAAGATAAAATTGGGATGCATAAATTTTTAAGTGCCCCAATAGGGAATTTGGTTCAAATTCAAATCTACATGTATCTAAACATAGCAAGAATTCTCTGATCCAACCACTTACAACATATGTTTGAGGAAATTGATAGCCCAAACATTTACAAGTTCTATTGGGATAATATTTGTTCTTAAATGACTCTCACCTGCATAGCTGCCGCCAAAGCCAGAAGTTCTTCACATTCATCAAGCATGGCTTTTTCTTGTGCTGCTACAATGGCAAGTTCAGAAACCAAATCATTCATGCCCTCCACCTGTCATTAAAAAAAAAAAAAAGTGTGCGGTGTCAACTCCTAAAATGTAGTATTTGATATGATAATGATGAATAGAATACTACTCAGACCTTCTACCAATTAATTCAAAGTTATTGTTCTACTAGTTTGGTAGTGAAGATGAAGAAAAGGTATTAGCAAGCACTTGGCAAAAATATAAAGGGTTTAACCCATAGCATTCACCATCATTGACACTGGTACACATACACAAAACAAGTGTACAACTGTAGATCATTTAACTTACCCCTGCGAGCAAAGAGCAGATTGTGGATCCCATTCCTTGCATGACGTCGACAGCTAAGCAGATTGCAACCTTCAAATCCTCAATACCTGCCTGTATAACAACAGCAACTGTGAGAATCCCTCTGCCTGGTTTCCAGCAGTCAAACCGAAAGGCATCCTACAGGTGACAACCATACTTACCATTGCCCCTCCAGTTACTGGAAGACGAAGAATGCCAGCCTTTAGGTCTCCTATAGCTCCTGCTAGAGCATTGACATGGTCGCTTTCAAGTGAAGCCCATTCATTGAGGTAGGGCATCTGCTTCAGTCATAGTAAAATTTAAGAACATTGAAAACTCTCTTCAATAAGATTTCAAACAATATCAGTAACTATATCAAAATATTAACACCCCCCTCAATTGTTTTTTTCTTTTTTTCAAAAGATCAGATGTCCCAAAGTTCCAGTTGGAACAAGACAAGCAATCGGAAATTTCTTTAAAATTGGAAATTATAATATAATAATATTCACTTTAAATACACCATTTGCATCACATATTACCAATCTCGTCCCCTGAAAATTCACTCAAATCCCATTAATAAGTACTCCATTAAAGAAAAGAGAAAGAAAGCGACTCTATTGCTCCACAACAACAAGAAGAAGCCTTATACCCCTAGGTGAGAAAGGCAACTCTATTGCTCAATCAGCAATAAAACCCAGCGTGTGGAATAAAGATTCCAGCAAGAAACATTACTTGATCTTTCAAAACAGAGTTCAACTTCAGCTCAAGCTTCAGCTGGTGGAGATTTTTCCTCTTCCTAGTTACGGAATCCCACACAGACAAAGTGGTGTTCCATACATTATACAGAGTTCTCTGCACCATTGAACAAGTTCTCATAAAATATGCCGGGTAATTATTTGATCTATGTGATAATATGTATAGCAGAAGGACGGATACTTAAAAGAGCGTTCCAGTTTGCCTAACAAAGTCATACCTCCACAGTTTCATTTTGGATATAAAGTAAAGCCTCAGCTCTTGCATTGGCAAATCTCCATTGCAGATATCTGTTATAAAGAAGCCGTAATTGGTGAGCATCTTCAATGTGAGCTGCAGCTTTTTTACCTCTTTTAAAATCAGCAACAAAACTGAGCACTGAAAGTGAACTGTTGGATTGACTGGACAGATTGGTTGGCCTTATGCGGGATGGACTAACCCCTCTGGAAGGGGGTGTGAGTGGCCTTGACTGAGATGGACTCTGACCTCTTGAACAACAAGAGGATAGAACTAAGGCCATATTTGGTGAACGTGGACGTAATCCTGGAGGCGGCAAAGATCGAGATCGAGCAGGAGGAGTCAATAATCCTATTTTATCATATGATCTTGCAGAAACAAATTTTTGAGGGCCTACTATTAACAGCGAACTATCATCAACGGGTTTCACGTCGCTTCCTATTTTTCCATTTTCGGGAAGCATTAGTAGTCTTGCGGTGTCTCTAGAAGACTTTTGAAAGGGCTTGCTTGCTTCATTTGACAAGGACAATTTTCTTGGTGAAGACCCGGTAACAGGAACGGAAGAGGGCAATGTTCTGGCTGCCTTATCAGCAAACTCTACACTAGTATGCACTGCATTAGAAGATACATTTCCTCCTGTTCTACTTGGCCACCGATGCTGATCTGTCAATCGAGAGTGGGAACTATCAACTGGTTTGGAATTTTCTGATTCAGAAGCATTCTTCCCTTTGAGAGGACTCCTCTTTCTCCCTGGACTAGGCTTCCGCATAGTTGGAGTTTCAACCTGCTTGTGTGCCACGTTTGAAGTCGGTCTCAGAGTACGATCAGAAACACTAGTAATTGGCTTCTCTTTCTTGCTCACAGGTATGGAAATGGCATCTGACTGGAAAGAAACGCTCAAGCTCCGCATTGTGGAAGGCCATAAACTCTCCTGCAAACGACCACAAGTTATCTTTCTTGATGACATCTGCACATCAACAGATGCCTCATGGACTGGTGTAGATGGACTTGGAGGAGAAAGAGTTGAAGGCCGTCTCCGTTCCACTGACTGAGCTCTTTTATGTAACAATTGGGAAGACTGAGTTGTTGTTCTTGTGAGGTTCGGAGATGAGTATCGCCGGCAACTAGATGGTGTTGCCGGAGAAGGTGAGCTATACCTTGTGGTACTACCTTCCCTCGTCCGGGAGGTGACTGCATTGTTCTTTTTCGCCGAAACCAAGGGTGGTCGTCGGGTCTCTATAGGTCGGTGGCTCGGTAATGCTTGCTGCAATTCACACACATCCATCCACTCCACATAAATCAGACCACATTGATCAAGCACTTCATAAAACCAAAACAGATTTGGCAGCTGTGGCAATCATGAGTCCCGCATTCAACGGAATAAAAATAACATGGCCAATTACACAGAAAGAAGATCCTTTTCTCTGCAATAAATCTGCCACCAACGAACAACTAAAGGTAAGAAAGATTCTACAGACTGGGAAATAAAAGAAAAGCAACGAACATCCAATTGGAAAGGAAAAGATGAGTGTTTTTTTTCCCCCATGAAAAGCTTAAAAGCTCACATCTTCACAGAGACCCAGATCTGACGGAGAAAAAATTTCAGAACCATAAATGATAAACGCATGTGAGTATGTTTTTCTCATCAAATAAAGCCCAAATCCAAGCAGATCAGGCCACTGCAAGAAGAATTTAGATAGGGAAATCAGCATCTGATGTAAAGGTTCAGAGTAACTCGCGGAAACTGTCTCGACGTACATTGGCTTTACTTATGGTTAACCGAAGTTTCATTCGCAGGGGAAGGGTCCCCCTGGGAAAATTGAGCATGCCGGGGGGAAGTAGACTGGAGAGCCTGGGGTGTAGTTTAAGAATAGCGTAGGATAAGAATACAGATTTTTCTTTCTGGTGAAGAAGAAATACAGACTTTAATTTTTCTCCTTTAGTCTTTCCCACGAGCATGCCTGTATCGCGTGCGCTGGCTGGCAACGTGTTCACTCCACATAAGCTCACTCTGTCCTTTTTCTCTTCTCACTCCTCATGAAAGCGAATTCAATGAAAGTGATGCAAAAACTTACAGGGGGCAGGAAAAAAAAAAGATTTTTTCCTAAAGATGAACCACAAATTTTTCATAAGAGTAATTGTTTTGTGGTTTCCTCCACACAGAGTTTTCAATAGAATCTGTGAATTATGTCCTTTGTTTGTATGCATAGTATTTTATTTCTTAATTTATTCGAGAGTTGAACTCGCAGGTGCTAATGTTCTCGAGGAGATGGGTAAAGGACATGGAGGACCACGTGCAAGGGCGATCATTGTCCATCCCCATGAACCTATTGTGCAAACCTAAGATGCTTCGCAGACGTAATCGATTAGATAAAAGAAGCAAACAATTCAGGGTCATTGCTTCCTCCAAATTTAAAAATAATACAGTAGTAATTTCCTTTTGACAGGTATTCATTATTTTATAGATGAATACGAAGAGGTATCGATGAACGCAATAAACATTTTTCCCTAAAATCTCCGAAAGAAACAAAGGATCTGAACAGGGCTCGATGACGTTTGTCTGGATTAACAGGCTGTGTCTCTCATATTGAAGACATGTTAAGCGTTTCACTACTCAACGCTCACGTAATCTCTTTGCAACAAAACTCCAAGGAGAAAGAAAAACAAACAAGAAAAGCGCATCTACATTGGATTCTATTCTGAAATTCATGTTCAATCAAGTAACTACATTGGAGTTGAAAATTTCAAATTCTTAGGACCAAAAATTATTTGCACAATCAATCGCAGTATAGTAACTAAAGGAAGAAAAACTTACTGTTTCTTATAAATAAGCATCTCCGGTCAACTAAGAGCTTCTCGGAACTTAATCGGTGGTCATTCCATCGTATTCCGAAAACGAAAGAGAGAATAAGAGAAAAGCCAGAACCCTCAGATTCTTCTAGAATCGAATAAAGACTAAGACGTCGACGTCTCTACAAAAAGGTGGCCGGAATAGGCAAAAGTGCTACGGTCGGTCGTCGGAGGGCAATTATCGGTGAGAGCTAATTACTTGTTTGAAGCAGAGCTGCAGCGTATGAAGTGGGGGAAAACGGAAAAGGCAACGCGAAGCGAGACAGTTATTGAAAGAACGAAATCGATCTGGACGAATAACAAATTTTTAAAAAAGCAAAAAAAAAATCATGGTATAATTTTTCCTTTTTTTAAATAATTAGTACTCACTTTCAAATTTTTAAAGTATTTTTTATTTTAAAATATAAAATAATTTTAAAAAAATAAAATTTAATTAACAATATTTTTTTAATATTACAGTTTAAGTGGAGAAAGAATTAAATAATATTATAAATTAAATGTATAAAAATATTTTTAAAAATTTATAGAATTGTTATAAAAAATAAATTTTAAAAAATAAATTTTTAAGAAGTCATTATTATATTTTTTAATATATACTATTGTTTAAATTGTGTCTTATTTTGGTGAGGAGTGAATAGTTTTTAGGAATAATAAATAAAAAATTTAAAAAGAAAACAATGGTAAAACGGTTTCGGTTGGCGGGGAAAAAGTGAGGACAGAGCAGGGACAGTTGGTTCCCGCGCCAAAGCGCGTATTTACTTTTGATTTCTGAGTCTCTGAGACCGTGATCCTCTGGCCAAAAAAAAAAAAAAGAGAAAAGAAAAGAAAAGAAAGAGAGAGAAAAAAAAACGCCAATGACAAGAAAAAGCTGAGATAAACTTTTTTTTTTTTTTTCAGATTATCCAAAACAAGAATCAAAACCCTTTTTTTTTTTTTTTACTGACAAAATAAGGATCAAGACCTATGATTAAACGTGAATGTTCGGATTATTCCCAGACAACATTAGTAATAGGAGACGTTATAACCCGCAAGTTTGAATCATCTTTGAAATGTTATTATCACAATAACATATTATTTTTATCAATAAAATAAAATACAAGGTCACCATATTATTATAATAAAATGTATAATAAATGTGAGTATCAATATTATTTTAAAAGAATGTTATATTTAATGTCACTTTTTTTAATACAAGTTAATGAACGACCGTGCAAGGGAAAGTGTTCGAGCATGTAATTTCTGCACTTAGAGTGTGGATTATAAAAAAATCTTAATATTTAAATTGTCATTTGGAATTTGACGAACAAACTAATTCATGTATTTATTAACTTATATAAACACATATTGAAAGTGATTGCCCAATTTTTTATAATAAAATTTTTGATCTTGTTAATGGTATTGATGAGGAGATGATTTGTCATAAAATTGCTCTGAATGAGCATGATAGTTTTTAGAGAGTCTGGATAGGTATTGATTTCAGAGAAACCATACTTTCAATATAAATTGATACCATACAAAATACCCAGAAATTTGGCTGCAATTTTAAGTATGTATTGACGTGAATTCTGAAGCTTCACTGGGGGAAAAAACAACAAATTATTGCTTCTTGTTGAATGCTTTTGGGAGAACCTTTAAATATAAAAACAAACAAAGGCTTAATTTCCACCAATTAAATTGCCAAAAAAAAAGCAGAAAGAAAGAAAAGAAAAGACTAGACTTTACTAGTTTCTGCTTTTATATCATTGCCCGTTCAAAATATTTTTTTGCCACCCCTAATCATGATATTTAAACCATAATAACAACAAGATTCAATGTCATCCATCTATAAAATCCAATGTTATAGTATTAGTGTAATATACAAATTTTAGGATAGTTAAACCATAATAAAAACAAGATTCAAATGTCATCTATTTACAGAATCCAACGTTATACTGTTATATAAATTTGAGGTTTTAATATAAAGTTCAAAATTAGGTGACCTCTTGCATTCGTAGTACGTCATCATATTATTTACAATTTATGACTATTAAAGGTAGGTGTAAATTGTTGTTGACGTGGGAATTTTAAATTTAGGAAAAATAACAAAGATATTTCAAAAGAATTAATTAATTAAAGTTAGGTCTTAAGTGTCAACTTTTAAAAATTTACAATTCAATATCTTAATTTTACAACTGCGTTGTGATAAATTTGTAACTTATTTTTTAAATTTTATCATGATTGAAAAATAAAAAAATTATTTTTCTTATTAAAAGTTGAAATATAAGTTGCAAATTTATTATAATGAAAGTACAAAATTAAAAGATTGAATTGTAAATTTTTAAATTTTAGTATTTAGAATCTAACTTAAATTAATTGATCATTTTGGGATCTTCCTGTCATTTTCCCTTTAATTTAACGATGCATAAAAAGGAGTTAGAAACAACACTAAAAGACCACAATGTTATAAAATGCCCTTATGTGATTGGAATGTAACTTAGATGCAAATCACATAATTTTAATCATAAATATCGAAAGTTTAATTCTGTATGCTGAGAATGTAAAATGGGTGTATAAAAAAAGGGGAGGTTGGTATTTTGAAGAAATGAAAAAATATATAGTGAAAACCACCTAATGTGGAGTGGATAAAATTAATCCAGATAGGGTTGTGAAAGGATAGTTTGGAGAGGTTGTACGTGGTAGTTTAATTCGGGACAATAATGGAGGATGGTTAAGAGACTTTGTGAATATGATTGGGTGTTGTATGGCTATTGATGTTGAATTATGAGGATTTTGGTCAGGATTTCATATCTTAAAGAGATTGGGTTTTAAAAAGTGATCGTTGAATCTGATTGCAATGCTATGGTGACTATAATGCAGAATATGATGATTGATTTTGATGTAAATAATAAATTTATTTGAGCTTTATAGAGACTTATAAATGATAGTTAGGATATACAATTTTCATATACTTATAGAGAGGATAATTTTTGTGCTGACTAGTTAACAAACTGGAGTCTAATTCAATAGTATGACTTAGTTATCCTCATATAAGGGTAATAGAGTTTCTGTATAGAGATATTAAAAGTATAGCGTACCCAGAATTGATTCATGTGTAATTTTTTGGGCTGGATGCCCCCATTTTTAATTAAAAAATATTAAAAGTTCAGTTGTGAATATTAATAAGCTGGCAAAAAAAAAAAAGGTTGTGAATGTTAATATACAGTTTATTTATTTGGGATCTATAGTCTATACACAGTTTTCCTCCTAAACTTTTGTCATTGTCTGTAATTACATAAAGTCAATATTTTTATGAAAGAAATACATATATGTCTCATACCGAAAAAAAAAAAACTAGTTACTAACAAGTTCCTTTCACTTGCAAATATTACATATAAAAATAAAAGTTTTATTTATAAATAAATTTAAGAAATAATTAAATTTTTAAAAAATAAAACTTTAGATTCCTACACGTTGCTTGCGTTATTGATCCTTGCACTTTTTTCAATATTTCATGTTTCTACACTTTTATTTTTTAATGTTTTAAGTTCCCACACCTTATTTATGGAAGGACCAAAAATATTGAAAAATAAAAGTGTGAGGATCTAAAATATTAAAAAATACAGGGGCTAATAGCAAAATATGAATAAAATGTAAAGACCCAAAATTATGTTTTTCCTTAATGTTTTATTTAGGATTTGATTGTAATTGTTTGTCTTATTTTTTAAAGGGTTAAATGGTAATTTGACTTTCTAAACTATAGGTTCATAAATGTTTGGGATTCTAAATTTCTTTTTTTAAACTTTTGAAAACAGTGAAATATAACCTTTGCTATTAATAAAAATTAATTTTAAATTATTGATTGGCCATAAAATGACAAAAAAAAGAACTTTTTGGGTTTTTTTAATAATTTTTTGCTATTTTGCATTATTTTCTTGTTCATTTTTTGGCCAATTAAATATCAAAATTAAATTTTATTAATATTAAAATTAAAACTGATAATATAAATTGAACCTGCCAACCTATAAAAAGAATGTGGGTTGGGTTGAAAAAATAAAATTATTTCCATACAGAGCAATTTTGGCCTGCCCTACATAGCTTGAACTCATAGCAAGCTAACCCACTGATCAATACGTTGGCCCACTTATTTTTTTAATAAAAAAAAGATAGAGGCATGATCGTTCTCTCGATTCTCAAACACTTTGTCATTATTTAAATTACTAGAATAATTCAAATTACATACTTATTGTATATTGCCATTATTGCTTGTCACATTTAATTAGTTGATATTGCTATAGATCCATGACTAATCAAGTGTATTAGTATAGCATGCATCCAAACAAAGATTCTTACACAATTTAATTTGAGTAAAATATTTTTAAGTAGGCATGAGCATTATATCCATCTATTTTTTCTTGTATTGTTTTTGTTATTATGTTTTACATCAATGAATTCAAAATTTCTCAACTAAAAAAAAAAGGGTTAGCCTGCTAATCTTTACTCAAATTAATATCAAATTTAATTTTACTTTATAAAATTTTATATATTAATTATATTTTCATGTTTAATTATGTGATACTAATAATCAATAATAAATAAAGCTTCTAACATTATGATAAATTTGTAATTTTCAAAATGCAGAAATGTATATAAAAAATATTTTATATTGATGAATTTGCTTGTTAACCCGCTATAAATTAACAGATTGGTAAGAATATAACCTACATAAAATATGAGTTATATCAACTCATCCTACAAAGCTCGCAACTCATTGTGGCCCATTTTATAAGATACAAATTAATTTATATTATCAATTTTAATTAAAAGTTATGTTATATTATTTTCAAAAATTTAAACAGAAAATCGAGTTTCGGGATGCAAACATTCTTGGATCTACACAATCTAAAAATCAAATTGCCTCTTATTTTTCAAGTAAAAAAATTGCCTCTTATTTTTATTTTTTATTTCGTAGTGTCTTGACTCTTGAAGAGAAAAATTGTTAAAAAGATGACAGACATGAGTCAAAACTTGGTGGGGCAGAACATGAACAGATAAGGCGGAGGTGACAACCTAGAGCGACAGAAAGAAAGGTCATATTCATTGTCACGGTGGACAACAGCGAATGGTAAACTTTTATATTTGACGAAACACACACATTAGTTTCTAGAATGATTAGCTTTCTACGTGAATTCTCATGCTCGTTACTTTTTTTCTTCTTCTTCTTGTCCTAAACTTGACTTACTGACCTGGCCCCACTTCTTCTCCTTTTTTTTGTATTTTCTTTTAAAAAAACAAATATATTATATTAAAGTACAAAAATTAAAATGCAATAATATTGTGAGACAACCAAGATAAAAAAAATTAAAATTCAAAAAGAAAAAAAAAATACCCCTGCACCATCTTTCCTATGGCTATGATCCACTTTTAATATTCTCATTGCTGGCTAAAATTTTTTTATTACTCAATATTACAATTAATTTAGAATAATATTACTGTAACTTGATTATTTATATACAGATGGAAAATAACAAATAGAACCAGTGGCTAACAATCACAATAACATCATGTATCTCTTTCAAAACAAAGAGGCCACAAGTTCTATTTTTAACTGAGTATATTCATTTTGAGGTAGTTTTCAATAGTTTTTATATGTATCATGGAAAATTTATGTATGCACTCCCAATGTTAAAATTTCTTCAAACTTTATAATAAAACTTTACTTTTGATTTGGATTGGAAGAAAAATATGAAAGAAAGAATATTAGGAGGGAAATCTTTTTAAAATAATAAACTTTTTCACTATCTTTTAATTTTTTTTATTTTATTATTATTTTCTCCAGGTTTTCTTCCAATTTTTTCTCCAACTAAGGACGTGACGCAGCAAGGATTTTATTGCGAGAGAGTTAAGATTTAAAAACACATGTAATATGAAGTTTGTATAAATTTTGAAGACGAACATGAACAATACATATATAATGTTGAGAAAAAAATTGAAAAATGGGAAGCGTACCCCCACGTCCATCAAAGGATGTGGAT
Source organism: Prosopis cineraria (assembly GCF_029017545.1). Lineage (NCBI taxonomy): Eukaryota > Viridiplantae > Streptophyta > Magnoliopsida > Fabales > Fabaceae > Prosopis > Prosopis cineraria. The sequence continues at coordinate 25,197,003 of NW_026555340.1, read as the reverse complement.
AGTAAAATTATAACAAAACAGATAATTTTGTTTCTTTTGATATTTTCTTTTTTGTTTTAACACTTATTCTTTTTTATTTTTTTGGTTAATATATTTTTTTGGTTAATATGTAATTTGAATTTTGAACTATAAGTTCAAAGACGATTTAAATCCTAAACTCGTATTTGATATATTTTGAATCCTAAATAATTAAATTCAAGGTAATTTTGTCCTCACCATTAAATCAAAACAAACATTTGTTATCTTTTTTTTTTAAAAAAAAAGAAGTCTAGATGTGTAATTTCAAAGGAACGTAAGAGCGAGTGGGAGAGTATAATTTGAGAGAAATTGCAAATGATTCCCCATTTTTTTTTTAAATAACAAAATTTGTTTTAATTTAATGATGAGGATGAAATTACTTCAAATTTAATTGTTTAAAGTTTAGAATACCAAATATGAGTTAAAAATTCAGGTTGCCTTTGGCTCTATAATTTAGGGTCTAAATTATATAATAACTTTTTTTTTTCTTTCTATACTGGTTTCCAAGATTTTGATTTAATCTCTTGCAAGGCATTGATGATTATTCAAACAAATAAAGAAATTCAATTTTCTTTATATAACATTTGGTTTGATAGATTATAATTTGAATTTTAAATTTAATATCTCACATTTTAAATATCACATTTAAAATTCATGTATTTAAAATTATTTATTTAGGCAGTTTAAAAAATTTCAAATGAAAAAGAGAGATGAATTGAGATTTAAGACTAAAATATACTTTTAGTCCTTTAACTTTATATAAAGTTTTAATTTGGTTCTTTAATTTTGTAAAGTATTTTTTTTAGTCTTTTAACTCTAATATTGTTAATTTTAAATAATTATTTTTTGAGTCAATCATTATTATTTTAAAAAAAATTAAATTTAATATGTTAATATTTGAGAATGATTTTTCAATATTTAAAAATTTAATGTAAAAATTTATTGAGAAAAAACTAATAATATCAGGATTAAATAATTAAAAAGACACTTTATAAAATTAAAGGATTAAAATAAAATATTGTATAGGGTTAAAATGAAAGTAGAGAATTGAAAGTAATGGATTTGTCTATATTTTTTAATTGACAAAAAATAAGAAAAAAATATGAGAATCATAGAGATATTAATAATAAAAATATGAAGGGAATGATATGTTTGAACTTTGAAGAGATTGAAATTTTAAATATCTAAAATATAAAAAAATTTGAAATCACGAAAGAAATTTTAAAAAAAGATGAATTTAAATTTAAATCAATCTAAATTTATATATTTATATGTATTTAAAGAAAGGATTTGATATAAATCCAAATTCAACTCCTCAATAATTCAAACACACCGTGAAAATAAAGTCAAGGTTTTAACATTTCAGGATTCAACAATGTTTAAATACCGGATATTAGATTACTTGCATAAAAAGACTTTGCCGGAGGAATGGTTAGATTTTTTTTTTTTAATCTATTTGTAATCTAAAATTTTTTGCTATCATAAATCGCATATTATAATAAAAAAAATGGTCATCGTTTCGGGATTGCGACCATTGATGAGTTTTTCTTTGGGGTAAGTATATATATATATATATATATATATACGGGTCTCTAGTAAGAAGCCAGAAGAAAAAACAAAACCGTAAGACTAAAACAATATCACACCAGATACCACTTGACCAACAAAGAAGTCAAGTTAGGGAAAAGATGAACATTTTTTTTGTTTTTAAAAATAAAAAAATGATCCAAATATATAAAGTTGAATTCTGGCCAATATATATATACATACATATATATATATATAATTTAATTGAACGCTAACGTAATTAAATTACTATTTATTGAGATAATCTCAAATGGTTGTTTGATTATTAATGTAAAGCCAAGGATGATTCTTAATAGCCAAGCTCACACATAGGGACAATTTTCATGACATAGCAATCTTATTTAACTTGTAGATGACAGATGTGATACAAAGTTTAGCTAAAAGTTCTTTTACGTATGATTCACATTAATCATTCAAAGTACTTCACGGTCAAAACATAGCTGAACTAAAAAGAAATTGAGCAGCAACAACTATTGTTTTGAACTCATAAATGTGGAGGTGGATTAATTTCATATCAAAGATATATAGTTACTTTTATGAGTATTTTTTAAGCACAAGGAGCAATCTCCATTGATTGCAGAAAGCACCTCCTTCGAGATACTAAGAGCAATGAATAAATCTTTCTTAACTAAATTATTACATACTCCCTCCGTCTCCATATATAAAATATTTTTAATCGAATCATGCAAATCAATAAAAATTGGTTATCTAATTAAAAACACAACATTTCAATTTTGCCCGTAATTATAGTAAATTAAAAATGAAGCTCTTTTTTCAAAGTAAATTAATGAAAATACTTTTCTTTTTTTCTTTCTAATTTAATAAGGATGTAATGATCCATTCATTAAAAATATGCTAACAACTCCTTATATTTAAGGAAAAAAAATTTTAAAAAACTTCTTATATATAAAGAGAGAGGGAATATGCAAGAATTGGGACAGGGTAGTAGATTCAAATCCTACAAGTTGTAAGCATTTCTGTAAGCAACTTTTGAATCCAAAGGCATGTCTTGGCATTGGTAAACTTCTAAGACTAACTCATCTAAACATTTGTGTGTGTGTAAAGAGTCATATATCAGTAGCTAGTAAATTGAGTAAAACGAATTTGTAAGGGAAGATGTGGGCACTTTGGTGAAGGAGCATCCACTGTCATTGAGAGCACATTCTGTGCTCATTGCTCCTGAAATAATCTAATATAGATAGTACAAATTCAAGTACTTTTTATTTTTTTAAATGAGACTTTATAAAATTTTAAATAAATCTATTGATTACCAATATATACAATCCATATTTAATTATATCAATCCAAATTTAATATAATTTTTTATAATTTTTATAAATTGGCCACACAAATTCACTTTGTACATTTTAGATTCAAAATTTTTAACTTATGATATTGTCAAATTCAAAACAATCCAAAGTAGATCTATATGGTCAATTTATAAAAAAATGTAAAAAAAAATTAAATTTGGATTAGTCTGATTAAATATGAACTGTATATATTAGTGATTAATAAATTTATTAAATTTTATAAAAATTTATTTAAAAAAATAAAGAATGTATTTAAATCTTAATTGGGACAATGCAAATTATTTCAGGAGAGATGTCAAAAAAAAGGGCTCCCAACTGTCATATGAGCCCGGGTCTAACAATGTATTAAACTTTGCCCAAAATATAAAAAGCACTAAATTCTTCTCTTCTATAAACACTCTTATTAATTGTATTACAGAGCGATTATATAATTAAATTGAAAAGTAATCTCTAAAAAGTGATAATTTTTAGTGTACTTGAGTGAGTAAAGCTCAATTTTCATGCATATGCCCTGCCTCTCCACTGTCGTCTCTTTCCCAACATCCACACTTCGACTACCCTTTTCTCTTTCCTTATCTCTCTTGTTTCCCAATATTTTTTAAATTTTTGTTTCCATATTGAAGATGTGATCTTTAATTAGGAACGTGTCAATCACCTGTGTTGTACTTGGGAGACACGTATCATGGTGTGCCACTACCACATAGAAAAATGCATGTTCTCACCGATTCTGTTTCCTAATAAAAGGACCAAGCTAAACCAACTTGAAAACAAGATGTATAATACCTGCAACCTCCCATATATGAAAGTGAATCCAAAGCCACAAGACCATTGGCATCCTCCCTCCCGCTTTCGGCTTTGATATTCCAGATTTTCAATTTAGACTAATCTAATTGATAACTTACGAGCACCTCTTCAAAAAACATATCTTTCACTAAGAATTTAACCACTACTGCATACTCAAGATTTGAATTCGAAACATTTAATTAAATTGGATTAGCTAGTTGATCCAAGCGCCCAATGATATTTTTTTTTTTAATTTGTTTGTTTTTTTAAGAGTAGAAATACTAGAAATATTGGCATTACATGGGATAGTACCTACCATGTCGGTCTCAATTAACATGTTCATTTTCCCATGAAAATTTCATTTATTCACTAGTATTATGGGAACTAAATGCGCCTCTAATCATTAAATACTCAAAAAGGTAATCATGTGGGTTTGAACTTTGCCTTTACATCATGATACCTTTCATTTCATATTCTATCTAGACAAATACAGAAACATTTCAATGATGATTTTACACCATCTTTCTTCTTTTCAAAAAAAAAAAAAAACACGACTGACTTTTTGTACAATGATATATACGCATGATCTGCAAAGCATATTTACAGTATAATTACTAAACTAATCATCACAAGAGTCAAAGAATAGAAACTAAAAAAGGCTTGCTCAGTAGTGAGCTTAAGAATACATTTCCTTAGCACATGCTTCTTACAGACAAATAGCACAGGTCCATTATGTCATGCCAATAAACATATATTTATTTATGCCCTAAGTAATAAACTATTATTATTCATTATCTGAGGAATATGTAGCTTTCGGCGACGGATTGTCCGTTTTTATGGTGACTACGTTCATTGACTCCAACATATCAACGAATTATAAGTTCAGTAATTGATCAACCAATCATAAGCTGTTTTTAGGAAATTGAATTTTCAAGTATCTCCAAGATATAGAGATTCTTTGGCGCACCGAGCCAAAAATGAAAAAACATGTAAGTTTATTAGTATGGGTCCCATGATAAAGTATACCAAATTATAAACCTATTTATAATCAGCTTAGTCCATCTAAAAAAATTATTAAGTAATATGTCTTATGCTTCAACATATATCAAGGGCCACCAATAAAATGACTACTGACTAACCAGATTGATGGTCACCTGAAGTTACAGCTACCAAGTCAAATGTTCAGAATATGAGGGTCTCGCGACATGCTCCAACTTCCAAGCAGCAAGGAAGCCTCTCTGTATGCTTCTCAATTTATGCTAAGATCATTGGGAAAGAGAAAGCAGCTGATCAGAATCGTTCCTAGGGCTATGATTACCTCAGTGTAACATGCCTTGATCATAATCGTCCAAAACTAATCAAAGAATTATTGCTGCACAAACACGAGGAAAAAGAAGCTTCACAATACAATCCATGGTTTTCTCAATGGCTAGTTTGCTGCTCTTTGAGCAAAGTAAAAGGAATTAACAAAACTTATACCAAGTTTCTCAAATGAACATGATATGTGGAATTGCGGATGGACTTTTTAGTGATAGGTGCATTGATTACAATGTCAATTATGTGGATAGCTAGTAAAAAATATCCATGTCATGTTTTACCGCAGAATTGATAGCAACCACTGGAAAAGGCACAAGTTTTGCCCAAGAAGGATTATTTCACTACCTCAAATACACTGTGATGAGACAGGGATAACGGATCCTATTATTCCACTATCCACAGCCATTTGTAGCGGATCACCTGTAAATTTGTGCGCTTGGCAACACTAACGGGTAAAACCGAGAAAGAATCAGATGAAGCCTAGTACTTGACAAAGCCAACATTCTGAGCTTTGCCCAGAACAGACTCAATGTCACCATGAAATAAGCTGAAATTTTTGGCCACGGCAAATCCAGCATACATTCCATCCACTGCTGCACTAATGATCCCACCAGCGTAACCTGCTCCTTCGCCAACCGGGTAAAGTCCTTTCAGAGAGGTGCTTTCATAAGTGTCAGCATTGCGTGGAATTTGGATAGGAGAACTGGTCCTAGTCTGGAGCGAAAAACATTGTGATGAAAAGACTGATAGCATAGAAGTGAAGACATGATAATATGTCTTCCAGAAATTTTCATTGCTAACTGCATATGGAACCAGGATCTGGTGAACCATTGTGTGCAGGCATGCTTGCATGTGTGTTATGGGGCAATTTAAAAAAGCATTTTCCCATTCTGATAAGATTGATATTATGGACACAGAAGCATCATAATACCAAGATTTAAAAAAAATGAAGAGAAAAGAAAAGTGAAAGCATATTATTACCTCTACACCATGAAGGAGTGCCTCTTTAGAGATAAATCCAGGTAACTGAAATGGGAGGTTCAGAAAATAGTGCTTGATAATTAGAATAGATAAACATCAAAAGGACATTCAAATATTAGAGTAGAAGGGCACAGATGTTGCCAACCTCCTTGTCAAATGCTACAATTGAATGCTGCAAAGCCTCAGTTACGTGCACCGGAAATAAATCATGAAGATTGGCTGCCTTTACGCCCAAACGATAACTTGATGGAGGCACCGATGTCACTGGCACAAACAAGTTAGCTAAGTTAAACTAAGATCTGAAAGTAATAAATAAAGGATAGAATTTGAAACATTTACCAGATAGCTTTCTTTCCAAAAAGTCTGTCACTGTCTGAACAGGCACCATAAAGTTTCCCCCTCCCATTATAGCAGCTCTTTGCTCAAAATCTTTCTGCAACAGTGATTCTGTAAGTTTAAACTAAGGACTCCGCTATATAGCTAGCAGATAAGGATAAATTATTTTGTATGTCACCACTATTGAAAAGAAAGAGGTTGAAGATTTTCAAATTATATAATTTGATTATTAGAGAATTAAAACATCACTTCTGGGTTTCAACATTAAGTTTGTTATGGTAACATGAACAAGAAAGTCCCATGATTTATTTTGCTTCACTTGGTAAAATATGAAACAGAAAATGAAAGAAATGATATTTATTTTTAAATCATTTTAAGAGCAGAAGAATAAAAAGCTTGAATTTTGCAAGACGTGCCTGAAATTCAACACCTGCGAGAGGTCCATAACAATTTAAAGCTTCAAAATCCTGCATTGTGACTGTCACCACAAGTGCAGCATTTGCCCACCTAGATGCTCGTCGAGAGAATGACATGCCATTGATGCATAGTTCAGATGGATTTGTACTAGTGAGAACAACCTACAAATTCCAAATATTCCATGGTAAAGTTCCAGTCAACTATATTCAACACATCAGGTATCATGTAAATTCAATATAATCAATAACAGTTTTGAGCTCCTAATCTTCTTAAGGCAACCAAAACACCCCCAACTCTGAATAAGAAATTTTCCATATCAGACCATTACAGTATGTGTTATGCACTGATACATGTAAAGTCAGGAAGGAAGTTAGTCTATTCTGACTAAGATGAAGACTAGACCAATAAATAAGCCTCATGTAATCCAATGTGGCTGTTGATGAAATAATACAGTTCTATATCATGTTATGATCAATCATATCATATTGAAGTTAAATGAGGAAACATACCTGACCACCTGGACACATGCAGAAAGAGTAGCAGCTACGATTAGCCACTCCAGAATTAGATAAATCATGACCATTCTCTTCGTGAATGTAGTTGGAAACTTTGTAATCTGCCACTGGTACTTTACCTCGCCCACTATGAACCTCAGAGGCCAATTCAGAATACTGAACACGAATATGAATAAATTTGTGTCATAATCGAACAGAAAAAGAAAATATATCATGAAGTTAAAAAGATTTGGTGATAAAATAAAGATTGTCTGCCAATAGCCCAATACATAGAAAGGTTCATAATTCATCATGTCCTGGAGCATGATGCTTGTCTTTTTTCTTCCCCTCATTAATGTCATAAACTTGAACAGTTGGCAGAACTAGAATTAACAAACTCATACAGGACCCCGTTCAAATCAGGAAAGCTGAAGTAAAAATTATTAAGGTATTCTCGTAAAAGTCACATCATGTCATAGGGAGAAAAAGAACACAAGAATGCGCACAAACAGCAAACCAAACTCCAGCTGAGGTATGTTTGAATTCTGCATACTGTGAAGGTGGGTGGGCAAGGCAGGGGGCTGTCAGCTTTTGATGCCCAAGCCTAAATCAGTATGAGAGTTTTTTAGTAATATTATTTTTAGGTTTCAATGTGATTAAAGATAGCCATCTCTTATAGAGAAGGAATATATTTGACGTGTAAAAAGTGGCTTTTCCTCAAATTTTCTCTAGCTCCTTGATGAGTCATTAATAATCACTGCATCTGAAATCTCAAACATCTATATCTCAAATTGCCATGCCTTGTCTACAAAATTCACTGGAGCAAATCAATGTAAAATATATTGCAAGTTCAACCAATGCAATAGGTGTTGGACCAAATTTGAATACGAACAAACCTGTATGCTGTTTATCAGTTCTTGAGGATGCTCAATCCGTAGCCCTACCTGTTAATCGGGAAAAAAAAATAAAAGAAAGAAAACAAGATGCATTATTTTCAAGACCAACACCACCATAATTGATAATATTATTCCAATAGAGAGAATAAGTTCATATGGGCCAACATATGGATGCCAGGGCAACAATTTACAACAACAAAATGGAAATGCTAACAAATTTTAGAAAACGCTGTTTCATCAGTTTACATATTGTAAACTAGCCCAAAAGAAATACTTTCTAGTAAGAGTTGTTGCAGTAGGTAATAGCATCTATTCTTCCATTTCCACAAACCCAAAAAGGAACCAGTGTCAATTCATCAAGGTTCTTGAAAATGGTAAAAAAATTGCAGAGCTCCCAACCAACCGCAATGATGTGATATATAGAAGCATCCAAATAAAAACAGTCCTCACTTGCACAGACATGTACAAGTTCCTCCATGCCAACGAAGTGTCAGCTAATTTCCTTGGAACCCAGCGTTTTGTCAAGTAATACTTGGGTATTATACCTCTATATTACATGATAGATCAACATTACCAGTACTGCTATACCAAAATAAGCACCAATTCTACTGTGTCAGCAGAATGTTGAACCCTTGAGTATCAAACTAGCCCCATCCCAAATGGAAGAGGTAAATGAAGCACCACAAAAACAACCCAAAATCACTCTTAAAGGAATCTCTTAAATGCGGAGGGAGAAGTGCTAACATTTTGGAATAGGCACAGAATCAGACAAAGTAAATTCATGCACATCCATAACCATCACAGTGCTAATAGATTGAAGTGCATATTGAAATATCACATCGATAGAGACTCACAGAAAAATCTTTTGGCTCCAAAACCACATCATGAGAAAGAAGCATTTGATATGTATCACGAGCAGAATGGCCAACAGCCAAAATAACAGCATCATATTCCACCTTCTGGCTGTTTGCTCGTAATCTATCAGCTGAGTCAGATACCATAACCCCCAGAACATGTCCATCTTCAATTATTAAATCATCCACTCTTGCTCCAAACTTGATTGAGACCTAAGCATCAAAACATCATTACTTGGTCATCACAGACAAGTACAAGAAGAGCCATTCCATATGCACATATTTTCAAAATATAAAGAGGCTAGTGCTAGGGATGAAACTAACGCCCAACTCTTGTAGATGTTGCCGAAAGTTGCGAAGCAATGGAACCAATCTATCTGTTCCTAAGTGAGGCTTTCCGTCAATCAATATGTTTTGTGGAGCTCCAAACTGCACTAGAGTTCTCATCACCTACAATGAAGACATTTAGTCAGCCATTCAATTAAGTCATATAAGTTGGGGAAAACAAAAATGAATAATGTATTGACGAGTAAAAAGAAAATTTTTATGTTTCAAACGGTATATGATAATGGGAACAGCAACAAAGACAGCAGACAAAGCCCTGAAAACTATTTAATGGTTTTGGCAGCGAAAAAACTAAATTTCACTTATACTGTTTCTCTAAAGGTACATGCCATAACTTTTACACCCATGAGAAACTATTAAAAATGCTGAAAGAGTACAAAGTTCATATATTAGTCTATCAACATAAACATAGGTTTGCTCTGCCCTTCTTTTTCAGATACATTTGACATGGTGCTAGAACCTTGTGATATGTTTTTATTGGTATCAACCCAGATTTGGATGCTCAAGTAGAATTTGGAGCATTCCGAAAACTTGCAGATCCAGCTAAAAGAAGACAAGTACCCTGATACAACATTGTTTTGTTCCTTTTAGACTTAATTTCCTTTTCTATTTGAATTTGACATAGGGAACCGAATAAATCTTGATTGAATTTCTTCCCTTTCTTTTATTCTTGCTCTTTCTTTTTCTTTCTCTAAGAGATGATCCCAAATAAATAGGTATAAAAGCTATAATTGTAAACCAAGATTAAATGCATGGTATCATTGGTTTATATTACTCTTAGTTTCTACTTTAGGAATCATTTTTTTAACTATTTTTTAGAGAACTACCTAATATATTTGGGTTTCAGAAAAACAACCAATATCATTTACCAAAAGACCTCACAAAAAAGGGGCTAGGTAGAGACATAAATAAAATGCACATATCTACTTCATAATGGAAGGCATCCACTAACCGCAAGAACACTGCCACTATTTCGTCCAATTCTAGTTACCAGTTTTCCATCACTCCAGGTACCTGCACCACCCTGTCACAAATAAGTCCTCGGTAAAGTGAATAAATAATGAAACTAACAAAAAGGAGAGAGCAAGATCATGAATGAGGCCAAGAACTAAGTCATCATTTGGTCCCCATGATGAATTTAATATGTATTTTAGAAGTTCTTAGGCGTGTGTGTCTGTGCATTCATAACAACTTAGATAACGTTATACATGAGGGTAATTAAGACATACTCTTTTTCCTGTTACAGAGAAAATTCACACTGTAGTAACAACAAACACAAATGGAACAACATAATACTCCAATATGCTTATTTTTTTGATTAATTTCTAATTTTGACAAGAATATGTCAATCTCTAAACAGCCGAAAGTAAAAGAAATAAATTGGATGACTTTGTAAGTAGTGTTAAAAAAATCTGTTATCCAGAACTCGGAAGCAAGGGTGATTTTGAATAAAACATTTATTAGATACCATGACAACAACAAAAATTTGAGGAAGTAAAGCAATATGCAAGGTACAACCTCCCCAAAGCAGAAGTTGCTTTCTGTTTCTAAAATTCGACGAACAACCAGAGCACCAATATCACGCCCCCTTTTTTCAACAGCTTGGCCTCTTTCAATCAATGTTACATCTGCACCAAGCTCCGCGAGAACAAGAGTAGCAAATAGACCTGAAGGTCCACCACCAACTACTGCAATTTTTGGCTTCCTGGTAGCTCGAATCTGGTACAAATCTCCTGAGCAAATGTTATTTCCATCTACATTGGTCACTACACTTTCATTATTATCTTTGTGATCATGTATTACACTCATCAAATCACCAAAAACTCTTCCATAATGCATGTGCTCTACAAGGCCAACTTTAGGCTCTAGCTGAGAAATGAAGTCCCAAGTTCGAGGCTCTAGATCGAGGAGTTTTTTTACATCCATGTCCACAGTATGCACAAATTTGGGCTCCTTTAATTTCTAAAAGGAATCAATGAAACAGAATAAGTGTACTTCACAATCAATAGCCTTCTATTGCAACCTGAAAACAGATGAGGCAATGTTCCACGATATGAAAAGTCAAATAATTAATTCAAAATTTCAGTCCACCTGAGTATACAGGCAGGCCTTCACATAGTCTGTATGGCATTCATGTTTCGTATTTTGCATTTCATCCATATAGATGCATGATTGTGTGCCACAAAAGTAAAACTAATATACATACACATGAACTCTAGAAATCTGAAGCTCTGAAAGGTATAATACCCATAACTAATTACTGGTGAAAAACCAATAATCAAGTAAAATCTAAATGAACTAAAACAAGGAGAAGAGAGTTCAAAATTATTCTTGCAGGTAAATGCAACATAAAGAGCACATATTTTCATTAAAAAACTAGCTCATGACAAAGTTATAGGCCTAGTTATTTTAAAAAAAAAAGTTATAAGCTTACAAAGTTTGCAGTCACTAAAGCACCCTCGCCATGTATTAATTTCATGCTCAAGATTCTTTTTTAATGATTAATTTAGGAAGAAAAATAACCCAATACACACATCTATGGGCCAGTGCTGCATTGAACAAAACAAACCTTCCTAGCGTCAAATGATTTCCGAACAACCGAGAAAGCTTCGCGCGGTAACAGTGAACCAACCTGGCACGAGAATTGAAAATTGAATGTTACCACACTTTAATCTTTCGAATGCTTCCACTTCACTGAGGTTTAAAGAAAAACAAATATAACAACGGTAAATAAAGTACTGCACAAGACAAGAGCATGAATTGACCGAGAAGATACCATATATTAAAACTACGCAAAAGAACTTCGCAGAGTAGTGTTTATCCGACACAGGGAGAGCCCCTAAGGATTTCACATTTTTTATTTTTCATTGACCCAAACAGAAAAAAGGCACTCTCGAAAACTCAGAACTTACCGGGAACTCAATAGCTTTGGCAATTTCTTCAAGAAGCCCATCTGAAACATCGAGAAAATCCTTGCCGGGATCCCTATCAACTGGAACCCCGAGCTTGTAAAGCCTCCATGTGCCCTCAAACTTATTCTTGTCCTTCAAATCTTTGATAATTTCTTTATGCTTGGATTTTAGTTTCTTCTTCTCCGATGGGTACCTCTGCTTGCCGGTTCTCTTAGCGGAGAGGATACGGAGCGTTTGGCGACCAGCACAAGGAAACCTTGTCACGGGATTAGGAGGAGGTTGAAAGTAAAAATCAATAAGCTTGGGTGGAACGAAAGGGGAAGAATGTGCATGGCTGGTAAGACTACCGAGAAGCAGCACTGAGCGAGGCTGCAAAATTATGAAGTAGGATAAGAGTCTCGGAATCGGACTCACCGTGATGGCGCTCGTCGATTCCATTAAAACTTTGGTGAAATGACAATAAAATTTTTTTAAATTGTATAAATGATAAAATAATTCCTTAAAATCATAATTTTATTAAAATTTATAACAACTTTTATATAATTATTGATTAATGAATTTATATAAATAAATAAATTATTTTTATAGTAATATCAGAAAGTTAACATATAAAGTTATAATTTTTGTTGCACCATTACAAATATAAAAAATAAAATTATGATTATTTAAATAAAATTTATAATTAATATTTATTATTTTTAACACTTGTAATAATAATAAAAATTTGATATATAAAGTTATATTTTATTATTGTATTATATATATAAAAAAATTATAATTATTTAAATAAAATTTATAATCATTTTTTATTATTTTCAACACTCGTAAGTAACAATGTTAATAATTTGATATAAGATTAATAATTATTGTATTGTTATAAATATAAAAAAATTATAATTATTTAAATAAAATTTATCATTATTTTATTTTTAATAAAAGTAATATAATTATTTATATAAATTCATTTTTTATAAAAAAATTTTAAAAATTTTAATAGAATTATAATATAAAAATTTTCAATATATATTTTAAATTTTTATCATCATTTTTTTTTTTGCTTTTCCTACCATTATCTTTTGTATTTTGCTGCCACATTGATGGTTAAACATTTGATAGTTTTTTTTTTCATTGGCAGAAAACATTTTGTAGTATTTTTTTAATATTAATGATAGCTTGTTAACATTTTATTGGACCATCTGACCACGATAACAACAGGAACATCCATCCCTCAATTTAAATAATTATAAATATAAAAGGTTTGGTAATAAATTTAAATTTTATAAATCATTTATAATACTTTACAATTAATACTTTTATATTTACAACTATACGAAGCTGCGTAAAATTTTTGAGACCCAGCTACATTTTAATTAATATTTTGGAACTTAATTAATTTCCGCTTGCAAATGCATATATGTCCTAGATAAAAAAATTAATAAATTCTGTTCACTTGTAAATATCAAAAGCTAACATATGAATACAGACATTTGACTTGTAAAGAGACTGAGAAAATAATTAATTTTCTTATTTAGGACTTGATTATAATTCTCTAGTTATAAAACTTAGAAGCAACCATGGACCATCATTGAGGGAAACAAGAAGTAAAAACAGAGACGATGAGGAACATTGTAAACCTCCAAGAAGGAAAGCACCCACATACTCAAGTGGGAAAACTCTCCTCCAACGACTCCCACAATCACATTGTGGTTCCTAAATTTGAAACATACTGTATCACTATAAAGCCGCTCAGTGTCACTAAATCCAATTCAATTTCTTAATATTTAAACGCAGAACTAAGACTACTTCATACCATTTACATGCCAGTCGTCTAAAGCCAGAAGGAAGAAATGCTGAGAAAAACTTGCTAATCACATCACACGAGTTTAAGGGTGAAAGACGGTATCTCAAGGCACAAAGGAACTTCACAAATAGCATCTTGATTGGATTAACTGAATAGTACTGAAGGATCATAACAGAAAGTTTTCACCTAAAGCAGTAACAAAAAATCTAGTTTAATGGTTGGCTTAACAAAATGCTGCTGGTTGGTGGTGTGAGGTATGAGTGAGTGAGCCTTTTGCTGCAGCACTATGGCTCTACCAATTCGCGCCATCTGAATCCCGTGACGGGTAGAAATCATTTGGGTTCACAATGTTGACCTCCTCAAACTCATTGTCATCTACAACAAAAGGACAAAACCCTCAATATGTTCTTCCACATGAAGGTGAAATAGAAGTATAGACAATTGTGAAATGGTCTTTGCAGATGTACTGGATAAGTCTTTATTTCTCATTTTTGTGCAATGTCTTGTCTAATATGTCCATGTCTAATTATTATATCTTTGCATGCATGGGTACTATTTAAACAGAAACTCAGAAAAAGAGAAACAGGACTGTCTCAAGAAAGACCATCATGTCATCTAAGAAATTTTATCAACTAATCATGTCAACCTATAAAAGATTATTCCCCGATATATGTAAATTACACCTTGAAAACAACAGAAAGTGTAGTTCCATGAAGGAACCAGTCTGATCAGCGCAGCTCAGCACTACATCCCTTGCATATGGTGAAAAAGTTTTTGAACAGAGACAACAATTTCCCACCAGAGGCCAGGCATATATTTTTAATACATTGGAAATCAATTTTGTATTAATGGTGGTAGTGCGGCACTTAAGTCCTCAACAATGATTTTACAATATGTTATACAGATAACAGTTCAGGTGTAAGCAACCATATGATGCTGATGCCAATTGCTAAATTAATTTATTTTCATTCCCCCTCTCTCTCCCTCTCTCTGTTGTTTTTTAGCATGCACCCTTGGAGTAAGTGTATGACTAAACTGAAACTTTGTTTTACTGCAAAAGTTGACAAGAACATATTTGTGGCTCACAGATGTATTAAGAGAGGAAGGTTAGCTCTAAATTGCTATTAACTGTTTATACAGGACAATTATTATGATATCAGACAAGGATGTCAGGATAAAAAAATAAATCTACAACTAACTAGAACCAGAAGGAGATTTTGCAAGCAATTGCCCAATTCAGAAGTCAGAAACAGGACTTTGATGCGATAATTAAAAGGAAAATACTTGTTAAGTTCATGCTAGCATATCGTTTTAAGTTTTCCCTTAGTTGACTTTTCTCTCCTCTTTTCCATAGATTTAAAAAGAAAAATGTAACACGGCCACAAAAGAAAAGTTCCACTATCTTCCCATAGACTTCTCCCAACTAAAAGGAGCCTAACACAGCCAATCTTTTGAAGTCTGACAAATGGATTAATTAACAAAAATTTAAAATAAAATGATGACAGGCATATCGGGAGGGATGGATTGGTAAAGGTAAGACAAATACCTTTCCTCAATGTCAGTGCTACAATAGCATCATTTTCAACCTGAACATGAAATGAAGTTGTTGGAATTTGTTGACAATTATTACAACACATAGTCATATAATGAGCACAAAGGCTTTCATGGGTAAAGATGTTAAAAATGAGTGAAATAAAGGAACCAGAGAGAGTAAGGTGACCTAAATGCTGGTATTTCAAGAAACATACAAAGAAAAAACCACCCAAGGCACGTCACAGTATACCTTTTGGTCAGCCAGTGTCTTTGAGTCATCTAATACTTCACCTGTACCAGGTAGAATTAATCTCTGATTATTAACAGGCTGCTCAATGAGTTCTTCCAAGTTCTGCTTTATGTCAAGAATTTTATCAGATGGCTTGCACCGGATGAAGTATGTTGTCTTATTACGCTTAACACGAATGTACATATCCTATTGTGCAACCACAGTCCACATCAGTCATAAATTTTGAACAAGCATGAAAGATACATATGCGTAATCATAGGTTCTACGAAGGATTATGCAATAAATGGAGACAGGGCCCTATTTATGAGTGAGATTAGCATTAAAATAGCATCCAACTCTCAACCCATCTTAGAATATTAGCAGTTTTATGGTCTAAAACCATGTTAACAAGTATCGTGGCACCTCTAAAACCTTTTAAAGAAATCATATAATTGTCTAGCTCAGAAAGACAGACAACAGTCATTTTCGGATGCAAACCCAAAGAACTACTTCATATCAAAATTTTAACAAAAGTACCAGACTAATTAAGCTCCTATCGTCATGATTTAATCAAATTTTAAGCAAGCTGTAGGCATAAGCATGTTAAAATATGAAAGAATTTGGATCACTCTCTATTATTAAATCCAAGACTTATCTCAACGATCCAAACCAACACAAGGTTTGAAATGGTAATTTTACACATGTATAATTCATGCCACCAACCCCAAAAAAAAAAAAAAATCTCATGACAGAATTAGAAGCACATTTTAATATATAACATAAGCAAAGTACATTTTACATCTTTTACAACCATTTTTATGACTTTGCCTCATACCGTAAAGGCATAAACTGATTCTTGCATGTATTATACTCCGCATACTCTACCACAAACTCTCATTGACCCATAGTAAAAACAAAGCCACTGACTTTCCAGATATCAAAACTCATAGCAATGTTAGGTAGTTAATGACGACATGGAAATGGATCTGAAAGGAGTGCAATGGAATGGAATGGCAAAATATGTTGCATTCTACTATTTGAGAGTTCACTGAAGATTGGTGTTTTGTAATTTGAATATATGTCCCGATATTGAAGGACACAAAAATTGGTGTTCTGAATGGCAAAGAGGGGTCGTAAAGGCCATCCTATATTCATTATATTTTTGAATGGTCCTAAATAATGACTTAACCCACTTTAGCCATTGCACTCCATCACTTGCAATCCATCCAAACCCTACATTAATACATTTGAAAGGTTAAGAGCAACTTTCCAATTCCACAAGATTACTTGAGAAGTCAACCAACCTCACGTGTTCTATTTATGCTACAAATAAGCCAACTAAATAAATAGAATTCTCCAATCCGAATGCAAAGTGAAAATTGTAATTTCCAGCACATGTTTCCAGCAAGCACTAATTGCCACTGCCCACCAGCTTTCTCCAAGACCATAAACAGATTAAGAATTCAACTTGATCACCCTCAGGGCCTTTAAAACGTTGACATGAACAACTTTGATTCGAAGGAAAGCAACCGAAATAAGTAATAAGCATAGCCGCATACCATTTATCTCGTTTCCGTTGCTCCTCCTGGGCAAGGAAAATTTACAGGCCCTGCAATCCCCCAAAAAAAAAAAGCGGAACAAAAAAATCGAGACAGTGAAAAGATTTTACCCAGTGAATTAAAAGAACTTTGGAACCATTCTTCAGACTAGAATTTCGGCATGACGAGAACTTGGTGGGGACGACTAACTTCGATTTGTGAAAATAACTTGACGGGAATAAATGAAATGAGCAATTGTGGCGCACAGAGAAAACAAAAAGAAAGGGAAAGTGGAGAAGAGGTCGAAGAACACGATTCCTACCTTCGCCTTCTCGGGAAGAGCTAGTCCTGTCAGATTCCGCAGACGCACGGGTTCTTCACGAGTTCAGAGAGACGACTTGGTCAACACCTCACGTTTCGTCAGTGTACAATTTTATTTTTTTTTTGGGTAGAAAATGTACAATAATTTAATTAATTCTAATTTATACCTGTCGATAAAAAAATATATTATATAATATATTATTTTTTTATTTAAAAATATAAAGTATTTAAAATTAAATTCCATCCTGATAAAATAAAAATTTATTTTTAAATGAATACTGTCTTTTCACATGTATTATTATTTAATAAGGTATTTTATTTTAAAATAAATATAAAATAATTTATTTATTAAAAATATAATTAAAAAATAATGATTATATTTTAAAATATTAAATATTTTATATTTTTTAATGTTTAAATTCTAAATTTTTAAAAAATATTTTATATTATGTGAATAGATAGATCCTTGATTTGTCGTTACTTCAATGGATATTATTTGGTGTTAGCGAAGAAGACTATAGCCTATAGATACAAAGAACATATAAGAGTGTCATAGGTCCTGCTTAGTAACCTGCTTTATAAATAATTTTTTGTTTTTTAAAATAAAAATAAAAAAATTTGTTTAATAATATGTTTTTAAAAAATATTTTAAAAAAATAAAATATTATTTTAAAAATAAAAAAAAAAAAAACATCTTTTAAATGTTATGAGATTATTATTGTTTTAGAGAAAAAAAATAAAAATATTTATTTTTATTACTTTTTTATTTTTATTTTTACAAAATATTATTTTTAAAATAATAAAATAAATATAATTTTAAATAAATTCATAAATTTGCAGTGCAGGAGTGACAGGTGGAGATAAATATGCCAATAAACTAGATTTATTCCCACGTAATATGCGGAATGTTTTAATATTAAAACAAAACTGACCAGATAATTTATTTTTGTACCCTCAAAATAACATTTTTTATTGGCAGAAAAGGCTATAAAGACAGTGAATGGATGACAGTATTATAAAGTTGTCAATGTGGCAGCCACAGATGGAAATAAATATACCAGTAAATTCGCAAACCTCCCATAAGTCATAAAAACAAACTATAGATACATACATATATATAACCAAATAAAATATGAAATAAAGTGCAAGATTGGAACATCATCATCAGTTTTCTAGTTTAATTAGTTTTTTTTCCCTCTCCTTTTGATATCCTAAATCTTTGATTAAAGAATACTCTCCATTGACAAAAATATAAGGTATTGATGACTGATTTAAAAAAAAAAAGTGAGTTGAAGCTTTAATTTCTTAAAAAATTATATCTTTTTAATTTTACTATCATTATCTTATATGAATGTCTTGATAGAAATAATTAAAATTTCAATGCATATTTTTCAAAAAGAACAATAAATAAAGTAGGAGTATATTTAAAAAAACAATTATAAGAGTTGCCCAATGCTTCATATTTTAGACCGAGCAAGATTTTTTTAAAAAATATCCTATATTATATTTTCTCTATTTAAAAATATAAGATATTTTTTGATAAGTTGTATGTTAAAAAATGCATGACATTTTTAATATTTTAAAGTATAATTATTCCTTTTTTTTTAAAAACTACCCCTATTAAATAGAGGGTGAATATGAAAATATATGATTAATTTAAACATAAATAATTATTTGATTGAGATAAAATTTTATTAAAAGTGTCTTATATTTTTTAATAAAAAAAATAATTCAATTAACAACTTGCAGGTGCCTCTTTGAAAATATATATCATATCAAGAATGTAGTTGCAGCTGATGCGCTGCATAGCAAGAAATCAAAATCAAGACTTCTAATTAAGAGGGACCAGCACCTTCTTAGCTAATCCAAATGAATGGTCAAAAGAAATTGACCAAAATTAGCTAGGTTGATAAAAATAGTCTCTAATTATTAATTAATGAGAATATGACCCATACTTCATAGGAATGTGAATTTGAATCTCATTAATATATACATACATGCACACACACACACACATATATGTGTGTGCATATTCAACTGATCAAAAATTTAGATGGCTTAAGTTTTTTAAATTTTTTAAAATTAGAACATATCTTAAGATTCAAAGGATGTTGAAAAAAATATTTGCAAATCATCCATTAACAATTTTTTATACTAAGGATGAGATTCAAACTCAGGTTATTTCAAGATAGGAATCTTGTCCTTACAAACTAGATGAACTTTGGTCAGCTTATCCATGTAACAACCTTGTTGCTAAATAAATAACAAGTACCTTAATAATAGGTGTTTTTTTAAGTCGTGAGATATTTTATAATCCTGGGGAACTGTGCATGGTAACCCAATACACCCAAACCCTAACACTTTTCACGTGTCCCTGTGAAATAATTAGGGGAAAAACATTGGGTCCTCTATGGGTTTATCAAGCTGGGATGTAGGGCCCATACAAATGAAAGGCTCACTGATCAAGTCGGTCAAGGCCAACACATCAATCAATTTTTAATTAAATCAAATTGATCTAAAGCCCCTTGGGCTACATGCGGACTATGTTCGGCCGAACACCTCAAGCGTTAATTTAAGCACAGCAAATTAAAGTTCACTCTTGTGTCATCTGTTAAAGACACTTGGATTGCCTTCTATCTAAGTTAGATTTAAAATTAATGGTGTCACCACAAAGTCAATGTGAGGAACCAAATCAATAAATCACTCTGTCAATATACTATCTTCTAGAACTTACTTTATGTATTTAACTTTATATATTTAAAATATTATATTTAGTTACTGTTTATTTGAGGCAAAAAAAAGTTTACTGTTTCTTAAAAAAATATTTGACTCGTGTTTTACTAAAATTAATGATTACAGTGTTTAAGAATAATATTTTGGTGTAATTAAAGAAGAATAATATTAAACAAATTATTCCATCCATTTAAAAAAATAAAATATTTTTAATCAAATCTCATCCTCAATAAAGTAGTTACTTATTTTTAAACTAACTCTATCTTTTCATATTTATCTCTATTTAATATAGTATTTCATCCTAAAAAAATATAAAGTGATATATTCAATAGGGGTATTTAAAAAAAGTAATAATTACACCTTAAAAATATCTTACATTTTCAAACATTTAATTTCTCAAAAATATTTATATTTTTTAACAAAGAGTATACTCCATCCAAACTTTAATGCAAAGTAAAGTTAATAAATTTTGTGTTTATAAATATTAGTAGTTATTAGATATCAGTTGTATCCTTAAAATTGTAAAATATATATTCAATATAGAATATTTTTTTTAGGGTTAGATGTTTAAAAAAAAAATAATTTTAGTTTCAATTTGTAATTAATAATTTGTAAAAAAATCTTAATAAATAAACTACTAAATTCTTCATCCAAGACCGCATAGTAAATAAAGGCAAAGATGATGTCAATTTAAAAACAATTAACTCACTTGTTAAAAATGTAACTTGATTAGAAATAATTTGCATTTATCAAAAAAGGAGTAAATGAGAGTAAAATTAAAAATATGAGTAATTACTCCAATTTTAATTTATTTTAAAGAAAAAAAGCTTCCAAATTTTACATTATATCAAGGATAAGGGAGTACATTTTTGTCTTACATTTTAGATTAAATAAAATTTTAAAATTTTTCCTACATTTAAGAGTATTTATAAATTTATAAAAAAAATCGCACAATGATGCCCACTCTAGCTATTCAAATGCAAAAACTAATTTAAAATATAAATAAATAAATTACAGGGATATAATTTTTTTTCATTTTTTATGAGTATTTTTTAATTAGAGTTAATATTATTTAAAGTATTATCGGATATTAAATATAGGCATCTTTTTAAATAAAAATTTTAATTTTAATTTTTCATATAGTAGACCTTTTGATTAGATTCAATTCTATCAATTAGGGATACGATTTCTAACAAAACATGAGCCCATTAATTATGAAAATGAAATTTCATAGCACTTTTTTCTACAGAGAAATTTTATTAAAGTTCATTAGATGTGATATAATTTTAATCAGATCTCAAAAGATTTTCAAATTTTACTATAAATCTAGAGCATTAAAATCAAATAAATTCTATTATTTGAATGATCAAAATATCATTTAATTATAATTAACATTATCGACATAACAAGTTAACTTATGACTTTTACAAATAATATTAGAAAAATAATAAGTTAAGTTATATGTTTTATAAGTAACATTAATTACTTCTTATTATTATTGTAATATTATTTATAAAAATTATAACTTAATTTATTATTTTAATAATATTATTTGTAAAAATTATAACTTGATTTGCTGTCATAACAATGTTATTTGTAAAAATCATAATTCAACTTGCTATTTTAGTTATATTACTTGTAAAAGCTATAACTTACTAACTTAATTTATTATTATAATGATAGTATTTGTAAAATATAAATTAACTTATTATTTTAATAATATTACTGATAAAAATTATAATTTAATTTTTATTTTAATAATATTAATTATAATTGAAGGATATTTTTAAACATTTATATAACAGAATTTATTTCAAGTTTTCAACAAATCTACCGTAAAATTCCAAAATTTCTGGGACCCTATTAAAATTGTGTCCACATCGGACTTTAATGAAATCATCCCCTTTTCTATTTTCGCGATCGACTCGCACAGAGTAGTTAAGCGCTCATAACTACTCTTCACGGAAACGGTTTCACTGTTTCGTCATCGTCTTCTCCACAGCCACGATGGGCAACTCTTCCTCTATGCTCACGCAGTACGACATTGAAGAGGTCCAGGAACACTGTAACCACACATGTAATTCACCATTCTACGACAATCTTCACGAACCTCCCTTCCTTTCTTTCTTTTTTGTTCGGTTTGCTTAATTTTTGTTCCTTGAGCATAGTAATTGATTTTGATTTCGGTGAAGTCACGCAGCAGGAGATAGTTTCTTTGTACCAGAGGTTCTGTCAGCTTGATCGTAACAGCTGCGGATTTATTTCTTCTGATGAGTTTCTGTCTGTTCCGGAATTCGCCGTTAATCCTCTCTCTCAGGTTTCTTTCCCTAAATCCTTTTTCTTCAATTGCGATCGAATATAATGGTCCATTGAAGATTAAATGATATGTTAAGTTTCGCAGAGATTGTTGAAGATGCTGTATGGATTGAATTTCAAGGAATTCGTGGCTTTCTTGTCTGCATTCAGTCCTCGTGCAACCTTAGAAAACAAAATTGAGTGTAATGAATATCTCTGAGACCCACAAAAGTGCATTCGAATTATCGAATATAAAGCGATTGACTGATTAAGTGATTATTATACTTTCTACGATTGAATTATTATCTACGTGCTGTTTGTTTTTTTAGTTATTTTTAAGGTATACGACACAGACTGCAATGGAAAAGTTTCATACAATGACATGCTGGACGTTTTGCGGGATTTGACTGGACAATTTATATCTGAACAACAGAGAGAGGTGAAATATTATTAGACCTATTCTTCTATGTATTTGTTCTCTTTTCTCTAAACTTATTTGGTGTAAAAAATGAACAATCCTTTTAAAAACACCTTTATAATTATTTACAAAAGAGAACGAGTGTGCTTCCATGTTGCATTATTTTGATCAGTCAAGTTTATCATCGAGTCTATTATATGACATAAGGGGGGGTGGGGAAATCCTGGAACTTTTGTCTGCCACTTCTTGTCCATGGAAGAGTTTTTGAAATTGATTAATTAGGGGATAAAAAGTACCAATAAAACTGGATATATAAAGACTAAAGGACTAGGGACCACAATAAAGACTGGCACACTGATAAGGTAGAACTAAAAGCAAACGTGAGCACGTAGCTTTAAAATGTGGTAAATCTTTCCCTCGAAGCTTGGCCACAGTTACCTTTCTATGATTCTGAATTTCGAGATCTGATCGTAGTTCTCTTTGCCAATACAGAGCAAAGAATGTCAAACTGTATTGTGTGTCTTTAATTTGTTATTACACTGACAAAAGAAGAGAAGTAAATGCAGTTTAAGCATAGAAAAATACTTATCTGAAGTGCATCAGCCCATTGAAAATGCTTACATGAGATTGAAAATTGATTTGACTTAAAAAAAAAAGGAGGTTGTGAATTGAAATTTCTAGGGGGATTTCAGTATGCATTTCAATTGCCGAAGTTCAATAAGGATGATTATGTTTTGATGCTGATTGCTCTATTTTTTTGCATTCGGTTCCTTAAATTGATACAGCAAGTACTGACACAAGTCCTTGAGGAAGCAGGCTATAAAAAGAATTCTTTGTTAGTCTTGTCTGACTTCAAGAAGGTACTAAAACAATTAAAACCTACCATGACTAGCAGCAGTACTTTTGTCACAAGTTAAACTTCTTTCCCAACTTATATATTAACGTGCTACCTTTAGCATCCTATTGTATGGCTTCTTACTACTGTTGTGCTCATGTAATCATGTTTGTTTGTATCATCAAATCAAAGGCATAAAAAAGCTTTGATGAATAGTTATCAAAGGCAGGCTAGGGCGCACGGGCAGAGTTCCTAGTAATAACCCAAGGAAACAATATTTTGAGGATGATCTTGAATGGGATTTCCATTTGTTGATCTCTCGTCATAGTTAGCATGTAAAGTTGTCTATATTGTTGCTTATTCTCAAGGTCATACTTTTGGACGCGGAAACCATACTTCCACTGTCAATTTCATGGATCGTCGCAAGTTAAAATGTTAAATCAACTTCAATTTTCTTCTGGCAGTCATAAAATAGCGTGAAAGTGATGGGCTTGGTTTATTTGTCTTGCGTTTCTCTTCATTATGATTCCACTGTTATTCTAAACAGTGTGTATTAATATATATTTTTACAAACTATCAAATCTAAATTATTAAATTCAATCAAATGATCTACATTTTCCGTAATTTCTCCAATTAACGGAGAGAAACTACTTCCTAAGTGATGCCTATCTTTGTCAATAGGCATGATATTATCATTCATGACAGTTGAGGATAACGGTTGCGAATATATGTATGGCTAGGTTTATTGCAATGTACCGAGCTCATCCTCTCATGCTCCTGCTTCCTGCTTGATTTATGTATATACTATATATTTTGGCCAGGGCTTCCTGCTTTAATTTTTTTTGGAGACCAATTCCTGCCTGATGTTTTAATGTCTAATTTCTTTCATACGGATAGTACATGATTGATATTTGATATATTGTTTTCTAATAACAGATCCTTGGCAACTCAGGTTTGAAGATGGAAGTTGAGGTTCATGTGGATTAGAATGAGAATACTAGTTGTCATTGATTTCTCTAGTATATACTACATGCAGTCAAACAATCCTGATTCATTAGTTTGAAGTAGTGCTGTTTTTGTTGTTTCTTGATCCTCATGTTTATTTTGTACTTACTCTAGCGGTAATAGTATTAATACGGATTTTGAATATGTAAATATTCATTTTTCATTAACTTATTTAATGGCGTTGTGAAATAGAAAATTTTTGATCGTGCCTACAAAGTTTAAGGATTAACATAAAATTTAACAAAATTAAATGATTAAAATGAAAGTTATAGAAAATTAAGGGATATTAAACCTATATAATTGATAAAAAAAATTACTCCCATGTATTATATGATAGATATAAAAGTTTTACAGGTTTTTTAATGTCTTCGTTCTTTTTGCCAACGTTATTTTAATTTCTTTGCTTGTGATTAAAAAAAATTTAATACGTTCTAACTTACTAATCGTGGTAGTGTTTTAAGAATTGGATTGAATTGGCAGACTGTTGACCGGATATGCTAATAGTTCGACTTGAACTAGAAAATAAGTAGAGCAGAACTTGGAATGGTTTATGAAAATCGGGCGAGTTTGGATCTAATATTAAAAAGGGTTAAAAAAATTTGAAAAATTAAAAGTTTGGACACTTTAGAAAGCCCATTTTATTTTTACACTCTTTACATATAGTGTTTGATATAATTTGAGATTATTTTTCTAGAAACATGTTGACTGATATAATGTAAATACAAATACTTTTTTATTTATATTTAGCTTAATCAAAATCCACCTTTGCTTAACAAATCATGAAATTATAACTTATAATGTTCGTTGATTTTATGATCTTGTGTTATTTTATTAACCACTAGAGATATAACTAATTCATTTTTTATAATATTTATTATATACGTTTAATATTTTTTATTTAATTTTATAATATCGGTTCAACAATGTGTGCAATCAATTGAATTGGGAAAACTGAGACTTGTTAATATTTTAATTTGAATTTGATATGACTTTTAATACATTAGCTTCTCATGGGTAACATAAATTAGGGCTATGCATAATGTCCAACAGTCCGGTATGTCTGGCCCAGCCTGAGGTGAAAAATGCCCAGCCCGAACCTAAAAAAACTTGCCCGAGATTGATTGGGCATGGTCGGGCTTAGCTTGATTTTTGAGTTAAGCAGGGTTTAGGGTTAGAGTATCCAACCAATTGACTTCCCAACCCGAGGTTTAATTATTTTTTAAAAATTATTAATATATAATGTCATTTTGTAAATTGATGAGGGCATAAATGAAAAATAAAAATATTAAAACCCTAAGACCTGACTCAAATATGAAATTGAAACACCTGAACAAGACCATTCGTTCGATCTGCGCCTCTCTTATTTTGATCTCTCTTGCTCCACCTCGTCTCATCTCCAATCTCTCTCACTCAATTAGGGCAGGGTCGTCTCATCTGGTCGCTGCTCCATCTCTGATCAAGTTCGTCTCCCTCTCTTAATCACCACTTTGTTCCGATCAAGTTCATCTCCCTCTCTCAGCCACCCCATCTTGAAGCTTCTTTATCTCCAATCGCCACTTGCCACTCTCTCTTGCTCTAGTTTGTCTTCGATCACCACTGTCTCTTGTTCGAGCTCGTATTCGATTGCCTTAGCTCCAAAGCCCGTATCTGGCTTGTTTCTCTTTCTTTGTTAGATATTTGTTTTGGTTAAAATCGAAATTATCTACTGTCTATTGGTTTTGTTGATGTTTTGGTTAATTCTTATTCTTTTATTTTAGGTTGTTTATGGTTCAACCTTAAAGGAGGAAGAAGAATGGATGATGGTGTAGGAATCAGGGAATTTGCTATCTCAAACTTTATAATTTATATTTAACTTGTGTAGTGTTCATGGATGTATTGTTTTTCAATTGATTGGCTTGATTGAGGAAATTTCATTTTATTTGTATGAATTAGATTTTATTTAGGTTTGTTTATTTCTTGTCTAAATTACTTTGAGCCCATTACTTGTTGTTGGACATGGTTTGTTAGTGGCTATTATGAACCCAATCTTAATATATTTTGGTTCAATGAAGGCTTTCAAGTGCCTAAAAAAGGACAGTTTTGGACATGTAGCCCGAGGGCCTGATCCCTGCTCGACCTTGCCCATCCAATCCCTCCAAGAATGGGCCTCTTTTGGATAGGGTCGGACTTTGGGCATGATTTTTTTGCTCGAACACAATTAGGGTAGGGCACCGAGTTAGGGGGCTGCCTTACCCAATCCTGCCTATGCGCAGCCCTAACACAAATTTACTAAAGATATAATAATTAATTCTTTCGTTAAAAAATATAAAGTAGATTTTAAAAGGTTAATGTTAAAAAATACAATATTAGTATTTTAAGATGTAATTATTATATTTTTTAAAAAATTTTATAATAAATAAATTATTTTATATTTATTTTATAGTGAAATAATATATTAAATAAAAATAAATATAAAATATAATATTAATTTAAAAATAAATAATTATTTTATTAAAATAAAATTTAATTAAAAATATTTTATATTTTTCAACGGAGAAGTGTATATTATATAATTTTTATAATAAGTTGTTTAACATAATATGATTGGATTTTTGGGAGACTTTTCGAACGTAAAAATTGCATCCAAGCTAAGCGTAATGCTAGATATGCTGCGTAACTCTTGCATTAATTTGGGATTATCACGTCCCTTCCTTACATGATAGTTTTTCGTTTCAGTAAAACCGTCAGCGTTTCCATCGCTCCCATTCTTGTCTTCCTTTCGTTTCTTCTAGCATTCTGTCGTGAAACTGAATCTAATACATGGCTCCAAGGAGTATATTATGATAGTTCGCTTCTTCATCACCTGGACGGTTCGTCGTCCATGTGGAAGTTTGACTTGAGTGATCCTTTATTTGACTATTTTATTCTAGGGGTCGGCACAGCATCAGCATGGTTGTGTCTGGACCTGTTTAAAATAAGCCTCGGTGATCGATCCCATAACTTGAGGACTAAGGCAAAGGAAATCTTAAGCGAAAGAAAACAAGGTTTTTGTTAGTTATGGAGACACAAAACCCACAGTACTTTTCTGGATTTTTCCAACCAGAAGGTTTTCTTCTTTTTTACCCTTTTGTCGTGTTTATCTTCGTTTCTGGGTCCCATTTTGGTGTGAATGACAGAGCACTTTGAGCGAATTTTGCAGAAGGGTGGTGACTTGAAAAGGAAATGGATCAAATCGAAAGATTCCAGATGTTAAGTATCCGTGTGCTTCGGAATCCGCCAAAAAGAAGGTAGATTTGGTTTTCAATCCTTTTTTTTTCCCCTCACTCTTTGATATGATTCTTTCTCTGTACACACGTATCATTACTATTCCCTCATTTTCTTCGCTTCTTTCCTCTCTTTTCTCGCGAACCAAACAGATTTACTGGCGCTTCTGAAAGAGCAAATTCCTTTCAACAGAACCCAAGTTTTACTCTTTTATTCCGATTCCTATAATAGCTGATTTTTTTTTCATTGGTTTTTATCTGCGTTAAAGATCATATCTGTTTCCGATCACCAGATACTTTCCCTTTCCTCTCGGGGCGATCGATGGTGAAAGTTGGTCCTCCTCACTTAATGTTGTCTGAAACTTTTGGATCTGATCGTGCCATGATTTTTGTTCTACGCGAGGTTTTCCTAAAGGTAAGGTCAATGAACTGTTTCCGAGACACAGCACATGGACATGCCGTTTTTTTTTGGGCCCCTCTCCCTAAAAAAAAAAAAAGAACTTTATAAGATTTGTGTGTATTAGTGTCATCATTTTATATTTTTTTTTTCGGAAATATTGACACTCTCAACTCTCAACCACACACTGCCTGCCAATTGTCCTTTTTTTTTTTTTTTTGAGATTGCAAGGCAAGCCCGCGTCTTGAAAGAAGAAAAAATAAAGGAGCAACAAACTAAGCCACTATTGGACTCTCCTCAAACACACTGCCACTCGTCAAATACTCATGCTAGACTTCAATAAGACAGACACTTTACTGTATTTTGTATGGTCTGGGACACTCTCCACACTTGAGGGGGGCTCTGCTAACATTGCATAGTTATGGATTTTAGTCTTTTTAGTATTTTGATTACCAAGATGTGAGATGTCGGTTGTCACACACCCACATGCCGCTGTGTTTTCTAAAATCATTAAAACAACCACGTCATTTTAAGTTGTAACTTCTAAAATTGTGACAATGATCGAACACTGCATCTTTAGAAAATATCAGTTTTATTTTTTATGATAGAGTAACACTTGACATGGCCATCTTAAATGCCTATCTCATACATTGAATCCTCAACTAGGAAACTCATACACTTAGTATTATTTTTATGCACGCTCTCTCTCTCTCTCTCTCTCTCTCTCTCTCTACACACACATACACACACACATTATATCTTGCCATTGAGGACTGCAATGTGAGGTGGATAGTGAGAATCTCAAGGCTGAAACAAATTTGCTACTTTCTGTCCAGGACTAAACTAGTATAGCATGACAGAAACTAACGTGTCTTCTGGGATCGCTGAAGTTGATCTTAAGCCTTTGAAGGAGACGCTTTTTGCCCAACAAGAAGTTCTGCAAAGTCTTTACGCAGAATTGGACCAGGAAAGAGAAGCATCAGCCACTGCAGCCAGTGAAGCCCTGGAAATGATCCTGCGTCTGCAAGGAGAAAAGGCTGCGGTGAAGATGGAAGCAAATCACTATAAAAGAATGGCAGAGGAGAAGATAGGTCATGCCGAGGCAACTCTTGAATTCTTTGAAGAGCTCATGAATCAGAAGGAAATGGAAATAGCGTCTCTGGAGCTTCAAGTTCAGTCTTACAAACGCAAACTCGTGAGCTTGGGATGTGATCCGAATGCAATTGAACTTGAGTTGCCAGAACAGAATGGAGAAACCAGTCAAAGTGGAAACATGAGAAGGTTAAACTCATTGCCCCCTATCCCTATTAAGAGCTCTTTAAGAGCCACTCTGAAGATGGAAACATTGCCTAGTCTAGTTTTAGAAACGAAAATGGGGCAGATCGCTGAGGAGGAAGTTACAGAGCAAAGCTTGGATTTGGCTAGCAAATCAGGAGACTGCGTATGTGGAAATGGAACCCTTAATTCTTACTGGAACCAAATCAAAAGGCTAGATGAAAAAGTGAAAGTGATGTCAGATATGAAACAATGTGAAGGAGAAAAAACAGCAAATTTGGAGAACAGAAGATGGAAATCATGTTCAAAATTTTCTCAGGGAAACAAGATAACATGTGATCAACCTGACACAGTATCTTCTACTAGCTTGATTAGTAACTTCTATGATGTTTTTGACATCCCACAACCTCGTGAGAATCTCAAAGTCAGAGAATATTGGAAAAGGGCACTTGCAAAATTTAATGCAGAAACAGGGAACAGAGTAGCAAAACGAGACTCAGTGTCTGGGGGAGCAGTTGAATCACTTGTTCAACATAAATCAGACAACCTTGAGAGCATGCTTAGTTCAAACAATGACATCCAAATAACCAGTCCAAAAGATGCTATGAATTTGATCGGCCAGAAGAAAGAAGTGGTGGATATAGATTGCAGCGCTCAAGCTGAGTTTCAAAAATTGTATCAGAGAATTGAGAGGATGGAGAGGGAGAGAATTAATAAAAGGGAAGAGATTGAACCTGAAGGGAATGAGAATGAGTCATTGAGGTTATTGAAAGAAATACTTAGTCAACTCAGATTAATACAGTCAGATATTAGAAGTTGGAAAACCAAAAAAGCAACGCCTAAGGATGATTTGTGCTTGAGTCGTCTCCAAGAGGTAAGATATATCAGGAGTTTTTTCCTTTTATATTTGATTTGAGAAAAGAAATTCTTCTTCTTCCTTCTTTTTGCCTGAAATCCCTCCTTTATTCGTTTTTCCCATATTGACGCAGTTCGATAGTAGTTTGCATGTAAAGATGAATATGATAGAAAGGAATATTCTTGCTTGTGGGTTTGAGCCGAAACTGAGCATTGAACTTCAGTTCAACCCAAGCGCTTTTAAATATTGCTTGGACTGGGCCGAACCAAATAACCTATGGCCTGAACTAGCCACATATAGTTTGGGGATGCTTTAACTCGGGACTTTTATAAAAAAAAAAAAAAAATCTCGGGACTGTTGCTTTACCTGAAATCTTGGATCATTCATGCTTTGTTTCTCATTTCTTTCAAGAATCTGATGATAGAAAATTTCTATGAACACTTGAACAGGCAATGCTGCACTTTTGGCTTTAAGTATAGGAGGACCATCTCAAAAAGCCAATAAGCTGAATTCATTATTTGTACATGCCCTTTGTCTACAGAGAGGATTGTTCAAGGTTTTTTATTTTGGATGGTTTCTTGTACAAAAATAGAATGACCAGGAAGTACAGATCTTTTGATTTGAACTTAATGGCTGTAAAGTGGATATCGAGCTTGAACTCCATATTGTACATTTGGCCCTCTTTTAGGGCTAACTCTGTTCTGCTCTGAGATTGACATAGTGGATTGAAGAGCTACTTGAATCTTGATACTCTGCTTACCATAAGAGAAAATGAAAACATCTCTTGTTTTTGACGTAAACTAATCCAGCTATCGATTAAAGGCATTTATTTGGAAATAGATCTTTTATTGAGAATTTAATTGCTGCTACTTATTCAGGACTCAAATTCTAAACATTTGATTAAATTGGATCAATTTTCCTTACTAGCTAATCCAGGCACTTGGTGATATAAATAATTTTTTTTAATGTGATTTATGAATAGAAATGGAAAAAAAGTATTTATCATCAAAGTCTTTATGAACATTGTATTCTGTCCGGACATTTTTTTTAAATTTAATGAAAATAATAATAAATAATCAAAAAAAATATAAAAATAAAATTTGATTTTTTTAGGATTATTTTTTAAAAAAAATTAATAAGGTTTATTTTTATTTTGAATAATCTTTTGTTGGTTAGGATTTTGTTTCTTTTAATTCATTAAAATAAAAAAATAAAAATATAAAAATAAAATTTAATCCTTTTTTAGGATTATATTTTCAAAAATAATAATAATTTAACAAAATAAAAAAATTTGTTTAAATCTTTTAAAATCTCTTCCAAATTATCTTAATCATTCAAAATATTGGGAATCAATTTTGTGAGAATCATCTCTTTTTTAAAAAAAAAAGAAATTCTTTCCTTAAATCTTGTTACTTTCCATTAAAAAAAGAAGAAGAAAGATATTCTTGCATAGTTCAAAAATAAATTTTTTCTCTCTTAATTTAATTTTCAAAATTTTAATTAACATAACATAAAAAAAAGAGCATTAAGCATAAAAAAAATAATAAATATGGGATGATCAGCATTTCACCTACACACCTAAATGCTTGGAATGTTACAGGGAGAAATAAAAATGTAGAAAGCAAGCCTTATAGCAAAAGCAAGAACAGCAGAAGCAAAGAGTAGAAAAGAAGAAGAAAGTTGAAAACACACAGAGAAAAACACAAAAATGCAAAAGGAGATTTAGACACATGCATGCACAGCAGAGCAAAGCAAGAAAGGTGAAGCACGTAAGCTCTCTCCTCACACGCAAGCTCTTCCCTGTTTCTGCTTTAAAAGGCACCTCAAAACAGAGACAGAAGAGAGGAAGAGAAGAGAGAGACAAGAAAATGAAAGAAAAATAGAGCAAAGAGGGAGAGAAATGAAAATGCAGAACAAATAGAAAAAGAGAACACGAGAATGAGAGCAGAAAATCAAGGTAGGAGAGAGTAATAAAAAGAAAGAAAAACTAGAAGAAAGAAGAAGAAAAAGGGAGGGGCCGAAGGGAAAGAGCATAGAGGGAAAGAAGCAAAAACCGAGAAAGGAGAGCTTTAGTGATAAAGGACAAGAAAACCAAATGAAGATGGAGAGAAAGAGACAGAGAGAAGAGAACGTCTAAAGAGGAAGGAGAGAGCACGAGAAACCAAAGGAAAGCTAAAAAAAATAGAGCATAAAAAGAAAAGGAGGAGGATCCGAAAAGGAGAGGAAACAGATAAGAGAAACATGGAAAAAGGGAGAGCTGGATAGCGTTTGAGTGAGATCTACATAAGGTGCAAAGAGAGGGAAAGACCGAGAGTATAAAAGAACAGAAAATAAGAGCACGGGGATGGACAGAAGGGAGGAAAAGGCAAAGACAGTTGCATACATGCGGACGTGGGTTTTTTAGGCAGAACAGAGAGGAGACAAATGGAGACAGAGGAATGAGAGTTTTTTGAAAAGAAAACAGAGACTAAGAGAAAGAAGAAATGAAGAGAGGAGAAGGAGAGGCGATGGAGACTGAGAGGGGGCTATTCTTGCTAAAAAAAGAGAAGATGAAGAGAGGAGAAGGAGAGACGACGATCGAGAGATGGAGGGACGAGCTTTTTTCTGAAAAAAAAGAGATTGGGAGAGGCGGAAAAAGAGACCGAGAGAGACAACTGTTCTTGCTGGAAAAAAAAGAGATCTGGGATATTGAGAGGAAGAAGACGTGCTACACATAGGTTCTCTAATATGCTTGCTTCTAAATTTGAAATGTTTACATTTGATTTCAATTTATTATTTCCAAATGAATTTCATGTTTAAATATCTATAAGCTTTGATTAGTGTTGGGGACCATGAAAATTTCTAAACAAGAGGTTGACATATGCCTAATTGATCATTTAGATGCTTGTATTTCTAATTACTTACTTGTTGTATGAGATTTTAAGAATTTTTATAAACATTTAAAATAATCATTTATCGTGTAATCAATAAGATTCGCAGGTATAAAGATCCAATTTATATATAGTAAACAAGGGTTTTAATGATCCACCGTTAAAATTAACTATCTTTTTATAATCTAAATAATTTATTTAAGTTTTATTTGATATTTTAAGAATCTTCATAGAGATTTAAATTAATCACATTCTCGTGTGGGATAATAAGTCCTTGCAGATATAGTGATTCTCAATTTCTATAGTAAATAAGTGATTTTTGTAAATAATTATATAATACACAACTTAGAAAAATTAATTAATCAAATTAATGAATTTAAGTTGTAATCACATTTACTGATTATATCTTTTAGTCATGTAAAATTTTTGAATCTTCATAAATTTTTAAGATAATCGTGTTATCGTATGAGTCAATAAGACTCTCCAAATATAATGATTAAGTTTTTATAAAATATATATATATATATATGCATAAATTATATATTAAATCAATCAAATTAAAAATGTACTTAATTGTATATTATTTAATTTTTTATCGTGTAAGCTTTTAGAATCTTTACAAATATTTAGGATAGTTATATTATCGTATAAGTCAATAAAACTTTGCAGGTATAATGATTAATATTTTTAAAAAGTGTATATGTGCATACATGTTAAAAAATTATTATTAATGCTTGAAAATATACATAAGAATATAAATAAATAAATTAAATTGCTAAATTTTTTTATCGTGTGAGATTCAAAATCTCTGTAGATATTTAGAATAATTATATTATCTTATAAGCTAATAAGACTCTACAGGTATTGCGATTAAATTCTCGATCATAAAAAATAAAAATAAAAATAAAAATAATTCTTAAACTCTTTTCTTTTTATTTATTCTAAAAATTCAAAAATTAAAAAAATAATTAAAATTAAATTACTTTTTGTAATTTAAAACACACATATCAAAATTTTAAAAATTATTTTATTTACAAAATGGTGAATTATTTTTAATTAATTTCTCTTAAAAAAATATTTTCACCAATAATTTTCAAACCCGAACTACATGGACTTTGATCCCCATCACAGGATACGTAAGCCTCAGAGTTAGATTCTGAACCAAGTCTTCCCTCGTAAATAAATAAATATTTTTTATTTAATTTTTATGCCAAGCACATAAATATAAAAGTGATAACTAAAATAATTTTAAAATTATATTAATATAGCACAAGAGATTTCAGGTAACCGTTCTCACGAATGGGTGTTGTGGAGTGTCTAACACCTTTCTCACACTCAACCGACTTTCGAACCTATTCTCTAATTTCGCAGACTACCCTTATCTTCCTTTAAACGGTTTCTCAAGATTTTTTTCAAAATCTTAGTGTTGATTCCTTGTTTAGCCGGTTCCCTCCGCAAAGGCAGGGACCTCTGCTAGAATGCCGTCTATGTTGCATTTTTTGGATGCTACAGTCTTAATTTGTCATGCGCTTTTTTCTTTTTTTTTTCCTTTATTACAATTTCACAAATGATCGGCTATAAAATTCAAAAAGATCATCCACACAGAACTCCTTGTTGAAAAAATATATATATGTACTTCGGTTGATTTAAACTCTCGCTTAACTTTGGTAGGACCATTAATATATATCAAAGCTCACCAAAATATTTGTCGTTCACGACTGCACTTAAGGGAATGTAAATCTAGTTTATGTCGTTTGTAATGATGGCATATCATGTAAGCAAGCTAGTTTATTATAATGTGCTTAGATACCTACCTTTCGTAAGATATTTAATTAATGGTGCATGAGTCTACTTGATCATTTGTGATTTCGCATTAATTGAGGGCTACTTCAAAGCCATACCTTCATTTAATATTAACTCTTTTTTTTTCTCGTTTACAACAACATTGTTTCATGGAATATTTGTTACGCACACACACACACCTTTGAAATATATTTTATGCACAATGTTGTTACAAATTAATTTTCAAGTATTTTATTGGGAAGTGAAAATTCATTTTTTATTAAATTAAAGGTTTCCTTGCGATGCACAATCTCAACAAAATTGGTTGGTACATAAACCTAATTTACAGTGCAATCTGACGTGGACGTGACTACAAAAATGGCATGCCAGGAACAATGACTTGATCATTGGACTTGATTCAGCTAGGGGTGAGCAAAACCGAACCGAAACCGAGAACCGAATCGGATCGAATCGAATTTTTATTATTTGATTCGGTCTATTTGATTTTTCGGTTCGATTCGGTTTTTTGTTTAAAAATATTTTGGTTGATCGGTTCGGTTCGGTTAATAAAATTTAAAATCGAATAGACCGAACCGACCGAATTATGTATTACTTATTAATTTATAAATTATTTTATTTTATTATTTTAATTTATATTGAAATAAAAATATGAAAGTTGAAAAAAACCCTAACCCATAGAGTCATATCCCGCCTCACTGCCTCAGTCCGGACAGACGCAGACCGCAGCCTCACTCACCCTGACCCTGTCTCATCTCAAGTTTCCTCTCGGCTCTCAGACTCTCATCTCTCAGATCGCAACTCGCAAGTCGTCTCTCTCGCCGTCACATAGCCTCGCCGGTCGCTCTCTCTCATCACTCATCAGCCATCTCTCTCGCGGCTCAGGTCACCACAGATTCACAGCCTCACTCGATCGCTCTGTCTTAGCCTCTCAGACTCTCAACTCTCAGATCGCAAGTCGTCTCCCTCAAGCCGTCATCGTTCGCATCTCTCGCATCTTGCCGTTCGCATCTCTTACATCTCAGGCTGATTATTCGCAGCTCAGATTTCCTATCTCTGTTCTGGCATCTTAGTCTCTCTCTCTCTTGCCCTTGCTATCACTAAACTCACGGAGACACTGTCTGAAGGCGAGAGGCTGCTTAGATCTGTGAAACACAGAACCTTAAGCTTGAAGGACGATCTGCGTAAAGCATTTTAACAGGTTTTTTGCTTCTTCCCTCGAAATGCAGCTCTTCCTCTCTCTCCCTTTGATTTGGTCGGTTCTTGTTGTCTTGATCTACCATGCCCAAGATCTAGTTGTTTCATAAGAGTTCTAATTGCTTCCTCTGTGAGTCCACACTATGAACTTTATGCTTGATTATGCATTGTTGAGATTCATGTCGTCATTAGCTGTGAAGTTCACTGTAGCTTGACAATGAGTTTTCTTTGGTTTATCTTCCGTCTATGTCCCTACTTCTTTGCTCTTTTTTGTTTATGTAATGTGTTCCTTTCAAGCCAAAATGCAACAAAGGAAAATGTTATTGGGAATTTAATTGACTGCTTTCGCGTTCTTTGCTGAGTTGCTCTGTCTCTACTTTGTATTTATTTTTTTTGATTGCTATGCATTGTCACAGATGTCTTCTCAAGCTGAAGCTATGGCTACAAACCAAACTGAAGTTAATGAAGAAAACAAAGCCCCAGTAGCATCAAGTGGAACTGAAGTAATGAGTTCCTTGTAAAGGATGAAGAGGAAAGCCATGAGGCCAAGATCTGAGGTCTGGGATCATTTCACTAGATATGTGAATGAGCATGGGGAGACCAAAGGTAAGTGCAACTACTGTGAAAAAGAATTTTTTAGTGATCCTAAAAGAAATGGTACTACTGCACTAAAGAACCATATGACAATATGCAAGAAACGACCTGAAGTAGAAGAGCCTAGGCAAACACATTTAAATTTTGGTATAGAAGATGATGCTATTGTTCTTGCTACTTGGAAATTTGATCAAGATGCTATTAGGAAAAGTATGGCTGCTATGGTTGTGACTGATGAATTGCCATTTAAATTTGTTGAGGGGATAGGATTTAAGAGGTTTATGTCTCATGCTCAACCAAAATTTAAGATTCCTTCTAGATGGACTGTTGCTCGTGATTGTTTTCAACTTTATGTTGATGAAAAAATCAAATTCAAGGATTATTTGATCAATAGTAAACAAATGATTTGCCTCACTACTGACACTTGGACTTCAATTCAAAGAATCAACTATATGTGTATTACAGCCCATTTCATTGATGCTGATTGGAATTTGGTTAAAAGGATTTTAAATTTTGTTCCAATATCTAGTCACAAGGGGAGGGATATTGGAATGGAAATAGAGAAATGTTTGCTTGAATGGGGGATTGAAAGAGTGTTTACTATTACTGTAGATAATGCCTCTACTAATGATGTTGTTGTGTCTTACTTGAGAGAAAAAATTAATAATTGGGGCCATTCTGTTATGAGCTGTTGGTTTTTACATATGAGATATGTTGCTCACATTATTAATTTGATTGTGGTTGATGGGTTGAAAGAAATAGGAACTTCTATAAAGAAAGTAAGGGGGGCTGTTCATTTTGTGAGGCAATCTCCACTTAGGATGAAAAAATTCAAGGAGAGTTGTGAAGATGAGAAAATCCCAAGTAAGCAATTGTTGTCTTTAGATGTCTCTACTAGGTGGAACTCTACCTATTTGATGTTGGAGACAGCTCAAAAGTTTGAGGCTGCCTTTAGGAGGTTTGAGGATAAGGACCCTTATTTTAGGATTGATCTTGAAAGTGGGGAGGGAATGCCTAATGTTGAAGATTGGGCAAATGTAAGAAAGATGACAATGTTTCTAAGTCATTTCTATGAGTTGACTTTGCGTGTTTCTAGTTCTTCACTTGTCACATCTAATGAATTTTTTCATGAGATTTATATGTTATTCCGCCTTTTGGATGAGTGGAGAAAATGTGATGATTTGGAGTTTTCTTTAATGGCTTATAAAATGAAAGAAAAATTTGATAAGTATTGGGGAGATCCTTCAAAAATCAATAAATTGATGTTTGTGGCTGCTATTCTTGATCCTCGGTATAAGCTTGAGTGGGTGCAATATTCACTTGATAAGATGTATTCTAGTGAGGTTGGAAAGCAAGTTGGAAGGCAATTGAATGATTTGCTCATTTCTTTGTATAATGAATACAAAGAG
Source organism: Prosopis cineraria (assembly GCF_029017545.1). Taxonomy (NCBI): domain Eukaryota; kingdom Viridiplantae; phylum Streptophyta; class Magnoliopsida; order Fabales; family Fabaceae; genus Prosopis; species Prosopis cineraria. The sequence goes on along the minus strand of NW_026555340.1, from coordinate 25,158,405 downwards.
CATGTCTCTCCTTCAAAGCAAGTTGAAAAGAAGCAATCATTTAATTGCTACGAATCTGATGAAGATGATGACCCAGCTGTGAAAGTTAAAAAAATTCTTGAATATGAAAAGAAAAAATTCATGAGTGAAAGGCTTGGTGGGAGAACTAGTAGGACAGAAGTTGACAAGTATTTGGCTGAAGAAATTGAGATGGATAAGGATGATTTTAATATTTTAAGTTGGTGGAAGTTGAATGAGCCTAGATTTCCCATTCTCTCTCAATTGGCAAGGGATGTTTTGGCTGTCCCAATTTCTACTGTTGCTTCTGAGTCTACTTTCAGCACTGGAGGACGTGTGCTAGATTCATTTAGGAGCTCTTTAACTCCTAAAGTTGTGCAATCTCTTGTTTGTGGTCAAGACTGGCTTCGCCACTCACTTCCGGTTCTAGTAGAAGAGAAGATAGATGACGCACAAAAGATTGAGAGAGGTGATTTATTATGTGTTATATTGTTTTAAATTTAATGTTGAGTTATTAGTTAAATGATATTAATATTAAATACTTTATTTATGTTTAGATCTTCAAAAAATTGCTATAGAAGCGAATGTGGATGTACTATGAGCCTTTGTTCTTAATGACTTGAGGTAATTATTTATATGTTAGCTTTTTAATTTTTAAATTTAATGACTTGAGGCACTGTGGCTGTTTAATTTTAATATACTGTTATGTTTTAATTGTTATAGCTTGAGGCACTGTGGCTGTATATAGCTTTTTAATTGCTATACTATTATGTTTATTATTTGGTAGTTATGTAAGCTTTGTCGTCCAGTTCTTTTCATGATGATCTGTAAATAATTCTTTGCATCTTCCAGTCATGGCAGCAACAGCACCTGAGGCTGAGGAATCACAATTTGATGCTCGTCAATATGACACCAAAATTAATGAATTGTAAGAACTATAATCTTGTTCCTTTAACAAGTTATAAGCATATTTAATCTAGATTTTGCTTATGATTTGTCTCTACATTAGGCAAATTATTGCAATTGAATGCTCATACTCTCTACTTGATATTGATAACTTCTTGATTTTAGACTTTCAGCTGATGGGCAGGATTTCTTGGCTTCTTATACGATTTTTACTTGTGTAATGTAGGTTGCAAGATGCTAGTGCTATGGTACTCCATTTATGAAGGTTGCTCATTTTATTTTGTTTTACTAATTTGGATATTTGATTATTGTAATGGTTTAATTTTAATATTTTAAAGACTTGTTGGTTTCTATAACTGGATTATATAGTACTGTGGTTGTTTAATTTTAATATTTGAAGTTATCTTCTTCTCTTTATCAATATTATATGGCACTTGGCTGATAGGAATTCCTCATGTGGAATTGAACAGTGATGCGAGCTTTTTTTTTGGTTTCTTTCTTATTCGTTTTTTTTTGTCAACTTTTTTTGGACCAAACGGTGATGTGAGCCTGAGGAAGGATTCTTTATATGGCACTTGGCTGGATTAAAAATTCTGTTAGCAAGCACATGTTAAAATGGGCTCATTGAAAAAAACGAATAAAAAAAAGCCCAATTTTATAGTGTTGTTTTTTAATATTTAAAAAAAATGGGCCCAATTTCAAGTAGCCCAATATGAAACCAAAAAACCGAATTAACCGACCGAACCGAATTATCAAATTTCGGTTCGGTCCTTGTTCGGTTTGATTGGTTTATTCGGTTCGATTCGGTTTTCATTTTTAGTGTTATTCGATCGATCGGTTCTGTATATTTTGAGACCGAACCGAACCGAACCGACCGATGCTCACCCCTAGATTCAGCTAGATGTCATGTACCAAAAACCTCAAAGTTGTTTCGTTTACCAAATTTATACTTTATCCGTTTATTATTATTTAAGATTTTTTTAACAAATTACGTTTTTAACGAGCTAGCTAATTATTTTTAAAATTATACATTCTTTTTATATTTATTTTTTAATAGAATATCTTAAAAAATCTTATGAGTTATACTCTTAATTAATAGATTTTTTTAAAAAATCTTATTAATTACACTTTGAAAACATAAATTACATTTTATTTTTAATATAATATTTTTTAAAAATGTCTAGGACACTGAACGGGGGGATTGTAGAGAGAGAGAGAGAGAAACAATAGAAAAAGTTTAAAGAAAATAAACTCTTGACTTCTAGAACTGGATAATAATTTTTTTAAAAAATAATTATATTGAACTTGTTAATTATATCTATGCAGATAATTCTTTCAATTTTAAGTTTTGCGTATATTATCCTTATAGCACATCATATATTATTATTTTGATAAAAACAATTATACTATTAATGATGAATTTAATGATTATATTTCATATTTGCATTGCCTAAACTGCAAGGTCAACACGAAATGATCACAATTTACTCAGCAGAGGGGAGGGGTTAATGTGCTTCACGAAATGGATTGTACGAATATATAAAGGTGAGAATGGTATTGTCATCAACCAATTCCACTATTCTACTTTCACACAATGTGTGTGTGTGTGGCCACTTTAATAGTGGAAGGCACTTGAGTGTCACAACGGCAAGCCTTAAAAAACAGAGAAATTGGAAAAGAATTGGCTTAAGTACAATTCACACAGTAAGTTGGATTTGGGAATTATATGTATTAAAATGCCTTAAACAAACTAAGCGATAATCTAAACAAGACAAGTGCTTGAGCTGAATTGAAACAGTCAACTCGTGTTTCAGATGCAATGAACACAATCATTTCAATGCATGCTTTAAAAGAAAAACAAATGTTCTTCACAAATAAGAATCCTACCAGCAATAAATCCAATAGGATCACTTACATAAAGTAAGTCCACCCATGAGAGAACAAAGAAATAATACATACGTTAATTTTCATCACAGTCCCTCTATTTCACCGGTCATTTTAACTTTTGCCTTAAAAACTACTTCAATACAGAAAAAAAATAAAGTTACTAGTAGAATGGATTGAAATTCAAATTCACAATGCTTTCAATGCTGCTTAGTTATTAAGTTATCTTCACAATAGAAAGGATCATCCTTGTGAGTGACTTCTTCAATCATATGAAGTGATGGATTGGACAAGAAGTCTTTCAACCTGCCAAGCTCTAGAGCTACATCAAGCATGGTTGGTCTCATTGAAGGATTGTTCTGTGTGCAAATAAGGCCCAGCTCTATGAGTTCCATGATAACATCTTGCCAGATTTTGTTATGTTGCACTGGCGAGAGGCTTAAAGGGAAGTACCTTTGCAATGCTTGTTTCACAATGGCTTCAAGCTTGTGTGGATACTGTCTCTTAACCCAATCATGCAAGCTAGATCCTTCATGGATAAGGACATCAGTAGGGGGCCTACATGTCACAATTTCTAACAGAACTACTCCAATACTGTAGACATCACCTTTAGTTGAGGCATGTTTTCCCATTCCATACTCTGTCTCATTCAATAGAAGGAGAGGAAGATAGTAAGTTTCATAGAACAAGTTCATAAATATCTCTAATAATACAGAAAACATAGCTCTTTAATTGTAGCGACAGACTAAGTAACTCCACTTATTCTGTTTCTTTTTTATCATTTCAGTTCAGTTCAGCACAGGCTCATTTTTTCCTGCTAAGCCTTTATACTAATAATTGGATATAATATTATGAAACTTGAACTAATAATTGGATATAATATTATGAGACTTGAACACTTCAAAAGAGGAACTGTGTTTATTTTGGCATGTGTTGGACCCTCATACCAGATGCAAAATCAACGTTTATGTATCAACTTTTGGATACTTATATCCATGCTTCCTATAGCCATACTCTCAATTAACAGGGAAAAGAAGGTTGACGGTGGGCAAGGGTATTATGATTCCTAATCCTAGGTACTGTTTCATACAAGTCACATCTTAGTGACTCCTGAAATTTTAATTCCTTAGAAGTACTGCTAACAATCATGGCAATGACATAATAAAAAAAAAAAAAGAAACAGTTGGAAAATGAACTACATACCGGGGGCTATGTAGCCAATAGAACCCAATAACAAACCTTGTGTTGAACTGATAGACGTTGTGTTATTGGAGGGGTTGCTCTCATCACATTTAACAAGCCTTGAAATTCCAAAATCTGTTACCAAAGCTGTCATATCATCATCAAGAAGTATATTACTTGGCTTAAGATCACAATGCACCACTTTAACTGGAGAGTAATGGTGGAGATAGGCCATTCCCTCAGCTACATCACTGCAGATCCTTACTAACTGAACCAAATCCAACCTCTGGCTCAAATCAGTGCTTGGATATAGATGCCTTTCGAGGCTACCATTTGGCATTAGTGGAAGAACAAGAGCCTTAAACTCTGACTTACTGCAAATCTTGATGATCCTTATTAAGTTTCTGTGCCTGGTCTTCTTTAGGATCTGACATTCCCTTTTAAAGCTCCCTGAAATATCACTAGCAGAGGTAACATTTAATACTTTCACCGCTATTCTTGTATTGTCTTGGAGGACTCCCTTATAGACCTTTCCAAACTGACCTGAACCAATCAAGCTTGAAGCATTGAAGCCCCCAGTGGCTTCAACAAGTTGTTTATGTGAAATTCTTGGGTAATTGAGCTCTTTTCTTTCCTCTTCACATTCCAAGTTCCACATGCTAGAAATGGCTAGTCTCTTTCGGACTCCTGAATTGAACCTAAACATGCAAAACATGGGGGTGCCAAAGAGTAGCACGAAGAGTAGCACCAGAATTAACAAGAGAATCAAATGATGGCTATGTTTCTTATGGCAGCTATGCAAGCCTTTTACTGAGCCACAAAGGCCATCATTTCCTTGGAAAGAGTCTATGGTGAGAGATGAAAACGCTCCTTCAATTGATACGCTCCCTGAGAATTTGTTGAAAGAGAAATTAAGTTCTTTGAGAGTAGAAGATAACTGCAGAGATTGAGGTATTTCCCCAGTCAATTGATTCAAAGACACATCTAGTGCTCGAATGTAAGGCAATTGGCCTAAAGAATATGGAAGAGGTCCTTCTAAAGAATTACCCGAAAGGTTGAGGTACTCAAGTGCTATGCAACTTTCAAACTGTAGGGGGATTCTACCAGAGAGGTTGTTCCTAGATAAATCGATAGCTAGAACCATGCCCATTTTGCTGAGCTCTAATGGGAGAGGCCCAGTTAAGTTATTGCTTGACAAATTCAAGTATAGCTTTAAGCTTGTTAAGGCTGCAACTTCAGTAGGAATCACCCCTGAAATCTTGTTACGAGACAGGTCTAGAGTCTCCAAATTGACACATTTTCCGAGGCTTGGTGGTATTGTTCCAGAAAGCTGGTTATGATAAAGTAAAAGCCTTCTTAACTGTAAAAGATTGCCAAAATTATCTGGTATTGAACCAGAAAGCCAGTTTCTTGACAAATCTAGCAGACCCAGATGCTGAATATCACCAAGGGTTGAAGGAATCTCACCAGATAAAGAATTATTAGACAAGAAAACTCTCTCAAGCCTACTCATCAGGGATAGATTGGGAGGGATTGATCCATTTAGTTGGTTACTGGACAAGTTTAATAGAGTTAGATTGACAAGGTTGGCAATGTCTGGGGGAATTGAACCATATATGAGATTTTCGTCAAGGTGAAGCTGCATTAATGATGTTGGAAGACCTCCAACTATATGAGGTAGCTTCCCTCCAAGATAGTTTCCATCTAATTCAAGAACTTGAAGGTTAGACAAATTTACAAGGGAAGTAAAAAATGGTTCAAGATTGGTGTTACCATTATGGCTAACAAAACCATTGGAGGATAGGTAAAGATATTGTAAATATGGCCAATTACCAACAATCTTTGATGGTAGCTCACCACTCAACTCGTTGAATCCCAAATCAAGCCATCTGAGTTCTGTACAGTTTGAAAGAGCTGGAGGAACTTGTCCTACAAGCTGGTTAGACCAAACTAAAAGATGCCTAAGCTTATAGAGCACGCACTCATTACTCAAGGGGATTTGTCCAACTAATGAATTGTTAGAGAGGTCTACATTTTTCAATGAGGATGATGAGTTGCAGAACAATGAAGGTGGAATCACACCCTTTAGCCTATTACTTCCCATGTCTAGGTGGCGTAAGTTATGAAGTGAACTCAGCTCTGAGGGGATCTTCCCTTCTAGAAGATTCCAATACAAACTGAGTTTTTCAAGCTGAACTAAACATCCCAACTCTTTTGGGATATGACCCACGAAAAAGTTCTCAGAAAGATCAAGAACTTTCAAAGCAGAGAGGTTCCCAAGAGCAGGGGAAATTGTACCCCCTAGTGACTTTCTACTCAGACGAATCTTTATGACTTTCCCACTGACATTGTTACATTTAATCCCTAACCAGTCACAAAAATGAACACCAGGAGACCTCCAACTAGCTAGAGAGTTTCCTGGGTCTGAAACAATTCCCGACATGAAATTTCTCAGTGAACTTCCATCATTCACCTCGTGGGCATTTTCAACCCCACTAAAGTGAGCAATGAGAAGACAGAAAAATAGAAACATTGAGAAATAGTGAAAGAAGAGCTTGAAGTTTGAAGTTCAATGCGAGCTGAAAATGAGAAGCCATGGCCATGATAGAATTTCAAGGCTAAATAAGGAGGAAAGGAGCCAGAAGTGGTGGGAAAATATGAAGTTTGTGCCTAACTGCCGTTGAAGTAAACGACGAGCGTTTGGCGCTAAGGATGTGACTTTAAAGGTTGACGTATCTGAATTGAGCATGGACGATCAAGATAAGACGCGTGCTCAACGTCGCTCAACGTTTAGGCGTTTAGCAATAGTGGTGGTGGACACGTGAGCAAGTTTAATATTGGGGTTTCTGTACCAAAAATATGAATTAGTGCACGTTGATTGGAAAAAAAAAAAAAAAACAAACAAACAAAGAGAGTTAGTGCATGTCGAACTGTTATTAGCAAAGAAAATCATGGACAGTGCTGAGGACACACGCTTATCTATCTTTCATATTTATGTAATTAAATGTGTACGGCTCAAAAATAGGGGGAAGAGATTATACCATAATACAATAGTTATTTCCTTCCAATTACACTATATATATATATATATATATTATTTAGGGGGAGCAACTGAGGGTTTTCAAAAAATCAATTTAATATGAACTAGATGGATTGTAAGCTTTTTAATTTGTAATGTATGTTTTCAGTATTATTAAAAAAACATCAATTTAACAATAAGCCATACAATTTTGCTGGAATAGGAGTCATAAGTATTCAGTATTGATTCACAAATTATAAATATGAGAATATCATTTATAAATAAGATATTTAAATCTTATAGGTCAGTGCAACTCATTTTTTTATTTATAACTATTTAAATTAATATTTGTAACTCATTATTTAATGTGATGACATTGTGCTTTTTACTATTTACTAGGTTTGGCAATGTCTTTGTTCTTACAATACACACACGCAATATGTTCACATTGTTTTATAAGATATTTTTTAGAGTGTTTTTTTTTTTGGAGGGGTGTAATTAGAGTGATCAAATGTCCCATAATATAATATATTTTTAGAAAAATAATAATTCATTAATAAAAAATATTCTATTTTTTTAATTACTTCGCTCTTTAGATATAATTTTTGTCCCTCACTTTTGTCATGTGAAGAGTATTTTTAAAAATTTATAGAAAAACTAAAATTTCAAACTAATTTAATTAACTTTGTTAGCATTTACAACTAAAAAAAAAAAAATGTCTTATGAAATTACAAGAAGGGTTAATATTTACAACTTATCATTTAATATTTTTTTTTCAAACTTAACTATTTCTAACACTTAAATCTCTCCGTTTTTTTTTTTTTTCTCTTAAAGGCCGAACCTCTAGCTCGCCGAGAAAGTAATACCCACACATTGTGAAAGACATTACCAGCTTGGCGCCAAGCAGGGATTTTTCTTTTAAAAAAAATTGCATCATTCCTCCTCTAAATTATTTGTAATTGCCAAATAATCAAATCGTGCCATGAACGATATTGGTTTTGGTAAACTTGTCGGATGAAGAAATGCGTTTGAGCACTATATTAATATAATTGAGTAATAATGATGTCCTGTGAAAAAGTGTTGATGGATGGACAAACAAAGATTGTCATATCGCTGAAGATTATCACAAGTGTTCGCTGGCTTATGGCTAATCATGCTAGTAAAGGTGAAAGCCACACAACCACGAGACATATATAAAGCAGGAGAAGGAAAATAAGGGTAGATTTCCTCAATTAATTATCGATTAATTGCATAGACTTGTATTTTCGGTTCACCTACCCACCACTTGTCCCCTTTGTCGACTGATTGACTGGGTAGGGATGTCTTTGTATTAAAAATAACATTTTTCACGATATGTTCAGTTCAGGATTAAAATTGTGGAAACTTCTCTTAGAATAATTCATACTTTAATGTCTTGCTTGGTATGATGAAAATATTTTGATGGAAGTAAAAATAGATATAAGATTTGAAAATATGTTTGGTATGTTTATGAAATTGAAAGATTATTTTATTCAATATTAATATTTTAAATATGAAAAGACTAACATGTCCTTATCTCAAAAGTATATTACTCCTGCAAATTGAAGAAGGGACACCATGAATGATGATGATCTGCTGTAACCCATGAAATCAAAGAAAAAGAAGGCCTCATCACATAATCGAAAACAAAGAAAGAGGCAAACAACATGAGCAACCATTGTCGAGTCAGAAGGTAGATATAGAAGAAGATGAAGAACATCGTCGTCGTCGGATCAAAAGGCAAATTTGGAAGAAGATGAAGAACGGTGCCATTGGTTCCATTTTGCATCTGGTCTCCGTCATTTTGTTTGTTGGTCATCAATTTAAGTTTGTCAACGAAAACTTTGAAGGCTAATAACATGGGCTCACTATGTCCGCAAATTTAGGTCTATGAACATAAGCTCAGCGAGAGAGGAAGGAATAAAAAATGAAATTAGAAATTTAAAATTTGAAAATTATTTTCTTTCTTTTATAGAATTCAATTTCATTAATTTTGATGGAGATAATTTTCATATAAAAATTCAATTCAACTAAATTTTAACCAATCAAACATGAAAAAATTTCAGTTTCATTTTCATGTCCATTTTTATCCTTTCAATTTCATCATACTAAACTAGCCCTAACAACTTAGCTTGCCACACTATGAATGACTAATTTCTTTCATTAGACTTCACCTTGGTAAGTTTGATTAATTGACATTGTTAGTTCTTTTTGATATCCTTCTATTAGAGACGATTTTATTCGAGATATTACCTGACATTAAATGTGAGCACCTCTTTTGTAAAAAATTTAAATATTAATTTATCACGAGACTAATCTCTTTTATTAAATCCAATCTCTTTCATAATTAATTTAAACATGTGGCCAATTTGTATTTTTCCCCCTCATAATATTGATAATCCGTCTTGCTTCTCGGTTCTGCCCTTTTTTTTTTCTGGTGTTGGGCTATATAGGTGGACTGGATCTGAATTTCATAGTGAACCCACCAGCCGTAATGTATTTTGCTTTTACCATTATTTATTGATTATTAATATGACAATTTTATTCATGACCGATACTTTTAAATTAATTATAATTTTTTTAAGAAAACTGAATATTCCATACAATACAATGATAACATTTATGATGTGCAATCTTTAACAAAATTTAATCTATGTATAACATAAAAACATGCATTGTATATACTTCAAGTGAAATTTTGAGCTTTTCAAAGACGCAAAACAACATCACATACATTACACATGCACGTGTCTATGACAAATTGACCATGGTCACTTTTCATTTATTTTATAGAAATAATAAGGAATGAACACTATTGACCCTTTTGAGAGTCAATAAACAGACAAGTATCTCGAGATAAAAAGTAGAAGATCAGTACAAGTGAAATTATTAAGTATTTTGAAAATAAGACCAGTGGGATAACATGTATATTCAGAACAAGTGATCATTAAGGATTTGCTTAATTTAGGGTAAGTAGAGAAGAAAAGGGACTAAATTTCTCTCTGCCTAATTGATTAAGTGTTGACTTTTGCGGAAGCTAAACCGCACAGGCTCAATATCACCTCACGGGTCACGATAATATTTACTGAAACAAGCAATTATTTATGAAATTTATGATATGTATGCTTCATGAGAAGTTCACTCAATTAAGAATGAGATTTTGAATTTCCAATTCTTTATTCGTGTGATGAAAGTCTTTTTCATTTATGCTGGCATGAGTTGGTGTCTTATTTTTGTTTTTTTTAAGATCAATATATTAAACGTAAAAAATAATAACTCCACAATAAAATAAGATTAAAAGCAATATCAGAATTAAAACAATTAAACTTAGTAATATGAAAGGAGCATGCGACGAGTTAAAAAGAGTTGTAACTAAATGATTAATGAATAAAACAACATAATATAGAGCAGTCGTCTGTTTAAAAACATAGAATATTTTTAATTGAATTAAACATAATAATAAATTAGGTAATTATTTTTAAATTAATATTATCTTTTCTACTCTTACTTAACCATACTTCTCACTTTTTTTGGTAAAAAAAAAAAAGAAGAAGAAGCAGTACTACTCACTTAAAGGGAAGTATTGGATGATTTATTTATTCAAAGTTTTTTTTTAAAATTTATTAATTACACATTAAAAAATTAAAAATATTTTATATTTTTTGAAATATCTAATTCAACATTAATAAATGGATAAAACCATTAAAGTGTATCTTTTATCCTTTAATTTTACACAAAATTTTATTTTAATTTTTTAACTTGTTAATCCTAATATCATTAGTCTCATTAGCAAATAATTCCTATATTAAATTTTTAAATATTAAAAAAATATCTTTAAATATTAATATATTAAATTTAATTTTTTTAACTAACAATGATTAATATCAAAATAATCATTTTTTAGTGATGATATTAGGATTAAAGATATAAAAAATACTTTATAAAATTAAAAAATTAACTTTAAACTTTAAATAAAATTAAAGAATTTAAAATATACTTTAATCGAACAAATATAGTATATTTTGAAATTTTTGAACATATTTGTTTTAATAAAAAGATAATTTTATTCATTACTTAATTCATAGGACACTTTTATAAAAAATTTTTTATTTTAAAATATAAAATATTTTGAGTAGATTAAAATTTTATTAAATACGTCAATTTTAATATTACTCTTTTTTTGTAATTAATTTTTTTAATATATTAAATTATAAATATTTTTAAAAATTTATCTTTTTATTTTAAAAAAAATGAGATTGTTAAGTATATTTAATAAAATTTATTAATATGTAAAATTTTATTCAAAAATATTTTATAATTAAAAATAAGGGAAGTACAATTGACGCATTCGAGTAATTTGATCGAAAAAGAAACAACAAAGCTGGACAATAAACAAGACCAGAAACCAAAAGCTTTAGCAGCATAAACATAACAAAGATGCATTTAAAATATTGGCGGAAAAAAATGTAATCAACATCGAACACAACATTGAAGTGCGATGGAGATGCATTAGTTGGTGTTGTCGGCCTCCGCTCGCAGGTTTAAGCGAGGTTTTGTCCTCGTCTTATGCAGGTACTTCTATGCCTTCCAGACTCTCCACCCTCTCCACCGATCCATAACTCCACAATGAGCTTAGCAGCTTCCTTTCCTAGCCTAGAGGTTCATGCTCATACAAGAACTAGCCTCTACGTTCAAAGAAAACCTCACAAAAACCGTCACTTTCTCTCTATTCCCAATCCTTCCACCGCTTCTTCTCCCTTGACCATTACTTCCCCCTCAAACCCAATTCAATTCCATCCTTTATCGGATTCTGTCCACGATAATTTCATTGACGACCTCGACAATCCACTCAATCCATTCAATCCCGTCGTGAATAGAATTTATCAAATCCAGGCCCCCCCGGAGTCGTCAAGCCGGAGAATATTTATTCAGGAGCCACCCTGGATTTCTTCGCTCTTTTTGAAAGGGCAGAACAATATAGCTAGTCGAGAGTTGAAATTGGAGTTTAAGGAAATTGAGAAGAGCAAGTATAATTTGCTGCGCAGGAGGCAGATTAAAGCGGAGACTGAAGCATGGGAGAGGATGGTGGAGGAGTATAGAGAACTAGAAAGAGAAATGCGTGAGAAGAACTTGGCCCCTAATTTGCCTCACGTGAAGGCACTGTTTTTAGGGTGGTTTGGTCCCCTGAAGGAGGCTATAGAGAGGGAGCAGAAGTCACAGATGTCGAAGAAGAAGAAGGCGGCATATTCACCGTATATTGATATGTTGCCTGCAGCTAAAATGGCCCTTATTGTTATGCATAAAATGGTGGGTTTACTCATGCTGGAGCATGAGGCGGGGTGTGTTCAGCTTGTTCAGGCTGCTGTTCAGATTGGGATGGCCATTGAACAAGAGGTAATTGATTTGAATCTTAACATTTTCTCTTTTGGGGAGCGGTCTGCTGTTTTTTATCAATTATGTTGAATATGGCAGGCGCGTTAGATTTAAGGAGTGATATTGAGTTTTTGTTAAAAGAATCAGAACTAGGAGGTTGTTGATAACTGATAAGTGCGCAACCAGTTTATCTATATCTGGGAAGCATATAAAAGGAGTTCATTGTAAACATTATGATTGTCGTGGAAGTGAAATCTGATGAGTATACCCTGATAATCTTGTTTTGTGTGTGTATTTTTTTTCCTGGGTATTAATAAGTTGGTTAACCTCTGTATGGGTGGCAGTGGCACCTTGGATTGAACTTTTTATTACTGTTGCACATTGCGGTTTTTCTCTGGTGGCATGTCCTGACCACTCTGCCCTCATTGTCAGAAAAATGGTAGCATAAAATAGTAAAAGTATTCAATAACAATTGTACAGTTACCAATATAGATCCTTTGGTTGCTTGTTTTGTTTGCAACTCGTAAAACCTGCTTTTTAGTCATTGAAGCTTACTTCTGTGCCCTTACATCACCTATTATTTGCTGTTATTGTTTACTGTAGCTTTTGATGAAGATGTCAGAAAAGAAGTGCACCCTTTCCTGATTGTTTCCACTTCCTCTTATTTTGTAAATCAAGCATATGCTGTAATTATCTTATTGTTTTACAGGTAAGAATTCATAAATTCCTGGAAAAAACTAGAAGTCAGCAGGGTAAGAGGACAATAGTTAATGCTGAGGACAGCCTGAACAATGATAGAGAAAAACTAAGGAAACGTGTAAATGTTTTGATTAGGAGGAAAAGACATAAAAAAGTGCAGACACTACTGAAAAAGGAAGAATTTAGTTCATGGGCTCGTGATACCCAGGCTAAGGTTTGTGTGCACTGTATGTGTGTGTTGTTCCTTTCCATCATTTTCCCCTCTTTTCATTGGGAATTCTTTTTTGGGAGGGGGTTTGGTTTTAAATCAGAACCTAATGGGGAAAACTTTGGAACTATGCAGCTGGGATGTCGATTAATAGACTTATTAATTGAAACAGCATATATACAGTCTCCAGTTACCCAGTCTGCTGATTTTCCACCTGACATTCGACCAGCATTCAAGCACAGGTTTCAAGCTGTATTGAAGTATCCCAGGTTAGACTTTTTCTTTTATTTAACTTTTCTTTTTTGAGAATTAATTAATACTCTAAGAGCTCAACCATTAGCTTAACTGTAATGAAACTGTCACATTAGAGAAATTGTAGATCGGCTGTTTCTTGGGTGGGAGATTGCCTGATTAATTGCATCCTTATTGGTACTTATATTTCTCTTTCTCACTTTCCTTCTGTTTATATGATGCTTATATTCTCCCCCTCCTCTCCCACACACATGCCCGATGGATATTAAACGCCATTGGCCTTTTAGCTTAGGAGGAGTTTGGCTAACATCATTGTTGCCTAATGAAATGAAAGAATAAATACCAATTCAATTGTCTGTTTGGTAGTAAAGTGAGAAAAAAGAATGTACCTGGATTTATTTTGCTGATGGTTGATGAAAATTCCCAAACCATGATAATCTTTTTATCTATTTCCATTCTGAATAACAATTTGTACTTGTAGGCAAAAGATTTTGAAGAATTATGGCGTTATAGAATGTGATCCCTTAGTCCTTGCTGGGCTTGATAAATCTGTAAGTTGAGATATCTTGTTTTTGTCCATTATAGTATCACTAACAACGTCTTTATTATCTTTCCATATTTGAAGTTTGCAAGTGCCCCCCCCCCCAAACCTTCCTCCACAGAAAATAACTTGCATTCATACAGAAATAGAGAAGATTTTCACCACCTTGCTTTTTAACCAATCAGCTAAATATCTTGCTAAAGATGTTGTACTTAAAAATATATAAAAAAAAAAAACTTAATGATCCATCTATTTTGACTTCCTTGTGTTCTTGTTGTTTTTAGTGCTTGCTGAGATAAGAAGGTTCTTATTGAAATAATTCATCTTCCTGTTCCACATGATTACTAACTGGCTGTTCAGTTGTTTTCCAAATATGTTTGGTTTGTTTTTATGAATGTTATCAGTATTCTTTACTTGCTCTTGAAACATTATAGATATATCTTAACTTGTTTGCTACTTTGCTTAACATTTATTGCCCTTATTATCACGCAGGCTAAACATATGTTAATACCTTACATGCCAATGTTGATACCTCCAAAAAAGTGGAAAGGGTACGGCAAATGACTTGGATCATGCTAGTGTGTGTGTATTGGAAACTTGTTGTCAATGAGCTCAAGAGGGGAGTAGTGATATTGTTTCATGCAATGACTTGGTTGTGGTTGAAAAGTGGTTCAATTGGGATTTTTAACAAAATTTAAAATAATTATATGAATAAACATATATATTAAAATATAAATGGAAAATTACATCCAGCCCCCTCCGAAAGGAATTAATCACAGATAAGGACTAACGACAAGTTCTATTCAAGAAAAAACAAGTCATGTTCCCATTTTAATAACAACTCGTTCCGCATTGGTCCTTATCTGTGATTAATTCTCTTTGGAGGGGGCTGGATATGATTTTTCCAAATATAAAATAACTAAATAATCCTTCCAGTTCTATTTATAAGACACCTTCGAGAAGTAATTTTTAGTCTAAAATATAGGGCACTTTGTATTGATTAAACCATTTTTTCCAATTTCACCCCTTTTTGATTAGTGTAAAAGTATTTAATGTAGTTGTATTATTATTTAAATAAATCCAAGGGTAAAAATGAAAGTACATATTACTTTTTTTATGATATCAAGAAAAAACTGATTTTTCTTAATATACATGAAACGATTGAAAGTATCTTATAATAAGGACCAGAGGGAGTAAAATATAACTAAGGGTTTTATTCTATGATATATTGTTAGCTGCTAGAAAAATAAGGGAAAAAAATTGCAAATCATCCATTATGTTTGTCCAAATATTTTTTATTGATGGGATAATGATAATAGTGTCAAAACATTTCAGTCTTTTAGTTTATTGAGTTATATTTTATCCTGTTATTAGGTCCAATTGATTTATTTCTATAACGGAATGGAAGAGAAATTTAACCAAAGAAAAAGTTATTTTAACAGGGGACAGCCCTTATGGCCATTTTGATAAGTAATAGTTATGATAACCAAGACATTGTTGAGTAATGATTATGAGGGAATAATAGACATCGCAAATAAAAGAAGGAATTGCCTTTCCTTCTTGATGCTATACAGGCTGGGATAACAAAATTTCAAAACTTTTATCTTAAAAAAGATTTTCCTGATAATGGCTTGAAAATTGAAAGTATACTTTGTTGGCTAGATCATAAAAAAATTATGATCAGTTTATTTCTTGAAACAATAATTTTTAATTATCATAAAGTATATTATGTAGTAAATATATTATAGATAACTTACAAGAAGCATATAGGAATGGTTATAGTCCTCTTTGTTTGCAGACCTAAAGGTTGGGGTTTCAAGCCAATTATTAGCATTTTGAAGCAAATAAACTATATATATATATATATATGTTAACTACTGGAATACAAGGCAATTGTGAGGCCTATATGTCAACCTATAGCAAACCTGTCAAATTGGTTAGCTGTGGTCAGTCCTCATAATTCTTGACCGCTGGTTACAGGTATTGAACTGAAAGGGCTCAAGGACCACTTTTCAGTTGGCTGGTCTGATGTTGAGAACAGTAGGTTTTGTCTTGTGTTGCATGATTCATTGAAAAGCATGTATTTGATTAGGTTTATGTGACTATAGCACTGTTCTGATCCTTGGCAAACCAAAGAAAGAAGAAGATAATTAATCAGAAGATTGAAACTGTAACTGGTTCTCTCCTCCCTCTTCCCCCTTCTAAGATCTTCCAAAACTCTTTCCAGATATGACAAAGGTGGACACTTGTTCTTGCCTTCTTATATTATGCGCACTCATGGATCTAGAAAGCAACAAAATGTAATGAAGAATGTCAAAGGGGAACAAATGCAAAAAGTTTTTGAGGTATTATATGTAAAGATGCATTTTCCTTTTTCATTGCCTAAGAAAGAATGAGGTGGTATTTTACAAGGTCTGTGCATTTTTATTGGTATAACATTGGAACAGTAGTCAGGAACCTTTTTTAAGTCATTACAAGATAGTTAATTCTAAATTTAGTAATTGTTTAAAAAATTTATTATATACATACCCATTTACTTATGCTTTTACATTTGCAACACTTTGGATAGTACCCACTGGATTAATATTTATATATATAGACGTATGTATATTTGTTAGGCATAATTGCTTCTGCTTCTTCAATAGTAACTTCATCTTGATATATAAGCTTGACTTGTTCTTCATTTAACTGAAACATTTTAAGGCTTTGGATGTGCTTGGAAATACCAAATGGCGAATAAATAGAAGATTGCTTGGTGTTGTTGAGACAATCTGGGGTGGAGGAGGTAACATTGCAGGCCTGGTTGATCGTCAAGATGTAAGCACAAACTTTCAAAGAATTCTGTAAGATTAAGGGTGACACATAATAATAGAAGTCTTCATAAAAGAATTTTTTGTTCATTTGAGTATTTATTTGCCTATTTTACCCATTTCTTCTGAAAATTATATTACAACAACAACAAGTCTTATCCCGCTGAAATTATATTAACAGAATTAAATTTAAATCGTTTTATACTAACAACTTTTAATAAATTCTGATATTATTTGCATTAGAGAGTGACTTTTTAGATCATTTGATGGCCCTAAACAACTGTGTGTTGTTAGGATTCTTATAAACAAGAGAAGTTTTCTTTTAACAGGGATTTGAATATGTCACGACTTATTGGACAAAATTGGTTTGGTCTAATGCAGGCCACATGAACACCATACGCAACTTCTCTAATAAGCTTGAAATATGATGAATTCCTGATATTATTGCCTGGTGATTCATCTGACCTACATATATTCTCCTTTTGGATTGGTAGGTTCCCATACCAGAAAAGCCATTCATTGAGGAATTAAAGCTAATTCAGGAGTGGAAATGGAGGGTGAGGAAGGCAAAGAAAATTAATCTAGAGAGGCATGCTCAAAGATGTGACACTGAGCTTAAGCTTTCGGTAAGACCTCCCTCTTATTGTCAGATATCCTTGGATATTAGTTTTGAACAATTGAAAATTTTTGTCATTACATCAACAACCTATCTTCTAGCCTACTTCTTGGATTCCCAAATGCTGTTCAGTATGACCATAGACACATTTGTCAATCATGAATGGCATAATTTCAATTATTTTTTGTATAATATATCTATCCCATCTAGATGAGTAATAATCAATAATAAAATACATTTTGATACAGGTGGCCCGAAAAATGAAAGATGAGGAAGGTTTTTACTATCCCCACAATCTTGACTTCCGTGGCAGAGCATATCCAATGCATCCTCATTTGAATCATTTAAGTTCTGATCTGTGCCGAGGACTGCTTGAGTTTGCTGAAGGACGGCCATTGGGGAAGTCCGGACTAAAGTGGCTGAAGATACATTTGGCGAATTTGTATGCAGGTGGTGTTGAAAAGCTGTCTTATGATGGACGTCTAGAATTTGTGGAGAACCATCTTCATGATGTGTTTGACTCTGCCGATAACCCAATTAATGGTAAGCGATGGTGGTTAATGGCTGAAGATCCTTTCCAATGCCTTGCTGCTTGTTTCAATCTGTCAGAAGCCTTAAGAAACTCATCACCACATGCTGTTGTCTCACATCTGCCAATTCATCAGGTAATTGGAGGCTTTAAAGTCTATTAGAAGTGTTATAATTTTGCAGGCTTATTTTATTAGGTGTCAAATCAGCCACAAACTCTTCTGTCTTGATATGTGGCACAGAGAAACATTGTAGGAGATCTTTAATGAGAACGTACTACCTGAAGGTATACATTAGGTTAAGGAAAGAAAAATAAAAAGTTGAAAATTTTGGTCGCAAAACACTAGAGCTAACTGCATAATTGCCTCTTCTCAGTTCGCATCATAGGTATCTTTACCTTATTTATTCAGCTTTCTTTTAAAAAATGTTTGCTTTATCTTTTGTCTTTTAGTATTGGTGACACTATTCTGCTATATATTTAGGATGGTTCCTGTAATGGCTTACAGCACTATGCTGCCTTGGGAAGAGATTGTGTAGGTTTACTTAACTCTTCTTCACTTTTGCAATTACTTTACTATTCTCTGTGCTTTCTTTCACTTAAACATTTTTATATTCACTGAATTTTTTGATGATCTTAAGTATGAATGTTTGTTTCTTTTCTGTCACTGTCACAAAGAATTTAGAAACGTTCAAACGTCAGTGTCGTGTGTTAAGATAACCAATTTTTCTTAACACCTGCAACATCATATCAAGACAGCTTGCTTAATGCATAATAAATGTCGTCTATACATGGTAGTCTTAGCACACCATAATGAATCGGCGATTTTAACATGCCATCTTGTGACCAGGAATGTTAACTGTAAAGTATATACAGCTGCTATTTTATTTTATTTATAAAGTTAGCTTCTGATAATTAATTTCAGTTGCATCTATTATTGTCATCTGACTGGATTAAATCTTCTATCAGTTGGAGGCTGCTGCAGTTAACTTGGTTGCTAGAGAGAAGCCGGCTGATGTTTACTCAGAGATTGCTGTTAGGTATGTCGAGTCCATTGATTGCAATTGGGTTTTTCTTTTTAACCTCTGTTAATTGCAAGTGCCCGTCATTGGAATGACTATACTTGAGAAGGCTCTCTTATTTGCGAAGGAAGTTTCCAAATTACTATGGATGATTAATATTGCATTGTTGCTTCAATTATAAATTATAAATGTGGGCAGGGTTCATGATATTATGATAAAGGACAGCAAAGAAGATCCTACTACAAATCCAAAAGCTTTATTAGCAAAGGTTTTAATTGACAAGGTCAGTATTCTTTTTAAAGGGTGAAGATATGCATATGACAAAATTTGTGGTCCGATAATTGGCTTGAATCTCTGTTGTCTTTCCTCTTACACTTAAGTCTCATATACTTTCAGGTTGATAGGAAACTAGTCAAACAGACAGTTATGACTTCTGTCTATGGTGTTACTTTTGTCGGGGCAAGAGAGCAAATAAAAAGAAGATTGTTGGAGAAAGGCCTCACAACTGATGACAAACTTATATTTGATGCAGCTTGCTATGCTGCGAAAGTAAGCATCCATCTGTTGAATGTGAGGATTAAATTTTAGCTGTCAGAGACTGTTATGGATTCCTTATATGTAATCATTATCGTCTAATTATGGAATCAGCCCTGTTGAAGTGTTTTGTGAGTTGACTAGTTATTTTTTATAGAAGAAGAGAGGAGTGTAGTTGTGTACATTTACTTTTAACGTAATCTTTGGGAAACCATGCCCAAATAAAAGCTGAAATGGAGTCAATCATTTCATAATATTGTATTTTTAGTTGGGTGCTCATTTTCACCAGGGTTTAATTCAATTATGCTATAAAAAATACATATACCCTATTTTACGTTTGTATGACCATATAAAATACTATGGTTTAAGCTGTTTGTGTCATACTTAGTCATGTGATCAATGATCATCCTTGCTTTCTTTAGGTGACCTTGGACGCGCTTGGGGAAATTTTTGAAGCTGCGCGTGGCATTATGAATTGGCTTGGTGATTGTGCAAAGGTACACACCATTGTCACATGAAATAGTGCCGACCTTTCTTGGTTTTGAAACTTTTTTATGTGGTTTATGTATTTGCATCCTTTATTTTCTTTTCTTTTTTTTTTTTAGGTGATTGCCTCTGACAATCAGGCTGTTCGGTGGACCACTCCTCTTGGTCTTCCCGTTGTACAACCATACTGTAAAACTGAACGTCATCTGGTAAGCCATCTGCATAGACCTTTTCCCTTCCGTAACATATTGTCATGATCATTTGACATGTGCACTTGTTGGTGCCTTGGTGTTTCTCCCCTCATTTCAGCAGGTGCAACCCTATTTTGGATTGTTGATCGTAAATCTGAATGACATGCTTTTAATTTATATATATATGTATATATATAATATCCATTTTGGTAGCTTGAAAGAGAAAGTGTTAAGGCTTGTATGCTACTTGGAGGTCCATTTGTTCAATTGCAACTCAACTGTGGAAAAGAAGGAAAAGAATATTTTTGCACTTAGGCAGTATAATCGAGATATATCAGTCAGTCACTTATATGATACACGAGTACTAAATTATTTGAGGTGGCAATAGCACTCTTGCATTGGAATTAATGACTTAAATGCCGGACGACACCATGGTTCAGGAAAGCAAAATTCTTTGTGTTGTATACTTCATTGCTGTTATTAGCTGTAGAAACCCATGATAGGTGCCAATAAATATGAATTTGATTCAAATTGTGTAGTTTTTTTTCTCCTCGAGTAAAAAATTGTGCTATTATTAGACTTGTTATTAAACCGTTTTTTAGCCCTTATTTTGAAACACTAGAATAATGGATCTTACCATACCATGTAATGCAGGTCAGAACATCTCTTCAGGTTTTGGCTTTGCGGAGGGAGGGTGATGCAGTAAGTTGTTTTTTTTTTTTTTGGTAGGCCAGCTACTCATGTCAGTCTGTCTTTATGAACTAATGAACCATTTGCTTGTTACTTAAATTATACTATGGTATTCCAGGTTCATGTCAGAAAACAGAGAACTGCATTTCCTCCTAATTTTATACATTCGCTAGATGGTTCACACATGATGATGACTGCTCTTGCCTGCAGGGATGCTGGCTTGCGTTTTGCAGGTCTGAAAATCTAATTTTACCTATGAAATTATAAACAGTCATTTGTTAAACCTCCTGTCAAAGTCAATAATTTTGATTCTATACTAGTATTTTAGATTTTGAAGTGTAAAAATTTGCATGTATGTTTGTGGCGCTTAAACTTCGTAAAATAATTTGTGCTTGCAGGGGTTCATGACTCATTCTGGACACATGCATGTGATGTGGAGAAAATGAATCAGATTCTTAGAGAAGAATTTGTGGGGCTTTATAGGTCGCCCATACTTGAAAATGTAAGTCCTTGCCTTCTGTCTGTATCATGAGAATTTTAGTTGATTTTGTGGGAATAGTTGGGGAGAAGGGCTATCCCGTTCTCTCATGATCAAATATATATGTATGTATGTATATATAAGCTCATTATCAAGACCTAAAACTTTAATAGAGAGACTGCCAAAGAATCTTATTATACTCTAACTGCATCGGATCTCCATATACATTGAAAGTGTCCCTATTAGTAGCTACTTAGCCATTTCCTTTTAGACCAAACGGTGGGATCAAACCTCATTATTTGTTTATTTTACACTTGTTATAATCCGGTCCTTAAAAAGAACCTTGTCATAATTGAATAATCAATAATTTCGCAGTTGCTGGAAGACTTTCAGAAATCATACCCAGGATTGACGTTCCCTGGACTGCCAGAGAGAGGTGATTTTGACTTGCGGAAGGTTCTTGAGTCACCATACTTTTTCAACTGAGCATTTCTCCACCACAATCATGAGTTTCCACATCAACATTCTTACCTTCCATTACAACCTGTCTCGGAAGCTTTGGTGGGAACAGTGACCCATGGTGCCTCCAAGAAATGCCAAGGAAAGAAAACAGACCCCAAGGGTATTTTCCAGAACTCTTATGTTGCTAGAATGCTCAGAACAGTACTATGATCTTCTAGGTGCTGATTCAGGTGGATATAAAGCTTCATTGCCTGTTACACCATGTAGAGAATGGATTCCCAGTAAGATTTTTTTGTTTGCAATTTTGTTCACCGGCTCTGCTGCTTAATGGACAGTGGCATTTTCCATGTGAGACATTCCTAGAGATAGACTCTGTGTATAAAAATAAGAACAAATCAATCAGATATAGGATATTTGAACATGTCAGAAGTAGGCTTTACTGAAAAGTGAATTTAGTAGGTTCATGTGTATATTCTTAACTAGTGAGTTTTGCTTCTCTGTTGTAAACTTTAGTCTAATATCTTTCTCTACTAGATATGTGCCAGCAGCCTGACAATGCAAATTCAAAGCATTATTCTGTTTATGTGTATTATAATGTATGAATAGATTTATATTTTAGGGAGAATGACATTTTAGGCCCTCTAAAGGGATTTTATTATAATAAAGGCTCATCAGTTTTACATTGGATATTGCGTGTTAGTTGTTAAAAACTGAACCTTAACTTGTATTTTTCATTAGTGTTTGCTTAGAAATTTAACAAGTTGATATTCAGCTTTTAACAACATATATGTATTTTCACAATACTATATTTGATAAAATAATTTATAGGCTTTATTATGATAAATTTTCTTAAGAAGGCCTTAAATGTCATTCCCTTTTTATTTTATTGGAGAGGAGCAAAGGATGGAAAGTTGCCGTGATTTATCATATGATTATGCATTTTCAAAGTGCATTTCTGATACTAATGATAACAAGAAGAAAGTGAAGGAAGAGTGAGAGAAAATAGGAAAATGACTTCCAACAGTATTCTTATTTCCTAGGCTTCCGACTACAATGCTGTACAGTCTTGTAGACTTGGTAGTAGACAACAAGTAACAATCGGCTATCAACTATCAACTAAACATGAAACTTTCTAACCAACTGCTTCACAATTTCACCACGTAGTCCTCTTAACAAGTAACTAATTATCCAGTGGTTACAGGAAAAGAAAACTTTTGCAAGCAAGAATTCTGAGGACTGATTCATGACTAGCGTTAATGCAGCTAATAATTGCATACTAAGTTGTGTAGACCTTGAGAAGTTTTACAAATCAGAATAAATTATACTGTAGACTATAGTTGTAGATGAAATACAGGCACAATAGGATAACCATAAATGTTGTACAGTCTTATAGATTTTAAGTATGCCTGTAGCTGGAAACAACAATTCTTTTTTCTTCATTTATTATTCTAATAATCGATTTCTCATCCCCCAGATATTTCATCATGACAAAAATGCTTGTAAGTATTTGTTATCAGAGTGTTCAATAAACATAACAAGGAAAATATACTTCTTGCGATTCAATCATGAAAATGCTGAATCATAAAGGGGAGAAAATCCAAGTCACGTTTCATTGAAAGTTTAATATATAAATGCTTGAAATTTATGCTTAAATTTTGACCATTTCTCTGTGCCGCCAAATACTTCCTATCCTATGATCCCATCTGTCCTCTTATTGCCCTTGCAGAGTTGCAGTCAACATCTTGTACCACTATTCCCCTGAAAAGTCAAGACCTCTGTAATCAATATCAGAACTTAAGTCATTGGCCAAAATTCTACTGAGATTTCTTAGCCAAAAAAGAAAAAGTTCGAACTTGAGGTCACAGGATGTAGGAAGCAAATTAATGAATTAACACTCATTCTTCAAAATGCAAATATAACGTTATATCCACAGAAGCAAAGAAGGATTTGTCCTGTAATATTTTACGGAAGCATGATGTCAGCAAATTGTGTAAGTTTGAGAACTATTATTACTCTCTTTTTTTAAAGGTAGAGAAACTGATAATATCCAATTAACTGAAGTTTGTATGCAGTGATGAATTTAGGGGGTGTGGCCCCCACCCCAATTTTTTTTTAAATAAATATAATTTTGTTTTTTAAAAAATGTAAAAATTATTGTTAGCTTTCCATATTTGGATAAAATTTCAGTTAGAGCCCCCCGCATTTAGATAAATTTCAATTATGGCCCCCCATGTAATTAATTCTAGATTCGTCCCTGTTTGTATGGATTATCTCCCAGAAAAAGTAGACACTTTGTCAAGGAATTTTTAAGAATACAAGATCACAAAATCACTCGATCAAGTGATAAAATCTTAAAAGGATGAGCTATTCAAATACAAAGTAGCAAAATCAAAATAGACAAATATTTTAAAAAAAATACACACATACATATCTTACCAAGGAAGTTAAAGGTCAGATTGTAGTCTTATTTATAAGACACATTTTAAAAGATTTATTTAGTCTCATTTATAAGTTACAGTGTAAATTTTTAGGTAATATTTAAAAAATATTTTTAAAATTACCTTTTACAAAAGAAAAAATAAAATGATATCACTTTATATTTGTTATAAAAGGATATATTTGAAATTTTACACTTCTATTCCTTTTATTTTTTTTTTGCATTAATATTGA
Organism: Prosopis cineraria; assembly: GCF_029017545.1. Taxonomy (NCBI): domain Eukaryota; kingdom Viridiplantae; phylum Streptophyta; class Magnoliopsida; order Fabales; family Fabaceae; genus Prosopis; species Prosopis cineraria. The sequence goes on along the minus strand of NW_026555340.1, from coordinate 25,133,841 downwards.
TAAATTTGGTAGAAATAATTTATAAAGAGAATCAAAGGAGTACTTGGACCTGTAATTCATGATATTATTCAGAGAAGCACGATTGAAAGGCCCAAGACCACATCGAGGATGCAGTTTTATGAAATTTACAACTTCAACTGCTTCATCCACAGTGACCATTTAACAGCCTCTAAAATCTTATCATTTCTTCTAAGAGCCGTGATAAGATTATTGTAGGTTATGCAGTCAGGTTCAATTCCATTTTCTCTCATCTCCTTAATCAAATCTACAGCATCTTCGACCATTCCAGCAATACCATATGCTTTGATCAATGTGTTATAGCTGTACAAATCAGGTCCAAGTCCACATTCTCTCAGTTCGCTGAGAACACTTGCGACTTCATCAATCCATCCTTGATCTCCATAAATATTGATCACAGTGTTGTATGTGTAGTGGTCAGAGGTACATCCTGACTCCTTCATTTTCTGCAATACGCTTCTAAAAGTCTCCATTTGACCATCCTTTCCATAAGCATCTAGCATTGAATTGTAGGCTTCCAGGGAAACTTCAAAGCCATCAAATTTCATCTTCTGGACAGTTGATGACATGTTTTTGAAGTCCTTGTTCTTCCCAAATGCAGCTATAATAGTATTGTAAGAAATCACGTTCGCCAGGCCCCGCCTTTTAGCCATGAAGAACAACCTCTCCGCCTTCTTGAATAACTTGGCTTTTCCATAGACATCAAGCATGACATTGAAGGTAATTGTATTAGGTGAAAATCCACGCTGAAGCATCTCATCAAAAAGCCTGGTAAGCTCATCTACAGGCACAGCACGTGCACAGCAGTTCAGGATGCAATTATACATTTCCTGGTCCCAATTCACTCGATCTTTTGAGATTTTGTAGTATAAATCAGATAATTTATCCAGCATACCACATCGTTGATAAGTGCGGAGCATATCACGTAACAGAAAAACATCTGGAATGATATCTGGTCGCTTGTCAATTTCATCCAGAACAGAGCAAGCATCTTCAAAAGATCCAGCTTTGACATACATTCTTACAACAACGCTGAAAGCAATCATATCCAGGGAGGTTTCCAAAGATTTCAACTTCAGATAGAGTTTTTCTGCTTCCTCGAAGAGACCCATGATACAATAAATGTCAATCATAGTGCATGAAATGTGCAGGTTTGGCTTGTCATCATGTTTGGGCATTTGACTGTACATTTTAACAGCGTCTTGAAGCAAGCCTACCTCTTTACACAAGCAAATAATCAGATGATACAAATTATCCTCATAATGAGGATCATTCCACTTTTTGTCATTCAATACTTTCAAGGCCTCATCCACCAATTGATGTTTTATATAAGCCATGACCAGAGTTGAGCAAGAATTCTGGTTGACTAAAATGTGCTGATAAAACGAATCTTTCAGCAAAAGTGGCACTTTATCAACTCTTCCAGCTCTCTCATATGCTTGTAAAAGAATCCCAAGAATAGAAGAATACTGGCATCCAGTCTCCAGCATATCATTAAGGGTTGTCATGGCACCCTCTTCATCTGCATGTTTGGCTTGCAATTTTATCAATGTGTACAGGTTGGAGGAATTGGGCATGTATCCCAACCGTTTCAGCTCACCATAGTACCTTCTTGCTTGTTCAAAATTACCAGCTCTACCCCAACCTTCAATCATTGAACGGTAAGTGGTTTCATCAGGATCCATCCCAACATTCTGCATATTCAGAAAAAGGCTCTGAGCAGCATCCATGTTAGATGCCTTCCCGTACCCAGTTATCATTGTATTATAAGCAATGATATTGGAGGAAAGCCCTGCTTCTTGCATTGACATAAATACATTTTCAGCATCCTTCATTTTGCCTTGCTGGCTATAAGCATTTAGTACCGCCAACCAATTTCCCAGACTAAGAGGCACCTTATCTTCTGTCATCAACCCAATAATTCCTTCTGCTTTCTCATACAATCTTAAACGGGTATAAATAGTAATCATCGCTGAATAAGCAGATTGACATACAATCCCGAAGCTCCTCATCTTTGAAAATGTGAACTCTGCCTCATCAACATTCCAACCCTTCTGATAAAGCCCCATGAGCATACCAAAGGTCGCAATATTTGGACGAACACCAGAGTCTAACATCATTTGAAACCATCTTGCACCTAGCCCCACAAGACCCCGTTTGGAGCATGCGTAGATAAGCGTGTTAAAAACCTGAAAATTCAATTCAGAACCAAATTTGCTTCTCATTTCCTGAATCATTTTCTCCGCAGCATCCCAGTTCTCTCTCCTACTTAACATGCGAATAATCACATTATAAGCACCAATATTCTGTTCTAACTTACCATTGCTCGTCATCCACTGAAAAAACACCAGAGCTTTGTCATCACTTCTTTTTTCAAGCCTTTTCAAGATCGCGTTACAAAGTTCAGAGCTCAAGTCAACCCGAATGGAAGAGTAATCTACATCAAAATCACCATCATATACAAAGAACTCGTCTATATCGAGTGTGCCATCTTTCCTTTTGTATCTAAATTTCAAATCCACTTCAAATTCTCTGTTCGCTACCTTCTTTGCTACCCGAACTTTCTTCCCAGGTTCAAATCTCGAGTTCAGATTCCCCTCGTCCAAACCGTCATCGGAAACACCGGATAGCTCATTTTCGAGCCTAGAGACTTGGACGTATTTGATCCTGCTCAAAGAAACGAAAGCGCAAACTCGAAGCGCATGAAGGGAACTGGAAGAAGGCGAAAAGCCGGAGCTACGATCAGCAGAATTCAAAGGGAAATTGGCCTTCTTTGAATCAAAGGTGTCCAAAGAAACTGGAAACCTAAGCAAGGCCATGAATTTACATGGGCACTAAAAAGTAGAACAATTCGATACAGTAAAATCCATGGAAGAGGAAGCGTTCAATTGAGCTAAACGAGGTGACCAAGGAGGAAGCTGAAGCTGAAGCTGTGGGTGGAAACCAACATGTGGAGGCACTTCAATGACCTTGTATGTTTTATCCTTTCATCTCTTCTTTGCCGTGTGTTGAGACCACAGAATACATGCACTGCCTCATTAGGACTGTAATATACTAGCCAAGTTTAATTTGTTGGAGGATTTGGGTTATTTCATTAGTATTTAATAATAATAATTTGAAAGAATGAAAAAAAGACAGACTTTACTGGAAAGGTTTAATTTTTGTCCTTGGCGAAAAAATTGACAAGGATAATTAAAACTAACAAATAAATTGTACTTGTAACAATTAGTCAATTATGCCATTATTTATTAAATATTATAAAATATTTTTAATTAAATCACATCCACAATATATTAATTAATTAATTTTAAAATTAAATAGATTTTTAATATTTGTCTTTATTCAATAAAATGCCTCAATCAGAAAATATTATTAATTATATCATTCAAAAAAAATTAGAAAAACTTTATTAATTGAAAATATATTATATTTTTTAACATTATCTTATTTTTTTTTAACCTAAGTAGTAACTTAGACAATATCATAAAAGGGAAGCATGGCAATGGTTTTAACTCTTTTAATATTACAAAAACAGTATAATATGTTTTTTTAGTTGATAAAATTGGGCAATGTCTTCAACTTCAATGGCATAGACTGAAAAAACACATGCACTTTGGTTGACAATTATTTATTTGTTTTTCAATTGAGAAAACAAATTATAGGCTATTTTTTTCCCTTTTCCTTCCCTCTCAAATGCCCTCACCTATTCATAACAAATTTTTATTTTAAATGACAATTTGAAAAAAATAATTATCATCAGAAAATATCTGGTCTTTTTCTCTCTCTACATCTCGGGTTTTGCGGTATTCTTTGCATAATACTAATGCCCTGTTTAGTTTGTTAAAAATAAATTTGATGGAAATAAAAATAAATATAAAAGTTAATATAAATATAAAAATGAGTTTTGAAAATATGTTTATATGAAATTGAAAGATTATTTTTATTTAATATTAATATTTGAAATTTAAAAAGACTAAAATGCCCTCACGCCAACAAATTTTGCTCAACCCAAAACCACTATCCACCATCGTCGATTCATTGTCTTGCCACTCAGACCCCCAGTGAAGAACCACTGTCCACCATTATACCAAATATGACATTTGATTTCATCTAGTTCCCACATCCACTGCCATTCAATTTCACGATTTCACCATACCATAAACAAAATTGAAAATTGAAATTCAGACCAAACCAAAAATTGAAACCGAAATCACTCACCATAAATCAAAATAACCAAACTAGAAACAAAATCAAAATAGTGGAGCCACAAAAGACTTCAAATTCAACCAGATATTGGAAATGACGAAAATCAAAGAAAGATATGCAGAGCAGAGACACCCACCTCGTCCACCTTTCACAGCGATGCCATCACTGTCTTTGGCCGTCATCGCTGAGGTCTTCCTTACACATGATGGGGTTTCAATCGTTGACAAGATGCAATATTCAAAAATCATGAAGGAGAAGCAAAAATCGAATGCCAAAGGCAAAAGAGATCATGAAGAAGAAATCATAAGCAGAAATCACAAAGAAGAAATCCTTATTGTTGGTTGCAGATGCCGGTGTCAAAATTGCAAAGAATTCACTGATTGTAGATCCTAGACTTAGCTCGCTTAGGACTCCATCTTCATCATCTCGCCTAGTAAAGGCAACAATCCAGGTCCTTCAGCGAGTTCTTACTTGGATAAACAATGAGCGGTGGAGGAGAGTTGATTGGTGCAGAGGAGTGAGAGGAGGGAGAAGATATGTGACATTAAAAGTTTGTTTGGTTGAAGGAAAAGGAGGATTGGGATTTTGCTTTCCTTCCCTCCAAATTGAGAGGATTGAAAGAGGAGAGATATAATTGTTATATAATGACTAATATATTCATTATTTTAATTGGTACTTTTCATTTTTTAATAATATATTAATCTATATATTTAACAATAATATTTATTCTATATATTTATAATTATATTTTATTAAAAAAATTAATAATATAAGGGTAAAGTTATCTATATATTATTTCTTCCTCTCTTTTTAAACCAAACAATGTAACATTAAAATTTTTTTCTCTTCTCAAATCAAACAAGCCCTAAGAATGGTTCAATAGGAAGATAGGACGAGATGAGAAGGGAAAGATAAAAAATGAAAAAGGACATGCGGAATTGCAAAATTGAATTTTGATAAAAATAGTTTTTATAAATTTAACCTCATTTTAACCAACCAAACATAAAAAAATGTTAATTTCATTTCCCTATTAATTTTTATCTTTTCAATTCTATCGTACTAAACAAATCCTAAATCTTTCATGTCGAATTTTGACATGTCAAGTAATAAAAATATAAAAGAAAAAAGATTATACTATTAAAATAAGAAACACATTTCACAAGACTTGAATTGCTTATATTCAATACATTGAGTTCTTTGGTGCATCATATCATTTATATCCCATCCAATAAAATTGATGTGTCATTATTTTTAATAATTTTATTTTTATAATAAAATGCCTATTTAATTCTTGCATCTTCATTTTCTATTATCACTAATATCAGAATTAATTTATTTTTAATATCATCTGATTGTGATGTTTTTATTGAATACTCCATGGATGACATGGTACGACAGGTCCACCTTAGAATTTCTTTTCAAAGAAAAAAGGACATACAAAAATCAATAATAACCATTAAGTACCATAGAATCTTGAAATTGAATTTAAGTACCTTAATCATTTTTGGCATTTTACAAATTATTGTTATGACTAAATTATCCCTAAAGTAAGTGACAAGCAATGGAAGTAGCCCGTACAAAAACAGTGATCTTGTGTAAGTTGTGCTAGTTCTCATACAGCAAAGAGTGGACACACGATGAATGAACAATGAAATTAGAAGCAAGACCGGTTCAGTAAAAAAAAAAAAAAACAAAGAATTTATTGAAGAGTCTGAAGTGAAACAAAAATGAAAACGTGCATTTTCAAGAGGCACTGAGAAGGTGAAGGTCAAGGGAAGGCATGGAAGTTCCAGCAAGGAAGGCTTTGATGAGAGCAAGAGCATATTTTGGTCTGTGCAGAGGAACCTCATGCCCTGCTCCTCTTACTGCTACAAAAGTCAGACCTTCATATTCCTGTGTCCATCCTCCCACCTGTTCACAATTTTGAGACATTTATCACCTGTGACTTTTATTTATATATAGTTAGTTAGCACGATATCAAGTTAGATAGGGATGCTACAATTTTTAGTCCCTAAATTATTATTTTTTTTAATTATCAATTTAGTCCCCCAATTTGACTCAATATAACTGACTGTAATGATTCAAAAAAACCATAAGGACTAAATTGTTACAATTTAAAAAGCTATAAGGACTTAGTTATCCTGAGTCAAAACTCAAGGACTGAATTGATGATTGAAAAAAAGGTCAAATAACAAAAATATTTTCCTGATTAGATATTTCACAAAATTTCTTCCATATATTGAAGAATCTAATGCCCAACATATTGAGATCCTCTGCAGTATTGCACCAAACATTTAGCAGACTGACAAGTAAATATGTGTACCAAATATATTTCTTCTTTTCCAACTCACTCCTCTCTCTCTCTCTCTCTCTCTCTCTCTCTCTCTCACTACACATTTTATATTTACTTGCTAAATGCATATGACAAACACAGCCTAGGAATTTCAGTATTTCACCTAACGGCTAGTCTTTATAAGAAGCAATTCATTTGCCAAGTCTAACAACAATAAATAAATATAAAACTAATAATAATAATACTAATGAAACCCCCTAGGTGCAATCCACACTGTAAGTAAAGGGTGTTATTAGTTAGCTGTAGACCTTAAATTTAAATTGTCGTCTCATCATGTATCAAATTTTTATAGTGATAATGCAAAAAGCATACAATACCAAAAAATATTCCTACAGGCTATACCTATTTCTTCTTCTTTTTTTTTTGCAATAATAAGGGACTGATTACTATGCCTCAAAGCCTATCCATTTACATTATCTTTCCAACATAACTAGCTAGGGGGAAAAAAGATGTTGTGCAATCACTTACCTGACCATCGTCGTACCAAGGACGCCAAGGACTCACAGTTTTAAGCTTCAGAGCATCAATGCTGTAGCGAGTGGATGTCACTGGGATCACAGCATCTGTATCACCACTGTCATATGGGAAGAGAATCAATGATTGGTGGAAGAAATAGTGAATGAAGAGGAAATGCAAGTATATGATTTTCAGGAAGGTTTAGTTTCAATCACATTCTGCATGAAAAGTATGGCCTTTAAGTTCCAAATCACATGCATTTCCCACCATGTTAAAAGAGTTGAGAACCAAATATGTCATTAAGAAATGTTTTTTTCTTATATGTTCCAAATAACAGGAAAATAATCACGCAATTATTCCACACAACTTTCTAAATTACTGACAAGATATAATGCACCAAACTATGTAAAGTTGCCAGCCTAATATGCAAAACCTGCACTTTGCTATCTGGTATGGACACTGGCAGATGCTTGAGGAAACATCAGTTCTGAGGAAAAAACTAAATCCATACTTCAGAGCTTTATTTGATGCAATTCAGTTCCATCAAATCTTGCGTTAGATTAAGATTTTGAGTCATCATGTCTAAGGCAACATGACATCAGTGGTGAGTGAACTTGGCTTGAGGTATCTATGCACATGGATATACAAGTGTATGCATGAATGACAACAAGCATATATGTGGCTATGATTGTGTTTTGTGTGTCTTTCTACTTGGTACAAATCAACCAAATACATTAAACATGCGGAGAATAACCTGAACATCCATATCCTCAGTCCTGTCTGAATAAGTTCACGGTAGACATCAAGCACTGTCAATGGAGAATCCTTCCAGTTCATATTTACATCGTCACTGCAAAACATTGAGAGAGTAAGACACATCTTACATACCCTACAATTCAAAGCAGTATATAGCACATGTTCAACTTGAGCTTCATAATAACTTGATAAAGAAAGGATGTCAGCAAGGTGCTAAAGTGTTCATCTTATTTACTAGTTAAACATATGAAGGGAAAATTTCAAGTCACTTGGTTTTTTAATCTTGTACAGCAATAAATAAGATGGATTCTGATCAATCACCTGGAATGCCTGAGCATATTTGTTCTTTTATAACGCACATTCAATGGGAAAACATATAGATGCTCTTAAAGTGTATCCCTAATGATAATAAAATACCTGCAGGTCTCCCATTTAGCAGGCTTGTAAGCTGGATCAACATGAAGAGCTTTCTGGACCTCAGGTAGATTGAAGTATATAGTGGAGTGCTTCTCAGTGCAAGGATCGTATACCGCTCTGAGCCTGCCAACTTTCTACAACATGACATAACATACCGGCAAGAACATGTCACGTGATTCCATATTTATGTTCACACATATTTCTGATTATCAGATAGTTGTGTTTAGAATGAGAAGAAAAAGGAAATAGACAGAGAATCAATAGTATTAAGTTTAAGGAACGCTCACATGCTTTCTTTTCACCAGCTGGTTTGTCTGGCTAACATTAGCAGGGCATGTAGGAGTGAAGATACTATACTGATCAACGTTACCAACTTCTTTGTCAGCATTCTCTAAAATTTTTACACATGAATCTGAAGGATTTAGGAAAGACTCAAGATCACATTGAAGATTCATTTGCTGATATGTTTGATCAGAAATCAAACCAGACGACCACAAAAACTGGGCAATTCCCTTGTGATCGTTGTAATCATCAGTTAGAGCGTTTCCTACCTGCAATAGAGTGGTAGACACACATATTATACACTGCATTGTACTGTGACAAGAAGCAGAATAAGGAATTATTTTTTTTGAGGAGACAAAATATATACCATGTAGCCTTTCAGTTTGATAGCTTTTTCCTTGGCATTCTTGTTGTACTTCACAATAACTTGGCTAAGTTGAGGAACATAATGCCCTGAAACACAGGTCCAACAGTTGATGCACACTAAGGTATCAGAGCAAGATGAAACCTCTATTGAGAAACTGAGCAAAGTGGAATCAAGGAGCCAAATGGTTTACATGTGAGCTCATCCCATCAATTTTATTTCCCTATGGTTGTTAGTATTCAAGTACAAAACTAAGCCATTTGACGACATAATCACTACTATTGAACAATGATTCTCAAAAATATCTGTAGGTTGTAGTCCTTTTTATCTATATATGAAAGAGGAATTTTGGAGTTTCACTTACCTGCATAACTCTCACCAGACACAAAGAAATCTCTTCCTTTGTACTGAGGAAAACGGTCGAACCAATTCAATAGGAATTCCAAAGAGTCCTCGGCTGCCAATGAAGAAACATCAAACTTGAGTGGCATAATATGTGTTGTGTGTGTGTGTGTGTGTGTGTGTTTCAAAACATAATTATCAGATACCAAACGGTCAGACTCATACCAGTCCTCCTATCGCCATTATTAAGTATGTCAGATGAAGTGTTTGAATACGAAAATCCAACTCCAACAGGAGAATCAACAAAAAGAATGTTGGCAACTAAGAAACAATACAAATAGTTAGATTGAGACATCTGAATGGAATCAATGGATAGGGCAACTTCTCGCAGTTTATGCTGCGGCATGCATGGTTAAGTTTTTTTTGACTGAACATGCATTGTTAAATTAATAAAGCTGATGGGCAAAATGGACACAGTGAACTGAGATATGAGAATGAAAACTTCCACAGTCATGAGACTGCATGATTTATAGGAGGCAAGACGACCAAAAAAGGGATGAATCTGTGAGGGACTTTAAGGAAATATTAACAAATACAACCTCGTAGGTGGTATTTTATTTACCTTGATTCCAAGAGTAAGGATTGAGATAGAGGGTCTTGCCATCTGGCTGAATGTGAAAGGGACCAATTTCCTCTGCCTCGCCGTAAGCAATGGATGAACATCCAGGTCCTATAGAAGACAGACATTTCACAACCTTAAAAGAACTATAAATCAAGGAAACAATCCTATAAAGCAAACGAAAGGTTAATGAACATAAATAAATGTTGACTGTTGTTGACCTCCGTTGAGCCACAGAACAAGAGGCTTCGTTTCAGGGTCCGAGGCAGCTTCAAAGAACCAGTAAAACAAAGCCCTCCCAGCTTCCTGGTTGACTGTGACATACCCAGCGTAATGTGCGAAGTCGACATTAAACGTTTGACCCGGAAGCCTATCAACCTTGTCTCGTTGTTGCTGGACAAACGGGTCTGATGACGACGTCCCCAAAGCGAACCCAGTATTCCCCTGGAGGCAAAGAATGGTGACTATTATCGGAAAAATCTGAGCCCAAAAAGCAAATAACTTGGGTTTTGCCATGTATATCGAAGAGGATCAATTCCTTGAATCCAGGACAAAAGGATGATTCTTTTCTGGTGCGTAATCCCCCGTTTTAAATGGAGCAGGATCTGGTGGTGTTGAGATGACAATGTGTGATCATCATGCTTGCCTCGCTGTTTTTTTGCAGATAGAATAAGTAACAACACCTTGACAGGATGTCAAATTATTCGGAGAAACGCATAGGCTCCCCCCCCCCCCCTTCGGGATTGAGACCAGGAGTTGGAGATCAAAATTTTATGGGTAAAAATTTCTTTTTTAAAAATACAATTGTATGCGTAGAGTAGAAGTCTAGGTAGAACAATTTCAGGAAGGAAAAAAAAAAAAACTATCCTTCCTTTAGACACCATGCTTTCCACGGACGGATGCTATAATCTTAGTTAAAAAAAAATACGAAATTATGAATTAATATATCAGTATTAATGTAATATAATATATACAGTAAATAGTGTTGAATTATTCCCAAAGCATCAGGGCTTCATTTCCCGGCATCGCGTGAACGATCATGAAGAGAAAATGACCGGATCATTAACACCACCTCAGAATGCCCATCATGAATAGTGTAAAATACTAGATGTTGTTTCGATTGTACTTATGCCGGTTTTATTTTATAAAATATATTTTAAAATTTTTTTAAAATTTTATTTATAAATTATGGTATGACTTTTTAAATAATATTTAAAAAAATTAAAATTAACATTCATGAAAAAAATAATATAATATTATTTTTAAAATTTATTATATAAAAAATATTTAAAATTTTATATATTTTTATTTTTTATATTAATATTAATAAAATTAAAAAAATAATTTATAAAGAAGAAGGAGAAGGTATTCCCAATTTAGTTGAGGTTGTACGCGTTCTTCTTGGGCCTACGCAAGGATTTTAAGTATGGTTCACGGCAAAGGAGCTTCCTTCACTCAGCATGGAATTATTTCATTGATTAGGACATTTTCTGCCTTTTACAGAACTTTCACAATTGGAATTTGGTATATTAAGCTTGGCGGTCTCAATGTGTCTTTCTTACCCTCTCCTGTTTTTCCTTGTTATTTTGTTAATCGGACTTTTAACACTCTTTGTAAATGTAAATTTTTCTTACTTTTGCCTTTGTACCAAAAGAGAAGGACAGGTAAGATGTTTGTGTGGTAGTAACTTCTTCTATTAATGCATACACACTAAAAATCTTATATTTAGTAAAAAGAACTTGTTATTCATAATGTGACAAACTAAAATTTAAATATTTATTGAAAAAGAAGTTCATAATCATTGCCAATAATGCTTGAAAAGAAGCTCGTATTTATTACCAAATAGTACTTGAATATGATTATAAAAAAAATACCATGGGTTCATTTGATAGATAGAATGATCTTTTTTTTTTTTCAATTTTCTTTGCATGCTCCTATTGAAAATAATCCCTTTTTAGATATGATCAAGTACCAAGAAAATGCAATGCAAGAAAAGTGTTTTATAAAAAAAGATAAAATAGGTGTTTTTTATTTTCTTTTTAACAAAGATTTTTTTTTTTACTTACTACACATTGCATACAAAGTAACCACATTTTTAAATGAGAATTCAAACTTTAATTCATCACATTATAATAGATTAGGTTTTTCTAATATACATAGACCCTTGACAGTCTTTTTGTTTGTTTTTTTTTTTTTTTGTTTTAACTCTTTGATCCAAAACTGGAAATTCTTTCTTGCAGAAATGTTAAAACTGTTTTTTTATTTTTTTTCTTTCGGTAAAGAAGAGGGCATTGCCTAAATTACATTATAAAATTAAACAGAAATAGGGGATTGAGACCCCCAGCAATCTCCTCGCACTAATTCCCTCAAAAATGGAGGAGCCAAGTCAAATAAAGCTGAATTGTAAATTATTTCTCAAGTTAGTACTTCTTAGTACTTTTGATTAGGGGCCAAGCCCAAGCCCATCGGACACTTGGCCGTCCTTGAAATGTTTTTGGATACGCCACGATAATCTAGCGTTAGTTTTAGTTAGCTAGGCTTGTAATTTTTTTCACATTGAAAGTTCCAACACCACAGTAGTCATGAATTTATCATAATTTTCGAGCAAAGAATTAAGGGAAAAATAATTATTATAATATTTTAATTATAAAACTACCCTCAATCTTGTGTTATAGTAAGTATTAAGAGACACCGATCCCCAGCCTTCTTTATATATTTGCATAATTTGACCACTTTTATTTTCTTAAAATGCTAAAATGGAGTGGTTAAATTTAAGTGCCCAAAATTTAGCCACAAAAAAAAAAATTCATGCAAAACTGGCTCAAAAAAATTGTAAAAAAAAATATATTTAATATAGAATATAACAATGTTTACAGCAAGCCACGTTTTTATTGATTATTGTTTGCTAACTGATTGCAACGGCATTGGGGTCCATCGTTGAAGTCTCACAAGAGTGAAACATCAATCTCATCTCTATCAAATCTCCACGTGATTTCTCATGACCCTTGATGTGAAAGTGTGGAAAAATGGTATCAAAACTTAATCTCGGCCCAGCAATCTCCTAGCTGGTTCAATTGAGAGTTTTGAATGGCTGATGGGGTTGGATTATATTATTTTGAGTTAAAAAAAATAGCAAGCCTTCAAATTCGTGCTTTAATAACCTACTAGATTGGATTATGTGTGATTTATACATAAATATTTTATGTACTTGTAATTAATATATTTTTATTTAAATGTTACTTTTTCAGGATTGTATATGAATATTTTTTATGTTTCAATTAAATTATTTTATTTTATTGAGTTTATCTCAATTTAATCACGGTAGAATCATTTGACCCGGACGAAGATTTAACGACAAGTTAGATTTTCATTACTTTGGTATTGATCCAATAAAACGCACCGTTTGGTATGTCTTTTATTTATTGTTATTATTATTATTATTATTATTATTATTATTTTGTATGACAATAAAATGGGTAAGAACTGAACAATCTGGAACCACCCATTTGAGGATCAGCTTCAGATAAGGTTCAAAATGAAATCACTTGGAATTGTGATAAGAGTAGTATTCCCAGAAGGCTGTTATTAAAGAATCAAATGGCATGTGCTTTTATTCTACTTCGTTTCCATGACCATTATAAATTTCTCTTTCATGGATCACGTGTCAATATCAATATTAATTAACTCGGTTTTTAAAAAGAAAAAATTCATGCGTGACATGTTCATATCCCAAGATGTTGATAATTATGTACAGCATCATCATTGATTGGAATTTTGTGAACATATAATGAGCTCATAGTAGGCTTTTCATTAGGGATACCAAGATATATTTTTATAGAAGTATTTACTTATCTTTAACTCGGAGGGTTGCGTTTAAAATTTAAATCTTAGAATGATCTTCACCTAGTTCTCCTCCCATCATTACTTCTTCAGATATTTTTATAAAATATTACTAATTTGGTAAGTCGATGGAGATACATCGTTATGCTTTAAAATGATTTTTTTTGACTCAAAATTACTCTTTTTATTTAAAAATATAAGGTATTTTTTTATGAGTTGGATGTTAAAAAATATAAGATATTTTTAATCTTTCGAGATATAATCATTGTTTTTTTTAAAGTATTCCTATTGATAATGACTTTATATTTATTATAGGGTGTTTAATATGAGTAAATATAAAAAGATAAAGTTAGTTAAAAGGTAAATAATACTTTATTGAGAATGAGATTCAGTTAAAATGTCCTACATTTTTAAACGAAGGGAATACTTTCCATTACTTAAGAATAATATATAGTGTAACATTTTGAGGAACTACTATTTTATGCATTGTAAATGCATGAAAAATTGCAGCTTGCTGATTGATACTCAAATTCGGAAAGGTAACCCTCTGGTTCAAAACTTGCTAAGTGATATATTAAACTTATTTTATGGTAAAAGAGTAAAAATACTCAAGAAATCATTGGTTAGAAGCTTCTAATAGTTTAAAATAAGGAAAAATACAAAAATGCCTGTAAATTTATTTTTCCAATGTATATGTGACCAAATTGTTAAATGTTAGAACCAAAACATAATAGGCAACATCTTTAACTTTTAATGGTTTAGTTATAGATCCATCAAAAAAATAACTTCATAATTACTCATCCACTTTTTTAATTTAAACTATCAGATATTTCTAATTGATGACTTCTTAAATATTTTTATCCTTTTATCTTTCATTCTATTTTCATAGAAGGCACATGTAGGCATGGCTCCTTCATCAGATGGTAAAAATAGCTTTAGAGTTGTAAATAATATGAGTGTATGACATGTTATATATATGTATATATATATATTGTGTGTTAATTATATTTTCCCTTGTGCAATTTAATCCTGACTTTATATTTAAAAAGGCAAATTTATAAGTAATCATTAATATATTAATATAAAATATAGGACAAAGGGACAAAAATATTTACTAAATAGTTGGCCAAGAGCATTCAATAGTTTAAAGTAAAAAAAAAAAAAAAAATATCCATAACGTTATCTAAGTTTATATAGGAGTGATCAAACTATCAAATACTTCAAATGTTCACTAGTTTTAAGTGTTAAAGTTAAGTGTGCTTGCCAATTGTGAAGATTGAGCACTCTGATGATGCCATGTAAGCTAGAGAAAATTTGACCATTGCTATGTGTGGAGTCTCCTTTCCCAAAAATGCTTCTTCTTCATTCTTCTTCCTCAAATGTTGCGTTGCTCCTTGTGCGTGTGTTGTGCTACTCTCTGAGTCTCTGTTCAATAGTCGACAAGGACAATGACGACCACAATGAACCATTGAGGAGGAAGATTGAAAATCTCTGTCGAGCTTTCCACCTTTGTCATGGAGCAGCAGTAGAGTTAAGAAAGGGGGCAAACCATTGAAGAGGAGAAGCTCTAGTCAAATAGATCGAACTCCTTGCTCTTGCATAAGCTTTAATCAAACAAATTAGATAATGGCCATAGCAGTAATCACCGATAGTGGGTTCAGAGTCTATTAAAGGAAAAGGTTTCAACTTTCTTCTCTATCGAAAAATCCCATCTCGCTTTATCCAGGTCATTTTCCCTTGGTATTGTGTATTATCCTCCTTTCTAGGTTTTCAATCCAATCTGATTTATTTGGGTTTGCACCGTGGGTTTTAAATTTTAGTACACTCATTTGTGGACTCTCTTGATTTTTCTTTTTAATTCATTTTCGTTCATACATGCAGAAAAATATTTGATTCAATGGAAACCCACCAACAAATTTCTTTTTAATCAAACAAATTTAACTTAGATCCATCAAGGATGATGACTCTATGATCCTAGGTTTGTCGATTGTATGTTTCTTTCCACCGTATCTGGACTTTGTGACCTGAACTTTGTTTTTTTGTTTCTATTCAGTTCCTGGTGATTCAAATTGAACTGTCACTTAGTTTTTATTTTATGTATAATGGATGTAAGATGAAATCATGGAAGCAATTGTGATGCTAAGGATTGGGTTTAATGTTTGTTAATAATTGATTGTCTCGTTATCCAACTTAGATGATTTTCTGTTAGCTGTCTATCTACCGTGGTGCAAACCCAAATAAAACATGTTGGATTGAAAAAGCTTTTGAGTATAACTCATGTTTCTCCCTTCTCACAAGCTTAGCTTTGTCCTTTTCATCCCTCCCTTTTCATCTTCCTATTCGACGCCTTGAGCCTCAGAGATAGTGGCTACAATTGCAAAGAGTGAGAGGAAGAGGAAGATAAAAAAGACGCAGAGATTGTTCAATTGCTATGCATAAGCAGGTGGCAAGTCACAGTAGTCAACATTGATAGGCGACGGTACATTTAGCATTAACATCAGAAATTAACGGATATTTTGAAACATTTGACGGTTTGGTTACTCTTACACTAATTTATGTAATATTATGAGTATTTTTGTCATTTGCCTCACTTTAAGTTGCCAAGTACTCTTAGTTGATCAGTTGATAGATGTTTTTATCTCTTTATCCTAAAATATATGATAAGTTAAAATAAAAATATGAGAAATATCACATAGTAAAAATAAACGAGAGGTTTAGATTTTATAATCGGACGATAATTTTATATACAAACCAAGTTTGCATTGGCATGCATTTTAATTGTGCTATTGACATTATTTTGGACTCATGCGTTTGGATTATTAAACTATAGATCAGGCGCATTGGATGCGTCTCTTGTCACATCCAAAATATGAAACTGCTTCAAGCAGATGTTGACATTCTCAAACCTTGTTAATTCTTAATTAATCACGCCTAATTAATTTCCCAGAAGCAAGATTAACCGCAGCCACGGAGTTCCGTGTGTAATGTAATTGTTTTATTTCCAATCTATTCTTTCTCTTGCAAAGTCTAATATTATAAGCTGGAAATTTTATGAATATCAATTTAAAACTAATGTTCTGTTTGGTTATTAAAAATAAATAGAACGAAATAAATTAAAAAAATTAAAATTAAAATTAAAATAAACTAAATCACTCTTTCTCATATGATAAGGATAATAAAACTCATTAACATATATTTTAAATTTAAAAATGATTACACCTTCCAAAAATATTATAAATAATAATTTTTAAATTTATGAATTAAATTACTTTCTCCCTTATAAATATATTTACATATCCCTTTTAATCATTTTATTTTTATTTTTATTTTTTTAATTTATTTTATTTTTTTAGTAAGAAAATGAGACCTAAGTGAAATCAATTTGTAATTAGTTAAATAATTAAAGTAGAAAATAAATAAGAATATTAAATTATTAATTGTCCCATCATCTAAATAGATGTTTGGCGCGCAGGAAACCCATCCCTCTTTCCTTGCATTTTCTCTTGGATCATGTAACGATAGATCTATAATATTAAGTTGACGGAATGACATTACGCATTGTGAAATAAAATATAATTAAAAGTTAATTTTACCTACCCCATCGATTTTTAATATAAAGTAAATTCAATCAACTTCATATTTATTAAAAAATTATAATTACAATTATATCCTCAAAATTATTTAAAAAATATATAACTTTTCATTTTTGCATGCTTCTTTGCAATTAATTATGGGAGAACGGCAGTAAAATCTCTTAATGAAAAATTTATGACAATTAGATTTTTGATAAAAAAATTAAAAAATAAATTAAAAATATTTATTTAAAAAATTGCAAATAGTTATATTTAAAATTTAAATATCTGAATTCATGAATTTATAACTTTTTTTTTGAAAACTTTATTAAGAATCCAACTCTCATTAATTCATTGTTTTAAAATTTAAATATTATTTTCTCATTTATTATCATGATAAATTATTGTTCAAGAATTCAAATTATAATAAACAAATATAAAGAGTACAATTGAAAAAAAAATTAATTACTCTAACTTTCCTTTGTAAAGAAAAAAGCTTCTAAAATTTGCTTATATTAAGAATCAAGGGGCGCTTGTTTATAAAAACTATTCTTAAATTGACATGTTAGCTCTGTTCAAGCATTGTTAGCTTTAATTGAGATTAGCTCTTCTGCATTTTCACATTCACATGAACTTTCAATCTAAAGCTTGTATGTAAACAATTATAACGGTTTTTATTTGGATCAATGCGTGAGTAAGTACTCTTTTACGTTTTTATAGTGCTTCGAAGTTCGATCATAACATTTTTAATAATATGTAAGCATTAATATTAATATTCTTACCTGACATGTGCAAAATAAAATATTGGGAAATAGTATCATTTTATTATTGATCGCTTTCGGTTGGTTTCTTGGTTTATTGTTACGCGATTCATTCTTCACTGTCTATATTCAATTGCTTCGTCCGCACTCATTACATTCATATGATTGACTTTGTTTAGGACTCTTCCCATGAAATTGCCTTCACTTTAAAGCCATCACATCCAGCTTTGTTTTTTTTTTTTTTTCCCACAACTTCGTTCAAAAACGATGGCTCTACTAAATTAATTTCCACACGCACACACGTAATATAATGCTTGAAAATAATTTGTTTTGCTCTTTGGAATTTTTCCCCTACGCAACATGCTAATTCTCTTTATATTTTATACATATATCCCGAATAGGACCTGAAGAAAAAACAAGTTACTGTTATAATTAATTCACGCGTTAGAAATAGGTACGTTAATCAATCACTAGTCAATTTATTAATTGCAAGCGTGAAAATAACAAGTTGTTATTAACTTGCGAGGAAGCAACATTGCAGGAAAATTCTCTCCTCCTTCGTGGTTGGTGTAATTGAATGATTGGATTCAGATTCTTATTGTCATGGTATGAAGTTTCTAGGAACTTGCACACCAAATTCTTATCAATTTTTTTTTATTATTTGCAAGTATTAAAGATAATCCTGTTTAAAAGATAGTTATGTAATAAATATAAATATCTCTTCAAACAAGGAGGCTTATGCTATTAAATGTTTTTTTTGGGAAAAATTAAGTGAAAATCTAATAGAGTATATTTATTTACAAATAAATTATATAAAATTTAAAAATTATAGTCAAGTCTTTTAAGATTTAAATATAATTTAAAATTAGGATATTAAAACAATAATATTGTTATTAAAAATCAAACAAGTAATTTACAACTATTTCATTAATAATTTTTAACTATTATTTTAACTTTTTACAAGTGTAACTTCACATATCAAATATTTAAATTAATCATGTATTATAAGTCTAATACTAATCATATGTAAGTATCTTATCAGTAATTTACAACTATCATTTTAATATTTTATAACTATAACTTTACATATTTAATAGTTAAATCGATTATCTGTTATTAATAAAATTTAAGACCAATTGTTACAACTATATCATTATTAATCTATAATTATCATTTCAATATTTTATAACTATAACTTCAATATTTTTAAGAGGGGCAATGTTTTTATTGCACTTCAATTTTAAATTATATTTAAATCTCAAGGAACTTGATTATAGTCCCTAAATTTCACAAGGCTTAATTGTAAATAAGTAAGCTTCATAGGATCTATATATAATTTTTTTCTTTTTTCAACACATATTTTTGATTGCCCTTATTATTAAATTAAATATACTAATAAGAGCAAGTGTGTTATGTTATTAAAATATGTGTGTATATATTTAATAAGAATAAAATTAAAAATCTATTAAATTTGGTGCATTGTCATTTTCCTAAACTTAGTTATCAATAGAATTAGTTACCTTGAGTGGGACGTGAAAATAATTCTTTCAAAATGTAACTGTTTTTTGATTGGGTATGATGATTGAGAAAGTTCATACGATTATCGTTGAAATTTAAGCAAATTTAATCTGTGTTAAACATTATAGCAAAAAAAAAATTCTACGTTAAATTTTTTGTTTCTTTTTCTAACTTCAAAATTTAATTACATTTTATCATTTACTATTTATCCATTAAATAAAAGTAAAATTAACTTGGTTAGCTGGTGGATTGAATACTATACGAAAATTAACTTGGTTGATTGGCCAACAAGGAAAAAAAAAACTTGGGTGAAATGTTAGTATCAAATAATTTATCACATTAAGAATATATTTAAATTGGTTTAAATAGTTTATACTCTGAAAGACAGAGAGAGGAAGAAATTAATGAAAGTGAACCAAAAAAAAAAAAAAATCAGATTACATGGTCTAATGGTAACATCACTTGATTGGAGAAACTGCAGTTAATAAGCCCACTTGTAAATAGAAAATTATAAAGAGAAGCTTTTATTCATCTCCATAACTGTAATTGATCTGCACGAGAATTACTACACATACAGACTTTTTTTAATTTTATCTATAAATTATTTTCAACCATGCAAGTAAATTAAAGCTAATATCATCAGACTTTATTATTAAATCTGACATTTCACTAAGCAATCCAAGTTCAAGACATTTTTTTCCATGTAATTTTCTAGAGGAAAAAAAACTTATACTTATATACTTAATATTTTTTTCCCTAGAATCAAAATTTAAATTTAAAAATTAGCTACAAGCAGTTGATTTTTGAAAAGATTGTTTCTATTTTGGTGATTAAAGTTATTTTTGATAACGAAATTACAAATATTCCATATAGAAACACACACACGCCCCATGGTAAATACTCAGATTTTATATCACAATGCACTTTTCATTTTAATTTTGTCATGCAAAAGAACAACCTTGTATTCATTCTTGAAAAGGTTTCACATGATTGGGAAAACAAGTCTGTGAGTATAGGAAAAACACATGCATATTGCGTAAACATGCAAAAAAAAAAAAAAACACACACACACACACACACACACAAATAATTCAATCAAGTGGTTTGGTTAAAAAATATAATTCAAATTTAAACTTTGTTTTTTGGGCTTTAAACAATTTCAATATACTGGCTGGCATTTCTTTTTAGTTTTGTCTTCGCAAACTTTTCTGGCTTTTATGAAATAACAGTAAAATCATTAATATCAATAATACGAGAAATATTATGAATGAATATAAAAAATAATACAGAAACGTGGATAAGGTACGAACCAAACTTTTTTTTTTTTGGGTAGAAATAGGATTAGTAACTGTATTTTGGAACTCTAGTAAACTTTAAAGCTTAAACGATTTTAAATTATCACATTACTGTAATAAAAAAATTATCACATTCTATTTTATTTTTTATTTAATATTAAAACATATTACTGCAAAAAATTCATATGCAATTATAATACAGCGAAAATCACTCTAAGATTCCTCACTAGGAATCTAAATATAAATTTCATAAAATTAAAAAATAATTTTGAGGTCTCATATATTTTTCATTGAAATTGTCAATTTATTATAATAAAATTGTTAATTATTCTATAGTAGTTGTTTTTAAACCAATATTATATAGTTGTAATAGAATTTCAACTGGAATTAGCAATAATCAACAAATTTAATAAAATATATAAGATTTTAGAATAGTTTTATAATTATAATTTTGTAAAAAAATTTAAATTTCTTACGTAGGAGTTTATGATAATTTTTCCAAAATGTTCCCCGCGTACGGATCAACACAGGAGCGAGATCAGTCAGATTATCGTTGGCTTTTTATATTTTTTTTATATTTCATATTGGCTTTCAGTCTCTAGTTTTTTATTTATACTGATTTCGAAGAGCTGGCGATCAGGGTAGAGGAGAGAGTCACAGAGGAGATTAGAAGTCCTGCAAATTGCAATCAGCGCGTTCTAGTGTTACTTCTCGCAGAAGATTGTGAAGGGGGAAAAAGAGAGAGAGAGAAGGATTTTGGTGGAGAAGAATATTTAGTGGGAGGAAGGAAAAATTTTATATGTTAAAGAGAAATACCGCGGCGATTGCAGCGATAATAAGAAATCATTGACGGGTTTCGTGATAGCTTTGTGCTGAGTTGATACTCGAAAATCAATATCTTCACGTAACCAATTCGAATTATCCTCGCTGCTTCGTTCAAGATTCCCACCTTGGCTTTTGATCGAAATCATTCTCGTGTTAATTTGGTTAATATTGCTCTTCTTGCTTTTTCCCTCCTTGAATTCCAGTTTCTTGTGATGGAGTGGGGGTGTGGTGGAGGCTTAATCTGGGATTGATGCGGAGCTTCTATTTGGGGCTGTGACCTTTGGTCTCTTTTTGGCATTTTGATTGTTGGCTGGTGATAAAAGGAATTTCACTCTCATCGTCATTGCTGGTGGGCCTCATTTCGTTTTGGGGGTTGATTTCATCTAGGGTTTTGATAAGATCGAAGGCCAAGGTTGGTGTTTTCCCACGAAAATCTCTGTTGGGTATATTGGAAGTGGAACTATCATTGCAGTATTTTGCTCTGGGTTGATAATATAAATTTCATATATCGTGAAGTGCTTTCACTCTGCCGATTGGTGGTCTTATTTGCGAATTCAATAATCTGGGAATTCACCAAGCTCTGAATCCGTTAAAAAGGTTAGACTAAATTGCTTGGTGTTCTTTCAGTTCAAGTTGACAATCAGCCATGAGTTCTAGTGTTACTGGAAGCTTGGTCTATGAAGGCAAGCTTCTAGTTCATATTGCTGAGAATGGACGCTCATATGAGTTGAGCTGTGATGAAACCACGCTTGTTGAGGCCGTCATGCGGCGTATTGCATCAGAAACAGGGATTAGTCTCAATGATCAACTTGTTCTCTGTCTGGATACGAAGCTTGAATCACAGAGGCCTCTATCTGCATATAACCTTCCATCTGATGACAGAGAAGTGTTCATATTCAATAAAGCTAGACTTCAGACCAACTCACCCCCTCCACCATCAGAACGAGTGAATATCCATGATAATTTGGAGCCCTCACTACCATCCTCCTCTCGTGATCCCCACCCTCTGGATGATGCGTCTGACCCTGCTCTGAAGGCTTTACCTTCGTACGAGAGGCAATTCAGATATCATTACCACCGGGGGCAAGCAATTTACAGCCATACCATACTGAAATACGATCATTGTGAGAGGCTTTTGAGGGAACAGATGGTTCAAGTGAGAGCACTGGAGATTGCAAGAGGTAACTTGGATCAGTTCTATAGAATGATTAACCAAAACTATGGGGACTTCATGAAACGTTACATACAGCAACACCGGATGCACTCTGATCTTTTAGTGAATTTTGTGAGGGATGCTGAGAAATTAAAATCCATCAAACTTCATCCTGCGTTACAGACTTCTTCTCGCAAATGCTTACTGGATTTTGTGAAGGAGGAGAACTTGCGTAAGACAGTGGAGAATTGCAAAAGCTCTCACAAGCAGTTTGAGAATAAAGTTTCACAATTTAAGCAGACATTTGGAGAAGTGAAGCGCAGGGTTGAGGAATTGTTGTCTGGTAGAGCTTTTCTGCCCATTAAGAATTTAGAACAATCAATAAAAGAAAATCAGAGATATTTAACTGAACAAAAGAGTATAGTGCAATCTCTGAGGTTAGTTTTCGTTCACTTTTTTGTCCGTCTTAAATGCTATGTTCTTTTCCTTTTTTTTTTTAAAGAAAAGAAATAGCCAAATACTTGCATACCTGGACTGAGTTTTATTTTCGTGAAGGCTGTTACGACTTGGCTTTTAGTTTGGGTCTAGTTGCATGATAGGCATGCTTTAGCACCATTGTTTTGAGACTATGGTGCGTTAAAGAGTGGTTAAGAATACTGAACGTGGAGGATCCTTGAGCAACACATAAGGAGGGAAAGATGTATATAGAATTTTACTATGGTGCTTGTTGGTTGGAGAGGTTCAGGAAATTGAAAGAGATTTAAATAAGAAGAGAAGGGAGAATTTATTTAGATGCCAAATTAGATATCTTGTGCAGTAGGCTAATTGTGCTGATTGAAATTCAAAGCATCGGTTAGGGGTTGATCAACTTAAAAATGCTTTCTTAGCATCATAGTTCTGGTGAGGTGACTATTAAGGTGTTATGCCTGCTAGGCCAGTTGATTAAAATTTGCTTCACGTGCATCAAATATCACCGAATGTTGGCTACTTTATCTTTTAAAGTCTTGCTACGATGTGAAAGCCCTTTTTGCTGTATTTACATATTCTATATGTTTATATTTCTTTTATCTTCTGACTTTTGATATACTTGGTAATCTATAATATCATCGCACTTTATCAATCAACATTTTTTTTTTTTTTGAATTTCTGCAGTAAAGATGTTAATACAGTAAAGAAACTGGTGAATGATTGTCTGTCTGGCCAATTATCATCCTCACTTCGACCTCATGATGCAGTTTCAGCCTTGGGCCCTATGTATGATGTTCATGACAAGAATCACTTGCCTAGGATGGAGACTTGTCATGATGCTATTTCTGAGCTCCTTCGCTTTTGCCAGGACAAGAAGAATGAAATGAACATGTTTGTGCATGAATACATGCAAAACATAACTTATGTTTCCTATCTCATCAAAGACCAGAAGCTACAGTTTCCTGTCTTCAAAGAGGCCATGGTTCGTCAGGATGACTTGTTCATGGATTTAAGGTTGTTCCATGGTATTGGTCCTGCATATAGGGCTTGCCTTGCGGAAATTGTGAGACGAGAGGCCTCTAAGAAGCTGTACATGGGCATGGCAGGACAACTGGCTGAGAAGCTTGCTAGAAAGCGGGAGGTTGAGATCAGGAGAAGGGAGGAGTTTTTGAGAGCACATAGTTCATGCATACCTAGAGAAGTCTTGGCATCTATGGGCTTATTTGACACCCCTAGCCAATGTGATGTCAATATAGCTCCATTTGATGGTGGTCTGCTTCATATTGACATATCAGATGTGGACTTTTATGCTCCTGAGTATCTGACTGGGATTGCTTCCAAGCTTGAGAAGCATGGAAGCTTCAAAGGTTCATCTGCTTTGTCAGGTGATAGTTCTCTGTCAGCTGAGGCTGGAGGCATTCCTGCTGACTCCATTGAGAGATATGATTCTGATGAGTTCCTTGATGGCAGTGACTTGGTAGAAATTGCTGGGACTAGCAAGATGGAAGTTGAGAATGCAAAACTGAAAGCTGAGCTTGCTTCTAGCATAGCCTTAATTTGTTCTCGCTGTCCTGAGATAGAGTATGAGGTACTGGATGATGAAAGGCTGGATAAAATACTGAAGAATGCTGCGGAGAAGACAGCTGAAGCCCTGCACTTAAAAGATGAATATGCTAAACACGTTCAATCCATGCTTAAAATGAAGCATATGCAGTGTGTCTCCTATGAGAAACGTATCCAAGAATTGGAGCAGAAATTGTCTGATAAGTATGTGCAAGGGCAAAATATTTCCAGTGTAAATGATGCAGCTGACTTTGCCCTTCTGGCCGAGAAGGCAAATAACTGCAAACCAGAATATGTGAGTGGTGAAACCCACATGCCTTGCGTATCCACAACTGAGCCCATGGATGAGATTTCATGCATCTCAAATTCTTTGAATGCAACACTTGGCAGCCTGTTTACTGCTCATACAGGCAAAGATTTAGATCTTGGTGTAGATGAAAATATGTTGGATTCCTCTGGAGTGCAAAACTCACAATTGGATTCATCTATGGTGGAGCCTCCTCGTGAAGAAGTGCAAGGTGTGGATGAAGATAGGAAAGAGAAAATAGTGGGGCAATTGGGTATGTCACTAACAAACAGTTCAACTGCTGAGAGCATGCCTTTGCCTCAGGACCTTGTACCTTGTGATTCAGTAGCTCCTTCAGACTTGGATTCCAAAGTTAATGATGATAAGTTGTTGGAGCTACAAAGTGCAATTGCAGACAAGTCTAAACAATTAAATGAAGCTGAAGCTCAGCTTAAAGCCGGTCAGGAGGAGGTTGCTGCCCTTAGAGCGGAGTTAGAAGCAAGTCGAAAGCTCCTTGATGAATCTCAGGTAAACTTGATGATGTACATAATTTTGGGGTGCCAATTCCGTTTACTCAAAAGCAGTTTCTTTGTTCTCTTCATCTGTTCAGTGTTTTTCTTTCTGTTTACTAAATTTCTATCAATCTCTGTCTCTTTTTCATCCTATCTTACATTTAGGCTGTATTTGTGATGGAACCCTCCACTCTGTTAAACTTAAAACAAGCAAAAACTGGAAAATAAACTACAAATGGGACTGAAATTTCTTTTGCTGAATAACCAAGTTGAATTACAAGCAAAATAAATTGAAACTACGATCAGACAACAATTACAGAGTAGATGAAACAACACAAAATACACTCTCAAACAGCCACTCAGTATATAAATCACTCACAAGCACACGCTAGAGTAGAAAGAAAAAGTGATGAAGAAAGATGATTTTCCTCCACCCACAACCTGGCATTCGAGAGGCTAGAACACTCCTCACTGCCCTCAATTTTCAAAATACTCCACACCTCTTTTCTCTCTGCACGATAGGACAGATTTAAAAAGCCAAAAAAGTAGTCATTGCCCCAACCATCACTACCTATACCTTTGGCTACACCTAACCTGACTTGTCTCTGTCATTTTAATCCTAGAGTTATAAGCCTTGGGATAAATCTCTTGACCACTGGTGTTACCAACTCTATCAGTTTGGTACATGGTCAAGGTATTGAAGGAAACGGAAAAGACAAGGGGAAGTATTTTTAGTTGTATTCGGTAGATGACAAAGTGCTTTTCTTGGAAAGAGAGTTTCCCATGTTTATGGGAGCGAGCTTTCCCATTTCCATTCCACTTTCCAATCTCATTTAATAACAAAGGGGCCCTTAAATGTGCATTCTTTCTTTGGTATTTCATCTGAGAAGTTGTTTAAATCATTCTGTCAAAAACCAGAAATAAAAATAGTTTCATATGTCCACTTCCATTGGCCTCCATCATCCACTGCTGATCCTCACCTTAACTTCATTATTCTGTTTCTGTTGCTGTTTTTGTTGTTCAAGTTAAATGATAATACAAGTTGATAAATCATAGGATTTCCTAGGCCTCTACTTTTAAATCTAAGGCTTGCGAAAACCAAGCCTAGGAGAGTTGCCAGCTTATGGCAAGGTTACTAGTTGATGAGTCTAGCTCATAGGGTTTATATTGTTTTTTATTAGCCTTGAGCTTGAGCCTTGGTTGGATTTTTTTTTTTTTAAATGGCCAGAGAAGATTGGTTGGATTGAGCGGGCTACTTGGTAAAAGCCAACCAAATCAAAATTTTGAACTGTTTTAGTTGGAGCTATGGAAGGGGAAGCACTACAAAATGCTAACTCTAGTGAATGGTTACTTTATACTTTTCATTTGTATTTAAGCTTCCAAAACTTGGACAAGGGTAGAAGGCATTTTGGATGAGCTATACATAATTTAATTTCTTTTCCATACAGACATTTTGCACTAGTTTTCACTTTCCATAATTATTTTCAGGACATCATTTGTTTTGTATGATATTACTTATCTCAGGATGGGGTCCATGGTCCAAATGAATCTAGCCAATTTTTTTAATTTAATGTTCCTCTTGCACGACAGATGAATTGTGCTCACTTGGAGAATTGCTTGCATGAAGCAAGGGAGGAAGCTCAAACACAAAAAAGTTCCGCCGATAGAAGAGCCTCAGAGTATGCTTTGCTGCGTGCATCTTTTCTGAGAATGCGCAGCCTTTTTGAGAGACTTAAAAGCTGCGTTTATTCTCCTGGCGGTGTGGCTGGTTTTGCTGATCTCTTGCGTGGTTTAGCACAGTCATTAGCCAGGTAAGATACTTGCTTTGGTTACTTGCCTAATTAAGATGATTTCATCACTTTCCTAATTGATGCCTCAGGGCAGAATTGTCTCCGACCTCTCTCTCATGTATAACCCTGTTCCCTCTTTTAAGAAGAGAAAATTGCATTGTGGTGGCAGAGTGCTGGTAATAGAAGTAACAAAAATCTTCAGGGACTTATATATATCAAGATTGACGAGGGTGCAATTTTTTTTTTTTCCCCAGTTCCACTAATGATAGAGATGATGATGATTTAGCTGAGTTCCGAAAATGCATTCGTGTGTTAGCTGATAAAGTCAGTTCCTTGTCGAGGCACCGTGAAGAGCTGCTTGAGAAGTACTCTAGAATTGAAGCTACAAACGAACAGCTTCGGAAGGAACTGGAGGAGAAAACGGATCAGGTCAAAACTTACTATAATAAGCATCAACTGGAGAAGCAGGTAACTTTATGTCTTCATTATGTCTTTAATATGTGTTCTTTGGACCGTTGGTTGTTTTGGGAGCCAGGAAGATTGAATGCCTGATGTTCGCTTAATAGCATGAGCAGCCTTTGCTGTGATTGCATATAGAACTTTACTTGTATTTATGGTTTTTGTTCTGAGGCCTCTGGCCTTGTTGGAAATTCCAGATTCTGAATTTAGCTTATTGTGGCTGAAAAATCATCTAATAGGGACTTACTTTTCGCCTGTGATTTTTCTTCAGGCAAATAAAGAAAAGATTTCTTTTGGTCGTCTAGAAGTTCATGAGATTGCTGCCTTTGTCCACAATTCAGCTGGGCATTACGAGGCTATTAGTAGAACCTGCCCTAACTACTATTTATCTTCCGAATCTGTGGCCCTCTTTGCTGACCATCTTCCAAGCCGGCCTAACTATATTGTTGGACAGATTGTGCATATTGAGCGCCAAATTGTGAAGGCTCGGCCCGTTACGTCGGTTCGGACTGAGCAGAGCAGAGCTGATCAACTGATTTCTGACATGGGGCCGGACCGGTTGAGTCTGAATTCAGGATCAACTTCAAACCCATACGGTCTCCCTGTTGGCTGTGAATATTTTGTAGTGACAGTAGCAATGTTACCCGATACCATCATTCATTCAGCATCCCCTTCCTGATCCATCCTGCTTTATCCTGGCAGCAGATAAGACGTGATGGAAGAAGAAGAATTCAATTGTAAATAAACTTGACATTTCAGAGGTGAAATGTTCTTCATGGGAGTTGAACTTGTTAACCTTCTGTACAGGATGATCCAAATTCTGTTTAAGTCTCCTCTCCTTGTACATATTTCTTCCTGTCGTGATTATCTATTAGATGTGAATATTATATAAGCCATTAGTTGATTATTTGGGGGTTTATCTTCATAAATTTTCTTGTTTCCTTTAGTTTCCACATTTTTAGTCCTTTCCCTCCAAGTCCCTTGTATAGTAGTTGCACTCCGGTTTTTAAAGGAGCGGCCAGATATGAAAATCAGATTTTAGACATAATTTTATTTCTCGCCTCTTTTTTACGTCAAAACACGTTTTCATAATCAAGTTGTCTGTAGCTTTGATTACATAATTGAAACTTAGTATAGAAGTTCTTGGGTTATAATAAAGATATTCATCCATTATCTCGATGAAACTTTTGGTCAATTGAATTTACCTTATTTATTGATTCGCTTAAAATTAGTTCATAAAGATTAATTGTATATGATTTTGAAACTTTCAAAAATTTAATTCATAAAGATTAAATTTCAAGGATCAAGTTGATAGTTCCAACAAATTTGAAGAACCAAATATTTCTACATGTATCAAGATGATAGCCAAGACAAATTTGAAAAATTAAAAATTTTCTTCATGTATAATATGCCGTAAGTTAATATACTATTTCTTAAGTAATGTTTTAATTTACTTTTTTCATATTTAATCAAACATCTAACTCTCGATTAGAGTCCATTTGGTGACTAGAATGTTAGACAATGGAATAGTAATTATGTTTCCATTCTTACATCACTTATGTTTGGTTACTTTTAAGAGGTATAGAATGGTCTCTTCCAAAAACACGGATTACTATAACTTTAAAAGTGGAGATGCCTTTGGAAAATAAAAAGAATCATGTCACTCACTTTAAATTCAATATATTTTTACCAAAATGTCCTTGTGAACTTTTTCATATCCATGCCCTTTTTTCCCTCTTAGTATTTTTTTCATTGTTTTCTCGTATTTAATATTTTTAATCATATAAAAATAATTTTTAATCTAATAAAAAAAATTTTAAAAAGAGGTTTTTTGAATATATTCAAATTTTAAATTTAATTCTATGTGTATGGTATTTATCTTTCTTAATTTTCTTCTCTTATAAACTAAAATTTAAATTTAAAATATTTTAATTTATATATATATAAACCAGTATGAAAATATTTCGAAATAAAATAAAAATAACAAATGCAGAAAAACAAGAAAAAAGGTTGGCGTTGTTGCCTTATTATGGTAACAAGATTATGGTATTTATATTTAAAAAATAATGTAAATAAACTTCATTATTACATACTTAAGTATTTTACCAAATAAATTCATGGTTATGATTATTCAAGCAAGGTATGAATATTCCAGTCCCTTCGCTTAAATGATAATTCATCTCATTCTAAATCCTGGGACGTAAAAAGTGCTTTGCCATCTAAAATATAGGGAGTGTTACCGACGGCATTGGATCGAACATATGAAGGGTCAAATGTGATGGTTATAGGATTCTCATGATCTATAGTATTATTTTAGGTACAAACTACTCTATCCGTTAAAAAATATAAAATATTTTTTAAAAAATTTAATATTAAAAAATATAAAATATTTTTAATATTTTAAGATATAATAATTTTTTTTTCAAAAGTGCTCCTATTATATAAATTACTTTATATTTATTTTAAGATAAAATACCTTATTAAATAGAGATAAATATAAAAATATAAGATTAATTTAAAGACAAGTAATTAATTTATTAAGAAATGAGATTTAATTAAAAATGTGTTATATTTTTTAATAAAGGGAGTATATATAATGCAAAATTATTTAACATATTACAAAGGAAAATATATCTATTGGATCAGGTCCCTATAGTTTATTCTGTGGCAGATATATTTTTTCGATCATAAATTAGTATATCTCATTGTTAAAGGTTAAACATAATCAATATCAATATCAATGTGAATAAATCACAGTATTAATCAATTATAAAAATGTGACTTTTTTTAACATTCTAAATTCAAGTAAAAAACATTGATGCTTTTTTTAATTATTTAACATATGAGTATCTTCCGCTAATAATAAATACTCTCTTCATTTTAAATTATATGGTATTTTTGAAGGATTTTTTTTTGTTTTAAAATATAGGATACTTTAGGTAAATTAAGATTTTATTAAATGTACTAATTTTAATATTACCCTTTCTCTTTCTATAGTTAATTTTTATTTATTTTCTTTTCAATGTAATAAATGACAGGTATTTTTAAAAGTTTATATTTTTATTTTAAAAATATAAATTTATTAATTATATTTAATAAAGTTTATTGATATGTAAAATTTTATTTAAAAATATTTTATAATTTAAGACGGAGAGAGTACTAATTATTTTAGAAAGGATAAAGGACAAATTGCTTTTTTTTTAACTAGATTTATTTTATATACAAGGGTTATAAATTTATAATTCAAGTTCCGAACGATTTGTGTGGGGAAGGGACATATTGATACATTTATTGTCGGTAAAACAATAAAACTTGTGATTCAATAGAGAGGCTTAATAATTTAGGGTTGTTTGAAACCTTAATTAAAAATACAAATATGTAATCAAAAAATTAAAAAATTGTATAAAAATATCAAAATCTAGAACTAGAATTTACAGCTTATGAAAAAAAAATTCTGAATTACTTATCTAAAACATTGATCTAAAATTTAAAAAGAAATAAAGGAATTATGTAATATACACCATTATCAACAGTCATAACTCATAAGGTATTGTATAATTTCCACGTTTTTGATAAAAATTTTAAAAATCAATTATTAATTTTATCACATGACCTTTAGATTAAATAATATACATTAATATTAGAATTAGAGGAAATGAATTAATTGAGGAGTGAAAAATATTATTTATATTACATCGATTAAACAATTTTTAATATAATAATTATAACATGTTTTTTTAATAACGTATAGACCTCATAAAACACATTTATTTACAAACAAGTTCATCAAAATTTAAAAACCATAATCAAGTCCCTTAAAACTTGAGTGTAATTTAAAATTAGGGTGCAAAAATAATAATGTCTTTATTAAAAATACATTACATCAATTAGATTATTTACAATCATTTCATCAATAATTTATAATTATTAATTTAACTTTTTATAATTATAATTTTATATATTCAATAGTTAAATTGATTTTACATTACAAGTTTAATATTTATTATATATGATCACCTCATCAATAATTTATAAATATTACTTTAATATTTTATAATTATAACTTCATATATTGATCATTCATTATTAACGAAATTTAACACAACTACTTTATCAATAATTTATAACTATCACTTCAATATTTTATAACTGTAACTTTATATATAATAGTTAAAGTTATACTTAATTTTTTCTTTCTTTTTTTATAACATTATAACACGACTTATAATTATTGATTAACATTATACTAATTTTAGTTAAAGTTTTTTGCTTTTAATATTGTAGATCTAGTATTGACCCATTATCAGCTAACTAGAGGAGCAAGAAAGAAATATGTCATGTGTTACATTACACATTGGAAGGACTTTGGAAGATCTTAGCCATATAAACAAGTGCACTGCATGATTTATTGAGCTAGTTTTTTTTTTTAAAAAAAAATAATGACCCGCAATAAAATAATATCAAAAATGGATCCAAGTTTTATTGAATCAACAGGACCGAACGCCACCGATTATATGAGTTAATTGTTATGCTCCACATTAAAAAGATTTTAAAATAGTCTTGATTATATAAATGAGTGCACTAGAGCTAATTTTCTAAACAGGGAGTAATGGTCCTAGGCTAAGAGTATGATTTATCTATTCTTATTTCAATTGAATGAAAGTCATTAATATTAATAATTAAATAATACATTCCAGCTCAATTAAATTTAATAAATATTGATTAATCATTAATTAGGGAAACTACGACCATATGACTCTAGCGCAAGGTTTTAAAAATTAGGCTAGACTGAATTGATCGGTTCAACCATGAATCGATGAATCGATCAATGGTTTGGGCCGGTTGATACGTGCAGACTAGGAGGATAATCAAACCAGTTAAGAACCAAAAAAACCGATCGGTTAAGTGGTTCATCCAGTCCATGCTTATTATTTTTTTCTCTCACTCCAAAGAGCAAAACGGCATCGTTCGGCTTTTTTTAACAAAAAAAGAAAGAAACTCTGACCCAGCCTTGAAGCACTCTTCGTCCGCGAATTGCAGTGTTTTAAGAACAGAAAATAGAAACCCAGCAATAAAGAAGAAGAAGAAGAAGAAGAGAGGTTTTCTTGCTGCAAACCATCGCCATAGACGCATTCCTTTAGTCACAAATCAGTTAGATCTGCCCTGAAATTATCAGATCCATGAACGTTCTTCAATAAACGTGTCATCGATGAAATTTAATATTATTAATATTGCATATTAAAAGAGGAGGCGGGAAGAGTTTGGGAAGAAGAAAGATAGGTCTAGGAAAACGAAACATCGTGAAAGAGAAGAAAGATAGGTTTGGAGAGATAGGTCCAGATGTTGCAACCTTGAGAATTTAAATTAATTAAGATTAAGATCTTTGTTGTTAAAAAAATAATATTAAAATATTGTTGGTTTACAGCTTTACTTTCCCAAATAAAATATTATTGATTCTGATTTTTTTTTCATCAAGATATTATTTATCTATCTATTTTAATAAAATTTATTTATAAATAAACGTTATTAAAGTAGATTTAGTGCATTTTAATATTAAATTATAAAATTTATTGATTTTAACTACTATATTTTTTAATGTTTTTTATTAAATAATAAAATATATTATTTTACTTGACCGGTTCATTTTTTTTTGTTAAAAAAAAAAAACTTGCTCTGGGATGTAGATTATAGGTCCCACCACCACAACACAACCTTTAAAAACCCCTCATAATCT
Source organism: Prosopis cineraria (assembly GCF_029017545.1). Lineage (NCBI taxonomy): Eukaryota > Viridiplantae > Streptophyta > Magnoliopsida > Fabales > Fabaceae > Prosopis > Prosopis cineraria. The sequence goes on along the minus strand of NW_026555340.1, from coordinate 25,100,252 downwards.
CACATAGCTCGCTACTCCGAGGGCAAGCTATCGGGCTGAGCAAGCGAAATACCTACTCTCTGTCCTTGTCCTCGCCGTCGTTGTTCTTCCCTGGACGAGAAACATTTAATCTTTTCTCGCCTTTGGTATGTGATTGCAGAAATCTTGTTCCGATTTTGTTTTCCGACGTTTCTATTTACCGTCGAGGATTTGAGAGACTGACTAGTTTGGATTTTTTCTTGCGCAGTTTTTGGTTCGAAATAGAATAGATTGACGGCACAAGATTTTCTTCGCGCAATCTGGGATTTCTTTGATCTTACTTCGTTTTCCTGGTAATTTTCCTTCGTGCTAGTGATTTTTTCCGGTCCAATAAATATATATGGACTAACAATATTATCTCTCTCTCGAGTTAATAATATGTCAGTGATTTTTTTTTTTTAAATTAGGTTGAAAAAGGATTTTGGTCCCTCCATGTTCAGTTTTAATGTTCTATACTTAATGTAAATACGGGCAGTAATACGAATTTACGATAATAGTTACTCACTACATCTCCTTTATTTTGAAACTACAAGTTATTGTTATGGTATTCAAGAGATCATGAAAATAATCACATTATCATTAAGTGATATCTATAACATTATAGATAACCATAGTCTCAATATTTCTGCTCTTACCTACAAAGCTGGGAATTCAGGTAGATCATGCATATTTAGACTGGCCCAATATTGGTAGGTTTGTTTAGGCCCGGATGTGAAAACAAGTTTTATCCACATAAACCACCGCCGATGTAAAACAGAGAGAGGAGAATTAGATAAAAAAGAGAAATCCAGAGAAATGAGACAATTTAATATTCAACTCAATTTATTCAAAACTAATTTAAATACAATCGAAAAATCCTCAAACTATTTATAGAATCCTAGAAATGTTAAAAGTAATAATAAATCAAATCTTAATCTAATCCTAAAAGATAACAAAGATAATCTAAATTTATATATATCTAGATATTCTATTTATTGAAAATAAAAAAAATCTAAAATGATCGTAAGAAAGATACTAATAAGAAAATCTAATTAAACTCTAAATAATTTAATGGATATTCAATATCTTTATTCAAACAACCCTGATAAAATAATCTTAAATGTCTAAAATAAAATTAATTGAATCTCATTCATATTCCATACACAAATCTTTGCTCTGCCCAGAAATATTTTTCTTCTTAGTTATAAGAAGGAAATAAAGTTGCATTGTGAATTGCGGAATCGTATTACACACGCACTGACACTGCACGGTTATTGTGATGAGTGGTCTTTCGTTAGTCTATTAATGTATGGTCGTGTACTTTGGAGAAGCGTTTACTTAGCAAATTACTACTTGTTAACTGTACAGATAAATTTGTCTGAACAAAAATGAGAAACCGAAAATGGTTCGGGAAATGTGCTTCATCTCCTCAAAGAAAGGAGAGCGAGGCTCAACTCTTGAATCTCGATGATGCACCAATTGCTACGAGACTGAGAAGCAGGGATAAAGAAGTTGAGGCTTCACAAGCTAGGCCCAATGGAGTAACTGGTTCCAAGTATCAAGCAGGTAAATTCAATGCTGTATATATATATATATATATATATATCTGCGGCCTGCTGAAGAAGGGAAATATATAAATGTGACTTGGTGAGTTCCTTAAAAGGTCAACAAATTAAATATAATTAAAGATAACTCTAAAGCATAGAGATTCCAAGACAATTCAGTCTCCACAATGGAATGAGTATGTAATACTTGGGTGTCTTTTGGGCCTTTGAAGTGTTACACATTAAAAGGCTTGTTTGTGTAATCGTTTTATTGTTAATGTTATAGACTTTAGTTAAAAAAAAAAATGGAATGTTAAGCTCGCAACTAGAACATTTGTTTAGAAAAAATACTGTGTCTTATGAGGTGTGCATAATGAGAAAAATGAGTTGCCATATCTTTTTATAAATTATATATATTGCGTGTGTTTAAAATGCCAACCCCCTTTCACACAGTTGCCAAGTCACTTATACGCAAAAGCTTCTTAAAAAAAAAAAAAATCTTGTACAGGCATCTCACTTCTTTTCTTGCTTTCTGCAGATAAAAAAAGTCAACATTTAACGCGTCACAGCAATCGCTCTGAAGTAATGGGGGATAGTGAAGTCCACATTTCATCATCTAGTCTCACAATTGGGCAGAACAGATCAAGGAAACTTTCAGAGGGTCCAAACAAAAGCAACGGAACAAAATCACATTCAAAGAACCATGATTATTACAGAGAGAAACGGATAATTGCCAACAAAAGATTTGGTCAACCTAAGAGTGAAGCCAATAATGCTTCATCTTCTTCTCAAGTTCCGCGAGATCAGAAAATGAAAAATAATGTTAGACTTTCAGAAGAATCTTCTAAAAATAGACATCTAGAAGATGCCGATGACCTGCCTGTTGTGGAACCTCACCCGTGCTATATTAGATGCGAAGGTACACCCTATTTTTGGGTCTTAATTTAACTATATTTCTTCCATGCGAAAAATTAACAATATAGTTTCATATTTTTGCTTCTTAGTCATGTTTTGTGAACTTACATATACATGTATATGACTTAATTAATGGGATAACTAAAGGTACATATCTCACTAGCACCTGAGATTTATCTGGATTAACATGACACACACATAGAGGTGTCTTTAATTTCCAGCAAAGTATTATAACAGTTTTTAAAAAGGTTTTTCTGCTTGTGTCTGTCAATTGAAAAAAACCCAATAGCATGGACAAAAAAAAAAAAGAGAATCACATTGAAGTATCATAAAAAAAAATTAAGTAGGACTTGAATGTAATTCTTCTTGAAAAAGAATTAAATAAATGACTTTACTTTAATTGTTAATAGACCTTATAATAATTAGTGATATTTGAATGTAATTCTTTTTAAAAAAAAATTAAATAAATGATCTTATTTTAATTGTTAATAGATTTTATAATAATTAGTGAGACTTGAATGTAATTAATTGAACTTTATGTTGGTCATTGGACAATTTTTCAAGGTTATATATACATCTAACACCTAGTGGTTCTGTTCAGAGAGTCAACGACACCTACTGGGTTGGACGTGTGAATTATGTGAGAAAGATGTTGCAGTCTCACCCTTTGGAGAACAGGGAGAGGACTCTTATCTTTATCCTGAAGTGTCAGTTTTCCCCTGCGGTCATGTCTATCACAGTTCATGCTTGCAGCGATTTCAGTCTGGCGATCAGGACCTCACTCATGGTCCCTGCGTCTTTTGCCTCAGCTTGTCTTCCTAGTTTTAACTTCTTTTTGTTTATTTCTTCGTTTAATTTCAAAACGATACAATTATTTCGTGCAGAGAGAAATAAAGCAATTATTATGTTTGCCAAGTAGAGGTTTTAATATGTTATGCATATATGCGTCATGTCATTTGGTCTATCATCGTCAAATATTTTCATTTTTCCTATACTTTTTTTTTTTGTAAAGTGTTATGTATTTTGTACTAACAAGTTGAACACTTTAGTCCTTAAATCATTTTTTAAAAAAGCAAAAATTTCTCTTAATGATTTTTTAATTCTTTTGTTTTCTGACATGACATGTTTTTTGTATTAATTTATTTTTAAACTCTTTTTAAAAACATTAAACACCTTAAAGTTTTTTTAAAATAAAATTTAAAAAATATTATTAAAATATTTAAAATTTATTAAGAAAATGAATATTGATTAAGTTTCTTAAATTTTTCATGAGATTTTCTGTAATTTTTTAATCAATTAACTGTTAAATTAATAGATATTTAGAATTGAAGTGTTATTTATTTTTAATCTGTGTTTTCATATAGTGCAATATACTTTCAATTTTAAAATTGACAAATGAGTTACAAATTTAATATGATAATATTAATTTTTATCCATTTATTTGGAGGTTCATTGCCTCCTTTTTAATACAAAGTTATAAAATATTAAAATATTAAATTTGAGTGATACAATATTTTAAAGAAAGATCACTAATTAATCAAAAAGTTATAAAGGATGACCTAAAATATTTAAAGGACTTAATTATTACTCCTCCATTAAAAACGTAAGACATTTTTTGAATGGTTGCATGTTAAAAAATGTAAATTATTTTAAATTTTTAAGATATAATCATTATTTTTTTAAAAAAAAAGTGACCTTATCGAATATGTTACTTTATATTTTTTTAAGATAAAACACTTTATCAAATAGGTGTAAACATAAAAGGATATGATTAGTTTAAAGAAAAATAATTATTTTATTAGAATGAGATTTGATTAAAAATGCTTTATATTTTTTAATGGAGGGAGTATTAATTTTCTTGCTTTTGTACAATTTATTTGAAAATATTAGTTACTATTATTATTTATAAATTTTGCATATATTTACAAGTTATTTATAAATTTTGAAGAAATTAGTTTGAACTATTAATATTTAAAAAAATAATTTATAAATTTTATGAATATTTATTAATAATAATATTTAAAATTAAATATTTTGACTGTATTTTTTAAATTTTATTTTAACAAAACTTTAAGTTTTTATAATTCAAAGAACATGTATTATCAATAAAAAATGGTAGAGTCAATAAAATATTAATGAAGGGTGATTTTTACTCCTTTAAATATTTTAAGAGAAAAAATGCTTAATTTTATTAATACATAGTGTCAAACACGTCTTGAAAGAAAGCACCGTGGGGGAAAAAAAATATTAAACCACTTTAATCCTACAAGGCACGATTGTATAGAGACACGCGCGCGCACACGAAGGTAAAAGTAAGAGTGTAAAAGTAATTATAGGAACTCATGACACGAAACACTCACCTTTACGACCAAAAAAAAAAAAAACAAATGGATATGTACATTTTTTTTATTAATGTATTGTCTGTTTCACTTTGATGAAATCATGTTTGCTGCTAAATTATGTGATTCAATTGCAATACACATAGAGAAGTTATCAACTCCTTTTTTTTCCCCATTTTTTATGGAAATATATAAATTTTTTAGGAATTTGCGTTATTTATGAGTTCTAAACATTAAAATTCATTTTCCCAAATCTTTGGGAAGTATAATACTCAAATTATGGAAAACGCAATCCCAAATTATACATCTATGCATGGTCATATATAACAACTGAAATTATGTATATGTGATTAAATAAGTAATAAAAATTATTATTTCCTTCGATTCTATGTAGTTTTCTTGAAACATTTTCCATTCCCATATATTCCCCCAATCTTTTTTATAAGTTATTTCTAACTAACTAATCAAAATCAAGGTAAGTTAGTTAGAATAATAAAATTACCTTAAAAATAAATCACTTTTCAATTTTACTCTTAAATTTAAAAAAGAATGATTTGATATGTGAAAAGAATTTATTGAGAATTAAAACGTTACACTTCTTTTTAAAATTTGTTAAAATATAGTTCTGGAGTTAAACATTAAAAATGACACACACAAAAAGAAGAAAAAGTGACATATATAAATTATAAAAAAAAAACCTTTTAAAAGATAACTAATAAAAAAGACTATATAATAATGTCGCGCAATTTAATTAAAAAATATTAATGTTAAAAGGTGCTGCAATTTTAAGTCGGAAAAGTTGTCAGGTCCCCATTTTCTGCCCTTTCACAGGGTGTACAAACATATGATTGCTAAAACATATAACCGCACACCTGAGATTTAATTAGATGGCACATATTACATAATTTACTTGCAAGCCGATACACTATTAACGAGATACTGGAGGCAAGACATACGTTACAAAAGTAGCGCGTAAACACCTATAATTACACATTTTTTTACAGGGGGAGCTTTACTAGGACTTCTCATCAAAACAAATTTTCAAAATCCTAGTGGTCGCCCAAGGTAGAAATATTAAGCTTACACGTAGACTCGGAGGCATGATATTACAATGATCAGAAAGCTTGCCATACACCTCCATTCTTGCCCATTTAGAGAAGTGACAAATGATGTCAAACATGAGAAAAACTATCTGGCTTGACTGTCTCCATCCTCTTCTGATATGTTAAACAAGAACTTCGGAAGAGATGCGATTCGTGGGAGATGGAGAAGCAAATCTCCGAACGAATCTTTCCTGGACATACTGGTTGCCTGCTTACCATCACAAACATCCTTCGTGTCCTCTTCAGAAACCTTAACATATGTGGTGCTTTCGTTGTCCCGTGTCGATACAAGTGTGTGGTTGAGTTGAATATCTGATCCACCTTGAGAGCCCTGAGCAGTGGATGCATCGGTTATATTTGAGTTCTGCAAAACTGAAGGGTCCTTTTGCAGAAGGCAGCAGAGAGAATTGACCCTTGACATAAGCGATTTCTCATCTGAGTCTGCTGTAACTTGATTGTCATTGAGCAGTTGTTGTGTGATGTCTTCGAGAATATCCTTGTACTCTGGTCTTCCAATGGAAAAGGTTGGATTCTTGGAGGTTATTTGTTCTGAAAGGCACTGTTCGATATGGTTCATAAAATCACTCATCGACATAGAAGGGTGGAGTCCAGGAAATATTATCTGATCCAAATTTCCTGGGTGCTTCGAATCGGTTTCAGAACTTCCACTCCCTTCAATTGCAAGAAAGTCCATCACTTAATATGGAGAAGACAGAAATAATTAATGAAAAATAAAACACCAACTAAAAGCATGCATGAACACAAACAAAAGTCAGCTTTAGAGATACGAAGGCCGCCTACAAAAATGGACTAGTAAAAAGTTACAGAAATGAGTCAACTGGCTAGTCAGTTGTAGTTCATCAAGAAGCCAAGCATGTAGACACTAGACAGACTGTCCATTGATGACATCCGCATCATATCCATAATGTCCATTGATGACATCAGGGACATGTAGATATGGGAAATCCTAAGGGAGATTGTCAAGTTAGACCATGTAGAGCTACTAAAAAGCCTGAAACTGCATTGGTAACGGAGGTCCTCCAGGAAAGAACTTGGCATTTCCATTGTGTTCTTATTATGAAGCCAAGTGATGTGATTTTATTGTGTGGCTCTTCTTTTTATGTCTTACTTTCTCAATGCTAGGGCGTGTCGGAATTATGAGAGAACAAAAAAGTGAGCCAAATTCTTTTAGTACCTGAACTGGGGGAAGGTGCTTCTTGCGATTGATGATCCAATGTCATGACAGGATAATCATTGCGTTCAATCTTAAACGATGATTGGGATGCGTGAGGTGACCCTCTGTGCTGAAAACAAGGTGCGGCAGAAAATTGGTCGAGATCTTTGAGATTGCTGGGGTCCTCTAAAGCACAAGGCCGTGAATCAAAGTGGGGTGAATCCAAAATTATCTCTGGCTGCCGGCTTAAGAAATTGAGACGCACATCACACTGAATAAGCTTCTCAAAATGCTTGGTCAACATCCCCTGGGGGCATTGCAGAAAATGCTGCCTAAAAATAACACAAGATGGACTTTATAAACATCATGACCTCGAAAAATGTAGGAAAACAAGGACTTTGATGAAAAATGCAATCATAGAGCAAACTTAAATTGCTATAGGTAATAAAAGATGCCTTCCAATAAACATCAACACTAAATAAAAGAGCTTTAAAAAGTATATATTGTCATGACATCGTTCCAGATAACAGAAAGAACCCCTTAAAAAAATCCTATATCACATTGCAACTAGAACTCTCTTCTTTTATACAAGACAGGACAACATTCTCAGAATTCCCAATCGTAGCAGATGTTCAAGGTCAATTACACGCCATATTTCCTACCGAACTTAAATATCCTACATGGTTGTCCAATTAAAACCAAAAGATGAAATATAAGCCCCATGTCCACATATCAGAGGATAACAGTGAATGCATAATATACCTATGCTTGCTAGCCTGTCCATCAGTAAAATCAGACGTTGCCTGCCACAGTGTATGCTTTCTAGGTTGAGGATTAGTCTCCCTGAAGAAAAGAGGTTGTCTAGCAAGCTGCAACACACAAACGGACAAATGACTCACTGAAATATAATCCAGCATAAGTCTTTGTATCTATACAACAAGTGGCAAGCTATAAATTACCACAACAGTCAATGTGCTAGGTCCATTGTCAGGACAATTTGCCTTAACTGCCATGATGTCTGACCACTGAATTTCTATTTTGCTCTTAAGCCCACCTTCAAGAACTTCCCAAACAAGCTTATGTTTAGCAAAGTAACACTTTGCCACTAGGTCACCCTCATATCTTGACTTACACTGCAACAGATAGAATTTTCAGCCAGGCCAAATTAATGGAAAAAGAAGATTGTCTAAATAAAGGACAAACATGTCGCATCTTAAACATACCTCCCAAGAACCAATTCTTAAAAGTGAAGCTGGGAAATTTGAAGCCTTAAGCTTGTCAGTAGTACCAGATGCAGCAACACCTCCACTCTCCTGCTTCACTCCAGAGCTTACAGTTTCATTTTGTGTACTTGCAATAGATATACTACCTTGGGAAAGCTTCATCTGGATCAAATCTAACAGTGAAGGGCTCTTCCTAAGGCGCAAACCCAAAGGGCTAGGCTCATCAAGAATATTGAATGGGGAAGGAGAGCTAATAGATGCATGTGTTGAAGCACTCAGTTGCTAACCAGTTGGAGAGATCATGCACAAAATGAAAAGAAGTTTCAAATAAGCATATTAAATTTACATCCTATAGATTGGAAACAAAAAACTCCCAGTTAGAAAGTAGTAAAAGGATTCAGATAGTTCTTGTAATCAAAGTGCATGTTCTAATATCTTAGCCATATAAATATGCAGTTGACAGTGACCTCTGAGTCTAGCGCCAACAGCTTTGCCACCAAATCTCACATGTTCAAACCATTAGATCTTCATAATGGCAAGTGAACTTGTGAGAGTGAACCTTGTTTAGGAAAAGGAAGATTTTATCATGATCTCCCAAAATAGTTTAAATATAGTACATGAATATTGTCAATCATAACTATTTCATATTTTATATCAATATATAATACAAAATTTGTAGCACGCCACAGTTCATTTTTTATTTTTTAAACTCCATGCAATGTGCTATAAAAGGTGCCTAGTGAAATAACTTATACAGGCAAGACCAAAAGACAATTAAAGCCTCAAAAGGCATGCCATATACTGCTATATAGATGTATAAAAGAAACACAGAAATCTTTCCGTCATAGTGACAACTAAGTACAATTAGGACTTTCCAATTACTACCCAAAATGTGGAACGATATTCAAAATTCAATAGAGACTTGTGCCAATACCAAATAGGATGATTTTTGTAACTAGTTGACAATAGAATTGTAAACACGTATCGGCGTCATCCACTAGATTTTGGCCAATAAAATTGCATATGAAGTAAATACTAAATAGGTGGACAATCAGAAATTTTCTTCCGGGATACAGGAATTTACAGAGCAGCAATAACCACCTACGAAATCAGTTGAGATTTTATAAAAAGAAAAATATGAGCATAACTCTTATAAAAGACCCTACAACATCAATAAGTTGCCAGTGAGAACAAAATAGTTGGAGAATGATAACAAGAACTACTTCATAAGTTCCCGGTCTTCCACTCTCAAACAAAGAAGATAAATGACTATCCCAGGCTGAACAACAAATACAGGAAGCCATACACACGATCTTCCGATGTTGATTACAAATTCAGATCATTTTCAGCAACCAAACAAACTAAAATTAAAAATGTGCCAACAAAAACCTGAATTAAATTAAAATAAAACCATTAAAATGTGCCCAAAAAAAAAAACCTTAAACGAATATAAAATCAACTAGTTCCAAACCTCTAATTGATCAGATGAAGGTTTTAGACGTTTGCGAAGAGACCCATGCTCTTCTTCCAGGGGGTCCTCGATCTCCAACTTCACCGGTACCTTGTCAAGGCACGGTGCCGTTTCAGAGCCAGAAAGCAGATTCCCGGATTTCATCAGCTGAACCATCAATACTTGTAACAAACAATAAAAGAGCAGCGAAGAAATGCCAGGATTTCAACGAGCCCAAGAATCGAAGCACGAATTAAGTAGTAGTCATAAGGAGGTGGCTTGGAAAAGACCGGAGATTCCAAAAACCCTAAATATATTAAAAGAAGGAGGAGGTGGATTTGGAACCGTAATTATAATATTTGATGATTCTTCTTGAAAAGATGGAAAGACTACCGCGGGCACGTGATGAATGTGTGGCGCGTGCGTGTCAGATTCCATAATTACCGAAAACACCCTAATGTTTTTTGCAACTATTTTATTGGTCTTATTTGTAGGGAAAAAAAAAATCATATTTACTCTCTTTATTTAAAATATAAAATATATTTTAAAAAATTAAATATTTAAAAATATAAAATATTTTTAATTTTTTAAAATGTAATTATTTAATTTTATATTTATTGTAGAGTATTTGATAGTGATAAATATAAAAAAATAAGGTTAGATTAAAAATAAGTAATTATTTTATTAAAATGAGATTTGATTAAAAAAAATTTTATTTTTAATAAAAAATATAAATTATTTCATTTAAAATAAATTTTTTAAAATTTTAAATAAAGTTAGTAAATTTTAAAATTTCTCTCCATCTTCTAGAATCATCATGTTAACGAAATTGGATAAGACGCCATTAGCTTGGAGGTTTTTGTCATTTCATCGTGCTTTGTCGGGACGATGATTTGATGGACATATGTGGGTCCTATCTTTCGCTTTAAATGACGGCGGTGTCGGTGTTTGGTTTGGTCTAACATTTTTAATTTGACGGCCAAAATTAAAAGGAGATTTTTTTAAAAAAAAATGGATTGGCGTTATTTGAGTTATAAATTTTTTATGGTAAAAATCTTGTATTAACAGCTGGCCATGGAAAGAGATCTTGTATTAATAAAGATTAGTTGATGGTTTTGTCATGTTAATTAAACCTGGACAAAAATACTACCATGTGGCCGATATCAGCAAAGTAAATATTTTAAAAATAATAATATGTTAATAAATTTTATTCCATATTTTACTTTTCATTATATTATTTTTTAAATATATTTTTTATCTCATTCCCGTATTAAGTGTAGAGTATTTTTAAACATTTATAATTTCAAAAAACGAGTTTTCAAATTTTATTTAATTAACTTTATTGTTATGTGCAATTTAAAAAAATTATCTTATAAAGTGGGACAGAATGAACAGAATATTTAATAATCATCTATGTTAAGTGTTTCTTTTTCATTATGTATTTACTTATGCTGTTAATAAATAAAAGATAATATAAATTTCACCAAGTTTCATTTATCTTAGGGTAAATGATCATATTATTTTATGAACGCTAGGTTCGATAGTACATAAACTTTGAACTTGTTTATTGTATAAATTATTTCTTTAACTTTTAAAAATAGTATAATTTAACTCTTACCATTAACAAAGATTGATTTTGATCATTAATTGACTAGAAAATAACATAAAAAAATCTTACAAATTACCAAAAAAATAAAAAAATCACAATAAAGGACCTAAGATAATAGGCAATGACTCAAAAAAATAGAAAAAATGACCAGAAAAAATTTTTAAAATTTGAAGTCATTCTTTAATTAATTAATAGTTAAAGTGAATTTTTGTTAACGATAGCGGCCAAATTATATCATTTTTAAAAGTTAAAAAAATTTATAATAATAAACAAATTAAGAGACTATGTGTTTCTGGATCTAAAATTTAAAAAATAATTTATTCATTTATTATTGATCTTATAACATATAAAAGAGTTTCTATTCGCTGTTCGATATAAGCATAAGCTGATATTCTTTGTGAGAAAGAGAACACATAACTGTGACTTTGATACTAATTGTTGGATTAAATATTTGAGACTAGACTAAAACCTATACCTAGTAATAATTGTGATATTGTTCTTTTAATATGACCTTTTCAATCCAAATATCACGGTTCAATTTGACTCCCACCCTTTCTCAAGCACTGCCAAGGTAATATGTTGCCTCATCCAGCAACCATATTTGTTATGGTTTATGGGGAAAATGAAAACGCTATGCTCTGCAATATTAAAAATTTAGGCATTTTATATTCAACATTTTATATCAAATGGATGAATTAATTACACCATCTCATTAATTGATGAAGTCGTTTACATTTTTTGCCATAAATAAAAAATAAGGCAATGGCACATTTATTTTTTTAAAAAATATTATTAAAAAATTGTTAATTCATCTTGTTTCATATATAATTACTTGTGACATATTTCCTCGTTCTGTCATAGTCATTTTTATAATACAATAAACAAATAAAATATAATATCTCCTCCATTACTATATATATATATATATCTCATGGTCAAGTCACTAGATAACACAAACAAATTTAACAAATGATTTTAAATTAAAGTTTTTTGTCTTTAGCATGCCACTAAAATATCTGAAGGTCTAAGCTGTGGACGAAAAGAAGTTTCATCTAAGTTAGGTGAATTTGAACATTAACCAATTATGGTTAAATGTATAGGCCAAAACTATCGACATCTTCTTTTGTCGCAATCACAAGAAGGAAAAGCCGAGAATGATTCTCATTGATGATGTTGACATTAAATAAACTAGATACTTTTTCCGCGTCAATACACAATTTGTCAAGTTAAGAAAAAATTATAATAATTAACTATTAAATTGATTTTTTTTTTCCAACAGAGAGTATAAATTTCTTTATCGTCTAAACTCTGTTTCAGGGGGAAAAAAAAGTATTAACAGGTATAAAAAAAATTTGAAAATATAAAAAGAAAAATGATGCAGGCAAGCTCAATAAAATACTGTGGCAAGAGTTGATGTTAACAATTATAATGAAATAGAACAATTTTTTTTATAAATTTTATATTATACATTGATGATGCCTGATATGTTGTTGCTTAATCTCATCAAATATTCAAATAAATAGAAAAAACATAAATGCTTGTAAATATCTGGGCACGTTTTTATTGGGGTTTTTGGCATTTGTCGAATAGAAGCGGCTGCTCTTGATACGATAGAAACAAAATAATTTTTAGCAATTAATTTGGTGGCCTGGTACAGAAGTTAAATAGGAATTGTTTAGATATAAAGTTATTTTTTAAAAAAATATGAATATTTTTCTAATCAATGCGAAAATATAAAATTTATAATAAACTACAATTTGTAGCACATTCTAGAATTTTTTTGAATCCTTAATATAAGAGATTTGGTCAAGTATTAATTACATTTTTTTCAATATTACCCTTGTATAAGCTCATTAATTATAAATGAGAATGTAATGCAATCTTGAATTTTTTTTCATTAAATAGGAGTAAAATTAAAAATTTAATTTATTTTTAAACAAAGTTAATAATTTAATCACGTCTATTTAATTTCAGTAAAATAATTAAAAATGTTTTAATAAAGATGGAAAAGAGTACAACTTATTTTTCAAATTGCATGCCATATATATAGGGTTCCAATATAAAATTATTAATTGAGATAAAAACATATAATAAACCATACTATATGATCATTACTCAGATTATGGGCATGATCATTACTCTGTTTATGTGCTGTAAAAGAATAACTGTTTAAATGCATAAACAAGTTCAAGTTATTGTTATTGCAGATGCTTTTTCATTAATCGATTCTAGGCTCTAAACTACGTTTTAAAGGAATTTGATTTACTCTTGCTTTTACCTATCGATTCTATCCATTGGCATATTAATGGCGTGTGAAATTTTAATAACGCAAATATGCCCTTATGTATCTGTGCATGGCTTGTGGTTTCTGGAAAGTGAAAATTATCCACACACACACACATAAATATATATATACTGTTTTTTCCTCCTTGCAAAAACGTTTGCAACATCATCATGCTCCTGTTGCTATTGAAACGTGGTCTATCATGCAGATTTTTTTAAATAATCTTGAAATTTAAATAATATAGGAAATAAACTATGTATAATTATACACAATTTAAAAAAAATTAAAAAAATATATATGCAGAATCATGTCCTTAATTTAATCAGGAATATAAGTTAAATAATATATTTTACCCTACTTGTTAAAAGTTGAATAAATTTAATAATATTATATATAACTTTATGAATATTTTAATTTTCAAAAGTAACATATTTATGATAATTTATATATCTAAAATTAATTTTGATTAAATCATCCAAATATTTTTAATTTTCTTAAAATTAATTTCATAAAAATAATATACAAATATAACCATGTTATAACGTAATTAATTATAATTAAAATTAATCATATTAATTATTTTTTTATAATTAATTATACTTAATTGAAATTCAAACGGACCCTTAACCTACACCAAATGTCCTGTCATGGTGTACCGATATTCCAATAAAGCGATAAAAAAAAAACACACGATTTTTACTTGAAAATTAAAACAACTGAAGCAAGTGTGCGATTCTCATCACCTCACGGAATGAATCATCAGCCAAAGCGCAGTCTCAAACACTAATGAAGTTGCTAAAAGCGCTTGTTACAAGATTTGGCCATTTGTTAAATTAATTTCATCACAGGCTTATGTTACTCTGTTTGGGGGGGAAAATAGAAAGCAATTCGGAGGAGGAGGAGGAGGAAGTTACAACAAACAAACATAACCTCTTCTTATGTAGCCTGTCTGTTCACTTTAAGATAAGGCAAGGCTCCAATCACATTATCATAATCACTCCTGCTGACGGGATGCTGTAAATGACCAAAAACAGAGTTAGACCAGAGAAAGTGAGCCTGATGATTTCTAGTGGCATTATATAGAGCAAAATACTCATGGTGATCAAAGATAGAAAATTCTACGGAGGCAAAATTTCCGGTATAAACAACTTCTCCAAGTCTTGAGCAATCATTTGAATTGAAATTGCCTCCATAATTCATAAGGTTTAACTGTCAAGTGAAGGCTCATGAATAGTCTTGTTAAATCTCCAAGACGCACTCGCACAAAAACCCATTGGGCTTCAAGTCTCTGGACACAGCACAGACAATATCTTGTAGTGGAACTTTATTTTCAATAAACGAATGAGGGTGAGAAGGATCACACTTCCAACCACTTCGTCAGGAATCTTTGATACTAATCCAAAGATTATTTTTAACTCGAAGCAATCGATTTGAGAGCCATGGTGGTGAGGTAAAGCACTTCAATAATCGAAGTCCCCTACTAACCTCTGTCACGTTATTAGTTGAATATCTTTTGATGTTTAGACAAGAAAAGATACACATTAGTAGTTACAATAGAAGGTTCATTCTGCCAAAACCAAGCTTGTTTGAACTAAAAATCATAGCACAGAGCATTATACCATAGGTCCTTCTCCTTCATTCATTCCTCAAGTGAAGTCAAAAAGGAAGAGAAGGAATCGCAGAGAAACTAGCCCACGTACTTTTTCTTCGAAGCCCAGAGGGCCACTCGCATTATCTTAATCCCACAATGAGAGGAACTCTCAACCAGAAAATAATCCCAACCCAAAGCAAAAATGTTGACAAGACATTAGTCATCATGACCAAAAAAACAAGACATTAGTCCTAAACAAGGTCATCCAATTCTTGAGGTCCAAAGAGAACAAAATAACTTCTTGAAACAGATTCTAGTCTTACAGTACCAGCAAACTATGGCAATGAATAACCAAGGTGACTGCAACCTCGCCTTATCTGATAGCTCGAAAAGTGTACTAGCAGTCATCTTACCACGGCTGACCATCTAGTTAATAAAAACTTTAAGATTCATCTAGTTCATATGTTTTGGTAACGAAGGGTAGGGCACAAGACTAAGAATTATCAGGATCAAAGATCTTTAAAGTCCAGATTACAAGTGTATAGGAACTAGTTAGAAGAGTATATATAAAATTTATAGAGGTAAGCCACAACTAGTCAAATGGTAAATGAACTGTACAGCGTTCCAAGCTGAACTCTGCAATCAATTGCCTTGTTTAAACAATCTCCAACCTAACTAGAATGAACTCTAAAACCCCTCAAAATGAAGTTGAGATGAACTTGTGATCAGTTAAAGAAGCAGTCCACTTTGATAATTCAACTCTTAAAATAGACGAAGTTTAAACAAATCTCACCATTTTTGAGAGCCGTAATTTTCTCTCTGTGTTCTTCTTGGCCAGCAAATGCTGCTTTCCAGCTCTCCTACGCACAATTTTTCCTCGACCTGTCACCCTGAATCGCTTTGCTGATGCCTACTAGCGAAATTCAAAATTTACACGGACACATTTTTCAATTACAAATCAGAAAAAATATTTTTAAAAAATGTCCCCAATAATAAATGCCATTTCCTCCAATCCAATTTATGAGCAATCCACAGAAAAATTGTGAATTGTAAGAGTAATCAGCTAGCATTAGACTTAGCTTCTCTTTGCCCTTACCTCCAATGAACTAAAATTGAAATAAAAACCGTAAAACCCCAAATCACAAATAAAAGCGAGAATGATGGAAAGAGGAAGAGAGACCTTGTGAGTTTTCATTTTGTAGCCTTTAGCGGATACGACGGTGAGAGGCTGAAACCTCTGAGGGTGAGGCGTTAGCGAACATAGCTTCTGTGGAAGAAGTGAGGCAACCCCAGAAATGCTACTAGACGAAGAAAATTTCAGCGGCTTCGCATTGTTCAATGGAGCGAATTGAAGTGAACCATGAGAAACACGAGTCGTAGGAGAGGTCAAACGAAGGCCAAACGACAGCGTCGTAGCCACATACGCCATGGCTCAGGGGAAATTCATTCTTCCTGCAGAGTCTCTGGATAAAAGCTGGGCAAGAGGCCCAGCCGCTAGAAGAGGAACTGAAGTCATTGCCCCTCCATGGTCTCTGATGCAAATTACAAAAATATATTTTAATTTAATACATTAAATAATTCACTGGATATAAAAATTTTATTCAGTTTTAAATTTTGTCAAGCAATTCGAAAGAATTTCTAGCAACGTTTCATAGTTTGATATCCAGGAATATTACTGCATAACTATACGTCAGTATTTATACATTATAAATTAAAATTACTATATGCAAAATTTATAACGTATTCATCTTGGTACTTGTGTGTTAAGAAAACATAACTTATTTTTTAAATTTTAATATAATTAATAAATAAATAAATTTATTTTTTATTAAAATTTAAAATAAAAATTATAAATTTTTAAAATTTAAAATTTAACATTTAAGATCTAATTTAAATTAAAAAACCTTTTTATTAATAATTAAAAAATTACTGTAGCGCAATAAAAATTGTAAATTTATAGATGTAGATGACTAATTTCAAAATTTTTAATCATAAATAATAATTTAATCCTTTAAAATATTCTAATTCTAATAAAGTTTTTATAGACTTTTTTATTAATAATTTTTAGTAAAAATATTATTTTATTTTTGTAAAAAATAATAAGCTTCAATCATAACTTTTGTTTAATGAATTGTAACTTTTATTTTATAAATTATAAGAGTTGAATAAAAAATCATAACTTATTGAATTTAACATCTGTCATTAAAAAACTCCAATCATAACTTTTATTTTAAAAATAATAATTTTTATTCTGTGAATTACAAGAGTTGAAATAAAAAATTATAATTTATTAAGTGTAATTTTTATTATTAAAAAAATTAAATAACAAATTCTATTCATAATTTTTATTCAAAAATATAATTTTTTTAAAAAATTATAAAAATTAAAGAAAAAATTATAAATTATCAATAAAGATAAAATAATTTTTTTAATTTAAAATTTATTAACAAAAAAATCTGTAAAACTTTAGTGTAATTATATCATTTTGAGATATCATATTAATATTTATATAATTCAATTTTATTATCAATTTTATTTTTTTAATTGTAAGAGCATTATATTATTAAATTAAAACAATTATGAAATTTTCACTTTTATCCTGAATTCAAGTATCAGGCGATGAAGTCTGAAAAGTTGGAACTTGGAAGTAGAGGAGAGGAAATGCTAATGCCGGTGAGTTGCGCCGTCTTTACCAGCCTTACTCCTTCTTATCCACCTGTAAACGAAAATGGCAGAAAAATCAGAAAAATTTTCGCCAAAAAGAGGGATTTACAAGAGAAACCCACGACCCACCAAAAACCCTTATTCCCACTAAGTCTTTCAAGATCCATTCTTTCTCGCACGGCCATTGCAGTATTCGGATTGGGGTTCATAGATGCCGGGTTGGCTTTTTTTTTTTTTTTAAAGCTTCCTTTGCTTTGAGCAGAAATTGAAGTTTCTTAATTTGACTCATTTGTATGCTTCACATGTTGTTTCAGGTACAGTGGAGACTGGTCGAGGATTGGAGTGATTACCCCACAGACTGAAGAATTGCTAAAGATTGCGGCATTTGCAGTGGTTCCCTTGTGTGTCTTTCTCATTCTCTCTATCTCCAAAGAACCAAGTTCTTGAGATTTTCGGTTTGATGTCATTAATTTACCTGTAAATCATCAACTGTTACTCCTTTTAACTGCTGTTTGATTCCTTTAAAAAAAAAAAAATCATCCACTGGTATTTATCTATAAAGGTGGAATTATCAAGAATCATATTGATGTCTGGTTTAGTGATCGAGTATATTTTTTCATGGCTTTAATTATTTTTAGCTGCAGATTAGGAGAAAACGATGTCCTTTAACTATTTGGAGACACAGGGGAAGACATGCTATCTAGCATGTGCACTGGAAAACCTGATGTCTCATTCTTATGTTGTTTGCTTTGATTTCATAGTAAATGTATTTTGTTTCCAGAATTGATGTATCAGGCATCAAACAAGTGCTAGGTGTGTGTAATAATAATACTTATGTTGTTTGTGAAAATTATATTTGAATTGTTAGACATGAAGGGATGACTAGTGAATTTGTGGGTCTGTTTTGGGGTCAGTTGGATTTGGCTAAATGCTGTGTTTAAGAAACCGGACTAGACTAGTTGGTTTGATGAGTTAAACTTGGAAGTGGCCATTAATCCGGTCTTGTAGAGACCAAGGAACCGGTGGTTGAGTGAAGTCATGAACAGATCAATGAAGCGGGCAAAACCGGCTGAAAGCAGAGGGAAGAAACACCAGAAACCTTTCTAGATATTGAGCCATGGAATGATCATCATACTCATAAGCTTCTAAAAGTCCTCATATGCAGTCTATCTAAAAAAAAAAAAAAAAACTCATATACAGTAACAATTGATAACTGCTTTTAATTTAATAATTGGTTATTTCTTTCTAGGATCATAATGCAATTATACCGCAGAATGGATTGCTAACTTAAAAAATACAGACACAGGATACAACAGACAACTATATGCAGGGTATCTACGCATAAATTGGTGTCACAACCTCTTATGATATGAATATCTGACGTGTGCCAATAAACTTAGATAAATTTGCACAGGTTGGCGATAACCTTCGGAAATCCAACATAACTAGAGTGGCAATACTGTGTGCAAGCGCTCCAAGAACAACAAACACATGAAAAATCTGATGACTGTGCCCTGCAATATCAAATGCTCCAGGCATCCAACGCTCTGGCATTCTGCTGATATAAAACGCAGCACCTGTGACATAGAGAAAAGCCATGGCAAGTTCATACCCAATTGCAACAAATATATACGGGTTGCTCCGGTGGAGGACAACAGCATGAGTCGCCGGAATGACACCTAAGAAGGCCATGGTGAGGAATAAGGAGGTTCTTAAGGATCGAAACTGAGGCGCAGAGAGAGCAGGGGAGAGAAGGGCAATGATGGCGAGGGCTCCAAGAACAGAGATTGAGGTTAGATAGAAGAATCTTGTGGTGGGGCTGCAGAAGAAGGCGTAGTAAATGGGGGGATAGTAGGAGGAGACTATCATGAGGGAGATACCGGCATAGTCTAGACGCCAGAAGAAGAGGTTGAAGCGTTTGGAGTGGCATGCAAAGAGGTGGGACAGAGAACTGCAGATCAAGCAGGTCATTGCTCCAGCTAAGAAAACAAACCATGGCCACCTGGGAATTTGTTCTGCACCATGTTCTTTGAGGTTGTCAAGGATTGACGACTCCGAAATGTGTCTTAAATGGGATTCCTAGAAGGATAAAAATAATAAGGTGAATAAAATAATTAACGTCCGTTGAATTTGTTATCAGGTCAAAATTATCCACACTTTTCAAGAATGTATGAGAAATAATAATCAGGATGATATATAAGGTGAATAAGAATAATGTAGGCTATGTATATGTGCGTGTGTGTTGAATAAATGGATCTTTGTTTGTGATGTGTTGAATGAGCATGACCGCCCTGCAGATTTCTTAACTCGAAAAGTTTGCAATGATAAGAGTAAAGCAACATTTACTAAAAGCTTTGTGCTGTCAGCAAACGTGTAAGAAACAAATGCTTTGAAGTAATGACAAAAGAACACATGTTCTAAACACTTGAATGAAAACCAAGTGATCACAGAGTGAGCACGTAAAGGAACTAATTTCGTCAAAGTGCTTGTGGCACCAGGAAGCATGTTTCTTCACTATTGATAGTTGACAAGTTTCAACTTTTTTCCATTTATATGTGTCATCCTTGCATGGAAGTCGTGTTCAGATTTTTATATCATCTCAAAATAGGGGAAAAAAAGTATAATCTAAAATATGAAACTTCAATTTGTACGATATTTATTATTGTTTAACCGAATTAAAAATTTCACAATAATATAGCAATTTTAACTAACCGGGAATGAGTAGCCACCTAAGCAGGTACTCTCGTTCGTCGGCGTCAAGAAACCTACCGCCGGAGCTCTGTTCCGCCGCCACAATCCTCCAAAGTGAGATGTTATTAAATATTAATTCCCTGAATCATTCATCATGCCCCCAAAACAACCGTAAACAAACAACAAAATGACGCAGAGGTCCTCCGCAACAGTACCTGGAGTAGCATAAGGACTTCGAGACCCAATCAAGGAGCCCGATCTGATCCGTCTCCGTCGAGCTGATCACCGTCAATGCTACGAATATCTGAAAACCGATTAAGTGCCTGCATAAACAACCACATCGATCCAACTCCGGTCAATCCAAACGGCTCCGTATTTTAATGACACAATTCACTAATAATCCCGACTGCTATATCGGAATATGCTAATGAGATCGAAGAAGAAGAAGAAGAAGAAGAAGAGGTAACGTACGTCCAAATGTTGAGGGTCTCGTTGTGCCATGAGAAGACGCTCCACAAAATGTGCTTCAGAGGCCATTCCGATCGGTAATAGTCCAAAATAAACTCGTTGTCTTGCAAGTATTCCGGCAATTCATGAAACTTGACCAGTCGGCGTTCAAAGTTCTTCGTAGGGTTCTTCGCTTTCACTACCATATTAATAATGTTGATTCTTATTGTTCAGTTTCGCGCTTTCTTTCGCGATCGACTAGTCAAGACTTGAGCTTTGAAGCTCCCTCGACTCTTCATTTATAATATTACATTCAAAGAAACCAACAACGACGAAGTGACGTGAAATAAATAAATATGAAGAAGGATAATTCATAGTTTTATATATTCAATATATTCTTATTTTATTAAATTAAAATTAAAAAATTTAAGTTATTAATGATCATTTTATTAATAAAGACAAGATAAAAAGAAATTGCACTAATAAATATAAATAATATTTAAAAAATTCACATGTAGTGATTTTATTTTTTAATCTGGACATGTTGATTGGAAGCAAAGATGTGGAGCATAAAAAGCTAGCCATCTAAATTGCATCCAATAAAATTTATCATATATACAAAATATCAAATAGAAAAATATAATTTTTAATCCTAATATTTTCATTAATTATTAATTTAACCTCTGAATTTTGATTCTAAGTACAACTTGATCATTATAGTTTAATGAGTTAATGAATTATAAAGATTGAGTTTGAGAGATAAAAAATTATAAGAACTACTGGCTTGTTCTAAATAAATAAAAGAAATGTAAACTTATGCTGTACTGAGTTAAAATGTAAACATTCAATCTGTAGTTAACATAAAATTTAAATTTAAAAATTATATTTTTCCCAACAACCTTTAAGATAACAAGTGCCAGCAACCATCATCTTCAGTTTAAAAAAATTTTAGCAACTCACCTGCTCGCATTAGATTTGGCAAACCAATTCTTCACCGCCATCAATCGATCTGCAAAGTGTCAAAAATTATAAAGCCATAGGTCAAAAAATTACAGCAATAAAACATTTTTATGCATTATATCATTCATAACTAGTTATAAAAGCGTAATATTTGTGCACACTACTCCTTCACGTCAAAGAATAATGTGCTGCTAAAGTTATTATCAACGGAGAAATTTTACTCGAAACCTCGCTCTTCGTTATTTTATTTCATTTTTCATATTCATTTAATTTTTTTATATATATTTTAACAATTATTAAATATTAAAACATTTTTGCATTATTGAAGTTTGAATTAATAACAAACGAATTCGTTTGCTTAAACCAGCCTTCAGGGTTTAGGTTGATGATAAAGTTAATTCCAAGTTCAATATTAGCCTGTGTTAACAGGGACCAGCTTGGAACTGTGGCTTGTACGCATCACTTGTAAGTTCTGGGGGGTTAAGCAATTTTATAAGCAAATTAACCATTCTTGTACGTAAACATGACTTATGGATAATCTTCTAATAATCTAATAAATTTTAAAAACGTATATAAATATTTTTTTTCCATAGGGGATTACTGAGTGTCACTATAACATAAATGCATATTAAGTTGGAGCAGGGTTTTGCATTCATCATTTGAAGGCTAGTTCATAATATAAGATTCGACTTCTATGTCATGGATAAAATGAGCAAATCAATTAATTTCATTATAAATATGTTCATAAGTGACTTTCTAATTGCACATCAAAAAACTTCAAATATATATCTTCAACTTATACATTAAACAAAGATTGACCTCAAAACTGTTCTTACTTGATGTCACAAAGGCCTTTGAAAGAATCAGTGCACAAAAGCAGTTTTCTCTCTCTATAAGTAGGATAACATCAGTAGCAAAGCTCTTCCTTTTTTTTTTTTTGGGTATTCACGAGACAAGCATTTAGTACATTTATATATTACTAATTAAACAATTTTCTTTAAATTTTTTTGGGGTAAACGGCTGCTTATTATATGGGCCTGTTTTGGGCTTTACAAAAAGGTTCTTCCTCCATTTACTTATAATATTCTCCCAATAAAAATAGGGAAAAAAAGTATATACTTTATATATTTAAGATATTTATTTTTAATTAAATCAAGATATGTACATCTTTTATAAATTATTTATTCTATAATAAATTTTTATTATTAATATTATGAACATATTAAAATTACATGTTATGATTTAATTGAATAAAAATATATTTTTTAACAAAAAATTAAATAAAAATATATTAAGTATATAATGTTAAGTACATAAGTATTGCCCATCAAAATATTAATAATTAGTAGAGTCAGTAACATGGATTGAGCCCACCAACCCACAAAAAAGGTGGGTTGGGTTGGAAAAAAAATGGATTTATTTTTTTATGCACAGCAATTTTGGCCTGCAATGAGTTGGCCGTCTTATTAAAAAGAATAACAAAAATCATAGCATTGTTTTCTCAATTTTGAAATCATCACCACTATTCAAATTGTTGCAATAATTTAAATTATGTGCCTATTATCTATCTTCATTATTACTTGTCACATTTAATTAGCCAATATAGCTATAAATCCATGATTAGTCAAGTGCATTGGCATAGCGTGCACTTAAACAAAGGCTCTGGAGTAAAATATTTTCAAATAAGCACGAGTAGCCATTTATTTTTTGCATTATGAGTCACTAGGTTATCAAGCTTTGAATAAATTTTAACTTTATTTTTTGTATTATCTTTGTTATTTATGATTTAATTCAATGAATTCAGAATTTTTTAGCCAACCAAAAAAAAAAGTAAGCCAACTAACCTTTAGTCAAATTTAATTTTACTTTTTAGACTCCTACGTGTTAATTGTATTTTTATGTTTAATTGTGTGATGCTAATAATTAATGATAAATAAAGCTTCTAACATTATTATAAATTTATAATTTTTAAAATTAAAAAAATATATAAAATATTTTATATTGGTGCAACCCACTGCGGATTGGCTTGTTGGCAAGAATACAACCTATATAAGATGTGGGCTATATCAACCTATTGCGAGCTAGCTCATGGGTTAATTCATGTTACCAACTTTATAAATCAGGTACATCTCGCCTCAAATGAATGACCCTGAGCCGCGTATAAACATATTAAATTAAAGGGCAGCTAGATGGATGGATAGGTCTCGTTTGGTAGCAGTAAGGAAGTTAAAATAAATAGTATGTTTTTATTACAAGAATATCCAAATGCATGATATATATAACGCATGTAATTATATATTCATATGGTTTATAATAGTAATTATTTTTTGTTTTCAGTTTCATCTAAAAACGCACCACATTTCATATTGAAAAAAGGATTTTTTTCCCCCTCGTCATTCCATTATGTTTGCTATTGCATTCCCAGATCGGGGCAACCTATTTTAGGATTTGAAGTGCCCATTGAAGTCTGGAGATGATAGTTTCACAGTTCACATCAACAGGCACATAACCCAATTAATAAGGGACTGTGCTAATTTAACCAGTAATTTCGTGTTCGACGTAGCTCTGCGCATACAACTATGTTAAATACTTGCTGGGACATCCAAGGCTTGCTGCACATTGAGTTGAAGGGACTTTGATGGAGCCCATAAGAATTTGGATCAAGTCAGGTTGGGGGATTTTTTTTTAAGGTAAAAACTTTACCACCTGACATTACTGCAGCTCGAATTTGAGTACCAGTTGAACCAGGCTCTATCACCAGCAATGCAACCAGCTGGGTTTATTCAAGCAAATTTAAATGATACGAGAAATTAAATGACTTTTGTGACCTCATACCCCTGGTCGAGCTTTAATCAAATATTTATAACATTTCATTCTGGTTGGAAATTATTCCCTTAATTAAAAAATGTAAGGTATTTTTTAAAGAATTAAATGTTAAAAAATGTGAAACATTTAGTCTTTCGAGGTGTAATTATTATCTTTTTTTTTTAAATGCCTCTATTAATAGTGACTTTATATTTTTATAGAATTTTTAATAGAGATAAATATGGAAAGATGGGGTTAGTTTAAAAGTAGGTAGTTACTTTATTGGAGAATGAGATTTAATTAAAAATACCTTACATTTTTAAACATTTTTGAACGGAAGGAATATATATGATGATAAAAATTGCATTGAACTCCTATTATTGTTAAAAACAAAAAACATTGAAAGGTAAATGGACAACCCTGCAACAACAATTAATTAATCAATTCAAGTAGCTTGGTGCTTTTTTTTTAATAATCAAATAATGTTATGAGTTTAAGTTTTTCTTTTGTGAAGAAAATTGCAACGTATATAATTTTTTGCAAATCAAGTTGGAATTAGATACCTAGTCTGGATTAGTCAAGGATTAATATGATTTTTATTTTAATTATGGAAACTAGTTATTAGTATTAAAAAATCAATTTGATGTATACGATGATGATACTTATTACATTTGAAGAATTTTAAATTTGAGAAAATTAAACAAATTATCTCAGAGTCGAGAGAGAAGTGAGAAATGCCACGGTTAAAACTTTTTTTTTTTTCGCTGCAATGGTTAAATTGCTTTAATTACATCCTTATCATCATCCCAATCCCATTCCGTTAATTTTGTCCCTACCTAATTGGCAGAGAGTACGAACGCATTTGGTTACCTCAGTAGATTCCATTTCTTTTGTAACAACGTACACATATTTTATATTCTTGTAGTTATGATTTATCTCAGATATTATTTTTAAATTAGAGACACGTTAATTTCTTTTAACATTAACAAAGTGTTTTATTTCTTCCACTTAATCTTTTAATCTATCTTATTCTTTTGTGTTGGGCAGGGTCCATTATTATAAGTTATATATTCTTCCTGATTTTCTCCAAATCAAGTAGATATTTAAACGACCAATACATCATACTTCTATGTTGAAAAATATATTTGTTTATGAGTTATATTTTCAATCAACATATTATTGAGAGCTGCCAGTTTTTATTTTTTTTCAGAAACATTCACCTTTTTAGAATTATTGAATAATTTGTACCTCAGGCCATGACAGTTCTTAATAATTTGAACTATTGAAATGAAGTTCTTTAAGTTATGATTTAAAAAAAAAATCACAAGACCCAGTCTGAAATTTGATGGAATTTGCCCTAAAGACATCGAGTCTAACACGTCATGTTTTGTGTTCAAAAGTTTTCTTAGTATCCAATCACACAGGAAGAATTATTTAAAAAATATCCAAAAAAGAAAAATATTCATATGGGGAGGACTTTTGTAATTTAAACTAAAGATGATAGGGTAATATATATATGTGCGCGCGCGCGCGCTTAAAAGAAAGGTAAAAAGTGACAAAAAGAGGAACAAAGAATAATTGTCAAAGAGGGGAAAAAACAAACGAAAAAAATCAGTGAAATCAAGAGAACAAGGGAATAGCAGATACATCAAACCGATTGAAAGCCACACCACACAAAATTCTGATAAGAGACAAAATAAGGAAAACATCAAAGAACTTTTGCATGAAGATGAAAATATCATATACATTAAATTAATTATATATTAGCCGCTTCAAAGACGGCCTGAGGAAAACAGACATGATTTTAGCCGGCTATATCAAAATATTGCCAGCTCAAACATTTCCAACCTCATTCTTCCCTTCTCTTTATATATAATCATCATCATTGGGTTCTAAGTCATGCATATATCTTCTATAGCTAGCTTCTAGAAATATAATCATCATCTCACTGTTTTCCAGCTCTTAGCTAGCTCTTCTCTGCAACTTCCATGGGGAAACACAAGAACAGTAACCCTAAGGCAACTAACAGTACCAGTACCAGTACTAGTTGTGTGCAATCTATCACAACGACGAAGAAACGAACCAGAAGAAGTGTCCCCAGAGATTCACCTCTTCAACGCAGCTCAAAATATAGAGGAGTCACTAGGTACACACACACACATGTTGACCTACTTGCCTGATATCCTGTAATCTTGTTTACGTATGCTTGATAACATGATGATGTGAAATGGATGTGTTACGAATGGTGAATTTACAGACACCGATGGACAGGACGATATGAAGCTCATCTGTGGGACAAGAATTGTTGGAATGAATCGCAGAACAAGAAAGGACGACAAGGTACGTGCACGTATGTTATATGAAAGTCTAGAAGCCTCACAAAAGAAATGGAGCTTATAAGTTCATTGAAAGGTTGATGTTATAAAAAAGGCTGCCCATAAAGTTTTAAATGACTGATCGGCACATGAGGCCGATGGAGAGCCACGAGGGATGTTTAAGTCTCGAATGGAGGTTCATTATTGTCAGTCTCACATTGAAATTGTCTAAAAGACTAACTTGTTAGGTAAAAGGGTTTTTTAAACTTATGAGCCCATTTTTCTTGTGAGGCACCCCAATATAAGGATAATAACACACACACACAGCTTCTGTTTCTTGATAGTATATATAAGGTTTCATGTAAGTTTGCTGATACCTGTTATCTTTGATTTCTGTTGCGTGCATGGCATTGCCTTGTGGGGTGCTTCAAATTTAATCTATATATCAGTGTATCTGGGTAAGTATATATGACAAAATCAAAATAATCCCTTAAAAAAAAAATACTCTCTTGAAACCTATTTATTATAAGGAACAAATGATAGTTATCTAAGTTGTCAGACGATGTGGTGCGTTCTACGTATGTTTAGGTGCTTATGATGATGAAGAGGCTGCAGCACATGCTTATGATCTAGCAGCACTGAAGTACTGGGGTCAAGATACCATACTAAACTTTCCGGTTTGTATTTATTAATTCACATGCTTTGTAGCTTGCACAATAATGAAATTGTGTGTGTGTGTGTGTGTGTGTGTGAGAGAGAGAGAGAGAGAGAGAGAGAGAGAGAGAGAGAGAGAGAGCTTCTGTTATTAGTTATAACTTGTTTGCCTGTCAACATTGCAGCCATCGACCTATCTCAATGAAATGAAAGAAATGGAGGGTCAATCAAGGGAAGAATATATTGGATCATTAAGAAGGTAAAACTTCTTTCTTCCTTTTTCAAATTTATAGAAAAAGTGTAGTTTAGTAATTGTAAATGAGGTAATTTACCCAAAAAATAAATTGCAGGAAAAGCAGTGGCTTTTCTCGTGGAGTTTCTAAGTACAGAGGCGTGGCAAGGTATATATACGAGTAATTTTGAACTTATTAAACTAGTATTTGGAGTATTAACATCAGCAAAATTATTATGTGTTAATTAAAATTCATATTATGTTTTTTTAATTAATGATCTCAGACATCATCATAATGGAAGATGGGAGGCTCGCATTGGCAGAGTGTTCGGCAACAAATATCTTTATCTTGGGACTTATGGTAAAATATCTTCACTTAGCTTAGTTAACATTTTAAAGCACGCAATCACAAATATTAACAAATTTCGTATATGTTTATCCACTGTTAATGTAAACTTACGTACGTGACAGGCTTTTGTGACTGCGTACGTAAAATTAATTAAACTCAAATTATAGATAATGAAAGTCCCCATATACTCACACAAACACACTTAGTAAGTAATATAGCAAAATATCAGCAAAAAAATAGCAAAAATATATATAATACTCATAAATCATAAGGTATTTATCATCCTTGTTATAATTAATCATCCAAATGTATCTAATTCTAATCATAAATAAATATGTACTTCTACACAGACTCTGACGCGTGCATGGGCACAAAAAAAACATTAATAATCAACTCACTTTATTATAAACTATATCGTCAATATACAAAACTTGTGTCCCTATCATCATGACGTTGACAAAATATGTGCAACGTCATCGTCAGTCGCATTCGATCGGTTTGGAAGAGGTAGCCCTCTCTTAACAGATTTGTTAACTTAACCTCCTCGGATCACACGCACGTAATGATAATAATGACACGTGAATTATTATATATATTATTCATATTAATAATATTTATTTCTTAATTTCTTTGCTAAATCCATCATCCATCAATGTTTCTAAATCTTGCAGCTACCCAAGAAGAAGCTGCCACGGCATATGATATGGCGGCCATTGAATACCGCGGGCTTAATGCTGTCACCAATTTTGACCTAAGTCGTTATATTAAGTGGCTTAAGCCCAATATTAATCACGGCATCAACATGATTAACACTACTAGTAACAGTAATGCTATGCTTAGTGACTCTAAGCCTAACCCTAACTGCGATGCTCGCTTCATCAACCCAAGAAACCCTAACACTCAAGAACATGGATTCAATTACTTCTTCACCAGCCAGCAGGATTCTTCATTCAGCAGTACTGGGGATGAAACCTCCACCAGCTTTGCTCAGTCACGGCAGGCCAAAGCCACCTCGGCCCTCGGCCTCCTGCTTCAGTCGTCCAAGTTTAAGGAGATGACGTCAATGGCCGATTTGTCGGTGGCGGAAACGCCTGCGAAGGCAGAGGAGTCTAGTTTGCCGCCGTGCACTTTTCCGGAGGATATTCAGACGTACTTTGAGTGTGAAGACTGCAATAATGGATATGGAGAAGGAGATTATACAGTGTTCAGTGAGCTCAATTATTCTTTTGTTTCCCCTGCGTTCAACTATCATGACTTTGAGGCATGATCAAGGAGGATGAGGTGGCTTTATTCACTGAAAAAACAGAGAGGTTTAACCATTTTTATTTATTTTATTATATTCATTACATTGATCCCTAGGTTTTAATTTGTTTTTAGCTCTCCTTCCTGTGAGTATGGAAGCTTGATCCTTGTTAACACAAATTGACTTGAAGATGACGACGGAAGAAGAACGCAACGTTTTTTTTTAAAAAAAAAAATTGGGGCAAATTAATTGAATGAGTTTTTCTTCCCATATGGTGAAGATGACGAGGTAGAATTGAGCAAATATTTTCTTTGATTTTTCTAATTGATTTGTTGTAGTTGAAAAAAAAAAATCACCTGCATGTTGAAGAGAGAAAAAAGGGAAAAAAGAGGCAGGCATTTGTTATTGTTAGTAATCAAATTTCTTATCATTAATGAACACTGCTGTACCCTCTCTCGCTCTCTCCCTCTCTCCCTCATCAATTAATCGATTAAATTTTCTCCTCTGGGTATTCAGCTAATGAACAGAATATTTCTGTTGGCTAAAAAAAAAGGTAGTGAATCGAGTATTTCTGAGTTTGGGTAGTATTTTATGCTATACATGCATGCGTGAGAGCAGGCGAGCGCGCACATATCATATATATACAAATTGAAATATATATTTAATAATATAAGAGTTGGTATTTAAGGATATGTTTAGTTGAGAGATTTTGGAGGGGAAGGGAGCATCTCCCATCCCCTCATTTGGTTAAGAAATTTGGCTCCCCTCCCCTCCCCTCATATTGCTCCCCTTTAAATTGAGATTTTTTTAGGGGAGTTAATTTTTTTGATTATTTTGCTCTTATTTATTTTTTAATATTCTAAATATATCTGTAGTTAAAAAAAAACTCTCATTCATATCAAATTGTGCTTCATTCTCACACTTTGACTGACTTCATTGGATTTTTTTAAAAAAGATTATAATTCATCATATTTTATAATATATTTAAGGGAGTTATTTATTTTTTATTAAAAATTGTTGTCATTATAATTATTTGTTTAATTTTTTTATTCACATGTTGACAATATGATAGGATGAAAGTAAATTTTTAAAAAATCATGCAATTTAAATTGAGGTGCAAGAATTAAAAAAATTTTAAATTAATGCATAAGAATTTAATATTAAATTAGTTATTATCTCCACTTCTCTCGCCTCCAAAATCAAACAAATAATCATTAAAAATGCCTTCTATAATGAAATCACACAAGATAATATTAAAACTCTTCCCTCCCTTTAAATCAAACACACCTTGAGAAAATGAGCCAGTCATTTATAATATGGTCAACTGAATTTGAATTTCTACCGTAAAAGGTATTCACATTTAGCTTCCTATAACATTTCAAATAAGATTGTAGGTAATAACACACACGTGGAATAATTACGTTGTATTGTATATAACTTTACAAATCTCAAATAAATTAAAAAAAAATCGGAATGTCAATTTCTTGATGTAGGGTTGCACGTTTATTTGTGACAAATAGCTCTTGTCTCTGTCACTGTTTTAATAATAAAATCCATTTTTAGCATAGTCAAAAGATCTTTTTAATTTGATAAATATTAATATATGTAAATTAAAATTATTATTTCCACATTATAAAGGGCAAAATTTGCATACTTAATATAGTTTTATCCAATCAAATTAATACATATAAATTTTAATAGGAAGAAACTCACTTAAGACTCGCGGAGCACAAAATTTTACATTTAAGACCCAATATAACAAAAAAAACTCTCTACAAGTCTAAGGATTTTAAGTGAAAATATATTTTAACAGAAAAAGATGCACTTGTCCTTAGACAATTTGTTACCAATTACAAGACATTGTATTAAGAATTTTTGAATATTGTACTATACATTTATGGATATTTTGTTCTTTCATCACACGCAGCTTGTACATTTCAAGTTAAACCAATTGTACATTAAAAAATATTATGTTGAGAATTTATAAATATTGCGTTGAGCATTTATGAAAAAGGGAGGGCAAATACATGTTTTTTTATTAAAATATATTTCCACTTAAGGCCTTGAGCCTGCAGAGAATTTTCACATTGTAATGAGCTCTAAATTCAAATTTCTTTACTCTGCGGCCATAAGTGACATTCTTTAATATTAATGATACAAATTTATCATTAATTAAATAATTTATAAAAGATATACGTGTTTTGATTTACCTTAATATTTATGCATTTTTCAATCAATAAATTTTTATCTTAACAGGATATATAGAGACCCGTGATAACATTGACAAATAAACATTTTTACTTTGGATCAATTCAAATAAAAGCATGCATTAGTCCCAACAAAAAAAGCATTCAAATTATAATTTTTCTTTTTCCTTTCTTCCCCTCTCGAATTACTGTGCCTAGCACGTGGTCACGTGACTACTGTGTGACCGCAAATTGATTCAAGGAACATCACTCATCAGCCATCACATATGAAAAGGAAAAACACCAAAACATCATGCACACGGCAAACAATTCTCTCCTTTAACGTTTTGCAAAACATCTTTTGCAATGCGGGCTACGTGTTTGCAAAAATGTCAGAAACAGGGTATATATGCCATCACAAGACATCATTCATCACATATTGAATTCAATGGAGGAGTTAATTAGTTATTCTAAAGTATCCTAAGAATCAAACTTGGAGGCAGTAAAAGATCATAAGATAAGTGTCTGATGAAGAAAGGATTCCTACACATAGTAATTCCGGACAAGTTAAGGATCATTAAGGCTTTGCAACTAGTGTCTGATCTAAGTTATCCCAGAAAAACAAACATTACCTTCCGGATTAAGGAAAGGTTTCTGACAACTTAGCAGAGTATCACCGTTTGCCTGCTGTTTTCAGTTTTGTTCATATGTTGGCCTTGGGTGTACTATAAGAGTTAAGACAATGGAGGGTTGATTGAAGATTTAATCCTAATTGCTAAACTCATTCTCCATAATCCCTCCATTATTCTCCCTTATGTTTCATCTTTAATTCCCATGGCCGCCTTAACAGCTAGCTGTTTCTTAACCCCAGCTGATTCATATATAGTAGAAAATTGATCAGGTATTACACCCTAATCACTTTACTTGCATTTTTCCTTTCATTCTCGTTTTGCTATGTCTGCAATGAAAAAAAACTCATTATTGAGCATGTGAAAATGCTAACTTTTGTGGCTTTGCCTCATTTCTGCAGTATTTAACCGCTGGATATACAGAAACATGCACGTATCTCTAGTCCCAGGAGAACTAAAAAACCTGTGGGATAAAGGGGGCTTAGAAACACTTGTGCTTTTCAGCTTCATTTTGCAGCTTATTCTCACAGTCTATGGCAACCGAAGAAAGGATATTCCAGGTATCTGGATTAGATTAACTGTTTGGTCCTCCTATTTACTTTCTGCTTCCCTTGCAAGAATCATCCTAGGCAAGCTCACTGTAATACCTGAAAGTGACCCAGATGAAAGGAATATCAGAAGGGAACTCAAGGCGTTATACGCTCCATTACTTCTGGTGCAAATAGGAAACCCGGATGCCATAACTGCATACTCCATTGAAGATAATAGATTGGGAGTGAGACAACTTATTGGCCTTGTTTTTCAAGTTGCTATAGTGACATGGATTATTATCAAGAGCTGGACACATTCTTGGCTCTCGTATCTTTACTTGCCATTGTTTGTGTCTGGTCTAATCAAGTATGGGGAAGTCGTGTGGGCTTTGAAGTCAGCTATCAGTAAGAGATCTGGTATAATTACCGTTGAAGAAATTGACAGAGAAACAAGTATGCCTGCATTGTTTCGAATGCTTCCTCACAATATCCCCTACATAGAACTGATCTTAATGGCTTATTACCGCTTTTTCTCATTGAAGCCTCACCGTGAGAACTGGCTCTACCTGCCTCTATATGAGTCTCTTCCTCATATGTCCATTGAGGCTTATGAACCGGAGGAGATTTTCCAAATCACAGATGCTGAACTGAGTTTCATGTATGATGTGCTGTACACTAAAGCACCTATAATCTACACCAGAGAAGGTTGTATTCTTCGTGCTGTGAGTTCCTTCAACTTAGTTCTAACTTTGTGTGGATTCTGTATCAAATTCGAACATGATTTTAACCATCATTGGAAAGCCTGGTTTATAGTTGGGATGCTAGCAGGAGCTGTGCTTCTTGAGGCTTACCAGATTGCACAATTACCTTTCTCAGACTGGGCAATAATTCAAATGATAAAGTACCGAAACCTTCCACTTGTAACACCATGCTTGAGGATTCTAGGCCACCGAGCAGCCGGTTGGAAGAGATGGTCAAATACATTACCACAGTTCAACTTGCTGAGCTTCTGCCTCCATGAAAAGCAACTCAAATGCAGCAAGATTCTCAAGTTTCGTAGCTTTGACAAGGCGTTTAAAAAACACAGACACAGGACTCGTTTAAAGGTGCCCCAAGAATTGAAAGTTTTGATGGTTCAAGAAATGAAACTCATAGATGCAGAAAGAGGACAAAAGCCGTTCAACCAGAGAGGAGAATGGTCACTTGGGAGGCATGGCTGCCTCGGTGACTTCAAATGGAGTGTCAAAAGAGACTTTGACAAGAGCATCGCTATATGGCACATTGCAACAGATATCTGCTATTGCTCAGATGATCAATGCAAGTCAGCCACAGATTCCAAAAGCCAAATGGGAAAATTGTTGTCAAATTACATGATGTACCTTCTAGCAATGCGTCCTCAAATGCTATCCATGGCAACAGCAACCATAATATTTCGGCATGCCTATGACAAACTCAAGGACTTCATGCAGAAAGAGCAGCTTATAAAAGATGAAGGTGAAGTGTGCAGGATTCTGAGGATGGAAAGTCTTTATTCAGTCTCTGAAAGAAGCTCAGAAACAGTGGTTACTTTGAAATGGAATATGTTAAGGGATGCTCAGAGACTGGCTAGGAATCTGATGAAGAGGGAAAATAGATGGCATATTATATGCAGCGTGTGGGTGGAGATGTTGTGTTATGCTGCTGCTAATTGCTCTGCAGATGAACATTCTGAGCAAATAAGGAGAGGTGGGGGTCTGATTACTCATGTCTGGATTCTTTTGTTACACAAGACTGATAAATATCACATCAGTGACTAACATACTTTGATGGTTTGTGAAGTGCTAGCAGCCATATGCTCTAGAGTCTATCATTGTGTGTTCTAAAGATTTTTTGTGCTTCTGTTGCTCTGGTGCTTTCTCAGTCCTTGATTTGTACTCTTTCGATACTCTTGTGATGTGTTTTCGTCTCCTTCTTAATTTTACTGTTTCATAACACTGATGAAAGATAAGGATAGATTCTTCGTTTTTGAAACCAAATCTATCAGCACCAGAAATGTGATAGCAATAGGACTCATCATTTTTCAAATTTCAATCAATGCCTGTAAAAGTGGCTGGAAACGATCATACCATCATACCACTATTTAAAATAAATAAACTAAATGCAATTCTGTTGAACTATGTATTATGTGTGAATGAACTTTAACCAGTAAAATTTAATAAGAAGACTGATCTAACACACTCACAAACACTAGCACAGCTCTGAACAGAGGGAGAGAGCAGAGATAAACCAGAAACAGGGAGGGAGAAGTGAAGAAGATGAAGACAAAACAATGGGGGAGCAAGAGGGGGAGGCAGAATGCAGATACAGGGAGAAACTCTCACAATACTCAAACATAATTTTCATTCATCAAGTCTGCCTTACAAGAGCAAATCCTGGTTTATCTAAACTAAATTTTCCTATCTATTGAGAAAATCTTAATCATTCATCCACACAAAGCTGAGGTTCAAATTTCCCTCGTTACAAAAGTACTAAAAAAACACCAAAAAAAAAAAAAAAAAAACTACAACCGGTGGATTTCTCACAAGCCAAAGCAAAATACAATAATAATAATAATAATAACAACAACAAACTACTATTTTAAGGTTGTTCAAAATATGTTATTCTTATATTTCATCAAAGACTTTTTGAACTTTTTAAGTCTATACAAATGACACCATTGTTATCAATTTGTTTATTGCTTCACTGGTAGAGGGATTGCATTTTTGAAATGTTTATTTATGGATTTACATTAATTAATAAGCTTAAACAAATTAATTTTTATAATCTTGTGTATACCTGATTATATCTCTATTGAAATGTAAAAATGTTTGGGTGAAGAAGGAGTGCGATGGTTAACTAAGTTATTTAATAAGATTTTACAATCCAAAAGAATGTCGAACGATTGGAGGAGAAACACCTTAATTCCTATTTATAAAAATAAATGAGATATTTAGAATTGTGCTAACTATAGAGAGATTAAACTTATGAGTTGTACTATTAAATTATAGGAAAGAGTGATTGAGCATAGGTTGAGATTGAAAATTGATATTTCTGAGAATCAATTCAGTTTCATGCCAGGGAGGGCGACTATAGAAGTGATTTATCTACTAAGGGGATTAATGAAAAAATATCAATGCAAAGATAAAAATTTATATATGGTTTTCATTAATTTAGAAAAAGCTTATGATCATGTATCGAGAAAAGTACTTTAGAAGACATTGAAAAAGAAGGGTGTCCGGGTTGCCTATATTCAAACTATACAAGACATGTATGAGGGGGTAACAACTAATATAAGAATACTTGCTAGCAAAACAAAAGATTTTCTTATAAAGATTGGACTGCATCAAGGATAATCTTTGAGTCCTTATTTGTTTGATCTAGTCTTAGATGTTTTAACTGAACATATTCAAGAGAAATTCCCAAATGTATACTTTTTAGGGATGATATAGTTCTTATTACAGAGACAAGAGAAAAGATTAATTGTAAACTTGAGTTATGGAAGAAGACATTCGAGTCAAAAGGTTTCTACTTGAGTATGACTAAAATAGAATATTTACATTGTAATTTTGACAAGGGGTTAATGAGTAGTAACTTGAAAATGAAATTAGATGATCAAACCATACCTCAAGTGAAAAAGTTTAAATATTTGGGAGCAATTATTCAACAAATGAGGAAATTGATAGAAATATTGCACATAGGATACAAGCGGGGTGCTTTAATTGAAAAAAAAGCTAAAGGAGTTATTGGCGATTGTAAGGTACATGATAAACTTAAAGGAAAATTTTATCAAATTTTTATAAGACTGGAAATTTTATATAGTAGTGAATGTTGGGCTTTAATGGGATAGCAACAACATAAAATTGGAGTAATAAAGATGAGAATGTTGAAATAGATGCGTGAATATACAAGTAAAGAAAAAATTCAAAATGAGTGAATATAGGAAAAAGGGGGCATGGTACCTATTAAGAAAAAAATAATAGAAAATCGTTTGAGGCGGTTCAGATATGTTCAAAGAAGACCACAAGAGGCACCTGTGAAGAGTGAAACAGATGACTTTGAACCCTGTCAAAAAGAGTAGAGAAAGACCGAAGAAAATACTTTTAAAGGTTATTGAATATGACCTTTTAATTAATAATATTTCTAATAGCTTGATAAATAATATAGCACAATAATATCATATAATCCATGTAGTCAACCTTATCTAGTGGGATAAGGCTTGTTGTTGTTGTTGTTGTTGATCTTGTGTGGGCCATGATAGGTAAACCACACAAGTGAACCTACAACCCTGCAGCTGTTAGTTATTCCCTATCTTTTAATTAACTAAGTTTGAGATAATGAAATATAATTAATCAATTTATATATTATAGCAATTTTTAATCTGGTCTATATAAGTTAATTAGTCGATAACCACAAACACACGATAGTTTTTACTTACTCTATTATCTCTAAACTCTTTGTAAACTACAAAAGTTTAGTGGGTTGTATATTTGTCAATACTTGAGGTAGTTGAGTTATCTTAAGTGATCATGGATTCTTTAGAAACCATGGAGTATGATCCTCAAATATTTTGTGTATATTAATTTGTTTTTTTTTGTGAATTTCTTCTTTTTTTTACCTTCCTGACCTCATCACCATCGAAGTTCACCAAAAACAAGTTCTGAATGAACTTTCACCTTCTTTGTTGTGAGTTGTTGCCGCTGCAAGACCTTTGTTGTGGTCGATAATGACCGAGTTCGCCACTATCAATCGCTAAAAATTACCACCAAAGATTATGGTTTGCAACGCCACTCTCTTAGCCTCACAAGTTGCACAGTTGCATTTGGCTCGCGTCACCGAAAAATGTTGCAGATTCATCAAAGATGGCTACCAATAGAGAGAGCAGCAGGACCATCGAAGATGGCTGTTAGTATGTTGACGGCGATATCCATCCATTAGCGTCCATTCCCTCTTGCTTATAGTTTGGGGCTTAGAGAGGATATGGAACAAAGTCATAGGGATCTAGTTTCATAGTGCCTGATTTAAAAAGTTTTCATAATTTGCTTTTTATGCACCAGATTAAAACTACCTTATTGGCCCAAGATTTATGGAATTTACTTTGTGACCTACGGAAAATTCTAAAAATTAAAATTTAGTCCCTTAACTTCCAAAATTTCCAATTTACCCTATAATACCTTTTAAAATTTCATTAAAGTTCCAGATTTGTTCTCTAATTCTTAAAAGACCCAAAGGACTTTTCAAAATTATTTTTTATTTTGTCCTAAAGTCATAAAACTTGTAATTTTGTGACACTTAAGATCTTGTAGCATTAGTAATTGACAAACCTCATGAGTGTGACATTATTAATGTAATTTGATAGTTGGCTTTAAGAATAGGCAAATAACACTTTTTAATGTATTAGATATTTGTTATACCCCATAAATATGAAAATATTTAATATATATTTTTTGTATGGACTTTTATATGAGCTAAATCTATATGGTGTGAGAGCCTTCTTGGTGTATGATGATAGTTGTATGATTGAAATTCTCTTATTGGGAACTATATACTATAATTATGTTATGCACACATACTTATTATTTCCCATATTTTATTTTACGACTTTAGTTTTTGTGTTTTTTAAGCAACTATCTTTGTTAAGACCCTTTATGGTACATGGTAATAGTTGCATAACTGAAATTCACTTGTTACAAATTTTGTACTATAATTATGTTATGCACGCATAATTATCATTTTTCATATTTTGTTTTGTGATTTTAGTTTTTTCATTTTTTTAGCAACTATCTTTGGTTAAAACCCCTTATGAGACTTCTTGCTGCATGATAATAGTTGCATAACTAAAATTCACTTGTTGAAAATTCTGTACTATAGTTATGTTATGCTTGCATAATTATTATTTTTCATATTTTATTTTGCAATTTTAATCTTTGTTTTGAGCTACTATTTTTTATAAAGACTCATCATGGGACTCATTATGATAATTTGTGAAAGTCCTTAAGAATGTATCTTACCAGTTTGAGAATGAATTGCTTCTAAAAGAATCCAAACCAGAGGATCTCTCTTTAGAATCCAATGCTTCTAACAAGGCCTATAATAAATATTGGTATAAGTCCAACCAGATCTCCTTGGCAGTGATTGAATTCACTATTAAAGAAAGGAATTAGGGACAACATTTTTTAGAGATATATTATGTGATGCTTGATAGCACTCAATCATAATGGGATATTTGGTATTAAAAGAGGTGTGTCTTGAACTTGTATAGAGTTGATCTTAAAGTATTTCTTAGTTTATAGAACTATTACAACCTAATTATGAATTCTTGACATCTTCTTACTTCACGTAAGAAAGAGGAGAGATCGAAGGATCACACAATATTAATAGTGGCCCATAATAACTTCTAATCTAAGGGGTGAAATGTTTTAAGTTTGTAACAACTTTAGAAGCTAAGGCTAATTTAAGTGGAGTTTCCAGACTATTGTCCTTTTTATTTGGAATTTCCACTGCCATCCACATGCTGAGGGCATTTACGAATATTAGTGAAATATTTCTATGATATTGCACGAGTCATTCCCACTTAGTGATTATGTGCTCACCTATAGTGGATCAAATCATGGTAGTACATTATTTAAAATTATATTTTAAGATATTATGTTAACAATGAATTTTAGCCCATAGATGTGTCATTGTTAATGCAATTTATGTTTAAAAATTTTGAATTTATTTCTAAATACCATATTGTTAAGGGATGATGTTGGTAAATCAAAGATTACCATTGTTGGTAATTAGGCATTTATTTTAGCAAATTTTGCAAATAAGGGTTTTAACGCTTTGATATTTCTTATACCCTATAGGTATAGTAACATTAAATACATTTTGTTACAATCTTTTTGATAAAGTCTTTAATTCATATTTGAATTGGATGTTTGATAATTTAGTGTCCAAAGTAATATAATGTAAATTATTTGCATTAAGCTAAAAATCATAAGTGAGATATTCAATTGTATGAGTTTAATCTCAAAATTTATTAAGGAATTCATTGTTTAGTGTCATATAAAATCAAGAAAGGTGCCAATTTTTTTACTTACTGTCTAGTTAATCAAATTTAAATCTTACTTTCAAATGAACAGTGAGAGTTATAGGCCTAGACCACTGGCTTACTTGTTAAGAACATCACCTTTACCTAAACATGTTTATTGATCAACTTTATTTGATGAGGATAAGGCTATTAGGAATCCACTTATTAAAATAAAACAACCTATAATATATACTAAGTAGTTGATTTTATTCAAGCATTCCCATATAATTGATATACCTGCAATACCTAATTGAAAGTAATCATTTATAATTATATCAAATGAATAGAGAATTAAGTAAAGGAATTGAAACACCTTAATAAGATGGTTTTATA
Organism: Prosopis cineraria; assembly: GCF_029017545.1. Classification (NCBI taxonomy): domain Eukaryota; kingdom Viridiplantae; phylum Streptophyta; class Magnoliopsida; order Fabales; family Fabaceae; genus Prosopis; species Prosopis cineraria. The sequence goes on along the minus strand of NW_026555340.1, from coordinate 25,059,895 downwards.
AAATTTAATTAAGAACATTTAATATGCAACTATCTAAAATCATCTCTGAAAATAAGCAAGTCTCTAAATAATGATATTTAAAGTTTGATGAGGCTATTAGCTCCATATAATTTTACTTGAAATACTTAAAATTTTTGTATTTGTTAAATGTTTGAGAAGAGCACTCTTTTACCTCTTATGCTCCATGCTAATAGCTAGTTATTAGCTAGTGATTAAATTAGTGAGACAAAGTATCCATGGTTATACCACCTTGACATAAAAAAAATATTATGTTTGACATATTTTTTTCAAGGATTATTATCCATTTTAATATATATTGACATTATTGATTTGTCTCAGGTAACTTATTTTAATCGAGTATTTAGAAATATAATGCACGCTCCTAGTTTGACACTTGTTTAAGGGGTGTAAGGTTGCTTAAGTTTTCACATTCTCAAAATTAATATTGAGGAAGACCATTTTAAAATTTGCAGATAAAGAATTTCATACGCTTTCGCTATGAATGACTTTGAGGATGCTAAAATATGCATTGGTCTTTGATCAAAATTTTACTTCAAATACACCTTAGTAAATACTTGTGAAATCATTGCAAGAAATTTATTGAATAATCCTTTTGAAAAATTCTTTTACATCGAAAGGTACACGACATCTAATGTTAGTTGTTAAAAATTTGATCCTCTTTTAAATTTGTGATTATAAAGATTTAGAATATGCATCCTATTATTCCATAATACAGAGAGGAGCTATCTTGTAAAAATGACTGTATTATAGACACTTGTAGCTACCTCAATTTAAAATATGGAACATACATACATACATACATTGCTTGTTGTAGAGCCTTTCACTAGATTATATAGTTGAGGAAATTATTATTAGACATGTATTTTGTTGTTTCCTCCAACTATGAATGTGATATTTTATCTATCTTCAGCTTCTCTTAAAAACTTGTTGAAAAATATTATAGACACTTAGACTTATTTGGTTCACTTCTGTGATGAATGTATGTTTATGCATTTATGTGACTAAATGTTTACCCATGCGAGTTTTATTGATCCTTTTGAGATAGCCTTGGTTTAGTGGAAGTTTAAGTTGTGTCCTTTTAAGGACATTTGATGGTTTAAGGCCATTTTGCTATCATGCTCAATTTTTTGTTTCAAAAACAATATGATGCTTTATATCATTTGTTTCCCTATAAAATTTAATGATTCACATTTATGCATCTTGTATTACTTATTTTTTCTTAGGATTCAGTGATGTTATATTGTTTCTCTATTGAGTTTCAGTTTCGGTTCAGAGTTATTATGGTGCTTTATATCAGTTGTTTCCTATATAATTCAATGATTTGTGATAATACACCTTATGTTACTAGTTTCTTTATAGGATTCAATGACTTTGGGTAGTCTCTTTACCGAGGTATGGTTAGAAGACCCATTTTTATGTTTAGTTCAATTATATGCATTTATATCATTTGTATTCTCATAAGATTCAGTGATTGTATTGTGATACACTATACATGTTACTTGTTTCCTTATAGGAATTGGTGATTTATGTTGCTATCTTACTGAAATGTGTTTGAAATAAAAATTTTATGTTCTATTCAGATTATGAGATATTATATCACTTATTTTCTCATAGGATTTAGTGATTTTGTGAAAATTTATTTTTCTAAATTTTGTTTGTGGTTTATTTATACAACTTGCTTAATTAATGCAATCCAAGTGAGAGATTGTTAAAATATTTATTTATAAATTTACATTAATTAATAAGCCTAAAGAAATTGGTTTTTATAATTTTGTGTGAATCGTGATAGATAGACTATACAAATAAGTCCAACGGGCATATACTTAATTTACAAGCTTGTAGCCGTCAGTTATTTCCTATCTCTTAACTGACTGAGTAAGAGATAATAAAATATAATTTATTTATTTATTTATTTATTTATTAATTATCTATACTCGAGGTATCTTAAGCAATCATAGACTCTTCAAGTATGCAAACATCATTTTACTCAATCTTATTTATTACATGAATTGAGATATAAAGTTAACAAGATTGCTACCACGAGGGAACACCTATACCTATGCAATAAAAAAAATACTAATGTTTCATACAATGCTTGGTTCAATAAAAGAGAGAAAGTAGATTTTAATGTTTCTTTCAAAACTTAAGGCTATCATTTGGCTGTTAAGAAAAGATGAGAATACAATAGATTGCATAAAAATTAAAATAAAAATGAATTAAATCATTCTTTCTTGTTACGATAAACATGATAAAACTTAATATTATATATCACAAATGTAGGAATCATCACGCTTTTTACAAACCTCATAAACCGCGACTCCCGATTCCATAAATTAAATTACTCTTTATTCTTTTTACCAAAAAAAAATTACCACCGATCCTTATGAATACATTTTACCCATGTCTTTTACATATTTTAATCATTTTATTCTTACCTTTATTTTTGTAATATACTTTATTCCATAACTTTATAATAATCAACCAGGCCCATTAGTTTTTGGCAAAGTTGAAAAACATGAATTGAGTTAAATAAGTTGTCACAACCAACAATTGTTAATTTAGTTAGTAATTATTTGACCTATAACTTGCAAGATCATTGTCTCAAATTCTATTTCTAATATGAGGACCTTATTAATAGATAATTTATAATACATATTCAAGTGCTCTTGAAGTATGGATGTATGTTTTAATTTTGATAAGTTTTCAAAATTCAAATCATTTAAACTTTTTTTGTGTTAAAAAAATTAGTTGTCATGAAAAAATATGTTTAGGTTGGGCAAAACAAACAAATCAAATAAAATTGAGCTTCTTTAATCTAAATTATTTAACCCACTGATTAAATGAGCCAATCCATAAGTTACGGGTTAGTTAATAACTTTAACCCATACAGAGGTATACATACATATGCGCACTCGTGTATTAGCACACACACACACACACACATATATATATATATATATTTATATACTCTCTTCGCTTCAAATTATAAAGCACTTTTAAAAGAATTTTTTTATTTTAAAACATAAGACATTTTGAGTATATTAAAATTTCATTAATTATATCAATTTCAATATTACCCTTCTTCCTTCTATAATTAATTTTTATTTCAAAATATAAGACATTTTAAATAGATTAAATTTTCATTAAATATATTAATTTTAATATTACCTTTTTTCTTTCTATATTTAATCCTTATCTCTTTTTTTTAATATATTTAATTATGAATATTTTTAAAAGTTTATATTTTTTATTTTAAAAAGATAATGTTATTAAGTATATTTAATAAAATTTATTAATATATAAAATTTTATTTAAAAATATTTTATAATTTAAAGCAAAGAGAATATAAATTACACGTGAGCGAGGTTAACTTTGTTAAGCTATGATTTTCCAACGTTTTTTTTTTTTTGGGGGGGCAATTTTAGCTAACTCAACGACGTGGCGCCCCAAAATTCAAATTCCGCGCCCCAATAATTTCAGCGTAATTTAGCAAATGGCGCCCAGGGACCCTTAAGTAATTTCATGGGCACACCCGTCTTCAATTGTAAAAAGTCATGCTTTCCCGCTTATTTCTTCTTCCCTCATCCTCAAATCCCAATCTTTGTCTCCATGTCTGAATATCCTTGTTCCTGCAAGATTCTAGGGTTCTTGATCTTCTCATAATGCCAGATTTAGGAAACTTATCGCTCTCAGAAGCTCTTGAGCTCCCTCACTGCCCTAATCTGAATGTCCCTGCGGAGCCATCTGATCTCACCAGTTCACTGTTCACAGTCCCAGTTAAAACCCTTGGTAATTGTTACATTTCCAACCACACTCTTCTATTCCCGGTTCTTCTGCAGGACGAGGCCCAGAGTGGAAATGAATTCAGGGTTTCAAAGCGGAGCCGTAGTTATTTGGATCGGGGCAATAAGGCAGCCATTGACAAAGGTTCAGAAGATCACGTGAAAGATTGGTCTGAGAAGAAAATAGATTCCGGGTTTTGCAGACTCAGCTGCACTCTTCCGTTTCTTGTCGGTGCTCCGAAGATGGTATTGCTTGTTTTATTTAATTCTATTTTTCTTTGGCCTCTTCTCTTGTTTTGGTGCTGGGAAGAATATGGAATAAAAAAAATGTTGCATTGTGGAAATTGTCTTTTTAATGCGATACACTTTCTTGCTAATTAGTGCTGAAAAACTGAAGTTGATTGATGGAGACTCAAAAGTCTACGGTGTAGCATTAGGAAATCGCGTATTAAATTGCGAATTTACTACCTAATATCTTATTTGATGATCGATCTGGATAACCTGGCTGGCTAATACTCTTAATGAGCCATGCATCTATGAGCGGCATATGTAGCATGTTGGCATAATTGTATTTATGCACCTCAAAACGAAGCTTTAACTCAATTCCTTTCATGATTCCAGAAGTAGTCTAGTATATGTTATGTGCCATCAAATAGCTGCTTCACACTGATGTTTTTTTAGATGCATTTGGATTCAGGCTGAATGTTTTTATTGCCATTATTTTGTCTACCCCGGGAAGGAGGTTATATGTTCTGTCCGAGGCTGTGAAAGAGTTTACCATGTGGAATGTGCAAAAGAAGCTGGTGGAATCTCAAATCCCAAAAAATTCAAGTGCCCACATCATGTAAGATTTTGGTTAATTTAACATAATCTCTTTTGTTATAGGCAGCGATGTCCATTTCCATGATACACTGCTCTAATGGGAGACTATTATGGGCACATGAAGTCACTTTTTGGTACCTCTAAAATGCTTCACATTAGGACTGCGTTTCATGAGCAATTAGGAATTAAATGAACTCAGCCCAAGATCTATATGCATTAATTGGGAGTCTCAAGCAAGGGTAAATGTTATAAAAAAATTGTAAAACATAGATTTGTTTTATTATTTAAGTACTTGATGCGATGATTTATGGATGATTTTAATGTCATTATGGTTATTTTTAACGTGAATTAGGTTTTCTACGTAAATTAGTCATCAGCAATGATATTTTTTAAGTTTTTTTAGTTGCAGGCTAGATTTTCATATAGCTTGTCAAGCGCTAAATGCTTGCCATTTTGGCGCCCTCCGTGCTACGAGTGCATCACATGCTATTAATTATTAACTATGCCCACTCTTCTCCCTTAGTTTGTGGCGTCTGATGATCTTGAGTAAAATGGAGCCGTCTCATTCTTCAGGAATGCAGGCAATGAATGAGATCGCAAAGGAGCTTACTTGGAAAACCAATTCCTTATAAATGGCTTCCGAGTTATACACAATTATATGTGTATTTGGGTGGGTTGAGGGGTTGCGACATCGCAGGCGAATGCATCCAACTGCTAGAGTTGTAACTCATCATAACGATTCAATTAAATTTATCCACATCTATAAATTTTATATTGGAAATACTGTTCTTTTGTTGCTTTTTTGTTCTATTATGTGCTCATGTAATATCATTCAACGGACAGGCTTGCTTTATTTGCAAACAAAAATTACACTTGCGGTGTGAGCGGTGCACAATGGCGTTTCATGCTAAATGCGCACCGTGGCCAGATGCTGTAATGCTGTCAAAGGATCATCCTGGACGAGCTGTTTGTTGGAGGCATCCTACTGATTGGCGGTTGGATAGAAAGGTCAATTTTTTCTTTTCACCAGAACCTTTTTTTTCCACTTACTAGTTATTCCCTGATACATGCGCCCATGGCTCCATTGTATGGTTTTCGTGGTAGCTTTTTAGCACTCTATATTGCTTGAAGATATTTTCACAGTTATGGATGTCTTATTATTTTGAGAAATAATAGTGATTAAACACCTCGATTTGTTAGACTAATGATGTGTTTAAACTCAGAGATTGTCACTTCTGGTAAATACTTAATTACATGGGGGGTTGAGTGTAACCGTATTGGTTGACAGATTTTCGGCTATATCTCCCTAGGTTTTTTTCCCTTTCTAAGTTGTTTTTTTATTGGTATTTTCAATTTTCATTGATTAGGCTGGCTCACAGGGCTGTTGTATTTGTTGGATGAGCAGCATGAAGCTTCAACAAGTGACATGGAGGTCAGGTTTACGTATAATATAAATGCTGTTCTATATTTATATTTTGATCAATGTATTGACTTTTCCAGTGACGATGATATTCCAAGACATCTTTGGCATTTTGGAATGTCTAGTATCAGATGACAACAACTGCTATGTTTTAGAAAAGAAGGGATTATATCATTAACCTCCCACAAATTTTAGAGCCTTCGTTATATAATAAATTTTTGTTACCCGTGAATATTTGCCTCCTAGAAATCGATAGAATAAAAACGAAGACATTGGGTTTAATATGTTTGGCTAACTTGTTCATCCTGTCTTTATCCAGGAAGTGTTTTGCCGTTTGCCTCTTCCTTATGTCAATGAGGAGTTCAAGATTGATTTCACGTGGAAAGACATGGAGAGTAAACTTGAACCCCCTCCATATGTACACATAAGACGCAGTATCCTATATCTCTCCTTTTGTTAGTTTTGGTGAAGACAGTAACATAAGAGTATTAGTGAAGATTAAACAAGCTCGTCTCTGCATTCGGCTATAATGTTAGTAATTCGATAATTTGATTTTCGTTCTTAGGGGGATTATCAGGCGTTCCAACTACTCTGGTGTTATCATATTCGATGACATTTATGACCATCCTGTTATTTGTTAGCCTTAACGTTGATATCAGATATATACCTCGTCAAGAAGAAGCGCAGTGATTGTGTCAAAAAAAAGAAGAAGCGCAGTGATTCAGATGATGGCGCAGGGTGCACCAGTTGCACTTCTAATTCTACGTGTTCTGATGATTGCGTTTGCAGGTGAATGCAACTCGTCTTCTAGTATTATTTTTCTTTAGAAGTTACAGATATAGATCAACGAATGCATGCCTTCTAATTATGCTCGACAATTGCAATAGTGGTGATCCCGAAGCATGAAGAGTATGGATAACGACATTCTGTACTCTACTTGAGTTAATGACGTTTTATTAAGAAATATTGTTTGTCTGGACTGCAAGAATATATCTGCTATCTTGTTACTTAACAGTTCCTAAGCGGTTTCATCTACTTCTAGCTTTTCTGCTGGCGTTTATATTAAGAAACTAATTCATCCTTTTTCAGAGTTCAATGCATAAGCTGCTCTAAGGCTTGCCGCTGCTCAGAAAATTGCAATAATCGGCCATTTCGCAAGGAGAAAAAGATCAAGATTGTCAAGGTGAGAAATTTTCCGGATGTAGCATGTTAGGACTATATTGCTTCCTCTAATCTAATATTTGTATACTCGTGGTTTGCTTTCATATGTGCTTTCTTTTTCTTTCCCAGACTGAACTTTGTGGCTGGGGAGTAGAGGCCGCTGAAATCATCAATAAAGGCGAATTTATAATTGAATATATTGGAGAAGGTAGCTCATACTTTTGAAGAGCCAATATCGTGAAAAGTCTATGTTATCTCCACTTTTTGTTCCGTAATTTACATTCATTTTCTCATGGAAGGCTAAAAGTGCCAATTCTCTAAACGCTGCTGTTAAGCCATGTAATATACAAGCTTATATTATACTGTAGTTGGCTTGAATCTTTAAATATCTTTCCCTAACTCCGCTCTTTCTTCTGCAGTAATAGATGATGCTTTATGTGAAAAAAGGCTGTGGGACATGAAACATAAAGGTGAACAAAATTTTTATATGTGTGAGATCCGGAAAGATTTCACAATAGATGCAACTTTCAAAGGAAATACATCACGCTTCTTAAACCATAGTTGTGATCCCAACTGTGTTTTGGAGAAGTGGTAAATTTCGCAAACTTCCTCCCTTAATGTTTTTCTCTGTTCGGGGATTGTCTAACATGTAGGTTCTTTGATGTCAGAATTTAACTTCTGTTGGGAACTGGAATATTATAAAACCTTGTATATTTTTGGCCGAGTAACTTTCTCCTTCATTTAATCAAACAGTAAACATATCATGTGCATGTTTAACAACCATCTGATCTTGCTACCTTCGCTGTTTCTTAAAATATGTAACTATAACTTCAGTTTCAATGTCCATGCTCTGTTTCTCTCTAAATTCTTGTGGTTTATTCCAGGCAAGTTGATGGTGAAACACGCGTCGGTGTCTTTGCTGCTCGCTCAATCGAAGTCGGAGAACCGTTAACATACGATTACAGGTCCTTTTCTTGGGGAGTTTTTGCTGCTTGGTACTTAGTAATATACTTGAATAGCTGCAAGGACGTGCCTTATATCAATATTCCCATAACCAAAATTGGCAAGAATGAAAATTTACATTCTTCTCTGTATTTTTATAGTTGGATAAATGTGTATCTTCAGATAGAAAGTGGCCTTTACTGTCCGTCGTTTCATCCATAAAATTCGTATTCCGAGTTTTAGAGAGTCCTAAATTTAAGAGTAGGATCCATCACATCGCCTACTTTTGAAAGTAATTTCTGAATTCTGAATCTATGGAACATGTAAATTTTAACGTATGATTTTTCACTCCACAGCGCGATCTATTGCCAGTGAAGCCATAGTAATAATATATGATTTGGTCTTTTTTCTGCTGCATAGATTTGTGCAATTTGGACCAGAGGTAAAGTGCCACTGTGGTGCCCCAAACTGTCAAGGCTTTCTAGGGACCAAAAAGAAGATTGACAAGGTGAACCTTTGCTGTGGCTGGGGCTCAAAACGGAAGAGAACTTATATTACAATGGGGACCAAAAAGGGAACTTCACCTGCTTGCATTGCTATAATAACAGCCGTATGATTTGCCTCAACATTATTTGGTTTGTTAGTTCATGACCATTTGGTAAAACAAAGTCACAAAAGTCAGTTCATGAGCATTGACATCATTCACTGTTGTATTATATGTAGCCAAAGTGAAATTCCACTTTTTCCTTGGGGCAATGATGAGCCTTTCAAGCAGAAGATGACTATTTTTTGATATGATTGTGAGGAAGCTGTTACTCGGCATGAACTTCTGAGATATGTTGTATCATTGTTACTGTATTGGTTATTACTAAATAGTATCAGAAAATTTTGTTGATGGTATGCATTCAGGTTGATTTCTGTTTTAAAGAACAGCTTATTGCAGCCTTGGCCTTCCAAATAAGAATAAGATGTTGATGAATTTTTGTTCTGAGTATGTGAAAGAAGCAGCACGAATAATAAATAAGACAATGAAATTCATCAGCACATATCATTCATAAGGAAAGAGAAACTTGTGCGGGTTGATCTCAATATGCAATGCTCAATTTCTCACAATTTGTTATCACACTTATTTTGCTATTTTAACATTGCTACACATCATTTTATCAATGATTGTGTCACTTGAATATTCCGGCTAAATATTTTTATTTCAAGGAGACTGATCAGAATTCTGCTGGATAGCTGTTAAAGTGATCGTAATTCATGACCACTTATCTGTTGCGTGACTTCACTTCCATTTGAGGGTTAACAAAATCTAATATTGATATTTTGAAAACGTTTCTATGATATTTTACTTAAATGTAAAACTTATATAATAATGATAATAATAATTAAAAACTTGTCTAGTTTCGTGTGGATCAAAATAATCTGACGTGGCCACGACTTGATGATGGGCACTTTGAAGACTCATAATAGCAGACAAATGAAATAAAGATAAGAGATGGTGAAGAAGAAAAATAGGAGAATTATATTTATATTCAACCCGACACTCAAACGTATTATAAAGTTCATTGATAAATTTAATATAATAAATTAACAATATTCAAATTATGAATACTCAAGCTGCCAATACTCAATTTTAACAAATTTTATGATATTTTAAGACGCATGGAATCTAAATGTAATTCTATTAAAAAACACACACACAAACCCGCAGCAGAAGGCAGGGATGCAAAAAACATCCATGCAACGAGGTCTCATCATAACAAAATCACCCTTTTAATTTTTAATTTTGGTTTATATTTATCCAAAGAAAAAGAAAAGGGGTAAAAGGGGAAAAAAGAGGGGTTTAAAATAATGATAATGATAATGATAAGAATAGAAAAGTGTGTATCTGGAGGCATGCTTTAACGCCGCATGCTCGCTGCCCTAGAGAAAAAGGAGCCCTCACTTCTCAGTTGTTGGAATTTGGTATTGACTTTTGGGTCCTCATGTTCCCACCCTCCAACGTCTGCATTTATTTATATTTATTTTTTATCAATATTTTTATTAATCTTATCAACATTAATATAAAAAATATAAAAATATAAAATTTTAAATTTACTTTTATTTAATTTTAAATGACATAAATATAAAAGATAGGATTAATTTAAAAGTAGGTAATTATTTTATTAAAAAATAAAATTTAATTAAAAATATCTTAAATTTTTAAATAAAGTGACTAACTTTGAGTTATTTATTTATTTATATAATTACCTGACTGTGTTATATTTGAGCATTATAATCCAACTACAATTGTTGATATTAAAATAGGGGACAGCCAATGCCAACTAGTCTACTTCAAAGGCTATTAGGAATAACCCTCAATATAAAAAAAAAATACTATTTTCATCTTAAATTATAAAATATTTTTAATAAGACCTTAATGTCATAAAATATAAATATTTTAATAAAAATAAAATTTTATTAATGATATTGTTAAATATTAATTTTTTTTATATTCTCTCTTTAATATTTTTTATAAATAAAGTATTAAATAAAAATATTTTTAACAATTTGTATTTTTATTTTTTTAAAATAAAATTATAAAATATATTTAATAAATTTTATTAATATATATATAATTTTATTTAAAAACATATTATAATTTGAGATTGGGAGGGAGTTACTATAAACAGAGCCATTGTCTTCTTCTCACATTGACACCAAGTCCACAAAATCCCACGGACAATTATTTTCGAAGCAGTACTGGCAAAGTAAAGGCCTTTTTATAATACAAAAGGCAAATCATGAGGATGCTTCATATAAAAGCCTTTTTTATTTGGGGGCATATTTTATATACATACAAACATATATATATATATATATATATAGAAGGTTTTTGCTTATTTGTCCTTTTCTTGTACAAGGAAATAAGAAGCTCAGAAAGCTTTTTCATCATGTTAACATAGAGAGGAACCGACAAAGGGAACGGCCACTTTTGCTTTTTCCTTCACATTTTTATTTAAAAACAATTTAATTGAAGCATTTTGAAAAATTTTAAAACTTAAAAGCGTCTTATTTATAAATATTTTTTTATCTTATTTATAAATAATTCATTAAATTTTTAATTCAAATTTCTCATTTCATCCTCTATTAAATATTGGTAAGAGATAGTATATTATTAAAATGGTTTTATTTAACATGACTAAAGTTAAAAAATTATTAAATTTATAGGTGAAGTTAATGAATTTTAATTTTTTTTAAATTTTTTATAAAAAATGATAAAAATAATTTATAAATAAGATTAAAGAAATAAAAGTTTTTTTTTTTTTTTTTAAGATTGAAGGTGGATCATCCTCCTCCATCTTGGTGTTTGGGCTTTGGCGCTTGAGGAAGATGAAAAAGATGCTTTTAGGATGAGATTGAAAATGAGACGAGCCTCTATAAAATGCATAGGAAAATGATACTACGAACTTATTCAAAGTTACAACTATCTCAAAATCTATTCAGTAGTAATTTTAAAAAATAATAATTTTGATTTTTAAGGGAAAAAGATTATTATTAAAATTATATCATGACACCTAGAAAAATAAACAAAAAATAAGAGTGTTAAATCGCAAATCAAGTTCATTCACTTATTATTGATTAAAACCCAGAACCACGTGCAGACATACGATACATGAAATTAGATTTTTGTTTTTTTTCTACGTTACAAAGGGCAAGCTTCAAAGCTTGAGAATGAGTGAGTCCATAACCTCCCGTGCAAACAAATGAGTTGCAGCTCCGAGATAATAGGTCACAAGATCACTGGCCTATATTAATTATTTTTTAAAAAATGTTAAATAAAAGAAAAGGATTTAAGGAAGTGGAAGAGCAATATAGAGGAAGAGAGGAACCAATGACCTTCAAATCTAATGGAACCAAGTTATACCTGTGGCACTAAGTTCCAGCCTTTCAGGTTCGATCCCGTATCCATGCCTGCCCTTAAAATTTGAAAAAAAAAAAAAAAACAAAACAAACAAAGAGGAAAACAAAGTTGGAATTTGTGAAGAAACAGAGGGAAAGTGGTAGAGAGTAAATTTGTGAGTTCTCTTTGTGTTAATGTGAGATCTGATCTCAGCTCAGCTGTGTTGCTTCTGCTGAACCATTTCCTACTACGGCTTTCTACTTTCTCTGCCTTTTGTTTCAACCTCACACTTGCAATCTCTCCCCGTCTTCTGTTCAACACATCGCTATCTCTCTCTACAACTTTCTTGCGCCCTTCAATAACAGTCTTGCGCGGTGTGTGCTTTAATACTTATTAGCATTATTTCGTCCTGCTGTGTACCAGTTGAAATTTTCACAACTTGTTTAATGCACTCAATGTTTTGTACATGCCCCGCGTCAAGGTGAGCGGGTTTTTTTGGCTTATTTATATGCATTATTTTATTGAAGATAATTTTATTCAAAGCATCGTGTAATACTAGGTGTAAAGATTCAAATTGGTTCATCATTTTATAAAGTACAGTTCTTTTTCACCAAATCCAACATCCATTAGTAATTAAGGAGGTTTTATGGGAGCCAGAGTAAACATTGTTGCATTCCTATAACTCCAATTCAAAACATTTAATTAAGTCGGTAAATATTTCTTATCAGTTGCACCAATATTTGGTAATACTTTACAACTAATATTATAGTTGGAAAAGGAGGTTGCATGGTCCAAATTTTGTAGATAGGAAAGAATTGTGTTGGGAGAGCTTCAACTAATTAGGAAGTGTTTTGACTTGAATCTAAATTAAATTGGTAATATGAAATATCATATTGATTGTTTTTTTTTTTTTGAAGGAACAATTGGTGTCATTAAGTCATGGGAGATTTTCAACTCCATATTTTGTTATTCTTTTGTGGGAAGTATAAATAAAAATCAAGTTATCCAAACATAGTAGAGTTCTAAGATAATAATAGAAAACAAAAATAATGTTGATTTTATGAAAGCCAGTCAAAAGGGGAAAAACCATTGGCAGGTGTAAGAGCTGCCCTACTTTGTGTTGGCGTTATTGCTCTGCCTATTTCTTTCTCTATCTCTTTTTACTTCTCATGCATTAAAGATACAACACACACACGCACACATTCTGTCTCTTGTTATTCTTTATCATGTTCCTGTCTTCACTCCCAACCCCAAAAAATTTTAAAAAAAAAATAACAGAGGGAGAGAGAGAAACACAAAGCTCAACTAAACTCATTGAAATCTCAAGAATAACCATGTGATCTGTTTTTTTTTTTCAAACGAACACGTGCTCAAAATTATTAACTCTAACTTGTTGGGATGTTAAGTATAAGTTGATTTTTTTCAGTATAAAGAAAAGTCTAATGTAAAAAAGGAGTATGCAAGTCAAAGAAAAAAATCATAATGATATTTTGAATTAAGATATGATGTAATGGTCACTTATATGTGAAGTTTGATTTGATTCTGTTAAGGGACCCAATGTGAAGATGATTAAAAAAATGTAGATAATGTGAGTGAAACAAAGGCACAATGTTATGGACAATTTATTCGGAAGGGTGGGGATGAAGGAAAGAAGGAAGTAATGGAAGGAAACTAAAAGAGGAGACAAGAGAAAAAGGGAAAAGAGAGTCACATGTCTGTTTGGCTTTCAAACAAACTTTTCTCTTTCTGTTATTATCATTACCTTCCCATACGGGAAATCCGGGGTACCTTTCCTCCTTCCCCACTGCACCTCTCTATTTACCCCTTTGCCCTTCCTTTTCCACTTTCCCAAACACTTCCAATTAATTACGTTCTTACAAAAAATAATTGTTTATTCTGCCAAAAAATAACTATCTAAGTTTGCTCTGGAGGATTCAACATCATTAAAAAGCAGGATTCGAGAGTAAGAGCACAAAAATACTAGCTAATAAAAATAAGCTATTTTCTCCTTCAAATATTATAAAATATTTTTAACTACATTACACATTTTAATTAGTTAATGATTTTTAAAATTACACACCATTGCCATGCTTACTTTTAAGTATTTAATAAAACATTATTAATGATACCTCTAATTAAAATTATTTTTTAAAATTTATTAATTACACTTTAAAAAATTAAAAATGTCTTATATCTTTTAACATGTTGTTTTAAAAAATGCCTTATAATATTAAATAGAAGGAATATAAGATCAAGCTATTATAAAAATATAACTTATAGTTGAAAGAATGAATTGATAATTCAAAAAACAGTTGACAAAAAACAGTTTTGATCACACCTAATCTTTTACATTAACTTTAAAAATTTATAAAAATATAAAGTTGTGTTAAATAATTGTTCAGCCTGTGAATTTTTCTGTGATTAGTTTTCTATTAGTTTCAAAGTATACGTGTAAGTATAATTTTAAGCGTTTTATTGTCATCACTTTTGAGAAATTAACCGAAGAAAATGAAAGGAGTGAATACTTTTTTATGACAATTGATGATGGGGTAATCAATTGAAAATAATTACAGTTGAAAGCCTCGGCTTAAGAGCTTCTAGACTTTAAACTCATTTTTTTATATAATATTTTTATTTAATTTTTAAAAATGTTGTAATTTGATTTATGCGTTAACCTCAATAGTTAGTTAACAAAAAAATTACCTAATAAATTATAGAGAATGTCAAAGACTTATAATAAAAGATTTAAAAATTACATATAAGAAAAAAAAATAAAAATGATTAAGAAAATTTTATTGGTCATTTTTTATAAATTTTAAGATCATTTTTTATCATTTCTTAATTAATTAACATTTAAAGGTGACTTTTATTAATGGTATAGATTAAATTACATTGTTTTTAAACGTTAAAGGAAAATAATGCATGAAAATATGAGTTTAGGATCAAGATGCTCTTAATTTATAATTTACGAGCCAATTTGCTCTTTTTACCTCACTTTTAATAAATATTTCATTTATGTAAAGTATAAACTTAAGGTTTGATTAATCCTTTAATTCGTTACTTACACTTCCCACAATCAAGGCTGTTCACCATATTAGCACCCAACTTAGTGTTGAAAGAAACTAAGCCTGTTTAATCAACCAAAGCACACAACTTAATTTTGACAAGAGACCCTTAAAAACAAAAAACAAAAACAAACATCATTAAAACTCAAATTTAATTATCTAGAGTCAAATATCACTTTTTAAATTAAAGTAAAAGAAGCAAGGCTAGGTTTTTTTTTTTTAAGGAATCAATTTAAGCACACAACTCACACGCTCAGGCAATGTGTTGAAACTCAGATTGAACATCGAATCGGAAAGAGCAATGGTTCGTGGTTTTTATAGTCCAACCGGTTAGACTGGAGGTTGAACCGGCGACATAAAAATTAAATAAAAAATAAAATTTATATGCACAATTATATAAATAAAACATTAATTTGTCAACGGTGCTTGGAATCTCGACCCTAAAAGCTAGATGCTTGGATCATTGGAGCTAGAGGTAAAGGCATGTCAGTACAAGCTTGTGATCTCAAGGAAAATGTTGGAGTTAGAGGCATGCCATCATGTCATGATTCACAAGCTTTTAATCTTAATGCTAAATGTTGAATCTTTAGAGCTGGAAGCAGATATTGGAGGAGAAGTTAGAGATTGAGTTTGGGCCATGAAGGAGAAATTAGAGATTATAGAAGAGAATAAAAGAGAGAATTAGTAATTAGAGAAGAAAAATTGTGAATCTAAGCAACTCAATTTAAATATCTTTTTTTAAAATTTTTTGGCTTTGAACCGAGTTTGACCCGGGTCCGATTCCGGGGTCAAAGTCGGTTCTCTCAAAATCGGCCGGTTCAATTCAGGTCTACCCGAGTCAAACACCAGATTAGTTCAATTGATTTAATCAGATCGTTTTGTTCAGCGGGTGACGGTTGGACCGCCTAGTCCGATTCGATTTTGACAACATTACACCTAGGTGTCAAAATAGGATTTGAACCTTGAACTTTAAGCTTGTGGGAAGGTGACATTGTCACTTAAGCAACTTGCTGCTGGCGCAAAAAAAAAAAATCTATTCAAAATTGAATTATATAAAAGGATATTTCTTTATATTAAAAGATAATATAATTTTTATTACTAAACTTTTTTTAATTGTAAATTTAATTCTTAAACTTTCATTCAATACAATTAAATCCTCATAGCTTCATAAGTTAAAAGATTACAACCAATGATAATTGGGTGTAATGAAAGGAAATAGTTTCTTATGTAACGAATTAAATTTTAAATTTTTACCAAAAAAAAAGAATACACTTCAAATAAAATTATTTTTAATGGAAACATATCTGTAAATAATAAAAAATTATCATAAAAACAAAGTTGTAGTGAGTTAAAAAATTTAAAAGAATTGAATTATTCAGTATCATGAAACTAAAAAAAACTGAGTTATTTAATTTAAAATTTAGAGATTAAAGTGATAATAAAAAAAAGTTCGGGCCGAAGGTTATATTTTTATAAAAAATCCTACAATTCTTTTATTAAAGATAAAGAGGGGTATTCAGTGCAGCCGGGTCCAGCGGGCTCCGCCTACTGGTTTCACCATCCCTAGAGGCTAGGGATGAATCCCCAAAGGAATGTTAGAAAGAGAAGCACTTTTTTTTTTTTTTTTCCAATTATAATTCTCTTTCTAGGGTTTGGTGGTTGTCTCGATGAAATTTAACCTCGGCACTGCTGCGTGTTTCGTCGAGTAGAAAATACGTACGCCCTTCTTCAATTTCGAAGGGGTCTGGACATGGGAAAAAGAAAAGAGGCTCTTGTGTCCTAATGAGTATAAAAATCCAAACTTTTTTCTCACCAGGGGCATGAGTGGGATTATGGCAATTGACGAAGGATAGGCAGGGCAAGCAAGAACAAGAGGACAGACAGAGAGGTTGCTTGCGCAAATCTAGCTAATCTGCTCCTCTGGGGCAACCCAATATGCAGCAAAAGATTGGATTTTAATGGTGTGCTTAAGCCAAATTCAAAGCAACACCGAACCATCCACCGTACATACACGCACCACCAACTACTCATTCTTCCCTCCCTTCTTTCTTCTTCCTCACATTATGCTTCGTCTTCTTCCTCCATTCTCAGACCCACAGAAATACCCTCTTCCGACATCCTCAATTCCCTTCGATTTCTTTATCATAGGACTCGGCTACTCGTCCTAGAATAAAGAACACGTCCACCCCACTCCCCGTTTCTCTTTGACTCATGCTGTGAAATCTCGTGAGTGCTGTCGCATTCTTCTGTGGGTGATTGTGATGATGGTGATTATGTGTTCGTGGGATAGCAGTGTTAGTTTGCAGCGGCCGAAGCAGAGGTGAACACAGAGGTAGTTGAGAATGTCGAGGACAGTTATGGCTTATAGAGCTTGTGGGATCGAGGAATGGTGGGTCTTTGGCTTGAGAATGCTTGTGAGGAAAATGGGTTTCTCTAGCTCATGTGAACAAGAATGGCCTCATTCTGTTCCTAAAGTTCAATTAATGACCATGTCCTTTTTCTTCATCCTCTTCCTGTTGCTGTTCTTCCTCTGCTGCTTTAACTGTTGATTATGGTGCCGGTGATGGTGGTGATATTGGCTAGACGGCTCAATCTGGTGTTAGCTTAGTGATTAGATTTTTATTAAATCATTTTTAAACTTTTGCTTGATCTGTGGATATTCAAAAGCAAAATGTTGCTCTATCACAGGTTTGATTCCTTCTTCTGGTATCAATTTATCTGATGACGGTGATGAAGATGAAGGATGTGTTCTTGAATTTTAGTGAATTTAGTGACTTTGTGCACTATTTTTGACTGGGGAGAGCAAGAAATTATTGTTTTTGAGGCTTGGGTTTGTGCAGTAAATGAGGGTGCACCTAACCTAATCCTGTAGGATTTTGGGTCAGTGATGCTTTGAAGTTTGGCGGTCCCCAGTGCGCAGACCCTTCAACATCCTAACACTGTTTTATTACCGTTTGAAAATTTAATGTCAGTGTTTCCTTCTGTCTCTTCTACAAAATTTTTTTTTTTCTTGTTTTTTTCTTGGGAAACGTGGACGGCTTCATGATCTTAGCCATTGCTCAGATCTTAAAATCGCCAGAGGACCCATCATCCTCTTGTGCTTCCCTTTGATGCTAGCAATATTGTAATCTGAATTCCTTCTTTGAATCTCATTTCCTTCCTTACATTCAGAATCTCATGATCATTACAGCTTGAGAGGTTTGTGTTTAGTGATAACATTTCAAGCTTGAGAGTCTCATGATATTGATATAGTTTCAGTTACAAATGTTTTGTGCTGGGATGACGTGTTTAAATTTTAACTGTATATCTTAAGAATTAATTTGATAGTCGAATAATTTTTTTATGAAAAAAATAGTTGTAGAAGAGAATACAATGACTACATTTCTATTTTATATCATTTGTGATATGTGATTGGTGTCAAGGAGCGAGTGAACGAATTGACAATGTAGCAGCATGAGTAGGACCTTGTGCTGAGCAAAACGATAGAGATTTTTGTTCTTGTATGGCAAAGTGTTGCAGCAAGAAATACAATGCAGAGACAAAATATACGAACTTTCCTTGTTTTGGGATTATTATGTCGAGTTTGATCTTTCTAAGAGATGAAATTTCCTCACAGATATTACCGAACATGTTCATGGTCATGTTTATTAAAAAGATTTGTTTTGTCTTTTGGGTTGAAGAGAGATCCATGTCTCAAAGAACTCACTGGTAAAAGTACGTCCAGAAGTCATAAATGCGCACAAGAATTACTGTTTATTAATTTATTGTTATTTGGAAGTTTTTCACCCATCTACAACTGCAAGAATTGAGAATAATGAATGAGTTCTTTTGATTGCAAGCAAAGGAGGGGATAAGGTCCCATCAATTATAAATGTACTTTGTACCAACAATGAGCTCTTCCTATACTCCTCTTATTGTTTCTGCTAAAGCCTGTTATGCAGATTTATTTCTTCTGGCAAAAAATAAAAATAAAAAATCTTTCTATATATTATCTTTTGTATTTTGTCTTTATTTTTTCATGATATTTGTAAACGCAAGAATAATTTTATATATCAAAAAGTTGATTAGACTAACAATAACTGTCCTTTCAAGTTTCAACTCAGAAGCCAGTTTGGACTTCGATGCAGATGAGGTCACATGACTTCAAAGAAAATCAACCAAGTGTTCAAACATAGCGTCCTATATGGGAAGTGAAATTTATTGCGAATTTGTAACTAATTCAGCAACTAGAGCTCCCTAGTTGGTGTACATATATGTATAAAACCAGACTCGGATTTCTTACCATTGCCACCAAAGTGTTGGTTTTCTCAGGGATATGAATGAGGTTATACTTGAACTAACGAAACAATTCTGTTCTCTCGTTGATATGCCTTTTCTGATCAGTCTCTTGAATTCCTTTCCGTAAGGCCTTAACTATTACAGGAGTAAAACCCAAGGGCCATTTAACATGAATGGCCCAATAACTGAGCAAATCTAGTAACAGTGTAACAGCATGTCCATAAGAGTTATGTTACAACCGGAAACAGTCAAGACACGTGCAATCATGCATAAGTTGATAAAAACTAAATGGTAGAATGTCAAAACTTCTTAACCTGTGTTCTGCCTTCATCTAAATCAGCTAAAGAAGATACTGGGAGAGAAACAGCTAAAGAAAATTTAAACGCTCTGCAATTGTTAAAGCAGCAGAGGTGGAGCACGCTAAAGCCTATAACAATTTGCCTAAAGTCTGAAAGAATGAGCAAGGAATAAGTCCTACTTTTCGTTGCAACCTTTGATTTAAACTACCTCAGGATCAATTTGCTCAACCAAAAAAAAAAAAAAAAACTACCTCGGGATCAATGTCCACGCAGCTATTGGCAAATGCTGTTTTCATGCCCTTGACATTCACATTCAGGTACTTTCCTTCCAGTACAACAGAATCGGTAAGCCAATAAAATTCCATAGTACTAGGACAGAGTAAAATGAAATTTCCTTCCAGCATTAGTTTGTAGCCGAGATGTCATTAGATTAAACCACCCTAGCCAGCCCTAAATTTCTTAATTCACCTGATCATACATGTCAAAGCTGACAGACATACAATCAACTCATTGGGCAAATAGGAGCACGCTAAGATGAAGGATTGAACAAATTATCCCATATTGGTTTGCTGAAAGATGGGAAAGAAGCAGGAAGACCACCCAATTCAATTACTAGAAGGTCTAATGACCTGATGAAGCTGGGTCCAGCGAAGACACCAAGACTAAAACCAAGGCACAGCGGAGGGGAAAGACAGTTAAGAGACAGAATACATTTGTCCCATTCTCGATCACGGAAAACAGTTTATGAGAAACCTTCGGGATCTAAAACTTTGTGCCACACCAGTGCAATGTATCTGTCTTGAGAGAAATTATGGATCCTAATAAGGGGACTCAAAATACCATATTACAGAATATGTGCCTCCAATAAAACCACTTCAACCTATCAAGAGAGAAACAAGTCATCCCATCCTGTCCTACCTGAGGAATCTCTACGGGCCAAGCAAGACATATTGGTATAAGCAAGTCACCAATTTAGATACTCGGGCTTTGTGTAATGAAGTTGGCTGCAGCTACTCTATAACATCTGATATGCTTCGCAGTGAAGTCTTGATCATGCTATTCAAAGGATCTATCCAAATCTTTCAGAAAATGAAAGGGAGAAACTAACATCAATCTAAACTAGCCCAAACAAAGCAATTAACTGTGACCGCAAATATTCATCCTTTTACACCGTACAATGAAACAGATCCCCGCTATTACCAAGGGCCAGGACAAGCTTACTAGAGAAGAGAAAGAGAATAAGTGTCAGCCTACTTTCAGCAGTGTGCATTGTCCAATACAACGTCAAGAAACAAATTTAGTAGTATGATGATAGACTGTTGAACTTGTTCCCACAGACAAAACGGAAGTAAAAAAGATTCCTAAAACCTCTACTGGGACTGCATAAAAATTTTGCATGGATGGCTTCTATCATCCCCAAGAAGAGGACATAGCACTCGATGCTAAATTATCAACGTGAACTCGTAACGAAGTTTCGACATATGTTCAACCACACACATTACAAATGAAAATAAAATAATAGAATTAACAAGGAAACTGGATTGACAGGAGAACCATTTATCTTCCTACGGGAAAGTTAAGCTTAAAACAAAGCAACTGTTTGTTAACAGCAAGCGAAATATAAGATTCAATGTAGAGCTTTTAGCGATAGCTCAGTTGATTGTCACAATATCACGAGATACAACAAGCTAGCATTAAGATATTGATTCCTCATAAAATGATACAGAATCACTGGTCATATTGTGCCCAATATGAATAAAACTAAAATAAGATCATGATGGAAAAACAGGTACCTATAATTTTTGTATGGCACATTCCCATTAACAAACTACATTATAGCATGACATTCTCCAAGTACCATTTGTAGGTATCAACAAGCCCATCCTTGAGCGAAATTTTTGGCGTCCAGCCCAGTCCTGCAAGTTTCGAGCGATCCATCAGCTTCCTAGGAGTCCCATCAGGCTTCGTGGTATCCCAAACAAGATCACCCTCAAATCCCACCACTTCCTTCATCAACTCAGCTAACTCCTTGATAGTTACCTCCTTCCCACTCCCTACATTAACATGCTCCAATCCACTGTACTTGTCCATCAAAAACACAACAGCATCCGCCAGATCATCGACGTGCAAGAATTCCCTCAATGGACTTCCTGTTCCCCATACGACAACCTCTTTGGCACCTTTCACCTTAGCTTCATGAAACCTTCGCATCAAAGCAGGTAAAACATGCGAATTCTCGGGATGGAAATTGTCGTAGGGACCATACAAGTTCGTCGGCATACCCGAAATCGCATCCCAGTTATACTGAATCCTGTAAGCCTGGCACATTTTGATCCCAGCAATCTTAGCGATGGCGTACCATTCGTTCGTGGGCTCTAAGGGGCCAGTAAGCAAAGAATTTTCCGGGATCGGTTGTGGTGCGAATTTGGGGTAAATACAAGAGGATCCCAGAAACAAGAGTTTCTTCACGCCATTGCGATAAGCAGAATCAATCACATTCGTCTGGATTTGGAGATTGATGGCAATGAAATCGGCGGGGTAAGTGTTGTTGGCATGAATGCCACCGACTTTAGCCGCAGCAACAATAACAAATTGAGGCTTTTCGGAGGCAAAGAAAGCTTCAACGTCAGACTGGCGAGTGAGATCAAGCTCGCTATGGGAGCGTAGAACGAGATTAGTGAAGCCAAGTTGGGTTAGCTTGCGAACGATGGCTGAGCCGACGAGACCCCTGTGACCAGCAACGAACACCTTGGCAGATTTGTCGGGAAGGAATGATGCTGTTGCTGATGCAAACACAGAAAAGAAAAATCAAATAAGTATTAGGGGATTGCGAAACTAAATGAGAGTGATGGATGAAAAGAAAAGAGGCATGAAATTTTCTGGGCAACCAAACAAATAGGAGAGAGTGAACCATTGTCTTGGCCTCCCATCTCCGGTGAAGAAAAAGATCTGATGAAGCTTATAGTTTCAGTTGCCCAACGCTGACCTCAAAACTTAAACCCACCTCGATGCACATTTTAAGGCTTACAAATTGGGCCGCAAATGCTCGCCGACAGGCCCTCTACTCTGAAACGTTTACGAAAAGAAAATCTGGAATTTAATTATTATTTGGTAGAAATCAATGACGTTGATGTGAATATAAATATTATATTTTGTCCAAAAATATGTAAATACTACTACTACTAATATCAATATTAAATGTAAAATTTATGGCGAGAATCATGATGAGCGCATGTCATTCAGTCTGAATTAGGCCCCAATAATACTCGAGTATTATTGTTATTGTTCTTGTTCTTGTTGTTGTTATTATTATTATTATAAGACAAGAATTATAGTGGAATTCATTTACTATGTAGGTTATTCGTTCAAAAACAATAAAAATACCCAAAAAAACGTATACCAGCCTGATCCAGAAATCCACTGAGAGAGAGAGGATTTATGAAGTGGGAAGCTTCGTAAACTTGATGACAAAACAGGGTGTTTCGGGCCTCATAATGCGAAGGAAACTTCGTTTTCCATGACTGCAGAAAATGACAACTTTGTATGAATATATAAAAATATAATTCGTGTTGGGATGTTAATATAAATTTGATGTTGTAACTAGAGTTGGAATTTACAATCAAACCACGATCAAGGTAAGTCATGATATCAGTGTTTTATGAACAACATGGCGCTTTACTCTATCTTTTATATGTATATGTCAGTTTACAATTTTTTTGATATATCAAAAGGGTTTAAACCCTTAACCTCTAATCACATTCTAACCCACTTTTGTCATTTTTTTTATTAAAAAAAAGATTTATATGAATTGAATTCTGGTAACTTATCATGATTAAGATACACTTATAAGAACACTTATAAGAGTATTTATATATCGTCCACCAACAAAGTACTCACACTGATAATAAAATTTAAACCCACGGCCTTGTCATTTGAACTAGTTTCATGTGACTATTCTATTTTATATTTCGTGTAGGTGATATACCATAAAACTTGATATACTCTGTTGAAACTATCTATGACTCTACAAATACCCTATAATACTAACTAACAAGTACTTGTTTCAATTAATAAGGGTGCTGTATCTGCTTAATCAAAACTCTGGAGCTAGAGTCCTGTGAGTGTAGCAGCATTGGGTGGCAGAGTTTTTGTCCAGAAAGTCCAAACTCAGCTTAATCTGAATTGGTCAGTGTGTTGGTTCCGGACAGTGGATGTTTTCTACCAAAAATACCCTCACATACCCAAAAAAAAAAAACCCCCCATATTGTTTTAAATCCAAGGCCCGTGGATATTTCCTCGTCCGAGATTAGTCAACTTCACCCACCAAACAGCCCAACAATATTTCCCATAAGGCCCTATGTGTGAAGTCCAGCAAATGCAGCCCGTATCAGGAAGGATATTTGTCTATTTATCAATATAATTAGAAATGTGATATTCAGCCTTTTTTTTTAAGAAAAATATCATAATTTGTCATAGTCTTCTAAATCCTAACGCATATGCCTAAATATCTATATGTAAGATAAAATTTACAAAGAACCTACTTACCATTTAAAGAATGAGGTCATTTTTAAATTTAATAATAACACGTGGAGACATTAATGTATATGATAAAATCAAAAACACAAGTTATGAATACCTTATTTAAAATGTGAAGGCAATGTACATATGGCGGGGACAAATAAAAAAAGTGATGAAGATAGAGTGATTCATGATGATTTAATATTGTAATTGGTGGTCATGCATGCACATATGATCTAGGACGAGACAAGCATTGAGAGGGATCACCACTTGGAGGAGATATTGATGGTACATGTGAAAAGAATTACTATGTGGGTTCTTTTATGCTCTAATGATTGAAACTAGAGGTAAGAATGTGATCAAGAACATGCATGTGTATATGTATATATATAAATGTCAATCAAATTTGACAGCCATAAATTTGCATCATTATAATGCATGCCAGTGTTGTGTTGCGCCCATTGGAATCATAAAAGATGATAAATCACATCTAACCAAATTGTATTTCTTTTTATTTTTTAGGAAAGAATACAAAGAGAGAAGAAGTTCTGGTCCTTGAGAAATGTCATGATTTGAAGATCTTTGATTTTTCACATGATGCTTTTGCATTTCTATTTGTGAGTAAATTGGTTGAGTGAACCTATGAATGATTTCCTTGTTTTTTTTAAAAAAAAAAGAGTTTGAGACATGATGTTGATATAATTATGGGAGCTTGGACCAAGCTTTATTGTTGTTTTACTAGATTTACCGGTCGGAACTGAGTTATTACACTCAAGTTATCAATCAACACTGAATGATTGCATCTACTGTTAGCCATGGGTATAATCAATTGCCCCGTCCTCCTGAAACACTACATTTGTCCTCCTTTACAAGTCAAGATTGAAAGGTTGCCCCCACCGTTATCTATAAAGCATGTTATTAATTTTTGAGTTAAATAATAAATTGATCTTTGAGTTAAAAGTCCATGAACATACATTTAAGATTTTAAATTCGTTTTTAATTAAATATTTTTAACTTTTTAAAATAATATAATGTCACTCTCATTATTAATAAAAATTAATTTTGACCATTAATTAATAAAAATGATAGCAAATTACTTAAAAAGAATAAAAATCATAGAAAATGACAAAGTTTATATAATTTTTTATTTTATTTTTTGATTAACTAATGGTCATAATCAATTTTCATTAAAGATAAGGCCATAGGGGCAACATTGTATTGTTTCTAAAATTGAAGGGAGATATTGCATAAAAAATGAGTTTAGAATTTCAAATGCTCTTCGACTTATAGTTTAAAAGTCAATTCATCATTCATCTTTTAATTTTTTTCATAACAATTTTTTCCTTTATGCCTAGATTAAATATTGATGGGATAAAATATGTCATTAAAGCGCATGTATTTAACATGAGCAAACTTGAAAAGTTATCAGCTTTTTAGAAAGAATTAATAAGTTTTAATAATTTTTTTCTTTATTGTAATGAAATACATTGGAAATTATTTATAGTTAGGATCTAATCGGCTATTCCTTCTAGTAGCAGATATAATTATGCAGAAATTGGTTCAGGTCTAAATTCTGTCTCTTTTTAAATCCACTATCAGGAGTTGGAAAAAAATCATTGATTAAGCGTACCTCCATTCACAAATATAGCTTATCAAAATTTCTTCATCCCGGTTGGCTCTTTTCTATAATAAGTTGTTCTTTTATTTTTAATTTAACCACATCTTAGAAAAGGATGATACTTGATTTAATTACAAATATACCATATACTGATATACAGATCAGGGCATGAAAACGTAGTAAATTAAAAAAAAAGCTAACGGGAGGGAAGCACGAGTGGGGGAGCTTTTGGTGTTCCCAAGTAGGTTTTTGCTTTAATACACAGACGTTGTTTGTTGATTCAAGGAATAAAACGCTCTCCAATGAAGATTTTGATGATTAAAAAAGTATTTTTTACAGTATTGTTTATAAATTACTTTTTAAGATGAATTTTTGATCATTTCTTCAAGTCATCTTACATTAAAAAAGATGGATTATTACTCACCCTATATGCATTTTACCTTTTCACAATTTTCACTGGATAGAGAATAAAAAGTTACATAAAAGATAAAATATTTTAAAAAAAGATGCATTTAATACGGATAAAATAAAATTTGTTACTTTTTTCAACAACATCAATAATTTAACTATCTCTATTTAATTTTAATAAAATGATTACAAGTGACTTATAAATATTTTTTTTAATTTTTATTATATGACAATTTCAATCATTTCACGTATATTAAAAAAATTAATTTTTTCTTGATGCCATAAAAAATGAGAGGTAATTTTGTTTTTATCGTTGACTTTAAGTAACAATACAATTATATTAAATATCTTTATGCTAATAAAAAAGGATAAAATTAAAAAAAAGTAATTTAATTATTATAAAATATCATGTATTTTAATAAAAAATTACTTTTAAATAATGTCTTATAAATAATACCGAAGTGAGGAAGATTGAAGGAGCATCACTGAGAATAAAAGCACTGCAGAATATTGTGAATGCAAGGATGAGAATGGGGTAAGACATTAGCACCTATAACAAAATTCTCCCCAATCTCGTAAAGGTACTATATTTTATATATTTTTTATATTAATAACAACCGCTAATTTTAAGATAAAATTTGAAATTGATTGTAAAAATGAGAAAAAAAATCTAACAATTCAAATATTAAGATTGCTCTAAATAAATTAGGATTGTTAGGGTCAGGTTGACCATGAGTTGTTTCTTATATTTGAACTTGTTTGGGTTAATCCAAATTGATTGATTCCATACTCTTCTGATTTCATTTATAAGTTATTTTTAACATATTTTATTAGTATTAAAGAAAACTTTAAAATTCATTAACTCTGTTTTAAAACATAATAGATTTTTACCTTTGCTCATATTAAATATACATATTTTAGCAACATATTTTTTTCTTCAATATTTAATGGAGGGTAAAAGAAAAAATTTACGATAAAAATTTAATACGTAACTTATAAGTAGAATTAAAAAAATTTTATTTTTTTATTTTATAAATAAAATTAGAGGGAGTATGACTTGCTGCATATTATTGATTTTATCTGTGAGCCAACGCCACGGACTACAGCAAGCCATGCAAAAAAACATAGAGATCACAAGGGTATTTATGTCCTTTTACACACATGCACCCACACCTATGAATACATAAATTATGTCACGCTGAGAGGCAAGAGAAAAGAAATTTAGTGACAGCAATTTACTTAAAGCAGATAGCTCACGTTGTTTGTCTGTGGGAACAAAGTAGCATTAGGACAGCTGGCAATGCCTCCACAAATACTGAAATTAAATCACATTCCACTTGTGTGCCCAAATGGTCACGTCTCTAACTAATTTTTCTTTGCTTTATTATTCCTTTTCCCGACAAAGTAGTCAAATTTCTTCTCTTTTGAACTCGTCTTTGCATTATCTCATCACCCTTTTAGTCTTTCGTATCGTTCCTCTTTCATGGCTATGAGATTTTACGGTCGGATTCTCTCTCGTACTCATGTTTCGCTATTTAGCCCGTGTCCATGTTGTAATCGTAACATCTCTGAATTTGTATGTTTCGAAAAACGGTACGTAAGGTTTTAGGCGCGCGCAAACCTCTTGTGACTCAATGACTGATATATCAAATCTAACCAGCTGATGAAGCTGAAGTCGAATCCTTTCGGGCCATGGTGTGTTGTCAGAAATCTCAGAATATAAAATATGCAAGAGGCAATAAAATAAGTATTCAATGTGTTTTGGTATTATTTTCTTTATTTTTTCCTATTATTTCAAGTTTCATTTTTCTACGACACTAGTTGTTATAATTATTATAACCGTCGTTGTATCAGTAAAATTATGAATATAAAATAAGGATAAATTTATCGATATGAACGTAACTTTGCTAATTCTATTATTGGCCTGACCAAATAATGATGAGTCAATGAGTAAAATGACTAGTAATACACACACACACATATATTTTACTTATTTGCTCTAGCTTTTGTGTTTTCTTTTCCATTGAATCTTTATTTATTGTGAATTTAAGAATTTTAATTCAATGTTCTACTTGTTTTTTAATGTTTTGCTCATTTTTAATAACTACTATTATTTTAATAAGTCAGCATAAAAAGTAATATAATTTATATGCTTGTACGTTTTATATTTAATTCTTTATTATTATTATCATGATTCATGAAGCTTAAGGGATTTAGGAAAAAAATAAAGGGACAAATTTTTTTTTAAAAAGCTAAATGTACATTGATCAAAGGTTGTATTTTTTTTTAATAATAATAAAACTGAAGAAGAATGAAGTGCGCTATTTTTATTTTTTTCTGGAGAAAAAATTTTAATATAATAATTTAGGACTGTTTAAAATTATTTTTATTTTATTATTTTAAAATTAGGTTCTATAGAACATGTTCTAAGAATAAAAAAAAATAAAAATAGATATTTTTTTCATTCTTCCTTATTCTTCAGAACAATAATCACATAACACCTAAAAGTTATTTTGATTTTTCTGTCATGCAGAATAATATTTTATTTTTATTTTTAAAATACTTTTTAAAAATATATTACTAAACAAAATTTTTTATTATCTTATTTTAAATTTCAGAAAACTGTTTCTAAAACAAATTTTTAAACAAGCCCTTAGTAACCGAGACGGACCAAGGTGGCCTGGAAAAAGGACCATGATGATGAGAACGCAGAATTTCTCTACCATTACAGGGACCCTCTGTTGCTATTGTGCTTTCAGATGTAACAGTTGGCTCTTGGCTGATCAAATCTGACGATACAGTCTCAAACGATTTACAGAATAAAAATATGGAAAGGAAAAAGCTTCACTACAATACAATCCAATGCAATATAAATGACACCTCATACAAATCAATTCTTGAATAGACGGTAACGAAGTCCCTTAACAAAAGTTTTGAATTTTGTTGTGGTTGAAGTAAGCTGGGGAGAGAGAGTGTGAGAAAGGGAGAGGTTGTGTTTTATTTTTTCTTATTCTATTTATAAATTACATTTTAAAAAATTTATTTAATTTTTTTTTAAGTTAAGACACAACTTTTTAAATAATATTTAAAATATATTTTTAAAATTATCCTCCATAAAAATAAAAATAATATGACATTATTTTTTATATTTATTATGTAGAGATATATTTAAAATTTTATATATTTTTATTTTATATATTTTTTTATTTTAATATTGATGGGTTTAATAAAAATAATTTACAAAGATAACTAGCAGCGTGTTTAAAATCAGAGAGCAAGTCCAGGTAGTACGACCACAGTAACCACATTTCCCTCTCAATTTCTGGGCGCAACACATTCACTCCTACAAACTTCTGACAATTCGTATCATACCTATCTGATTCTCCCTTGCCTTTCTCTCTCTCCCAAGTTTTCTTTTTTCTTTTTAATTCATTTCTTTTGTGGAATTTGTTGTAAAGCTATATGGAAGGGAGTGATGGAAGGAAAAGGGAGAGAAAAAACACAGACCAGGCCAGGACCCCAAGGACAACGAGGGGACATAAGTATTTTTTTTTTTAAAAGGAGAAAACTCGGCTTTGTAACTTTGTTTGTGCATTATGAGGATTGCTTTTAGCATATTTCATGTTCCTTGGTGAAATACGATCATTACCACCATTGTTCCATAATTATGGCTTCTCCTTGGTTTTATCTTCTCTTCTTTTTCTCTTGTTCTGGACTCTGTTTCTCTTACGAGCCTCGCAACCACGAAGGTAAGGAATAAGGAGTGTAGACTCCTTACATTAACGAGTTTTACCTACGGTTAATTTTCTCAGTTTCTCTTATTGTGTGTATATTCATGCTGCAGTGGAAGCATTGATAAGCATAAGAGCATCTCTGAGTGATCCACATGGGGTATTAAGCAACTGGGATGAATACTCAGTAGACCCTTGTAGTTGGGCTATGATCACTTGCTCTTCTGATTCCCTTGTTGTAGGCTTGTGAGTTCTTCTTCTTCACTATGTTCTGCTCTTTGGAAGACTAATACATTTGGCGAGTTCATGGTTTTTCTTCTGGTTTTTGCAGTGGAGCTCCAAGTCAATCTCTTTCTGGAACCTTATCTTCTGCCATAGGAAATCTGACAAATCTTCGACAAGTGTGAGGGAACCTTGCCATTTTTCCTAGCTTCTGCTCCAGTTTTCTTTTTCTTATGCTTCTCTTTCTTTTGGGGTTTTGGGGATAGAGCATGGCTTTGAAACATTGTTGTCATCACGCCATTCTGTAACATATTTGACCTCTGATCTTTGTATTTTTGTATTTTAGTCTCTTTTCCATGCCTGTGAATAGTTTATACAGCCAAGACTCGTGGCTATCAAACCCCGAGAAAGTTGATCACAGCACTAATTGCAGACTGATTATTTGAACTTTGAACCCATCTCGTTAATTGTTTCCTTTGTCATTGAAATTTCTAATCTCAATTTGTTGATTGATTAATGTAGGTTACTGCAGAACAACAATGTATCCGGCCAAATCCCGCCGGAACTTGGTACCCTTTCTAAGCTACAGACTTTAGATCTTTCCAATAATCGATTCTCTGGTGTGATTCCCGGTTCTTTAAGTCACTTGGATAATC
Organism: Prosopis cineraria; assembly: GCF_029017545.1. Taxonomy (NCBI): domain Eukaryota; kingdom Viridiplantae; phylum Streptophyta; class Magnoliopsida; order Fabales; family Fabaceae; genus Prosopis; species Prosopis cineraria. The sequence continues at coordinate 25,029,066 of NW_026555340.1, read as the reverse complement.
TTCAGTATTTGTGAGTAAACTCTCATCTTCTTTCTTATTGCCCCTAATTTGCCAAGAAAGTGTGGGAAAATGGTTTTGAAATTATCTTTGTAAGATTCGGAGGAAAGTCTAGTAACCAACAATTAACCGCTCTTTGCATTTTGGTTGCTGACTTATGAGACCATTTCTAGTACTGTTTATCATTCTAGTTTTTCATTACTTTGCTTGCATAGAGTTTAATGTTGTGTTCTTTTTCCATCCTGAGTAGGAGGCTGAACAACAACACCTTATCTGGGCCCTTTCCTGTGTCACTAGCCAGCATCCCTCAACTTGCTTTCCTGTGAGTATGAGTTTTCTCAGCTCCAAAGTATTTCTTTATCTGCTTTTGCAAGACTAATGTCTTGAAAAATGGAACAAAAGCTACTTAATGAGTCCTTATTTCTGCTGATATGGTAACTCTAAACATTCAGAGACTTGTCTTATAACAATCTCAGTGGACCCGTACCGAAGTTTCCAGCTAGATCACTCAAGTACGGGCTCTTCTTTCATTCTGTGTGTCTCTGTGTGTGTAGACGTATACTTTCTCTTGAACGTATCTTTTGTATCGATTCACGGTTACTTCTGTAGTGTTGTGGGGAACCCATTGATTTGTGGAAGAAGCTCTACTGAAGGTTGCTCAGGAACTACAACCCTCTTGCCTGTTTCATTTTCTCTTCCATCCTCACAAGGTAGCCTCCTTATAAACTGGCACGATCTTCAGACTCTACTTTAGTCATTTACAGACTGGTGAACTTTAAATTTGGTCCTCTATTGATCATTTTCAATTTAGTCCCTCAATGATTAGTGCCAAAGTTAACCAATCAACAGACTTTAACTATTGAATGGTAAATCTTACCCAAAGTATTGGGCAGTAAATAACGTGAAAGTAAGATTACTCTTATGCTTGATGCTAAATATCGGATTAAAAAATAAGATGAAACAGCAACGTTGTTAGTTTTTTGTTTAATGATGATTGAATGACTGAATTAAAAGAAATGATCTTGGGAGGATTAAACTAAAGTTCTACCACCTATGACCAATATAAGGATTTCCCTTTTACTTTTGCAACTTATAATTGGTTTCAAATTTGCAGGGAAGCACAAGTCCAAGAAAATAGCAATTGCACTTGGGATCAGCCTTAGCTTTGCTTTTCTCATACTGCTGTCTCTAGGGTTCTTCTGGCATATAAAGAAAAGACAGCACCGGGCGCTTCTGTATGTCAGTGGTAGGTAACAATGAAACAAATTCTTTAATCACACAATCAATGACTCTCAATTGTTTTTTTCCTTTCTTGTTTCGTGGTAGATTATCAAGAAGATGGGCTTGTTCACTTGGGGAATCTCAACATTTTCACTTTCAGAGAGCTTCAACATGCAACAGATAATTTCAGCTCCAAGAACATTCTTGGTGCTGGAGGTTTTGGCAATGTTTATAGGGGAAAGCTTGGAGATGGGACACTGGTTGCTGTGAAGAGGCTGAAAGATATCACTGGAAGTGCTGGGGAATCGCAGTTTCGAACTGAATTAGAGATGATCAGTTTGGCAGTTCACCGCAATTTACTTCGCTTAGTTGGATTTTGTGCTACTTCTAATGAGAAGCTTCTGGTTTATCCTTTCATGTCTAATGGAAGTGTGGCATCCAGACTTAGAGGTTGGTACTTCTCTTCCCTTGTGAATTGTGATCTTGTGATATCCGCTTTTGCTGTCAGATCTTTTTGAATGAAAGAATCACCTTGCTGTTAGTTCTAACTTACATCCTAAAATCCGTGATGTGCACCTTCCTGTTTTAGCCTTTCCGCGTTTCATGATTGAAGGACCTAGGTACTAGTTCTAATTTCCATTAAGAGACATGGGACAAAGTTGAATACTTCTTTTACATGTGTGTTTGAAGGTTAGTTTTGGATCCAAGCTCAACGTGCTGTAAATTTGTGAGGCTTGCTTTTTTAATATTAAACATTTAGAAATGGTTTGCTAAATTGAGGCATTCCAATGATTAATAAGTGGCATACTAGGCGTATGTTATAGATTTGATGTATTCTCCTCTTAGTGGAAACAAACAATAGTTGGAAACCAATTCGTCTTCTGATGTCTGAGGAGAAATTCTACATATAATTACCCAATCATGAATAGTATAATAGTATGTGAGATGTGAGTTCCGCTAAAAACTGTATTTGCCATGCTTTTTCTGTAATGGATTCCATTAACCAAATGTTACCTTCAATTTCTTGTGTGAATACATACTTTGGCTGTCAAGTTCAAACGCTCAACTTGTTTTCTGAGATCCTAAAGCATTTATTTATGATATAGGCAAACCTGCTCTAGATTGGAACACAAGAAAGAGGATAGCGATCGGAGCTGCCAGAGGTCTTCTGTATCTGCATGAGCAATGTGATCCAAAGATAATACATAGAGATGTTAAGGCTGCTAATGTGCTTCTGGATGAGTACTATGAAGCTGTTGTTGGTGATTTTGGCCTTGCAAAGCTCCTTGATCATGCTGACTCTCATGTTACTACTGCTGTTCGTGGCACGGTAGGCCACATTGCACCAGAGTACCTCTCCACCGGCCAATCATCTGAGAAAACTGATGTATATGGATTTGGCATTCTCTTATTGGAGCTCATAACTGGAATGACGGCTCTTGAGTTTGGAAAAACAGTGAATCAGAAAGGTGCAATGCTAGAGTGGGTAAGTTCTTCATTATGTCTTACATAGTAGTTTACTGTTCTCCCGCCCAAAAAAAAAGAAAGAAAGAAAGAAAGAAAATCAGCCTATGTAAGATGAGTAGGTCGAGCTAATCAAGGAGACATAATAGAGTTTGAACTTTTCAAAAGCTGTGCTTAACATCTATCTTTTCATGATTGAGTTATTCTATCTATTTTTTGTAGACGGTTTTGCCTTAGTTTTTTCCCCCAGGAATCATGAACTTGAATTCATCTATCTAGTCATGACTTATGAGAGTGAGCAAATATGTTGTGATGGGCTTTCTGGTCTCAATCTTACTTGTTAGAGAGCAGAGATCAATATTGTTTTTTTTTTTTTTGAGACAGGTGAAGAAAATACAGCAAGAAAAGAAGGTGGAAGTGTTGGTGGACAAGGAGTTAGGAAGAAACTATGACAGGATAGATGTGGGAGAGATGTTGCAAGTAGCTTTACTTTGCACTCAGAGTCTACCGGTCCACCGCCCCAAAATGTCAGAAGTGGTCAGAATGCTCGAAGGTGATGGCCTTGCCGACAAGTGGGCAGCTTCACAAAATCATGACAACCTCAACATGAACACCACCTTTCACAGCCACAGTAACAATAGTTCATCTTCTCGCCCAAGCACCACTCTTTCTTCAAAATTTGATGATGATGATGATGATGATGATGCTCATGATCGTCGTCCCAGCATGTTTGGCATGGGACTGGATGCTGATGATGATGATGAACACTCTTTGGATTCCTATGCCATGGAACTCTCTGGTCCTAGGTAAACAGATAATGGAGAGAAATTAGAGAAAGAACCAAAAGAAAGGGGGAAAAAAGAAGAAAAAGGAAGGAGGGAGGATTATTTTTTTTTTTTCCATAATCACAATTCTTTAATTAAAGCAAGGTACATCAGCTTCTTTTTCTTGGACATCATTATGTACATACTTATCATACTATTTTATGGTTTTGGGATTGTCTAATGATATAGAGTCTGGTCATATCTTAGTGTCTGACAAGTGTTGGACCCATGAAACTTCTCTTTTCAAGTGTTTTACTGGTTGTACAGTCGTACATCTCCATGAAGCAGGAGGGAAAGAATATCATGAGATTCTTTGCTCTCAAGAACATAATCATCATCATTATCAGAGGGTGTCTCTCTTGCAGTTCCAGGGTTTGGTATTGACTGGTTTGAGAGAAGAAAGCAATGGACTTTACTATGTCTGGACTCTGGTCTTGTGGGATGTTGTTGAAGTTGATGTTGAAAGCAAGGAGAGGATTGAAGAAGGTTGCTGTGAAAGAGGTCATTTTCTATCTGATGCTTTTGCAGGTCACGCGCACTGCTTTTTCCTCAGTGAGCTTCTTTTCACAGTTTACTTTTGTATGGTGATTTCTCACAACATTTTCTTTTTTAACCTCAAAATTGTCTTGTACTGTTTTGCTACGCTGCTATTATTGCCTTCTATTATCTGCAATCTGATATAATCCAAAATGCAAACCACGAAATCAGAAGTACAAGTGTAGCAAAAGCAAACTATTCGCACGATTGATTTGAAAATGTTGATTTAATGGAAACAAATTTGTAGAAAGGAAACAAAAGCAAATCTATAAAATAACAGTGAACCTGCAGATTGACAAGGATTCCTGAATCCTGACTCATCTCAACCTAAAGCAAGTTTGTCGCCAAGTGATCCAATAATTTCTTTCTCAAGCCGTCAGGACTCAGGAATTTGCACTTTCATATCCGCATACACACATATTGCTCTCAGAAGATGCAGCTCTCCTTATATATATATATATATATATATATATTCTCCATTTGAATGTTACGTGCCGCCGCCGTCGTCATTTGGCCGGAACGTTAAATGCCAAGTACCAACATTAACTTCTGAATTTGTCAACTTACGGGACTTGGGGTTTCATAGATAATGCTTGATCCTTTGATATTATATAAAAGTCATTTCTAATTACCTCGGAGGAATCAATGCAAGATAATTAAGAGATCGGGTGTGTCATTTGTAGTTAATTCAATAAAAACATGACATTTTATGACATTAAATATAAATTAATTCTGAGATTAATGATGATATAAAAGGTAAAATATAAGAAATTAAATGTACATTCTATTATAAAAATAAAATTAATTTAAAAATATTACATAAAATTTTATTTAAATTACTTGGAATACTTTAATTGAATAGGTCATAAATAATGTAATGCACACAGTCTATTTAAGTATTTATCAAATAGTTAAATATATTAATGTTATTTGAAAAAGGGAAAAAATTTAATTTACTCTTACTATTGGCCTATTTTTGAAAATATTCTCTCTCTCTTACACAACATAAATAATTGTGAAATGATAAAATTAAAAAAGTGAGTAATGATCCACAAAGTGATTTATTATAAAGATTATCGATTCTTTTCAAGGTGACTTGTATTAGATCAGGATAGTATTTTTGTAAATTTTATATTATATACTAATAATATATTATAGTTGCTAAAGTGTGTGACAAGGACAAGCTCAAAGAAAAAGTTCATCTCAAAATACTAGTCATTGGGTGGGAAAGTCTCTTGAATTTATAAATTTCACACCACTTGTAAAGTCTTTTGATGTGGGACTCGTGATAATGGCATTCTATCAAGAGCTGACGTCTTAACATCTTCACTCCACAGCACTTCACTCGACCTTTTGTTAGTCAGAATCCGACACCAGTCTCTCAATAAAAGTATCAATGTGATAAGTACAAGTCTAAAAGAAGAGCCTATTTAAAAGATTAGCCTTGTTTGGTGAGAGAACCTTAAATTTATAAATCCTATATCACTTGTGAGTTTCTTCAATGTGAGAGTTGTGACAAAGTGTAAATGATATATGTGTATATATATATATAGGGAGAGCAAAAAAACAGCATCAACAACATCAAACATATCACCTCTTTGGCAAAAAAAAAAAAAAAGAAAAAAACTGTCGATCATATCATCTCATTTTTCAAGGCCAAAAATCATTTCATTTTTCTATTTCTGATATCAAGCACAATATAATATTTGAAAGAGCTAAAGATAAAATGTTTGTTTGGGAAACCCTCAAAAGCACATTGAAATTATGTTTGAAATGAGTGTTTGTCAAATTTAATAAATAGTTGGATCTCTTAAATTTATTTTTATTAAATATAAATTGAAAATCAAATACACACAATATATGCATTTTTAACCTTAAAAAAGAAATAAATGTTAAAATATTATATTGTGTGGATATTCATAAACTTTCCTAACTCTTAACCTTTCATATCCCACATTCTATAACCTCTCCAATGAATGGCTTTAAGAATTTTTTTCTTGTTTAATACTCATAAATTTTAAAGGTTACATATTATATATTGATGTGAATTAAACTTATTATTCAAATAATTATAAATTTTGAGTGAGATTTAAGCCTATAAATAATGGTCATGTACTATACATTAGAGTCTGAAGATACCTATAAAAAATGAATATTATTATTCCTTTCTTTCCAATCTTATTTTATTTTACTAATTTTATTTTTTTCATTTTAGATCTCTCATATATTTTTTCTAGCTCCATAATAATAATAAAATTTTTAGAATGTAGATCTTAGAAAACTACATATAATGACACGTTGGCGGGTTTCAGAGTCCTTGATAGGTTGGTGGACCTGACTCTACAAATTTCCGAAAAATCGAAACTTTCACGGCGACAGCCATCTGCCGCCACCAATTCTGAGAAGCCAAGTACTATGTGAATTCTAAATTTCTAATGGCTACTCAGTCATCTTCCTCGCCTATCCTTTGCGCCTCTTTTAATCAGGATTATAGGTAAATTCCACTATTAATCAATTCCTTTCGTTTCTGTTGGTTTACTGGAAATTCTGTCCTGGGAAATTCGGTCTGTCTTTGAACATTTCTATGCTTATCCCGTTTTGAAGTTATTTTAACGATTAAAGGGGGGGCTCATGTTGTCCAACTTTTAAAGTTTAATTTTTTTAATCACTTTTCTCGAGTTATTGTGAGGAGAAGCATTTGAGTTCTCTCTCTTTGAATTATGTTGTTCTGGTTTGAGTTTTCAGTTGCTTTACCATTGGCACGAAGGATGGTTTCAGAATATTCGATACGAATACAGGAAGACTCTGTTATGAAAGAGGTAAGTTCGATCATGCGTTACCCTCTAGTATTCTCGTGATTTTATATATATGTTTTTTTGAGAATAATGGGGCCCAAACCAGTATCACAGCAAGAACAGCAATAAAATACAGTAAAGGCAATAAATAAGAGGGGAAAATGCTGAGGTTTTGATATTAATGAATTGAGAAAACCGAATCGGAGTTACAAAGACATTCTCTGATTCTAGCCAAAACCCTATCTCCCCTGAATGATCAAAATAGTACCAGCAACACAGATTACAAACATCAAAATAAGAGGTTCCACTCCTTCTAGCGTTTGAGAGGCTAGTCTCTCCTCAATTCTCCCACAAAAGACATACCCCCTCAACACAAGCAAAAGACTAATAAAACTCACAGCATGGCTTTCCCCACAGCCCATACTACCTAGAAGATCTTAATCATGGCAAAAGATCACAAGTTACTGTTCCTCACGGTTAGGGACCAAAGGATAAGCCTCTGGACCAGTCAACATAGTTCTACTAGAGTCATTCTTCCCCTTTGACTTCCTCTGATATGTCTTAGGAAAATAACAGGGCTTTGTCAGAGAACTAACAAGCTGTGGTCTAGTAAATGACCGTAATCTTTTACCAATTGATTGTGGATATTTCAATTATTTGGATTGATAACAAGCTAATTACAATAAGGAACAAAGCGGGTAACACCCCATAAATAGAAAGAGAAGGCTGCTGAAGAGCAGTCTATATAATGCAACAAATCGCTAAGCTTACAGAAACTAACACAAATGGCAAGAGGATGCATAAGACAGTGCTTTTGTGTGTGTGTGTGTGTGTTTTTTTTTTTTTTTTTTGCAATATCAAATGGTTGAGATCTTTAGCATTTTTGTCAATAACTGGTGTGGGTCTCAAGTTACACCGAGTCTGAAAAATGAAACATTTTGTTCATAGCTTATGAATAGTGCGGTTTGTTAGAATTTTTATGTTATGTATAAATTAGTTTTCAATTTCCTTTTTCTCGTTTTCATCATCATGTTTCTAAATTTTATTTGCCTCAGTCTCATTCCCTTTTTTATTTTTCCCTTAGTTCTTGGAGCTTTCAGTATTGTTGAAATGTTATTTAGCTCAAGTCTTCTTGCAATTGTTGGTGCTGGTGAACAGGTGTGAGCAATTTTTTTACATTTCTCAGCTGGCATTGGACTTTGTTAAGGCTGTCTCTTTTGGATTATTATCTGACTATTTATTTGACTCATACAGCCATCTTTGTCCCCACGCCGACTCTGTTTATTCAACACTAAGACAGGAACTGCTCTTAGAGATTTGAACTTTCTGACCTCAATACTTGCTGTTCGCATGAACAAAAAAATGTCAGTTAAAGATGTATATTTATTTTTTGTTTTATGAGTTCATCATTGATTAGTTTTGCTGCTGTTTTTTCTTGTTTAGAGACAAAGAACTGGTACCTTAGGGATATTTTAGGGCATCAATGCCATTGGTTTAAGACAAATGGTTAGGGCTTGTATGTTTTGTCATTTTTATAACTATTTTCTGTCAACATTTTTTGAGGGGCTTGCATTATCCTGTTTGCCTTGAAATTTCTTCTGTAAGAAAAGATCCATGAAGTAGGAATAAGTTAAGATGCCTTATGAGACTTAGTATTATCATTTGAAAGATGATTTTGTTGACTGCTCAGGAAATTTAAAGAATATTTCTTTTGGCCTATTTGCTTATTTGATAATTTATTGTTTCCTCTCTCTAGATGGTCAAACACACTTGTGAAATTTAAAATCAAAGTACTAGGCAACTGGACTTGTAATTTACATGCTAGATAATGCCTGTTTGATTCATGGAAGTTTCCTTGTTGACAATATTTTTAAGGAAATATCCAGAATCTGGTACTGTTGGCATAATTATTTTATCATTAAAATAACCTCCCTCTCTGATCTTATATGCAAATGTGTAATGCAGACTCATTGTCGTTTTACAAGACAAAGCATATATATATGACTTAAATAGTCTCACGATCTTGGACACTATTGTCTCTGTGCCAAATATTAAAGGTGAGGTTGGAACTGGTACATATCATCGTATTTTATTCAATGAGGAGAATTTGTGATAGTCATGAGATTTAAGATATGAGCAATTACATTTTCTATTTTTTGCTTACGTGAACAATAACATTTCCTGCATGAGTTTCTATATTCAGCATCTGCCGATCTGCTATTCTGATACATTTTTCTCCACAGGGCTATGTGCTTTTTCCCCTTGTTTAGAAGCTTGCTACTTGGCCCTTCCTGCTAGCACTACCAAGGGATCTGCATTGTTATATAATGTCATGGATCGTCACTTACACTGTGAGGTTATGAATTAAATTTTTCTTTCTTAATTGTGTAGTACAATTTTTTATTACTACAATAAGAGTCAGTTTTCTTAATCTTTGAGCTTATGTGTCTTGTAGCCACAAAATAATTATAATGTATATCTTACTTTGTGAAGTCTTTATCGTATTTCCATCACTGTATTTAATTGTGCAATATTAAATCAATTCTATTTCTTTAATATTTATCTGCTGCCTTCTTGAAATCAGTTTGGTTTTATTTAAAAAAAGAGCTTTGTTTCTGTTAAAATTTCAGATATTGATTTTTAGTCGGTCAAATGGTAGGGTGCCTCAAAATTCCTGCTTGATGCATGGGATTCCCTTGTTTCAGGGGCCAATAGAATGATAGAGGAGAGAAAAGAATTTGAAGTTCAGATCAATGAGTGTAATTTTTCATTATTTTATCCCTTGGTGATAGTACACAAGGATTTGGTTGCCTCCACTTGTCTTAGTACTACAAATGAAGTAATGTGCCTTTGTTTGTACTTTATTTTCTTTCAGATACATTATTATTGAACCTGTGTTGCAGATTGAGGCTCATCGTGCACCACTGGCTGCAATGGTCCTTTCTTCTAATGGAGTGTATATAGCTACAGCATCTGAGCAAGGAACCATGGTCAGAGTTCATTTGGTGTCAGATGCAACAAAGGTGGAGAATGAATCTCCTTGTGTTAAAATTATAGGAGGGTGTTTATTCTATTAGCTAGCATTTCCTGTATGTCAAATGAAGTTGCAAATTCTGTCACTTTCATGACCAAATTGTGCAGTCAGATAATTGTCCTTGAGTCCATCCCAAATATGTTGGTTCAACTATTACAATGCTCATCCACTTACTGGTTGGGATCCCTCTCAAGAAATGTCTTTTCCCGTCAACTTATCTATTGGGATGTATTCCAATACATTTCATGAGCTGAATAGTCTTCAGTCTCATTTTTCGTCTTTTACTAGGTTCAAAATACTGTTGATGCAAAGCAAAGAGAACTTTTAAGAACTTATAATACATTTGGATTTGATTTTGGTAAACGTCATGATATTCTTACTGATTTCTTGATCTATTTTAAATCTTCCTTTACAAAACTTTATTCCTTAATGAGAAGTTTCCAGCATTTGATAGACAATGAACCAAGCAGTTGTAGAATCTGACTATTGTCTCTGCAGTCATATAGCTTTCGAAGGGGAACATATCCGTCTACTATATTTTCTCTGTCATTTGGGCCATCAAAGCACCTTCCAGATATTCTTGCAGCTTCAAGTTCTTCTGGTTCCGTTCATCTTTTCACTCTTGGATTTTCTGCACATCAAAGGTCAGAATAGAAATTAAATATTTTTTGATCTTTTATTTCCTTCTGGATCTTTTTGTACAAGCCCCTAGGAAAGTGATTTTAGCTTTATTTATGACATGAATAAAACCCAACTTTGTTCTTTCATAAAGCTTGTTTCACCAAATCTTTGACACTCACAAGGAATCTAATGTTCTTTTGAACATTTTCTCTAAATTGGATTTGGAGGTATCTGATAGGTACCTGAGTAGGATGGAGAACCCTACCTCAAAAGCTAGCTATTGAAGTGGGAGAACCAACTCACTTATATACCCCATTTAGCCTCCCATACTACTCAGTGTGGGACTTAATATCCCATACTGCCAAGTCTCCATCAATTGGCCCCTCATGGAAAGTCGACATCCCGACGGTTACACTCCATAGCACTTAACTCGGTCTCCTTCTGGTCAGAACCCTCTGTAGGTAGCCCTTTTCGGAACTACCGACAATGAGGCTCTGATACCAATTGATAGGTGCCTAAGTAGGATGGGAACCCTACCTCAAAAGCTAGCTGTTGAAATGGGAGAACCAACCCACTTATATACCCCATTGAGCATCCCATACTACTCAATGTGGGACTTGGTATCCCATACTACCAAGTCTCCATCAGTATCTGATACATATTTGGTGCTTTCTGCAGAACCAGGAGATCAAGTGGTTTCCTTGGATCAATTATTCCTGGTGCAGTAACGGATGCTTTGGATCCTGCTGATCATCACATACTTCATAATGCTGTTCCTGCTGGGGTCAGAAGGTGAATTATTTTGTGGCTAAGTTGTTGGCTTATTAGAAATTCTTAAACTTGGGTTATTTAAATTTGGCAACTCCACATGTTGAAGTAGTGTATGCCTTAATTGACCATTATGGAAATATTTTAATATTTTAAATGATGGCATTGTCCTCATGGGGATCTTGCCCTTCGTGGTAGTTGATTCCTTAATGTTTTTATTTCCCGTTTTAATGATGGCCTCTCACCTTTTGCAAATTTTGCATGAATGGCCACCTTTTTTGTACCGTTAGTTTTAATTCAATATATTGATCATTGCCCAAAAAAATTGCTTTGTTGTAAGATGGTGTGAGAGTAAAGTAAAGAGTCGCAAAGAAAGAACTGGGGCGGAAGAATGAGCATGATAGGGGAAACTAAATTGTATATTCTTATTTTTATTATCTCGAAAGCTTACATTACATTCTGGAGGTGTTTATTAGTCTACATTTGGATGAGGGTTTCTTAGATTACAACTGTATGGATGAAAATGTGCTTATTTTTTAAATTATGGTTTTTGCTCTGCAGCTATGCAATAATTCGCAAGGTTGAAAATGTCACTGACACCTCAACATCTGGAGTTCTAGCTTGTAGGTGAGTGTTTCCTTCAGCTTCGTCGTCTTTAATTCAGCGAGTCCATGGTGATGAAGCTTTAAACTGATTGCTAGTAGCTGTAACCTAATAAGTCTCGTTTATTATAATAAGAACTAAAATACCATTGCAGGAACTTGGCATGCAGTTTATTAAAAGATATGCAGCACTTTTTTTTTTTCCTATGTATGAGAACACCGCATTAAGAATCTATGGAATACCCTTTCAGAATGCTCTGTTTACTTTTTGCCATGTCAAAAGTCCACTAATTTTCTGATATCTGTTTGCTAAAGTTGTCTCTGTCTTTGAAATTTTCCAGGGCCATTGTGTCTATAATAACTTACAACGGCTACTTCCAGGAATACAACGTAAGCATTGACGCTCAGAATGAATTGTCTTGGACTTTAGGACGTGAATTCAATCTATTGACAGTGACCTTGGATAAGGACAAGTCCTGAAGCTCATGACTGAACTGCTTATCCAGTTGAATGCTACAGCTACACTAAAACTTTAAGCTTCGTCGTCTCCAAACATGAATCTGTAGTGTGAAGGAAAATCTGAAGTACACGGGGAAATGTATGTAACTAGATGTGGACTCAGATCAAGTTTATTTATTGTCAAGAAACAATATATTTGATTATATGAATTTTCATGTTTTAGTGATTCTAACATCCCTCGAAGTTTCATGTTCAACAGCATTTAACGTCCACAACGTTTCAAGTCATTTGATCGACTTGGTTGACAGTTGTTCCCGCAGCTTACACGTTGGCCTCTTAAGATTAGGCTGTCCATCTACTTTCCAAGCCATGCAAACAAACTATCTAGTTCTTGTCTTGACAAACTTGGCTCTGGACGCCTTCTTCTCTATCTTTTCTCTCTTCTTACGGGTCTTTTCATCTTCAAATGATTCCTGACTCAAAAAATGCACGCGATTGAAGTAAATTTGATTTGGTGGTCTTAAAAGTGGAACTCAATTAAGGAAGAACACTTACCCCTGAACCTGATGACAGAAATCCTTTAATCAAGCCAAAGGATTGATATATTCCAAAAGCAGGTATCTACAAGATTCAATATACGAATACGTATGTTACTGACTACACCTCACCTTTCAATATGCTCATTACAGATAGTAGCTTCACTGAAATGCACTTGCAGTAGTTTTATCAAGTGATATATGGGTCCCAATTTGGTTGCTAGAAAAGATAGAAATGGAATCTATTTAAAAAAAAAATAAAGGCAAAAATACAATAATCAAAATGTGGAGGGAGAGAGAAATCAATTATATTTATAAGGAAGAAAAGTAATTTAATTCATAAAGTTGGGAGTTATAATTCATGATTTTTCATGATTTTGATGAGAGTGGTGACTCCCACACTTACAATATGTAGTATTTAGTTTTATTACGCTCACTGTGAGAAGGTAATTCAGCTCATTTTTGATTTAATTTTTTTAATTCATTTCATTCTCATGCTTTCTAACAACCAAACAAGCCCATAGCTCCTTAAAATTGGAGTGAATTGTGGATCACGGAAAAATGAAGATTTCCCCATCAGACATCAAACATCAAGTTATAATTCATATATCAAATAAACATGCTTAACCTTAAGTTGATTTCACTTTTATGGTGTCAAATGTATTCTTTCATTGAAGCTGTTACTTCTAGAAGTAAACGACATAGATTTGGGCCCTAAAAAATTTTTCAAAATTCAATAGTTTCCTAAGACCTCTGATTAATACCGCAAGACATAGAATCTGCACAGAACACAAGAATAATACAATTTTGGGACAGTGCTTTGGTGTCACCTTAGTTCAATGACTGGATTAGTAAATAAATCTGGCACTATTCTGTTAACCCCTCCCTTTAGTGATCCCGACCAACTTTAAGCTAGCTTCCCTCTGGTATACCGACTTTAGAATTGAATTTAGAATGTATTTATAATAGTTAAACCCTTATCTCACTACAACGTGACTATCAATTTCAGATGCAGCTATCTTCTACTTAACATAGACACGATGGTCATGTTTGATGAGGTTTGCAGTTAAAATTATAACGGCCCTACATTGCCATCAGGATGCTTAAAGTACCAATATAGCCGATCAATGGCTTATGAGCAAATTAAGGATCTTACCACAAGATATGTGTACCAGAATTTTCCAGAGATGATGGACATGACTTGCACAAAGCATGTAATATAGATCACATCATGTAAATAGCTGCAAAGGATTGATCAAAAGTAAGGCTCCAACATGAAACTAAGAGAGCAAAAATAAGAGGAATTCTCTAGGCCTATGATATCAACTGAATTTGAAAAGAAGATGGTAATCGGAACATTTATTACTTGAGGTTGAAACCTGATGACACAGACTCAGTGGTTGCAACAAAAGGACCATCAAACAATGAAGAACTAATAAAATACTGACAAGGTTATGAGTGGAAATCGTCATTGATGAGAGATGCTGACAATGTTATTCATCCAATGATCGGCACACAACTAATAAAATACTCAAAAAATCATAATAATATAAACAAGACAAAGACATACCCACAAACTCCACCAGTACTCATATCAAACCCACCATCTAAAAGCTCACCATCATCAGCATATGAAGGCTTTGCCATTTTAGCAAGTTGTTGATAGGGAATGAAATATGCTAGAGATGTCACAACCAGGCCAATCCAATGCTTCCAGGTGAAAGACGAATGGAAGACCAACATCCTTATCAAGACATAGATAGCCTACTTAAAAGCAAAGTAGAGAATGGAAGGAACGATTTAAGTCAGCAAATAAAAAAGGCTAGATTGTCAAGTATTAATATACTAGTACTCGTAACTAAATTTGGGGAGAAAGGAACTCGTTCGCGTTCATTTGAGATGCTCATAATTCTATACTAAGTATGAATCAACATGTCTAGGCCCCTTGTAAGACACGTTAAATTTATCACTCAGCTCGTCAATATGGGTTATTAAAACTCAGTAGGAAGCATATATCTCAGAAACCATACATACATTACCCCCAAAGGTCTTCAGTGGATAACAACCCCACGAAAGGGCTCAGAAGTTCACCACCTGTCTTCGAAAACACTGAATACAGAGCTGACAGTTGGCAGAATAAACTCGTAGAGTTATTTTCAGACATACATGCATACATGCTTTTTCCTTGGTGGAATCAAAATATGTTTTAGATAAATTATTGATAAAATAAAAGGATAAGCTTGGTAAGCTTCACAAATGAGTAGAGGGTGGTAAAAAAAGCCTGGAGAACACAAGTTTTTCGCAGTGTACACCACCCTTAACCTGAAGTTATACAAGCAAATTATCAGGATGCTCTTCTGGGTTGCGAAAGTAGTAATCAGGGGGGAAGGATAATTAAAGGAGAAAAAAAATCTTTGATCCAACAGAATACAGAAATATCACATCCAAGAAGAACCCTAGCAAGGGGCAAAAACAACTACCTACAGCGCAAGGGAATAAATTCCAATTTGTCGCCAAAAGGGAAAAAAAAATCCAATTTCCCCGCTCTACCGGATGGCTAAACATAGATACTGATTGAGAAAGAGGAAATGAGGCATGTGAAACCATCAGGAAGCATACATTGCAGGCAATAATGATGAAGCGAAGCCTAGCCATGTGGCGAGCGTTCTCTTCCTTGCGTTTCTTGGCCCCCTGATTCGCCATATCTGCCTCTGTATCAACGAAGCCCCGCCTGAATTTGAACAAACCACGAATCTCAGCTACCTCAACAATGGGGACTTCCCAGTCAGAGACGCAGGAGACCATGCTCCTTCTAAGTTCTAATTTAATCGATTGATGGCAAAGGAAAAAAAAAAAAAACGGATTTCATTTTGGGCCGACAGGACTAGACTAAGGTATTGGGCTTCACAGAAAACTAAGAAACTAGGGAACCAAGTTTACAATGGGCTTTTCGGCCATCGTCAACCTTATCGTGGCTTCAAGTTTTGTATTTTTTTTTGTTTTTTGTTTAAAGCAAACAGTAAGTTTAACTGACAGGGTTGGGTTGGGTATTCCAAAAGGCAGCAGGTACTCAAAATGAATCCAAATTTAAATTTTTATCAAAAGAAATAGTTTTCAATAAAAGAATGCTTATGAATCATTAAAAAAAATAAATTTAAATATGGTTAACTATCTTGGTTAAAGCTTGAAATTTATTGAATTTTTAAATAAAATTAATAAATTTAATTTTTTTAAATTTTGATGGAACATATTAAAAGTTACTTATATTAAACATGGTGGAAATTGGAAAAACAACTATATTCAAAATATTGCCAAAAGTATTAAATACTCATCATTAAAAATTAATCATTTCCAAATTTTCTCCAGTGAATAGAAAGGGAGAGAGTAACAAGTATCCAACTCGTCTTTTTAGAAACTAAATGATGATTCA
Organism: Prosopis cineraria; assembly: GCF_029017545.1. Classification (NCBI taxonomy): domain Eukaryota; kingdom Viridiplantae; phylum Streptophyta; class Magnoliopsida; order Fabales; family Fabaceae; genus Prosopis; species Prosopis cineraria. The sequence goes on along the minus strand of NW_026555340.1, from coordinate 25,012,778 downwards.
CATATAATGTGTGCTTAGATAGTCATATTAATCAATTTTTTTTCTAAAAAAATTGATTTTGACTTCAATTACTCAAACACCAGTTTTTTTGGCTAATCGATTTGTGGGGTGAAAATTAATTTTTTTCTGAAGCTGCCAATCCAAGTTTTTGCTGAAAAGTTTATAAAAAAACATAAAAAATAATTATAAAGAAAGGCTCATGAAAAAATTATAAAAAAGTACATAATTTAATAAAATCAAACTCTTTTCTCTTTTCTCTCTTCTCTCTCTTTTTTTAATAAAATTTAAATTTTATATCCTCAAATTTAATATTTAGTATTTAAAAATTAAATTATATAGTAATTTATATAGTTAAAATTAATCTTGATTAAATTATCCAAACATCTTTAATTTTGTTAAAATTAATTTTTAAAAAAAAGTATCCAAATAAATTATGTTATAACATAATTAATTATAATTAAAATTTACTACATAATTAATTATTTTTATAATTTATTATATTCAATTAAAATTCAAATGGCATTTAAACAACAAAACATTGAGACTAGTATTTTTTGAAAAAAAATGTAGGCAGGAAAAAAAAATGCATGTTCAAGTTTGCGCCAAATAATATATAAAGTAAAACTGAAAACAAGACGAGCATCACATGGGGACAAAATATTACTCGGGAATCTCCCCTAGTACGAAATTGCTTCTGTAGTAGATTACCACATTATATGCACATTTTTCCAAATAAAAAATCCGTTTGTTTAATCAAATTTCCTCCTCTTTATTTGTACAAAATGCCGGAAATAAATTAATTAAAAATTGAGTGATAAAATGCATTAACAAATAGAGTAAAATAATGATTGAGAAAATGTCCTATGTAATTTTTATATTTTTATTATTAAATTTTGTAATTCAAATATGATATTAAATTGTAATTAACATGATTTAGTTTGTAAAATATATGGTGATGATGCACTACTTTCGTCCCGAACTATAAAACTATTTTAGAAATATTTTATTATCTTAAAATACAAGACAATTTAATCAAAAGAAGATTTTATTAGTGATGTTTTTTCAATGATATAAGAAAAGAGAACTAAATTATTGTAATGTAATGATTAAGTATATGTGAATTTAAAATTATATTAAGTGAATGGAATTTATGAAAGTGATATTTTTTTAAAAAAAATAAGTTCATAAAAGGTCATTATTGAGTTTTATTATTATGCACAATTTCATCTCAAATTATCTTATTATTTATAATGAATGGAGTATTAATTTAAAAATATTATGATAAATACATAATATATCAAAAGTCTAGTTAATAAACACATTAATTTTTTTTATTGTGCATTGGTGTATATTTATTGAAGATAATTCTATTTAAGACATGATGAGATACTAAAATATGAATATTTATCCAAACAAAAATTTAAATACTGCTTCACCATGTTGAGAACATCTTTTCCTACACCCAAACCATTTTGATAACTTCTGGCAAAAAAAAAAAAACCATTTTGATAACAAACACATTAATTCGTTCATAGGAACAAACACGTTACTGTTTAATGCATCAATATTCAATGTAAATGTAATTCACTATAAACAAAATGCAGAATCTATAATAAATCTCACTATATATAAACTATAATTTTTACTATTACTCGTCTAAAAACATTCAAACTAAAAAAAAACACTGGAAAATACATATAGTTTTGGTCCTAAAATTAAGTCAATACATAATAAGAGTTTTGTAGAAAAATACCAAGCACTGCAAGAAATCAGTCTTGTCATCGTTAAACTCAAGTGGTGTTATAGAAGCATGAAATTTTAATCACATCATAACGCTTTAGGCTATGTTTGGTTTGAGGGGAGGGAAGGGGATGGAAGGGAGGGATTTTAAGATACCTTATTTGGTTTGATTAGAAAGGAGGGGAGGGGAGGGGTTTTTAATGATCCTTTGTTTGGTTTAGGAGGGGAGGAGAGGGGAGGTAATAATTAAATTACCATTATACCCTTGTACAATAATATATTTTTTTAACATTTTATCACACAAATCTATTTTACATATAAACTCAAATTATATAATTTTTTTTAAATTACCCTAATCTTGTTAATTTTTTTTTACTTCATCACCCCAAATAAGTAAATTAAATAATACTATTAAATAATCTTATTAGTAAATTAATCTAAATATTAAACAATATTTTGCGAAAAAATCAATGAAACTAATGATTATATACCCTCAATAATTGCACAAGACAATGCTAGTCCTTAATAATAATTGAGCAACAATCGTCATCATTAATAACAAAATATATTGGGCAATAGCATCTAATATATTGATCATGCTTAAGAACCATATTTTGACATCTAGCTAACAAAATATACAAAAATTATCAATAAAAGTCATCATTTAATTAGAACTATAAAACATCCTCATTATCACATCCTTCCGTACTGGTGCTGGACATTGAGTTGCTGCTCTAAGCCTATCATTATCAGCCATAAGAAACCAATATATGTCAGGTAATCTTGCAGCATCAATCCCACACTCTTCAAGCATTTTTCAAAATTCTTCACCTGACAATTGTGGCACCTTCTTGAAACTTTGTCCTATCATCACATTTTCTTGTTGAATTGCCTCAGCCACGGCTAACACCGCTCTTGTCAACTCATTTAGACTAGGCTCCTTCTCCTTAGACACCCTCTTTGTCTTCTTACTACATGCACTATTCATAGTGGGTGAGTGCTTTTAGTTAGGTGAGTTTTCTTGTCCTGGTGAGATTTCTTGTCCATCAAGCTCAACATTAATTGTGGCTCTATTTTGTGAAACAATATTATTAATGTCATTGACGGTTTCAGTGACTTCTTCCTGAGAACGATGCTTCTTTCTCCACTCACGGGCTGTCTCACTCTCATCTCCATTAGCTCTATCTACTCCATATAATATCATCATTTTTTCATAGTTTGGAAAAAGGAGTAGTTCTCCACAATGCTGCTTTAGGTTTAGCCTGAAACAAGTGAAATTACAAAAGCAATTCAATTGCAAATGCACACTTTTTCATTTTCAAATAATAATATAATCAATGCATATGTAAGAAATTTACCTCAATTAATGCATCCAAAACTTCAGGCTCAGCATCCCATACTTGAGTTATTGGATTCCAAGCAAACCCACTCAAACTTTTGAAAATATCATAAACATCTGAAAAGTTTCTCTTTAAAGTCTTCCATCGATTTTTCACCTTTTCCTTGTCAATTTGTTTACCGAATAAAGCACTCAAATATTTACATATATTATCATAAGCTGTAGTTGTAAAAGTGCCATTAACTTTGTGACCATCATTATATTCATTCATGAAAGCATCAACAAGGGCATCATCCATTAATCTTGTCCAGTTCACAATCTCCTTATTATTGTTTGGTGCCATCCTATCACATAACAATATAATCACATAATACCAATCCCAATATGAAAAGCTAATCAAATTTCAATAGCAAACTGAACCTCAATTAAAGTCAATATAAGTCAATGTAATAATACAACATATTTAAATGTCTATAATGATATAATGGAGTCTAACTTATTGAGAAAATCAAAATTCAATCATTAAGTTCATTCTCAAGAGTAGCCAGATGTTCCTGATAATCTGCCCACATCTGATTGGCTATATTTTCTCTAAGAAGTTCACCTCGAGCAGCCTCATTATTGTCCCCTCTTTGAGCACGGTTATTATCATTTGAATGGTTTTCTCTTGTAAGAACAGCATCAACTTCCTCTAAAAGATCTTTAATAGGGTCCATACTCACAAGGAAGTTATGAAGAATGCAACATACATATATTATCATGTTTTGTGCTTTAATTCCATATGTAGGTTCAGTTGCATTGGATAGAATGGAAAATCTTTTTTTCAAAACACCAAAAGCACGTTCAATGGCATTGCGTAATTTTGCATGTCGAAGGTTAAATAACTCTCTATAATTTAGGGGGGGATTCCGTTTTGAATATTCTTTCAAATGATAACGGACTCCTCGGTAAGGTGTTACAAGTCCTCTTGTTAACATGAATCCAGCATCGACAAGGTAATATTTACCTATCATAAAGGAAAATAATTACTATAATAATTTTACATTCACAAATAAAAACTTTATCAAATTGGTAAAATATTTACCTTCAGGAATTATAAGCTTATCTTCTCGTGTTAATGCATTTTTAATGATTCTTGAGTCAGATGCAGTACCTTCCCATCCAGGGAGCACATAAGTGAACTTTAGATCAAAGGTACATGTTGCTAAGACGTTCTGTGTCGGAAATTCCTTCCTACCACGGTATCTAGGAGCATCTAAAGAAGGCACCTTGACTCGTATATGTGTTCCATCAATAGCACCAACACAATCCTTAAAATATGGGAAGAATTTCTTATCTTTTTTAATTTCAGGAAGGATGGTTGAGCCATTAGGTTGAACAAGAAATTTTTCTTCTAAGTCAATGATAGCTGTCAAAACTTGATGAAAATGACGACTAATTGTCTCACCAGAACGCCTAAACTAAAAATTCACTTCATGATTTTTTGCATTGTACGTCAATATATATAGAGTTTTTGCAACCATTTCTTCCACACTTGACCATCACGTAGGTTGCAGGCCAGCCTCTCTTTCTAACATACCACATAATTCTAAAAAAGTTCTAGGAGTCATTCTAATGATATTTCGACTAGAGGGACAATCACTAATTCGGTTCATTATTTCATCACGTACCATTTCTCTCTTGCCACTCAAACTATAACTTATTTTTTTCGAACATATGTCACTTGCACATGCTTTTACAAGGACACAAGCAAGAAGAGCTGGTGTTCTTCGACGCAATTCAAACCAATGTTGCACCAGTAAAAGATTTTCAAATTTCTTGCTCATCTAACAAAGCAATCAAGAAGAATAATGGAAATCAATAAACAAGCCACAACATCATAAATAAGAGCAAAAGATTCAGTTTCATCAGCAAAAAACAATGATCATATATAGTACGAGCGGAAAACAAGATTTATGTGACTCTATAGATTCCAAACTTAGCAATCTCAAGACAAAAGCAAAAGAACTAGCAATATTCAATGCAATATCACATCTAAAACATAAATAGTAAAGACCCTTCTTAATTTGAAAGACACTAGAGTCTCACAGCTCTATCTAGTTAATAATATATGCGTCAAAATATAATATGACATTGGATTTCTTCAAGACCAAATTGAAGGGCGATGACCAGATAAAAGTAAAGCATTCAACTGGATCATCCCCAATTGACCCTCCACCCCTCCCCAGCCCAATACATGCTAAAACAAAGTTAAATAACCACACCTTCTAACATGCAAAGCTTGCAACTTTTGAGTTTCAAAGATCAGTATAATTTACAGCGTCTGGGAAATCGATTCTGGTGAAAAGAAAACAAAAAATATGATCACCGAGTTCGAAGAAAGATATCATCAATTGAAATTGGCTACAGTGAATGCCACCATAAACCAGGAATGCAAGTTCTTCGCTTTCATTCGATGATCAAAACATCAATTTTATAGCCCTAAATAGACAAAAAAAGCACGAAATTTTACAGGGAAAAATGAATGGGCATGGACCAAATTACCGTAGAAGGAAACCGAAAGGTAGAGATGATCACAATCTGTGATCAAAGAAGCCAAGAAGACAAATTTCCCTGTAAATCTCTATCTATCATTGCCCCATACCAGACCCAACTTTTACAAAACAACCAGAACAAAGATCAAAGCCACGCATCTGACGGGACAAAGAAAACAGAGCAATCACAAATCTCAGAACAGGGTCCGAATGGAAAGAAAAGAATGAAAAACGAAGAAGAAAACCAGGACGAAGCTCAAATCAAACATAAATCAAGCAGATCGATTCAAAGAAAAGATAGACCGAGCAAATGTGAGGAAGAATCTGACCTGGGAATGCATGGTGAGAGCTTCAAAGAGGACGACCTGATGGGACGACGCACGACGGGGCTTCGAGCACGGCAGACCAGAAGAACGGCGAGAGCTTCGACAGACCGAGAGCTCCGACAGACCGAGAAAAAGACCTGGAGGACGAGACAGACCGAGCTTGTGGAAGAAAAAGAAAGCCAGCGAGCTTCTGCGAGTCAAACATTTTTATTGGGTTTCAAGGGCAATATCGTAATTTTATAAAAATAAGGAGGGCAAATTAGTCAACAAATTTAACTCTACCTCCAAAAAACCCCAATTTGGAGGGAGCCAAAATGAGGGGAGGGGAGGGGAGCCAAAATTTTGGCTCCCCTCCCCTCCAAAAATTTTAAACCAAATGAAAGATATGGAACCCCTCCCCTCCATTTACCTCCAACCAAACAGGCCCTTAATAGGATTGCGCATGATTAAGCTAAAAACAGCTGATAATAATTTTACATTTCTATTCTAATCATGACTACAATTACAATATTAATTACATATAATTAAAAAATGGGGAAAGTTTAAGCGAGGGCCCTTGACCAAGCATAACAAAAAAGATAACATCTGAACTTTTAAAATTTCCTTGAATGATCTGTGTGAATTTTTGTTTGAATTTGTGATAAAAATAATAAAATTGCTCTCATTTAAATGAATAACAAAAACAACTTGTTCGTTCACATACTGTATGCTGTTTATTTAGTTAGGCATCTTGTTCGTTTTTCTACTTTGTCTGTTTATACTTTATAGTCATACTTTTATTTAATTTCATTCTCGGGCCATAAACAAGTGAAGTAGGTAAACAAACAACATTTCATAAGTAAATGAGCACCACACAATATGGAACAAATAAAGCGTCTTATCATAAAACCAACGTTTGGAATGAAATCGAGTGAAATTAAAGTTATAAACAAGTGAAGTAAGAAAATAAATAACATTTTATAAGTCGATGAATAACATATAATATGGAAATGAACAAATTGTTTATGTTGTTCATTTAAATGAGGGCAATTTTATCACTTTCATCACAAATTCAAATGAAAATTCATATGAATTTTTTAGTGAAATTTTAAAAATTCAAGAGCTCTCTTTTTTATTATATTTAATCAAGGGTCTCTCACTAAATTTTTTCCTAAAAAATAAGTTTAATATAATCAAAACATATTTTTTTCTACCTTTCCTGTGCTATCATTGTAACTTTAAAAAGATCAAAGATAGACTAACGGGATTTTTTTCGCTTAAAGATCTAATATATATATATATATATATATTTCGAGACTATAAAAGATAGGCTAAAATATATTTTTAGTCATCTAATTTAATTTTATATAAATTTTTAATTTAATCATTTAATGCTATAAATTATTTTTTTAATTATTTAATCCCAACATCATTAGTTTTAAATTATTTTTTATATCATTTATTGTTATTTTTAAAAAATTAAATTTAATATGTTAATATTTAAAAATATTTTGTTAATATTTTAAAATTTAATATAAAAATTTATTGGCATACAACTAACAGTATCAAGATTAAAAGATTAAAAATATATTTTATAAAATTAATGAATTAAAATAAAATGTTTTATAAAAATAAAGAATTAAATACATACTTAAATAAACGTGACATTAATATACGAAGCATTTGAGTGGATTAGAAGGCATCGTACAATGTCACCACCCACCAGATAAAAGAAGTTGTACCATATATTTTAATAAACTGGGTATATTATTTCAATATTTTCTTAAATTTGATTGAATTATCTTAAGAACATTTTTAAATCTTTAAAGAATATTAAAATGATGTAATTTATATTATAAATTCATATTATTATTTATTTTTCTAATAGGCACTTTTTAATAAAAGTTAAAGGGATTTAAAAGTCATACTCAGTTTGACCAAATTATTATTGCTGGCATTACTGTGAGTATATTTCTTATAAGACGATAGAACAGGATTTAACATTATTCCCTCCATATCAAATCTGGGTACCATAAAAAAGAAGCGATGGTGACCCGATCCTAAAACAATGAACAAAAATTCTGAATTGGTCCAAAAGTGTCAAACCAGTGATAGCCTGTCCTGTCTCTCCGTGAAAATAATAATAATAATAATAATAATAATAATAAAACAAGTAAAAAGCCGTTGACAATTCCTTCAATTCAGTCTTAGAGGTGGCTAGGTCAGCTGATTGCCTCTTGGTTCAAAGTGCATCCATGATTCCCAAAACTTGCGAGACTTCTGAGTCATACACGACACCCAAAAACCCCAAAACGCAGGCATGCTGGGATATTTTTAACCATTTTTAGCCAAATCTCTTTCTCTCTCTTCCCCCATTCTTTCGAGGCGTTCCTGAATCCTTGGTGAGTCTTGTTCTGGCGATGAACTAGAGATAGATATGCTATAGCACTTTTGTTGTTGTTATTATTACTACTACTAGTAGTAGTACTATTATTTATCAATCTCCTTCTACGGTATTGGCTCTTTATCCATGCACGAATGAATTCCCAGTTGTGGCGGAGGTATTTTTCTTCATTCCGGATCATTACGTTTTTTTTTTAAACTTTTCTTTTTGTTAATAATGATGTCTGTTCCCCCTGTCCTTCTTTTTTCTTGTTTTCTTCAATTTTTTCTTTTGATAAAAATTTCCCTCTTTTTGATATTTTCCTAATATCTCGGATTGTATTTGAGGTTCCCGAATATTTGGAATGAATTGACGGTACTCGGGCTTTTGTTTTCCTGGGTTCGATGAATTTGTGAATTAATTTTCTTCCTTTCCTTGTTTTTTCCCCTGGTCTCGCCCGATGTAGTCTAATAACATACAGCGAATGAATGCGGAAACATGGTTTCGTCGCGATCAATTCTGCGGGCTGTCTATGCGTCTCAATAGTTACATATTCTGATTCCTTCCATTTTTAGTTACAATGAAAAGCTTTTTTCCCGAATGCAGTCAAATCAATTATTAAGTTATTCCTTCCACGGATTCTTCATCCCTGACTTAATGTAATTGAGAGTTTGTTATAATACAGAATCTTTTTTATCTGTCTTTCGTTGCAGTGATTTTGAATAGTTCAGGGCGGACCACTCCTAACACTCTTGCTTTTGGGAGCTCGGAGTGGTAGGCTGCGACCTCCTTGTGGTAAATTGGTATCAAGGTGCGATTGAAGATGAGGACCGTAGCTCGATCTGTCCGCCAATTACGACAAGCTGTTCAGAGGCAAAAATGTGTTATGATCAATAGTAGAGCAGAAGCACCTTGTTATCTTAGAAAAGCATATCATAGTTCAGCTTATAGAGTTGTTAATCATGCTGAAACCAAGTTACTGGGATATAAAGCATGTACAACCTCAAGAGCTGTTTCAGCTGATGCCGTAAAACTCACAGATGGAGGTTATTCTCTAATCTCTATGATTATTTTGTTTTTTCCATTTTTTTAAGAAAAAAACTCTCATGTAGATCAAACCAAAGATACATACAAATATCCCGGGCACATTGTTAAATGGGGTTCACTTCTGATTTCTCACATACTATGTGTCCTTTTTCCTTTATGATGATCGCCTTGGTTTACAACTCTACATACTTTTTTGTATCTAAGAATGGATTTGAAACTTTTCTCTCGTTTCACGAGTATTGGAACTTGCTGTTTCAGTTACAGAAGTAAACAGAGGAGGACCTCTTGTTGAGTATGAACGAAGAATTGCTGCTGGTGAACTTGTAGATGGCGACACTTGCCAGGTAACTGTGTAGACATTATGAGGGCACTGCCTCACTTTTATTGTAAGTAATCTTTTCCTTTTCTTTGCCACCTACTCTCTGTGCTCTAAATGAGAATGTAAACAACTGGTGATATTTCCTTGGGAAGATAATAGCCTTAGTTCTGTTTGATTATTTATATGAAAATATATACACATATCTGGTTTTATTTATTGATAAGATGCTGATCGTATGTTATATGAAATCATCATGACATATACTTGGCCATGGCTCCACCTTGTCTTCATTATCTTCATTTAATTGTGTTTATGAACATTTTCTTTTGGCAGATAGTCACTCTGAGAGAACTTCAGAGACTCTTTGATGAGCTGGTTGAGTCTGTTGAAGCCTGCCAATTGGATCGCAATTCTGAAAAACCTGTAAGGTATACTTTCATTTATTCCTGTAACTATCTCATACCCTTTTGATACATCAGTTTGAATCTTGCAGTTTTTATCTTGTTCTGCTTTGCTTCATGTTTACACATCGGCATTCAAAATAACTTGCTTATGTAGGAGCGGGTGGTTATGGTCTCGTCTCTTGTTTCAACCGTCATATGCACCAGTTAAAGGTTTATACTTATACGGAGGAGTGGGGACTGGGAAAACTATGCTGATGGACCTGTTTTTTGATCAATTGTGAGTTTGATATCGGATTGTTCTCTTTGGATTAACCTGGTTTCATACATGTCACCAAATCCTCATATTTTTAATGTTGAACTAGATGGGAATAATATCGATCATTTCTGAGATTTTATGGAAGAGGGTTTCATGAAGATAAACCTTGTCTTAACCATTTTTTGCGGCTTACAACTTTTTCTTTCTCAGGCCTTTCAATTGGAGGAAAAAGAGGATTCATTTTCATGACTTTATGTTAAATGTACATAGCCGATTGCAAGTAAGTTTATAGAACCTTTACCTAAAATAAACTCGATACTGTTACATGTGGAACTGCTTTCTAAACGCAATAATAATTGATTCTGCTTTGATGTAAATAAGCCATAGCTGAATTGCATTTGAATTCTTTCTTACCAACCATGGGGGAAATCTCAATAATTTTCTACGCATCTTTTGCAATTAGAAGTGCTAAAGCCTACTTCTGGAAGCTTCCATCATTCATGAGTGGCATATATCTCATTTTGTTTTGGTTTCTCTTCTTTCAACCATTTTGAACAAAGATGTTAGCAAAAAATATTTTTAATGAGATCACCATAAAAATATTATCGAGCATAAAAGGCTTTCTGAGCATTATATAATAATAGCCTTAGTCATTTTCAGTATACTGTCAATTTCTGAATTCATGATCAACCAGAAGAAAAAAAGAGGGTTTATATCAAACATCTTATTTTGCATCCTTACAGAAGCACAAGGGTGTGTCAGATCCACTCGAAGTTGTTGCAGGAGAGATTTCCGAGGAGGCAATTTTATTATGTCTTGACGAATTTATGGTAATTTTTTTGCAGTTGATTCACATTGAGATTTTTTTCGGGGGTATTTTGATTCCTTAACTTGAGCTTTGTATATGATATTTTGCATAGGTAACAGATGTTGCAGATGCACTGATCCTAAATCGCTTGTTCAAACATTTGTTCAGCAAAGGCATTGTAAGTAATATAACCACATAGTAGCCTCTCTGAACAATAGGATTTTGTAGAATTTCTGCAAAATTAACTTCAATATTTAATATTTAATTTCTTTGTATGGACTTGGAGACAAGTTTAGATTCTAGTAGCCACTTCAAATCGTGCTCCAGATAACTTGTATGAGGGTGGATTGCAAAGGGATCTCTTCCTACCATTCATTGCCACATTAAAGGTATATATTAGTCTCCGCTTGGTTGAGTGAAGCGTCATATAGGCTATGTTCTTAAGCTTCACTATAATGTGATTATGCTTGTATATCAAAATAATTTCAGGATTTGGCCATGCTATTGGTGGTGTCAATTGAAATTTCTCCGTGTTTTAGCCTCTGTAAATGACCTTTACTCACACCAGCAGTTATAAAGAAGGCTATATCTTGGTCTATGTGAGAAAATATAGAGCATGAGCACATGCTTGTATATTTTATTATTTTTATTGCTACTCTAATGAAATTGCTTTGTATATATTAATATAGGAAAGATGTGCAACACACGAGATTGGTTCATCAACTGACTATCGCAAGATGACTTCGGTATGACAAAATTTTACATTTACAGGTATATCTTATACAGCTCTTTCTGGTGTTGATATCTAATTACTAGATGTTTTCCCCTGCAATTTTGACTGCAGGGTGAGCAAGGTTTTTATTTAGTTGGCCAAGAATTATCTGGCTTTCTTAGGCAAAGGTTTCAACAGTTAATTGGAGAACAAAAGGCTACTCCCCAAGAGGTGGAAGTTGTAATGGGAAGGACACTGCATGTATGTTCAATCTTTTTATTGCAGGGCAAACAACTGCTGTTATTTCCAGATTTTCTGAAACTATTTTCCCTTTAATCATCAGGTTCCACTGGGAGCCAATGGATGTGCCTATTTTACTTTTGAGGAACTTTGTGATAAACCTCTTGGAGCTGCTGACTATTTCGGATTATTCAGTAAGTCATCATTGGTTGAGTGGATTTTCATACACATGCGCGCGCGCATTGGTCAAAATATACACAGAATTGGGATGTCTCGTTTGTAGGGTATTGCAGATGAGAAATATAAAATTGACATGTCTTGGATTCGATAAAAGTTGGTTGATTTCATTTATGTAGAAATCCCATGTTTAGTTTCTCGGTTCATAAAGATATCCAAAAATCTTATGCTGGATATATAATTTTTTTCATAGAGAGATTTCATACTTTAGCATTGGAAGGCATCCCAATTTTTGGGCTTCAGAATAAGCCAGCAGCACATAGATTTGTCACCTTAATCGATGTAAGTTCCTTTCCCGTCTAACTTTTTCTTCTGGGTGTTGTGTTAATGAAATAGGGTAAACATATTTTGTTTTGACTGTTAATTTTGCTTAATAACCTATGCACTGCCTCCCCATCCATGTGTTCATTTTTCTGCCAACTAAGATAAGATCCTGGCCTTGCAAATCGTGGTTTACAGGTGATATACGACAATAGGGCCAGGTTGTTGTGTTCAGCTGATGGGAGCCCTCAAGAGCTTTTTGAAAGAATAGTAACAATATCTGAGGCTAAACAAATTGCTCCCAGGACCTCTTCAAGATCCAGGAAAAACGATGTGTCTGATCTCTGTGTAGACAATGAATTGGGATTTGCAAAAGACAGAACCATCAGTAGGTATGATATTTCTCTCGACATGATACTGTCTTTTATTGACTAGAGGACAAGATTTGGTATGGTTTTTTTGTCCCCAAAAGATGCAACCTTTCTCAATGTAATTCTTGCATGTTTGGAATGGATAAATGATACTTGTTGGAAACTATATCACCCAGAGAGACAGAACAGTAGTAGTTCATTTACTTTTCTGAGTGAGATCGAATTTATAGTTTCATATAATTGTAGCAGCTGCTGAATGTGTGCTATAAATAAGCAGATTAACAGAGATCAACAGTAGAGAATACTTAGAGCAGCATGCTGCCATGTTAGCAGAAAAGCAGCTCACACAAGGAGGCCTTGTTCAGCAGCATGCCCTTCAAGCATGAAAGAGAACAATTTTCTAAAGCTGGAAGGACTGCAAAACCTGTTGTTGTGGTTTGTATTGAGAGAGAGGATAAAATAATGTCTTATAGCATAAGGCAGGATTCAGAACTTAAAATAATTTAAAAAATGGGGAGCAGGTTTTGCTCGCTCCATGTATTTGATTAATCTAATAAAACACCCAGGATCCTGCATGCCTTTTTAAGCCGTTTTGCTCGTCTCTATAGATAGATTCCGCCTTTTTCTTATCATCATCTTCTGACGAGTTTCCATTTGACAAGAAAATTATGGCTATTGTATCCCACGATGGATTCCATCACAAGTATTGTTTAAATATGTTAAGCTCGATTATTAGGTAATGAAAGTGAAAACTTGACGTTTATAAAAATATAACAAAAACTAACAAATAGAAGACAGAATGTCGGGTCATTAACTGTGTCAATTAATTTGTTACTGTATGGTGAAACTTGAACACAGCTTCCAGCAATTCGAGGAACGGAACAAATAAACAAACGTAGTCATAAGTTCCTTACTAAAACAAAATTGAATTGTAAGTTCTTATTTTGATACCAGAACAAATTGTGTGTGTATCGGCTTCCTTTCTGATTCCCTCTTCCACAAAAAATCTATGTGGTGTTACTCTATTTGCTGTTAGGAACAAAAAATGCAAGTTCCTGGTGCAACAACTGTGTCTAGCAGATGCAGCACTTGGGAACTGCGCCATTTTGCTTTTTCAAAACTGGTTCATGTTCTGAACAAACTTGATGGAACCTAAAGACAAATAAAAGAACAGAGTAATGGAACAACAGCCAACAGTATCGAAATGTATGAATGCATTTAACAAGTCTCGCAATCAACAGATTCATGAACTCCAAAGTGGAATCATGGGATAGCATAAGAGGCGCAGGCACAAACAGTAAAATGGAATCCCCAAATGAACAGAACAGAACTCCAAAGTGGAATCATGGGATAGCATAAGTGCGCAGGCACAAACAGTAATATGGGATCCCCAAATGAACAGAACAGACTGACCGTGAAGGAGACTTGTAATGTATTCTAAGATGATTGAGCTGAAGTGCCAAAATAAAAAATGACCTTGAAAAAAAGTAAAAAAAAGGCCACAATTGGTATGGACGACCAACAAACTCTATGAAATGTGCAATCTAGTAGGCATATAAAAGATAAACTCAAACGTGAATTTTTTTGAGGTATCAAGAGCCTGTTTGGAATAAAATAGAAATGGGAAAGAAAATGGAAACGAAAAAGTTCACTTGAAAACAACAAAAGTCCAATCCCACCCCGCCACCCAAAAAACAAAAAACAAAAAAATCTCGCCTCATCTCAAATACCTTTTCAACAATTAAAAATACTTTTCCTCACCTTTTCCCTTTATCTCAAGTCCCGTTTCCATGATGCAGCCTGTATAGCGTTCTAATTTAGTAAGAATTGGTTAGACTTCTGAATAATAATTGCCAATTCAGTACTAAGGATGTTAGACTACTATCCCTTAAAGGAAGAAACATTTATAGTCGATTTTAACCAGTGGCCCCAATATATAATAAACCTAAAAGTCAAGTAGGAGAATCATGTGAAAAATCATGAAAATTCCCAGGGTTGTTTATTTATTGTCAGTATCAAGGGAAATCCATTTATTTTTAACTCACTATTTAAAATATTTGGAAAACAAGATATGAGGTTTGAGTTTCATATTCATAACAATATTGCACCAAGGCAATCGCCATAAATTTCTTCTCTTTTCGTATCATCAGGATCAGCCAACAATGAGAAGAACAAAACCACAGGTCCACAGCCATTTAAAGGTGTATGAAATGAATATCGCGTCCAATGAAGTTGACAGGTGTAAACAGAATAAGAATATCATTGCTGTTAGTTCATGCAGATTAAAAATTTATTCTGTCTAATGAATTGTACAAATGGTCGTTCCTTTCTCAACTTCTTAAGAAATAAGAACACAATTTTTAGTAGCATATATAAAATAATTTGTTCAGCTGTGTGGATAGATTACCTTTATATGATGAGGCATGATCTTGATATCAAACGGAACATGAAGCCATGCTTCAGGTGAGTAAAATAAAAAGTTCTCTGGCTTGCTAGTATAAACATCTGCATACTGATGAATGTGATAGGCAAAAGCAGATTCTCGACCTGAATCAGTAAGAAATGTTGCTCCGAAAGATCTGTTAAACATCATCCTCATTGCAGTCCGTGCTTTAAGCCTCTCATCATTAAGTTCTTTCAGAAGCGAATGGCAAGCCACAGTCCTGTGACTATTAGCCGTAGTTGCATGCAATTTACCGAGGAGCTCCTGTATTATATGAAACTTTGCCTGTAACCACCAACAAGAAACAGAATAATTCATAATTTTGACATCCTTAAGATGCAGTCGGGGCAAGTAACTTTACTGTTCATTCCAAAGGAGACATTATTGACCTTTCCCTAATAACAGAAACAAACACATGTATATTTTCAACAACAAGCCTTATCTCATTAGTTGGGGTTGACTACATAAATTATGTGACATTATTATGCTTTATCATTTATTAGGCTTTTAGAAATATTGTTGATTAAAAGATTTTGCTCAACAACATCCAAAAATATTTTCTTTAGTCTTCCTCTACCCTTCTTGACAGCACTCAAAGTTATCTATTACACACTCCACATAGGTGCCTCCCGTGATTTTCTTTGTATATGTCCGAATCACCTCAAATGATTTTCTATCATTTTTTCCTTTAATAGGTGTCATGCCTACTTTTTCCCGTATTCGCTCATTTCAAATTGTCTCTACGTGTATATCCACACATCTATCTTAACATTCTCATCTTTGCTACTCCAACTTTATGCTTTTGCTGTCCCGTTAAAGCCCAACATCACTAACAACAACAACAACAAGCCTTTATCCCACTAGGTGGGGTCGGCTACATGGATTGCAAGACGCCATTGTGCTCTATCATTTATTAAGCTTTTAGAAATATTATTAATTAAGAGATCACGTTCAACAACTTCCAAGAGTGTTCTCTTAGGCCTTCAAAGCCCAACATTCACTATCACATAAAATTGCTGGTTCTATAACAGTTTGATAAAACTTTCCTTTAAACTTATCAGGTACCTTACGATTGCAGATAATTCCTTTAACCTTTCTCTAATTAAACCACCCCACTTGTATCTTATGTGCAATATCTTCATCAATTTCCTCATTTTGTTGAATGATCTCTCCCAAATATATAAACTTTTCCACTTGAGGTATGGTCTAATCACCCAATTTCACTTTCAAATTACTACTCACTGACCCCTTATCAAAATTATAATATAACTATTCTGTTTTACTCTTACTTAGGCAGAAACCTTTTGACTCCGATATCTTCCTCCACAATTCAAGTTTACAATTAACATCTTCTCGTCTCTGCAATAAGAACTATATCATCCGCAAAAAACATGCATTTAGGAATTTTCTCTTGAATATGCTCAGTCAAAACATCTAAGACTAGATCAAACAAATAAGGACTCAAAAATGATCCTTGATGTAGTCCAATATTTATAAAAAAATCTTTTGTTTCGCCACCAAGCGTTTTTATACTAGTTGTGGCCCCCTCATGCATGTCTTGGATAGCTTGAATATAGACAACTCGGACATTCTTTTTTTTCAATACCTTCCAAAGTACTTCTCTTAGTACATGATCATAAGTTTTTTCCAAATCAATGAAATCATAAATAAATCTTTACCTTTACATCGATACTTTTCCATTAATTCCCTTAATAAATAAATCACTTCTGTAATCGCCCTCCCTAGCATGAAACTGAACTGATTCTCAAAAATTTCAATTTTCAATCTCAATCTATACTCAATCACTCTTTCCCATGATTTTATAGTATGACTCATAAGTTTAATCCCTCTGTAATTAGCACAATTCTAAATATCTCATTTATTTTTATAAATAGGAACTAAGGTGCTTCTCCTCCAAAAGTCCGGCATTTTATCGGATTGTAAGATCTCATTAAATAACTTAGTTAACCCCCACATTCCTTCTTCACCCAAGCATTTCCATATTTCAATAGGGATACAATCAGATCCATTAGCTCTACCATTTGCCATTTTTTTAAGAGTTTCTCTCACTTCTCAAGCTCGTATTCTTCAATAAAATGACAAATTTTGATCTCTTTTAGGAGTTATTAAATCTTCCAAGTTAATTGACGAATTCCCATCATCATTGAAAAGTTTAGAAAAGTATGTCTCCCATCTGTCTTTAATATCATTATTTGTGACCAAAACATTTCCCTCTTCATCCTTTGTACACCTTACTTGTTTCAAAATTTCTTAATTTTCTTTCCTTACTCTTAACAATCTTATAAATTTTTCATTATCCATTTTTTGTCCCAAGACCATTATAAAACTCTTCGAATGCTTTAGAACAAGCTTTAACTGAACAAATTAGCCAAGATGAACAAATTCTAAATGCAAAATGCAAGTCTGGTGAATCATTCAAACTAGATCCCATAATTAGCCAAAATGAAAGTGGAAAGATGATGAGTTTCATAAAGTTACAAGCACGCTTACTTAAAACACCAGAAAATAAAATAAAATCAGCACCTTTCAGTCAATATTGTGCATGTATGGAGTATAATAGGCTTAAAAACTCATTAACATACTGCTCCCACTCAGCCCTCAACTTAAAAAGGCATGTGATAAATAGCAGTCAATTCTCACTGAAAAGGTATGATATACCCTACTACTGGATGGCCATTTGAATTTTGGGATTAATAAACAGGTTTCAGGCTTCCTATACAAATGGATACATCCATATAATAATATATGCAAACTGGACAACAACAATAACAACAAAAACAAGCCATGCAGATTATATTTCTAACATTTACAACTTCCAACTATACCCAGAATGATTAGCTCCCTAGGTTCAAGGAATTGAACTTAATAAAGCTTATTTACTTCTACAAAAATTTACATTCTTGCAAAAATCCTCACAACTCAGGGCCATCCCACAATACATATAAGAGGCTTTTGGTATCAGAAAAGACAGTAAACCATGAACCAGTGGTTACAAACTTCTATTGTGTTGTTCATTAGTTAACTAACAAACTATAATTGACAAGTTTTGATCAGAGGACTAATTCAAAACCAAAGGCAACACAACATAGATCATCCTGGACACATGTTCAATAAAACACTTGGGTAAGGTTACATGAAATCCTTCAGCATGAAAGTATGAACTGCAAATTAATAAAGTCAAGGTGAACATAACAGGCGGCAGAAGTATACCTGCTCAAAACGGTAACTATCTTCATTTTGTATTTGTATTTCACTCTGCAGCATTGAACACACATTACATACAACATCTGATTCTAATGTTGACTATGACAAAAAACTCAACATATAAATGTTTGCTTCTGATCTACACAAGAAAGAATTAAATGCTAAACACACCTCAAGTTCATGGATGATTGCAGCTGTTCGCCAACCAGCCTTAGAAGGTCCTCTCAAGTCACTAAATAGGTGATCTCCAAAATATATCACCTGATAATGAGGACGGTTGTCAGCTTTCAAAGAGTATCATGACAGATCATTTCTGTCAAATTAGTGATATACTTTACTATCACAACTTCTTTGAGTTTAAGCAGCTAAGAATAAGTATTGCGAATGTCTTATATATCATCCAAAGAGAGCATACCTCTGGCCCACGCCACTTGGTTATTGAAGAAAATATTTGAGGCATCCATTATAGTAAACGTTATTAGGAAGAAATGCATCAACTTTGGTGAAAGTCAATGTATCATTCACCGTGTCATAACATCTGGCATGGAAGAACTTACTACATTCAAGGTCTTCATAAAAGAATTCAGGATGATATACTTAAGAGGGATAAGCAAGAAATCCTGAATGCACACAAAAAGAGGCTCGATGCTAGCTGAGCAAGAATTATTTAACAATGAGAACTTTTGAAAGACAAAAACCCAGGTGTACTTAAGTCCAGTGAGGAAGAGAGAATTTTCAACCCAGCCATATGATAGACAATCATTATCAGTTCCAGATTTGCCGTAGTTGTGCGTGAGTGCATGTGTGTGAGAGAGAGCGAGTGAGCATCAAAGTGGCATAGGCTTCGTATATCAGTTTTATTTTTCATAGCGATGGGAAACCAAAGCAAAATAGTAATTGATCCCTAATGCCCTTGTTAAACATATAAAAAAATGTGAGTACGAAAGAATTAGGGTATAATCATGAAAAATTGGCACCATGCAACTGTTTCACATAGTGCACACAAATGTAAATTGAATTAAAAGAAATAATCAAACAAGAGAATACAAACCGGAATGGATGCTCAGATGTATAAAATTGTGGTTTATTGGCCTTGGCAATTACAACATCAAACAGATCCCTCCAGGAGTCTCTACAATCCGTAGAATCCTAATAAAAAATAAAGAATCAACTGAGGAAATTATGGCCAGATACAGAAAAAAAAAACCAAAAAAATAATAATTTCAGCATGAATAATTATATTTAAAAACAAGTAGGAACTTTCAGCCGTGAAATTAATACAAAAGTAGACAAAACATCAAAACGCAAGTGTCAGTGATAACAATCAAGGCATTATATGCACTTCACATAACTCCATCACACAGCTGTTACTAGAATTTGTCAACAACAATGACAAGTCTTATCCAACCAAGTGAGATCAAATATATGGTTTGCAAGACGCCATTGTACTCTATCATTGACCAAGCTCAATGAGGTCAAATAATTCATTCTTTTAAGCATTCATTCAAGCAAAGTTTCATTGATATAGTGATGGCTGTAGAGAATTACAGAGGACATTCTCCATGATACAATAGACAGTAGGTGTATTCTGCAATATCATCTCAAGCAATTACCTCTAGCAAGAAGCGCATCCCTTCATCCACAAAGTTAAAAGGAGAATTAGTCAACAAGAAAAGATTCTTGCCCCTCTCCCTTAGCATCTTGAGGAGTTGAAATATCTTCCCCTGAAATATTTACCAACAAAGGAATGACAACAATTACAAACTCTTTACAAGAGGATATAACCTTTAAATTATAAAATACGACTGCAGCACCATGTTTATCTCAATGATGATAAAAAAATGAGTTTAACTTAATTATAAAAGTAGTTTCACAACTAACTCTTTTCTGACATTGTAGAACATCAACATTGAAATGTATTGAACATATTCATAGAAAGGAAAAAAGGAAGCTAAACGGTTTAATCTTACATTTTTAACCAAGTATCTATGTGGATTAGATAGAATGCCTTGATGAACCAAGCCACTATGGTGGACATGCTGAATGGCATGATTTACATCTTCATAAATGTACGAAGCATCAAATTCCAGCTTAGCATCAACAAAGTACTGCACCATATCTGCAATAAGGCACGCCTACAAAGTAAAGCAATCGTGTAAAGGGATCAGTCCTAAACAAAGAAATTTCATGGTAGAGAGAAACTTTGCCTCATCAAGTCAAAAGATGCCCAGAGTGGAGCAGAAGGATATGGGAAGGGAGTTCTAAATGTAAACTTCAAGCCTTAAAACTATAAAAGAAGTTTTGAGATTTCACATGCTTTGGAACATATTCCATCTTTGATGACAGAGGTATGGCTTAATCCTTAAAATATTCTTGAAGTCTGAGCTTGCTTAGCTATGAAAGCAGGTCTTACAGTTGGAAATTAACCTGAAGAAAACCAACATTTTTTATATCTTCATACCAACTATAAAAATGGCTAAAAGGAGCAAAACCTTAGAGACTGCTAGCTGTTAACAGCAAAATAAATGGTCTATCAAGATTTTTTTTTTTTAAAAAAAAAAGAGAAACCAGGGAGTTTTAATATGTTATACAAGTCCCATGAAACGGAACAAAAATTATCCAATTATTTCTGGCTAGTTCGTTTTTCACTTTATTTCTGAAATATGACTGAACCTACCAGTCTTTATACAATAAGTCCTCACTGCTGGAGCTATTCTATCACAAATATGGTAACTTAGAGCCATAACTAAGTAAAGATATAGCCACAGGACCGCTCTGGTTTGGCTGAATGTACAGAGCAGCATGCGGATGGCAGGGTGTTACTTGGCTTTATAACTCTCAGACATAATACATGAACAGATTCAGCGCTAGAATAAAAATCTTTGAATAATAAAATTACTAAACCTACTGTAAAAAAGAGGGGAAATGTCTTCAAAGTCGAGTTACTACTAAAGGTTCCCTTGCTATGTACCAGGTCATTATCAACTATCATTGTGCAACAAAATAGCAGAGAAACTAACCTCACTAAAGCAGAAGATATCCATTAAACCAACAAGTGAGCGGGCTTGTTCCCGACCAATATGTCGTGTGCCATATATATCTCGTATTTCTTGTCCGCTTAACTGTAAATTCATGGAAAGGATCAATTGTTATAATTGACAACAAACCGTGATGTGAGTAGCATGTCTACCAGAAGTAACCCAAGATTCCACAGTATAAGCATTTAAAATCTCCAATATGCAATATGCATCATATTCTTCACTATGCTATTCCATTAATTTATTTTATCCGGGGACGCAAATGACATTTTCATTTTTAAAAATAAAAAAGCTTTTTCCTCATCGTTTCATGACCCTCGTACATTCAATTCCATTCTACATACCAAATAAGCCCTAACTATGCATAGTCAGAACCTACCAAGCAAGGGACAACATTCATTATATCCAAATCAAAATATAGCACAAGGCTATAAGATAATGCCAAGTATATGTGTGCCTAATAAGATAGAGAATCAGCGTCGTACCCTGCGTCGACCAAAATAGCATGCGTCTGGCTCAATTGAACCAAAGAAATCCAGCTTCATAAGGCACCCCTTTGACTTGTCATAGTAAAGGCCTCTAATGGGGAAAGATGGATCATATTTGAATTCCATACAACTTTCAGGGTACCTGAGCTGAAAGAAAGCAATGAGAGGAGTAAGAAAAGACTAAGAAGTGGAAATGAAGAAAGAATCGGCATGCGCTAACCTCGTTAACCATGTGCTGCTTTGCGAGGTCATATATTAGAGTCTGTAAATCGGAGGAGTAATGTGCCAACGTATAGTCGTAATCGAACCCATAAACTTGCAATCTGTCCAATCTTAAGTTTTTGTTCACGTATATGCCTGCTGCAACGCAAGATAGAAACCAATCACTTTCTTGAACAATGTATTTCTTCCGAGGTCCAAGAAATATTTGACCAACCTTTAGGATTCATTTTTGGCATTTCTTTCAGCGTATCAGGAATTTTGCGAAAACTCTCTTTGGCAGCTTCAAAATCACGCCGAAGCATATATATCTCCTCATCGAGATCCAGATTGCCTGCTTCAGCTCTGACCACGCCATCTTCAGGGTTTATTAATACACTCTGTCCCAACGATGCAATCGTGCTGTAAAATTTCGAACGCTTCCCGAAAGACCTATACAATGAAATGTTTACTTCAGTGAATAGTGAATACTACTTTCCCCCCTGAAACGGAGAGATTAATCACTATGAATATTATACTCCAAAAAGAAGGAACCAAAGAAAGTAAAGAAAAATGAAGAGACCTTCTTGGAGAGTAGAAGGTGAGAAGTAGTAATCTGCGAGCAGGAAGAAAGGAAATACAGGAATCAGTATCGGTAAGCAGGCAAGGGAATTGCAAGCTACAGGAAAGAGAAGGAAGAGAAAGAACGATACGTGTAGGAAGAAATGGCGTGGACGAGCAAGTCTACGAAGAGAAGCCATTTGTAGAAAGATTGGGGTAAGGATTCAAAGAAGCGAGGAGAGCATGTTCATATACGTTGCGACATTTCTTCGTGGGTTTTGTTTCGCGACCATCGGCTATCTCCCAAGTTCGCACATGAATTCAGATTTTATTGGGGAACCAGAAAACATCAAAACAATAGGCCCTACCAAGGAAAAGCAATTACAGAAGACTTAGCCAACTTTCTAGCCCACCATTTCACTGAATTTTCTCTCGCTTTCTTGGCTAGATTTCTTGCAAGTGTATCGGTGTCTATTTTCTGTCAATCCAAGAGGGTTAGAATTTAAAATAGGAAGGAATGTTATAAACGGTGAGGCCCTCCGCGGACCGTACCGTGACGAAGTTTCGCAATTTACCGCGGCAAATGTGAGAAAAGGATATACATGCATATGGGAAAACTTAAATATAAAATAATTGCGTCACATTTTCTGTTAACTTTTAATATTAAAATCACTCACATTTATTATTTTTCTTACAAAATTAGTTACAAACTTTTCAGTTCATGAATCTTGGAATCTCTTCAAAAAATAAAATAAAAAATCTTGGAATCTGATTATTGTTGTTTTTAATTTATATTTATTTGATAAAATTGAAATAATTATAATTGACATCAATCGAAAGTTTAATAAATTCAAAATTATTTAGATGGTAGACCTAATGAGAAGTTATTGCAAATCTTTAATTACTAAAAAAGACATGAGTTTTATTATTAGTATTTTTTGTTATTTAAATCTCGATGCACTGAAAAAGTAATTTACAAATAATTTATAAATAGAACACTTTTCTAAACAAAATTTAAGTAAATTTATTTATATAGATTTACAATCACATATTCTAACTCATGAAAGTTAAAGTATACTTAGTTTTAAAATTTTACACAATATTTTATTTTGATCTCTTAATTTTATAAAGTATATTTTAATTTTTTAAATCTAACCTCATTAGTTTCATCACACAAAAAAATACATTAAATTTTTAAATAGTGATAAACATTCTTAGGTGTTAATATATAAGTTTTATTTTCTTAAAAATAATAATGATTGACAAAAAATAATTTGAAACTAGTGTTAGGTTTAAATAATATTAAAAGGATACTTTATTAAATTAAGTGATTAAATAAAACTTATATAAAATTAGAGCGCACAAAATATACCTTAACCAATGATAAATCATGATTCAAGATAAAGTGCGCATTTCACTTAAAAAAATATCTAAGAAGTCATAAATTCATAATCATATGTTAAGCAAATACATATTCAGAATATTCCGTTTCAACATATCAAATAAATGTATTTGAATGATTCCATTCAGATAGATATAAAACATTAAACAAAAGTGGCTGAGAATATAAATAAAATTTCTTGTATATCGATTACCCAAAAAAGAAAAATTCTTGCAAATCTATGGTATGAGTGTCTTGAGCATTTGTGATGTAGGGAAACTTTATGCTGAAGAGGAGAGAAGGAAATAAGCTTTAATGTTATGCTGGGCAAAAAAGAAAAGTAGAAGAAAGGGAAAAATGTTCGAGATAAAAATTAAATTGAACAAATATTTTTTTGTTAGCATCGATAAAATAATTTACAATTATATTTTTATTTAATCATTAATATATAATAAAAATTATATAAATAACATGTTAAAATATTAATTTTTTATAAGTTTAAAATATTAAATTTATTATATAGAAATATTTTTCTTCAAATAATAAGATTATCATTACTCAAATAAATTAACAAGTTTTCTTTTTTCTTATTTTCTCCCACTCAGCAAAATAGTCAGAGAAAATTGCATCTCTTCAATTTTATCCCCTCACATTCTCTCTCCTTTTTATTTTCTCCAGTGACCCACGCATGCCATAAGAATACGATGCCTTGAGCATTTCAGGATATTTGAAAATAATGATTTTAGCAAATTTCAAAATAACTTTTATAACCACGTTGTCAGGGACTGAAAACACTGAGCCAGTTAAGAACAGGTGGGAAACAGATAAAAACTAGTTTTTATTTTTTTTAAAATATTAATGGTGCAAAATTATATTATTTCTGTTTTTATTTGTCGGACAAGACTTATATACTTAATTTATATATTTAGCATATTCTTGTTTAATTAAATTAAAACATATGAACTTTAACATATTTATAATATTAATAACATAATTTTTTATAGAATAAATAATCTGTATAAAAAATACACATATCTGAATTTAATTAAAAATAAGTACCTTAAATATATATGGTTAAGTATATAAGTTTTTCTTTTATTTGTCTCTTGGTTGGTTTTTATTTAATGTCATATATATTTTGATAATGTATTAGTGATTTTAGTTAATAATGAAAGCTTGCATTGATTTGATCAGACAATTAATGTGATATATTTGATGTTTTTGGTTCATTACAATGAACAATAAATAGTTGTGTTATAATGTTAGCGTAATTAATTATAAATTTGAAATGTATAGTAAGGACGTGGTTAAATATTGTCTAAATTATTTTTATATATAATTTTTAAAATTTATTATTTTAATTGAGGCTGGTTTCTGATAATAAGAAAAGGACTTAGGCAATGTTAAAAAGCCCAATCCAAACAAGCACAAATCTGCCATCAGATGGTGACACATTGAGTCCGTGGGTGCTAAGTTTGAAGAGGATGGGGCAATGTTGGTAAATTGGCCCTGAAATGAAGAGGCAATTTGGTCTGAAAAATTGGCTTTATATGAAGCCCAGGAAAAAGGAGAATTAAAAGAATCTATAGCACCTTCGGCTTTGCCTTCGATGGAAGCCAGACTGCAACATTCTGATGGAGTTCTGGTTCACCTTTTGCACATGTCAAAATAAGGAATTCGTTTATTTCATTGCTTTTTTAACATAAAAGAAAGCAAAAGCACGAAAGTTAAAAACTAGGGACAGTCTCGGAATGGTGTGATTCCTCATTTGCCATTCTCGGTGCCGTTTGCTATCACAAGACCAGTCCAATAGGCCGTCGTTCCGCGTCTAAAAAAGGATGGATGTGTTTATGTAATCATTGTTCCTCGTATTGAGATAAGTTGAGTGAAGTTTATAAATACGAGGCTCTTCTTTTTGATGGATTAGTTTCTTAGAATAGACTTGTTCTCGTGATACTCACTAGCAACATTGCAAGATCGAATTTCATCAGATGAATGTGGCCATTCAGTGTTGGAGAGAGAAATGGATGTGATTATGTAATCGCTAGTCATGGTGCTACTAATAGAAGGTAATAAAACTTAGGAAGAATTAGAAGTATAATTACTAAGGTTTTTTATAAATTTATTAAATAAAAAAAGCATAGAAAAATTATATAATCTTAAACATTTAGTTAATAATAATTAAAATTACTTAATTTTTTAAAAAATAAATTAGTTAAAACTATCACGTGGGTTGAAGGGAGAGTATTTTACATTGATAGGGTCGTATTGGGCTGGAAAAAAAATTGAAACCCAATATGTCATGTCCAAGCCAAACTCACATGGTCCAACAGTAAAGGAAAACCACCCAAATCAGGTTGGCTCAACTGGACATTACAATGGATGTGAGTCAAGTCAAGAAAATGGGCAAAACTTGTTTAAATCCAAAAATAGCAAGGGTCAGGCTAGTAATTTGAGGT
Source organism: Prosopis cineraria (assembly GCF_029017545.1). Classification (NCBI taxonomy): domain Eukaryota; kingdom Viridiplantae; phylum Streptophyta; class Magnoliopsida; order Fabales; family Fabaceae; genus Prosopis; species Prosopis cineraria. The sequence continues at coordinate 24,986,029 of NW_026555340.1, read as the reverse complement.
GCAAAATAGAATTTCAGGCCATGCCTTATTATTATTATTATTATTTTTTAAATTAAGTTAAAATAATGCAGAGTAAAACTAAAAAATATATCTAAAAGACTGAAATCTAGGATCAAATTATATTGATGATAATGATGATGGTGATGACAATCATCAAAATATTGCTGACTAGTCATTATTGGTGTTGATATTTTGATGATGTTACTATTTATTATGATATTGGATTTGGATGTTTAAACTTTACACATTTATTGTAGTATGGATTTATTTAAATTTATTTTTTTTAAATTTAATCTCACATGTAATAATTTTTTTAGGATAATAAATCTGTTTATTAGCTTCTTAAATTGGAAAGGAGAGAATAGATATTATGGCTGAGACCTGCAAGACCGAACTTTCAAAACAAAACCCTAAAATATAATCGGCAATATTAATAAGACAAATTTTTTTTTTTTCTTTGAAGCCATGACCCTTCAAGAACATACTTTTAGCTTGAGGGCCGGTACCTCTGGATGTGACAAAGAAGAAAATAAAAGATCTGACTACCACATGAGAAAAAAAAAAATGCAGCTTGTTATCTGCCTGTCAACGTTGAAATGAGCGTGTCGTGCTGGGGGACGATTTTGAGACTGCTCACACATTTCACGTCGCCAAATGCCGTGGTTGTATCTAAGCGTAGAACAAGAAGTGTCATACACTATCCATGCAATATTTGATTAACAATACAAAAAGATTACCAAATATTTGTTTGGATGTTAGATTGTTAATGCAATATATTATTAATTCATTACAATAAATTCAATCGATTCTGCCATCCTCCTCTAATATATCTATATAAATGGAAATCATCAATCACATTAAATATATGACAGATTGAGGATACGTGCCAATTGAATAAATCATTTAACACTTAAATTGAAATATCATGGCTAGAGAAAAAAAAATGCAAGACTTGGGAACTTAATTTTATATAAAATATATATTTAATGTATTTTTATTTAATCAAACCAAAATAAGTATATTTTAATGTGTCGATAATATTAATAATAAAAATTTATTCTAAAATATATAAATAATTCACATGCCTTAATTTATTTAAAAATATAAGATTAAGGAGTTAAGTTTTTCCTACTAAAATTCTACCAGTTGGCCAGATTGTTCAGCCACGTCAGCAAAAATACATAATTTTGCCTGGACAATGTGAAAAAAAAAAAAGAAAATCCTTAAAAAATAATTAAAAAAAAGGAAAGTAAAAACAAGGTGTTCTCCCAGAGGTAAATCCTCGTTTGAACAATCTTTGACTTTCCAAGTTTCTCTCACTATATATATAACCACGTCCTCACGCTTTGTGTAGCCGATTCAGAGAAAATAAATTTATCTGCGCCTTTCTTCCTCGCCGCCAATCAATCATCATCATCCCCTCTCCCCCTTAATCTCTGCTCCTCATCATTCTTCAATTCTATTCACGCCAGATTATAACTTTCTCGGTAAAACTTGACGAGAAAATCTTCTCTCTAACGCATCACAACACTAGAGAAAATGCCATCGCTGGATAATGATCAGCTTCTTCCTTCTTCGCCCGGAAAATCCAAATCCGAGAGAGCTCATCTCATGAATCGTCAAGTTTATCGATGTTTCTCTTCCACCAGCACCATGTTCCTTTGGGCTCTCTTCCTCATCGCATTGACCGTATCCTATTTGAGTTTCCAGAGTATAGGAAGTCCCTATTTGTCCGCTTCCTGGGGAGGGACCAAATGGGAGAAGCAGGTTCGGGACTCCGCTCGGATCAATCGCCGCGGCGGAATGGCCGTCTTGGTCACCGGCGCCGGCGGTTTCGTAGGCTCTCATGTTTCCCTCGCTCTCAAGAGAAGAGGAGACGGTGTCGTCGGTCTCGATAATTTCAATAACTACTACGAGACGTCTTTGAAGAAAGCTCGCAGGTCGCTTCTCATCACCAATGGCATATCCATCGTCGAAGGAGATTTGAACGATGCTAAGCTTCTGGCTAAGCTCTTCGACGTCGTCGTTTTCACGCACGTCATGCACTTGGCGGCTCAAGCCGGCGTTCGTTACGCCATGAAGAATCCTCTCTCGTACGTTCACAGCAACATCGCCGGGCTCATCGCGCTTCTTGAAGCGTGCAAATCGGCGAATCCTCAGCCGGCAGTCGTCTGGGCTTCCTCAAGCTCCGTGTACGGTCTCAATGAAAAGGTTCCATTCTCGGAGTCTCACAGGACCGACCAACCAGCCAGCCTCTACGCTGCCACGAAGAAGGCCGGCGAGGAAATCACCCATACTTACAACCACATTTACGGGTTATCCATAACCGGTTTGAGATTCTTCACTGTATACGGACCTTGGGGCAGACCCGACATGGCGTACTTCTCGTTCACCAAAAGCATCCTCCAAGGCAGACCGATCACGATCTATCGCGGAAAGAACCGGGCTGATTTAGCCCGAGATTTCACGTTCATTGACGACATCGTAAGAGGTTGTGTAGCATCGTTGGACACGTCGGGGAAGAGTACCGGTTCGGGTGGAAAGAAGGAGGACCCGCCCCGTTTCGTATCTTCAATCTGGGAAACACGTCGCCGGTGACGGTGCCGGTGCTGGTGAGAATTTTGGAGCGACATTTGAAGGTGAAGGCCAAGAGGAATATCGTGGACATGCCTGGAAACGGCGACGTTCCGTTCACGCACGCCAATATTAGTTTGGCCCAAGAGAACTTGGGTACAAGCCAACAACGGATTTGGAAACTGGGCTGAAGAAGTTTGTGAAGTGGTACCTTTCATATTATGGCTATGAAAAGTCTGTAAATTGAATTTGTTTTTCTTTTTAATTCTTTCTAGGCTTCTAGAATTTTCTTTTCCAGGTAAAAGTGGGGAAAGTGACAAATAGGGTCCAGAATTAAAGAAAGGAAGCCAGAGAAAAGGGCAGAGGAAGAAGAGATGTGGATTTTTATCTAAGGCAATGTTTGGAAAATATTAGTGAGGAAATGGAATAGATAAAGGTGGGGAGGGATTAGAGTGTAAAAACTTTAAACCTGTTGATAAATTTGCCATGTTTTTTTTATTGTATACAATACTTCATGCATTTTTATTCATTAGTAATCTTTTAAGTATTTGGCATAGACAAAAAGTTAATTAAAATTAGTTGATGTTCTTAAAATTATCACATTTTTTAAAATACCCTTAATTAAATGAAATAAATCACACACCCAATAGCGCCCATTCTTTCTATCTTTCTCTTCACCATAATTATTCAACAATATTCATTCCAGAGGCAGTATTTGAAAAAATTACTTCTTAAATTTTGAAAAGTTAACTATAGATTTAAAGGTAAAAACTTATAAAAGATAACTTATTTTTAGATAAAATTTTACAAACTTTTAAATCAGGCCCCAACAATTTTGAAAAACCCATTACAAAATTTTAGGATTGAAGTGAAGTTAATATTGACCGCGAAAAAGGCTGTGTTACTCCTTGTGTTTTACTTATTATTTGCTGAACATTCAATAACTTTACAAGATTGGTTTATTCTATAGCTTGGCAAATTACTTGTTATGTCAATTAAATTACTTGTTAGACAGGTAAGCAATATTTATTCATTAATTCTCTATCAGTTAAGTCTTATGCTTTTTTAAACATCTAACATGTAATCAATATCACTCAAGTTACTTGTTATTTGCGTAATATTATGTGTTAATTTTCTGTTATTACTTGTTAAATTTATTATACTTCTTATTCAATTTAATTGAAGATAATATCTTGGTCATTTTACTTTGCAATTTTATTTCAATTTAAATCTAAAATCTTGCAGTAATGTTTTGAATTATTTTGAGCCTGATATATTAATAAGTCACATTAATGATTTTTTTTTAATGAAATCTTCACATTTTTAAGAATGAGAGCAATTCATGGCCCACAAGCCCGGACAAACTATGCCATTTGAGCCCATGAGTTATATTGACCATCTAAGACCTAGCCGAGTTAAGTGAGATCCAGATGAACACTCCTTGACCCTTTGGGTGGGGATACTGTTCAATTTCTTTATTTAATTGATATACATATCTTCTCTCCTTTTATTTTCTAATTTTGTTTTTAACTCATATTTGTAAATATAATATAAAATCTCACTCAAGCCAAACGATTTCAATGTTCTCTTCATCACACACACATTGATTACCCAAGTATCCCCACATCGTATTAATATCTTTATTTGTATCTTTCTTTTCCATTTCTTATTAATTTTTAAATTTTAAATTCCCATTGCCCATTGATAATTGTCAAAATTTGACTTTTCCCTATCTTTATTTTAAGAACCCTTTCAACTGTTCCACCGAAACTTAAAAAAAAAAAGGTTAACTCATTAAATATATTTTAAAATAATTTTTTTAACTTTACCCTATTAAAAATATGAAAAGAGACACGGTATACAATAGGCTATAAAATTAAATTTATAACAGAAATAAAATTATAAAATAATAATAAATAAATCTTCATGTGTTTTATATTGGGTCATTGAGCAAATCATCTCTTAAACTTTGAGTCCGATAACATCATAGATCTTAAATTTATTTATATATAAATTATTATTTTAACTTTTAAAAATGGTACAATCTGATTTTTATTATTAACAAAAGTTAACTCTAATATTTTTTTTTGCCAAAAAGTTACTTTAATAATTAGTTGAACATAAAATGATAAAAAAAATTTCAAAATTACAAAAAAAGATCAATTTTTTAGGTTCTTGTTTGTAATTTTTAATCATTTATTGTAATTTTTTTGATAATTTTTGAGGCAATTTTTTATATTTTTTGTCAACTAATTGTTAAATTTAATTTAATTTTTATTAATGATAGAAGTTAGATTATACCATTTTTAAAAATTAAGGAAATAATTTACATGACAAATAAATTTAAGATCTATAATGTTACTAAATATAAATTTAAAAATAATTTACTCATTTATTTTTTTATATTTGGGATTAAAAAATTTATTTAAAAGATGCTCATATTATATGTGATTGACCTTATAAACTTTTGAATGTAACGATGAACGATGATAATGATCGCAGATAAGTTAAAAAAGGGCAATGGATGGGCCTATAAGGTCGTGGGCCTTTCTCCTCCGCAAGGCTGTTGTATGTAGCTCCTCTGATTTAGGAAGGAAATTTAAATTGTCCAAATTTAATGTTTTAATTTTTTTTATTTTTTATTTGTTAAAATAAAATATTTATAAAATCATAAAAATTTTAATATTTTTAATGAATCTCATCACCATTCTGGATAGTCTAGATTTGTATTACCAAATAAAAATTTATAAAAAAATTAATAAATCTAGACTATTCAAATTAATTTGTACAATCCAAATTTTCTCCCTAAATCAAAGAGAGATTGAAACAAGTGAGAGGGTGGGATGTATTTGATGGAAGAGTCTAGAGGGAAAGAGTGATAATATATGGAAGCATGTCACCTAACAAGGTCTTGGAAGAGAGAATGGATGAGAAAACCTTTTTTTCCCCTTTCTTTCATTTCAGTATTCAAGGTGTTTAACCTAAACTAATTTAGTTAGTAGCTTAAGAGTTATTTAAAGGTTATACATTTCATAGATAATTTAATCATGGCTGCATTCTAAGAAGTCAAACTCGACTTTTAGGTATTTGGATGGACTTGAAAACTCCCTAGTTGCTAATAGAAATATTAGCTTACTTTCACAACCGATACATCGTATAATCTTTTTAATGTATTGATGGAATATAATAGAACATTTTAGGATTGGTGTATTCTTTTCTATCTTGCAGTTTTGGATCTTGGGTCAAACTACAATTTTCATCCATTTTAGTTATCTTTAGTTATGTCATATAGAGCCAATCCCTTCTACGAAAAAAAAGATAAATTGAATTAACTATCTAACTAATTACTATTTGAAGCAAGCACATGATTATATATATATATATATAGGCACGTGGCCTCAGGCTTCAGCTTGGAAGGCGTCTCACTAACAAACCAAGCAGTCATGCGTGGGGAAACAATCCTGCGCGCTGCAGGTCTCACCACTTTCTCATTATTATGCTTTTCCACCTTATCTCCCTCCATCTCCACCCACAGAGTGAAAGCAACACTGCAAATTTAGATTATTTAATATTTAAATTTGATAAGATGTTAAGATTTGATCTAAACGGTTTAAATTTATAATATAGCAGAGGCGCTGTGAATACAGATATAGTAGAAAGAAATCAAGTCCATTTGAACCTTTGCTTCTTATTTAATTTCTGCTCTTATTCATTTACTTTCATTCCCACACGATTTCTCTTCTCATTGTAATCTTTAATTTTAATCCTCGCAGCGTATCGTGGAGCTCTCATCAGATCACTCTCGATCGATCGTATGGTTATCAATTTCGTTCATAAAACTAAAAACCTACCTATATATAATCCTGTCACAAACACGTCTACACGTTAATTAATTGTAAATATATAGCTTCTTCCCAGAAAAGTGAGACAAGACAGCATGCATGCATGCAATATGACTCACTTCCACATTTATCATTCATCCAACAATTACTTGATTATGTAGTAACAATAATTAAAGCACACTACTACAACATTCATTACATTCATGCTAACACATACAATCCAATTAACAACCAACATGGCTCACACATGCATGAAATGATCTTTTGAAAATCCATCCATATTCATGAATCCATCATCACTTATTCAAACCTCCATCACAAGCTTCCTTGTTAACTATATTAATCCTTCACTTTCCGTTTCCACCTCCATAGCCTCCGCCGTATCCACCACCTTCACCACCTCCTCCTCCTCCGTTCGACCTTGACCCGGCATGAGATCCGGCGTATGACCGGCCTCCGAACCTGCTCCAGACGACCCAGATCCTGATCCCGCACGAGATCCGGCGTGTGAGCCTGCCTCTGAACCTGCCCCGGACGATCCGCCACCAGACCCTGAACTTGAATATGAGCCCGAACTTGAGCTGGAGCTAGACCCAGACCCCGAACCCGAGCCAGACCCTGCACCAGCACCAGAGCCGCCGCCGCCGAGCCCTACACCGATGCCAGCACCCACGCCAATACCCACCCCACCGAGGTCCAACCCCAGATCCTTCCTCGCCACTCTGCTTTCACACACAACAGCAATATTGAACGCAGCGATCAAAGCTATAAGGGTTAGATTCCTTATAGCATCCATTGAAGGGGAAGCAATATGTAGCTTTTAATTAAAACGAAGTGGCTCTTTCTATATGCTATATATCGGAGGCTATGAGAGGATTTTAATTTGTAGAGGCACGTTCAGATGCATGCTATTTAGAGTCGAAGACTTGAGAATTAAAGGTTGTGCGGTTGGTAATTGAATAATAGTGAAGAAAGTATAGTGCTCTTAAGTGGCAAAATACGACTTGAGTTGATCTTTAGAAATTTATGTCTTCTATTCCAAATTGAGATGTCAATATTCCAATCTTTTTTTTGTCATGTAGCTAGTATGATGATCTCCCAGATTAACCATTAAAACCAGTGACGGACTCACAGAAAAACAAATCAACGGGGGCATAATTTATACTTGAAATAAATATTTATATTTTTATAAAAATAATTATATATATAATTATATTTTTTATATGAGTTAATAAAATTAAATATCTAAAACAATACATAAAGACATCATTAGAATAACATAAAAGACTCTCTTTATATATAGCATCATGTTTTTTTTAATTTTCATTAAATAAAATTTATATTCCCTCACTTAAAAATGTATGATGTTTTTAACTAAATGTCATCTTAATAAGCTGGTTAATTATTTTCAAACTAATACTATCTTTTTATATTTATCACTATTTAATAAGATATTTTACTTTAAAATAAATATAAAGTGATCTATTTATTAGGAACACTTTTTAAAAAACACATTAATTACATATCAAAACACTAAAAATATTCAATATTTTTTAACATCCAACACCTAAAAAAATGCATATTTGCAATGTTGGATTTGTTTAGATCACTTTGCTTAGATTTTTTTGTTGGGCAATGTTGGATTTGTTGTGTATCGTCATTCTGTTTTTGCATGTGTTCGGCTTCAGGCTTCAGCTTTGAAGGCGTCTCACTAATAAAACAAGCAGTCACGCGTGGGGAAACAATCCTGCAGGCTGCAGGTCTCACCACTTTCTCACTACTATGCTTCCACCTTATCTCCCTCCCTCCCATCTCCACCCACATAGTCAAAGAAACACTGCAAATTGAGATTATTTGATATTTAAATTTGATAAGACATGTTAAGATTTGATCTAAATGGTTTAAATTTTACAATACAACGGAGGCGTTGTGAATATATCAATATAGATATGTGGGAAAGAAATCAAGTCCATTTGAACCTTTCTATTTTATTTAATTTCTGCTCTTATTCATTTACTTTCACTCCCACACGATTTCTCTTTTTATTGTAATCTTTAATTTTAATCCTCGCAGCGTATCGTAGAGCTCTCATCAGATCACTCTCGATCGTATGGCTATCAATTTCATCCATAAAAATAAAAACCTACCTATATATAATCCTGTCACACACACATATACAAGTTAGTTAGTTGTAATGTATAGCTTCTTCCCAGAAAAGTGAGACAAGACAGCATGCATGCAATATGACTCATTCCCACATTTATCATTCATCCAACTATTACTTGATTATGTAGTAACAATAATTAAAGCACACATGACTAACACATACAATCCAATTAACAACCAACATGACTCACACATGCATGAAATGATCTTTTGAAAATCCATCCATATTCATCAATGCATCATCACTTATTCAAACATCCATCACAAGCTTTCCTTGTTAACTATATTAATCTTTCACTTTCCGTTTCCACCTCCATAGCCTCCGCCGTATCCACCACCTTCACCACCTCCTCCTCCTCCTCCGTTCGACCTTGACCCGGCATGAGATCCGGCGTATGACCCGGCCTCCGAACCTGCTCCAGACGACCCAGATCCTGATCCCGCACGAGATCCGGTGTGTGAGCCTGCCTCTGAACCTGCCCCGGACGTTCCGCCACCAGACCCTGAACTTGAATATGAGCCCGAACTTGAGCTGGAGCTAGACCCAGACCCCGAACCCGAGCCAGACCCTGCACCAGCACCAGAGCCGCCGCCGCCGAGCCCTATACCGATGCCAGCACCCACGCCAATACCCACCCCACCGAGGTCCAACCCCAGATCCTTCCTCGCCACTCTGCTTTCACACACAACAGCAATGTTGAACGCAACGATCAAAGCTGTAAGGGCTAGATTCCTTATAGCAGCCATTGATGGGGAAGCAACATGCAGCTTTTAACTAAAAGGATCGAAGTGGCACTTTCTATATGCTATGTATCAGAGGCTATGAGAGGATTTTAATTTGTAGAGAAGGACGTTCAGGTGCATGCTATTTATAGTCGAGACTTGAGAATTAAAGGTTGTGCGGTTGGTAATTGAATAATAGTGAAGAAAGTATAGTGCCCTTAAGTGGGAAAATACGCTTTGAGTTAATCTTTAGAGATTTATGTCTTCTGTTCCAAATTGAGATATAATTCCAATCATTTTTTTTGTCATGTAGCTAGTATGATGATCTCCCCGATTAACCCTTAAAACTGTTGTTTTTATTTGAAAAATTAGTGCGATTGAAGAGTAAGTTAGCTCACAATTGTTATGCAAACAATATAGTCTTTAACATTTTGAAGTATTTCGTCATAAGAAAGGATGAAGATGATGGAGCTATTGTATAGTTTATAATTATAATAATAATGATGCAAAATTGGAAGATACAAACTTGTAAAAGAAAATATTTGCTTTATTGAAAAAAATAGAGGTCGGCACGCGTCTAAAAGCAAGGAAATATGGAGGCACTAGCTAGTGGGCTACATGTGCGCGGTTATGTTTGTGCAGGGATTTGCTAAGTGGTATAAAGGTATTCACTCGATGAATATTTTATGTAGCATAATATAATAATTAATCAATTTAATCGAAACGAATGTCAAAAATTTTATCATGTGATAGTAAAAAAGTATAAAATTTTAAATTTTTAAAAGTGACAACATACATGAAAAGTATCCTGATTAACCATGAAAGTTTTTATTTTTTTTAAAAATATTTTGATAATTTTTAAATATTGATGAAAAGTAACAATTACAATTGAGACATTCATATTAAAATAAATCACTCACCAATTTTAAATCAATGTTAGATGAGAGAGAAATCCACAAGTTTTGGTAACTTAAAATGTCGGTGATTTATGTGATAAATATATAAAAGAATTTCTGTGGACGAAAGATGGTGAAAAATAGAAAGTGGAGAATTGGGATTTGTGGGAGAAATGGGATATGGTTTATAAGTGTACTAATAATTATTCTGATTAATGGAGTGGCGCCGCCTCACAGACGCAGTACTTTGTCGTCCCCATTTTAAACTCTTTAGTGGGATTATGATTGGCAGTGTCACTACCTCCAACATCACAAAATGCTTAGTACTAATCCTGTTTTAAATAAGATTGGTAGGAACCAACACAAGAAAAATGCAAGATCAAACATTCCAGAAAATGAAAAGCTAGCCAGATTTTGGTTTTATTGGCACACGTAAGGATTCAACATGAAAATAAGTAACATCGTTCTAAATTTATGATCTGTTCTCATAGTACCACGATTATTTATTTTGCAACTTTCAAGAATATAAATGATCACTTTTAGAAACAAAACATTTTTAAAACATTAAGTTCAATATTTCAAATGAAATCTAATTTTTCAATTCAACGGAAATTTAAAAATCAAGCCGGGATCCTTGCTCAGTGTATTTTTATTTGGGCCGAAACAATATGCATGCAATGTCAAAGCAAACTATGCTCTTCTGATTTCAATTGAGAATTTTGTCGGGCTAAGAAAGCAGGCCTCCAGATTGGGCAGATACAAACGACACAACACTTGGACTAAGATTTGGGTGGGGTGCGCCAGGCCCGTGCAGCAGTGCAACGCATGGGCGACGCGTGAAGATCCCAGCAGCAAGCAACTGTAGCGGACCCTCCCCGTAAAAAAAGTAATTTAATATCATGTGAGCCGATGGCCCACGTATCAGATATTAAACTGATAAGAACAGATACTACACTTGATCTTAGCCAAAAGGCCGAGAAAGGTATGCTTTGTGCCGTGGGTTTCCTCGGCTTTTATAGCTGCTCAACGCTCTGCTCGCGTGATGACTTCCCAGTGTGGGACTACTTGCTAGCCTTAAATAAAAGCTTTCCTTTCACAGCAAATAATATGAGAACGTGACTCTGAACAACACCTAGAGAGGAAGAGCCAGTTTAGGGAATGTTGATAAGCTCAGTTACTCTTTCCAACTCTGTGTGCTTCAAGGAGAGCTCCATTTATTCAACGTGGGCTTCCATTTTTCTACTACTTTCTTGTTGATGATGAGTTTTGGGTCTGAGTTTTCTCATAGGTTTAATATTCACACACTTAATCTGAAGCTTGGATTTTGCTAGCAACACTTTCAGTTTGGCCAATAGATAATTTGATATAATCCCATTAGGATTACATATATATATATATATATATATTACATTTTAATTGTTCTGAGCAGCCATTTACTTATGCCAGGCTGGTTGTATGTCCAAAATTTTGCAGGATTGCGTTGACTTTCGTCATAGTGCTTATTTCTCTTAGATTTTACGTTAGCTATCAAGCGATAACTGGTTAGTAGAAAAGAGGTTGGATTTACTCTTCCTTCTAGCCTTTGAAGGGAAGCCTGAGTGGTAAACAAAGATGACAAACCTTTGTAGCTTTCAGGATGGGCAAATGCCCCCACCACTCAATTGCAAAATGTGTGTTTAGCTTTCAATGTCTAATTTTCAATCCATTGGAATGGTGGCCTAAACCAAATCAATAATTTTGAACCCAGGTCCATCAGTGCACCCCCTCAAAGCTCTCATCTTTTTAACGAAATGCCCACGGAACAGAAATGAAAAAGAGAGCTCTAGTCTTCATCCATGGAGAAAAAAGAGAGCCAAAGTCTTGTAGTATGATTGTTTCAAACATGATAGAAAGTACTAGAATACAAAGTAGACTCGTAGAGTTAGGGTGGAACTAAAACCCTAAATCAAGGGTGCAGGACAATATTATTTAAAAATTAACAATTAAAAAAATAATATTTTAATTTTTTAAAATTAATTACGTTAGGTAAAAAATATAATAACATAAATAAAATTATATATATTTTTATTCGGGTAAAATACAGAGACTTCTTCCATCAAAAATATGTTAGGAATGTTAAATACGGATCTCCAATTTTTATTCATTAAATTTAAAAAGTTCAAAATATTAAAAAATATAAGGTGTAAGGTTATAAATTTCCTGTTCCGGAACATGGCTCTGCCACGAGTAGAGTGGTGCTGTGCCGAGTTCGAGTGAGACCGGTAAGTATTAATAGAGAAAATGAACAAGTTAGTTTACGAATTTCCTTCCCTTGGTTTTTTATCATATATTCAGAGTTCTGAAAACTAAGATCCTTATTCAGAATTAAATGATTACGTAGGTGCTGATTAATCATTATACCATGGAAAATTCCAATGGGATCCTTTTTCAGTGATCTGAGGAATCTACGTAATACACCTATAGAATAATTTGTGGACCAAATATGGAGATAGAATGGGAGGGGAAATTGTAGAAGTCGAAGACCAAACCTCAGCTTCCAATACAAATACCATACCAGAAACAGCAACAATGTGAGTACTACTAGATATTAGAAGGCTACCAGAACATTGTTGGGGTTATAAGCACACCTAAAAAATGAACTATAAAAAATTGAACCAAGAATTTATAGAAAATAATGACCATACTAGACATAATTTAGTACCGCGCATAGATCGTGAGTTAATCGATGTTTATTGGTAATACTAAATTTAATCTTTATTTGGGCCTTAACACTGCGGAAATCATGTCAAAAGTGAGTTCAAAAGAAGTCCAACTTAAACGGAGCCATACAGCCCAACGGATGATATGAAAATACACCATTTGAGCCCATCAAAACCTAAGTATCACAACTCAGCTTTGAAAGGAACAAAAAAATTCCAGCCCGATAAAATAACACAGTATAAATCTTGAACTTGGGCTTGGTGGGTGCGCCAGGCCCGTGCAGCAGTGCAACGCATGGGCGACGCGCGAAGATCCCAGTAGCAAGCTACTGTAGCGGACCCTCCCCCTAAAAAAGTAATTTAATATCATGTGGGCCGATGGCCCACGTATCAGATATTAAACTGATAAGAACAGATACTACACTTGATCTTAGCCAAAAGGCCGAGAAAGGTATGCTTATTCCCCAACTCTCCTTAGCTTTTATAGCCGCTCATTGCTCGCTCACTGGTTGGCTCTCCGATGTGGGGCTATTTTCAAGTCTTACACAGCGCTAAGTGTAGAACCTGTGAACACTTAACAACAGCAAAATGAATCCAAGATTTGTGCAGGGCCAGGGAAATACTTCGCTTAACTAAACTTTATCCTATATCCCTTGAATTTTATTCATATTGCTTACCTCTTTTAGATTTTTAAGGCAGAAAGAAAGTTGGGTTTCCTCTTTCTTTAAATATTTGACAGAAGTGATGACCTCCTGTAAGTTCTAAACTGACACAATCACTTTCCACGTCAGTACTTCTGCATGTAGAACATGATTGCCGAGCTGTCGTATATCTGAGATCAATCTGAAAGCTTGATGATGCATCCAAAGAAGCTGTAAACTCTCAAACTAAACCACTTGGTTATATTGTGAAGTTGGATCTGCGGCTTTTTAAGGCGCCCCAATAGCATGTAAAAACAAGTTTGGGGGCGGCATAATAAACGGATCATGTGAAAAAGTTCCTGAATTTTCCCAGCAAATTGGGCTTATGCCTCTCAAGAAAAATAAGATCCACGAGCTATTGATTGAAACTTTGACAGTCCTGCTATACATACATGTCTCTGTCTTCACACGCGCACGCACAGTTCGGGGAATGCTCACAGTTTTGAATCTATTAGAAGAGTAAATATTATGAATTGGCGGACTCTTGCAGGGTTGAATAGATGAACAACTTGTACAGTTCTGAGAGAAGCAAGCCTATTGTTTTCGGCAGATCGCTAGATCTTAATCAGTAAGATAGTGAAAGCTTGCCTTTCGATTCAGAACTTTTGGGTTGGATTTATCATGATGATCTGAAAATGTAGTTACTGATGATGGATTGTACAGGGAAATAGTGATGTTAGTTTTTCCGAATTTATACCAAAGTCCATCACTTTCCATCCTATCTGGACAAGTCTGCACCAACTTCTTCCTCTTGCTTTCTGACAGTACTGTTGTTATGATGTCATGTCAAAAGCTAACATGAATGGGTGGATATGAGCATTACAGACCTTGAGGAAAAAACCAACATTATTCTTAATATATGTGTATATAGATAATATTTTTTGTTAGATCTTTTATATTATATAGAAACACATAAGTATGTACATGGTCACGCTGTGGTCCTAATTTGAGATGCCAGAATTAAAGCGAAGGTATATTCAGCATAGCAAGGAAGAAAAAGTGCGACTTTATTCTATTTTCTTTTCTGTTCAATTAGCTAATAATATAAAAGGGCAAAAAAATTGTTAAGAGATGTTTCCAGTACTGAAAATGTAAAAAAGTGAGATAATAATATCGTTTTGCTTATATTTTAGGTCTAATATAGTTTTATAGAATCCGTTTCCTCATGACGTTTTTTCCTTCTTCTGTCCAATTCCACCTAGTAAAATGGTCAAGGTCCAATCTAATCTAATTTGTTGAAATTTTTTTGAAGAAATAAGAATGTTTAAAAGAAAAAAATGAAAATAACTTTAGGAATTAAAACCATGGCAAAAAATTTATTTGACATGAAAGAGTTTATTTTGATACAGTATTCAATTAAATTTGGATGTAATTTAATACTAATATCATATGCTTATAAAAAGAATTCAGATGTCTCCAACATTCCATGCATATAAAAAATCTAAAAATGTTAAAGAGATATTAATACTGATAAAATATAAAAATAAATTTTATTATCTGGCGTAGCTAACCATTTTTCTGCGTCGACGAAGAAGTATTTCACACTTCGTCGAGTTCGCCGTCGGACGCTGGCGCCTTTGTCGGCCCTGCGGGGTTGTTCTCGGGCAAGTTTTGAAGAAGGTTCGAACCCTAGGGCTTTATATATTCCCAAAATCCAGTGAGATTGTTTTGTTCAATCTGGCTTTGAATTTATTCCCCGCGTCTTCTATTCCCTGCGTTGTTGTCAACCCTGTGTCGGACGCCGTCGTACTGTTGCTTACTCTGTTTTAAATTTTTCATTTTAATTGGGTTTTGAATCTGGTCGTATAATCGTTTGAATATTGACGCCTTTGAATAAAGATTGAGTTTACTTTTTTTTTTAAAAAAAAAAAAACTTCTATTTCTAGTTCTTGCTTCAATGGTGTGTGATCGGGTGTTATACTGCTGCCCTCTTCATTTGATGACTAGCGACTTATGCTTTGGCTTGTTTTGTTGGGCAATGTTGGATATGTTGTGTATCGTCATTCTGTTTATTAATCTCTTTACATTATCATCTATTTAGAAAATTCTCAAGGTATTCGTGATGAATGATCTGGAATGACTTGGCTCGAGTTGCTTGAGTTTAAAGTGTCATTCTTCAGTTGCTTGGAGGAGTTGCCTGAATCAATTGGTTTAGTAAGGCGTCTTCGTCAAAGTATATGGACCAAAAATTAAAAGGGTATGATATCAACTATTCATACATCAAAGATTTCAGTGGGGGCAGATAATACAGGTCCGCCTATGTCCCTTTGGTGCCCCTTCTTGTGAGGGTTTACCCTTGGAATTCATTGCTAATATTTTTGGGCGGGCTGGGTGGTTTTCTCAAGATTTTAAGATGCTTAATGCCGGAATTTTAGAACTTTATCCTAGACGCTTGTAGCAGAGCCCAATATTTCAATTTCCACATATTTGGTGAGGCACTATACAAGCAATACCTATGAATTCAATAGGACTCACATGCATCATAGGGCTGTTTAAAACTGTTTTTATTTTATTATTTTAAAAACTGATGTTTTGTAAAACATGTTTTGAGGATAAAAAAATAATAAAAATAGGTGTTTTTTTTCACTTTCTCTTATTTTTCAGAACAATAATTGTAGAACATTTAAAAATTGTTTTCATTTTTTTGTTCTCCAAAATAATATTTTGTTCTTTTGTTCTACAAAACACTTTTTGAAAACATATTACTGAATAGATTTTTTTGTTCTTTTGTTTTGAAAAATAGAAAACTGTTCTCAGAACAGATTTCCAAACAGGCCCATAGTATTTTTCATTGTGCTAGGATTCCAAACTTAGGCAATTAAGATACAACTCATAGAAATGCTTGAAATTCCAATTCTTCCCTATGTTGAATGTTTTCCTAGTAATGCCACTTTGGATGCTTGCAAGCATGCTCTTAGAAACAGGGTTTTCATTATTATTGTATTTGTTAGTTGTTGGTTTAGCCTACTTAATTAGGGAGCGCAAAGCCATAACTCCACAGCATTAGGGGCTTCAATTCCTCCTCTCCTACATTCACCAGAAAGGGAATTTGTTTTGATTGTAATGTTTCCTTAGCAGTGCCACTTGCTATGCCTATGCTTGCAAGCTTTCTGTCGCGAATGGTGGAATGGGGTTCTTGTCATTTTGGTATACGTTAGTTGATGGTTTATCCTCCTTATTTAGTGAGCACAACCACAGCATTGGGGGTTTGAATCCCTCATCACCTGCAATTGCCCGAAAAGGGAAGTTGCCAAAGTTTTCCTTGTTGTGCCACTTGCTATGCTTACAACTTTGCTCTCAGAAATGGTGTCGTCTTGTATTTACTAACGCAAATTTGGGTGTCCATTTTGGGGTTTGTTAGATTTTGGATGTGTCCATTTTAAGGGTGCCAATTTCCAAAACGGATTCCCAAACATATGCTTGGTTTTCAGTTTCTTTTACCTGATCGGTGAGCACGTGGTTAATAACTACAGTGTCTGTGGTTTAAATCCTTCTGCATCCATAACTGTCCAAAAAGGGAATTTACCATTTTTCTTGCATGTAAGTAAATTATACCCATGTAGCCAATCCCACCTTGTGGAATAAGGCTTCTTGTTGTAAATATATTATGCATATGGTCCAAGTGACAAACTGTAGTTCTATTACTCATGCAATTCATCATATTTCGACTTTTTACAAAAAGCAATTGTACGTCTGGAGAAAAGAAGGTTCATCCAAGATCTTCCAGATATGTTCATTTTATTAGAGATATGAATAAAATTATGAGCCTTAACTTTGCAGCTTAAAATTTTGGGTTGAAGTCTTCTTTGACTACATCTAATATCCATAATTCCGTTATCTTTATTTGAAGCATGATAATTTCTGGATTGGAATTACCTAGTCATCCTTGATTTGCCCCTACATCAGTACATTCGGTGAAAATATGAAGGCAATGACAATTCATATTGTGCATTTCATAATATTCTCCTGATACATTGCTTTCCTGATAAAGTTTATTTCTTGAATTCTCAGTTCTGTTTGCCATTTATGACAGTATTCATCACTTAATAACAGCAAGAGATAGAAAATTGTGAACATATGTTTTCTCCATTTGCTTTCTCTTTAAAAGTAGGCTAGAATATTAGCTTTCACTTATGTTGCAAATCATATGGTTCCATATCCCCTGCCATCGGAGCAGTGGGTATTTTTATTGCAGGTGTCTTTGGTGTGTAAGATATCAATGTTTGCTTGACTACAAGTTCTCATTCTGACAAATGGCAGCCAGAGGCAATATTCCAGCAGCATTTGAGAGGCGTTCTGTCCAAGCTCCTGGGATGATGCGGCATGGTCCATATCCTGGTGTAAGCTCTTCTGCTGGCCATCCTTCACTAGAGCCGCTGCCTCCTCAAATGTTGGGGGATAAAATTGCATCTCAGGAAGCAGAAATAAAGCAACTTGTGGGGGACAACCGCAGGTTGGCAAGTACTCATGTGACCTTGAGAGAGGACCTTGTTGCTGCTCAGCAGCAAGTGCAAAAACTGAAGGCACACATTAGGAGCATTCAAACTGAAAGTGACATCCAGATCAGAGTTTTACTGGATAAGATTGCAAAAATGGAAAGAGACATTAGAGCTGGTGAGAATGTAAAGAAAGAACTCAAACTCGCCCATCTTGAAGCACAGAGCTTGGTAGCTGCCAGACAAGAATTGAACAGCCAAGTTGAAAGAGCTACTCAGGAGCTAAAGAAAGTCCGTGGTGATGTCAAAAGTTTGCCAGATCTGCAGGATGAACTGGACGGCTTATTGCAAGAACACCAGAGGTTACGGTAAGTCTTTTGCCTGATATAGCCTCATAGGTTTGCTCCTTTTGCTTGTAGATCAGAACTGATACTAGACTCATGGATAAGTTTTCCTCCTTTTATTGTAACAATGCCGATGCAAGGTCAGTTTGTTGGATAAAATTGTGCGAAGGGAAAAGAATGCTGTTCATTGGATTATCTAAACATGATGAGACCAGAATGCATTCATGATGTGTTATCTTCAAATTGGGTATTTTGAATAGCATAATGACTGTCTCCTATTGTTATGTTCTGCTATATTAACTTGCAGTCTTGCACTCTGTGTATCAAACTTCTGCACCGTTAGTGTGTGATGGAGTGGCATTGATCTCTCTGTCAGACCATGTTTTCAAGTCATATGGTGTTCATCATTGATGGCTGTCTTTATATGCCACATAATCTTTCAACATTTGCCTTAGCATTACATCCTGTTTTATATTTTCATTGTTGCTGTTTGTTGCTCTTCATTGTCTTTCTCTTTTTACCTTGTTTGTTAATCCTTTGAATCTGGTTGGGCAAAGTGCGACTTTTGAATATGAGAAGAGCAAAAACGTTGAGCTAGTGGAGCAATTGAAAGCAACAGAAAAGAATCTGATAGTAATGGCAAGAGAAGTTGAATTTTTACGAGCTGAGATTCAGAATGTTGAAAAAAGAACACGGGGTAACTTTCTTGCTCCTGTATGCTGATGCTTTAATAGCTGATATTTGCATGCATTTTTCAATCGTTGATGCATTAACGCTACGTTGACATAGCACCAAATCTGTATGGTGCTGCTGCCGCCGCCATACCGAGCACCTTTGTTGATGGCTATGGGAGAGCACAAGCAGGAGAGACAGCGATGGCGTATGGGGGCGAGGGTGCCAATGGCACCACGGCTGTGACCAGTGCTGCTTGGGCAGGACCATATGATTCCTTAGTTTCTAGAAAGTGATGTTTGTAAGGAAGAAAAGAGGAGCAATCAGATATAATTCTTGATTCAAGCTGCTGCCAGTATAAGCCATGAATTTTGATGGTTCTAATGTCTATAGCAAACGCTAATCTGATGGCTCTATTGTAACCCCTTTCTATATAATATCATTGAATTTTGTATAGTGTTGAATCAAATTTGTAATAGCCACTTGTACACATGTGAAAGATGTTGAACATCTTCTAAATAAAAGCGAATGAGAGGAGAAATTTTCTTTGGACATTCTCTTTGATGTAAATAGTAAATACACGCTGAAATTAATGGAAGGAGGAATGGCAAAGCACGATTAGCTAGAGGTTTCGGAAGGTACCCCAGAACTCTGATTGTATTATGGGCCCATGTGCCGCACAACGGCCCAGATACTGTCCATTTTCAGTTTTTATGAGCCCACCCCTTTCTTGTAGGATCCATCATAATTGAGCTTGGCCTAAAAGCTTAGGTGTTCGGCCCATTTGATCTACCTGTCTTCTTCTGTCATGCGATATACTCCACCCAATAAGCCAGTACCAGCGGTGTGTTCGATCATGTGCATGCTTGTTTGACGACAATTTAGATACTCTATCTTAATTTTTAAAATATTTTTTTAAAAAGATATACATATCAATAAAATTTATTAAATATATTTTATAATTTTATTTTTTAAAATAAAAATATAAATTTTAAAAAAGTTATTTATTTAATGTTTTATTTATAAAAGAATATTAAAAGCAAAAAATATAATGTGAAGGCTAATATTTAAAAATATTATTTATTAAATTTTATTTTTATTAAAATGTCTTATAATTTAAAATGTCAAATTTTTTTAAAAAATATTTTATAATTTAAAATGAATGAAGTATAGTTTTTAGGGAGCGTTTGGATCGGGGCCTCCCCTCCCCTCATTTGGTCCTCCCCTCCCCTCCTCTCCAAAGCCTTCCCTTTAAATTAAGGGGAACTCTCCTCTCCTCTCCCTCCCTTTTTCTTCCCTCCTCTTCTCTCATCTCTCATTTTTTTCTCTTGAATTAAATAGACCCTTAAAAATTTATTTTATGGTGCAGAAGCATTATTTGGACAGAGGCAAACTAATTATTTTTTTTGTACCATTTTTCTGTATTAAAAAGAAAAAAGAAATATTATAACGTAATCAAAATTTAGATAATCTAAGCTTGTCTAGTGGTCAACACACGCACAGGCACAGCCATTTGTCAGCTATGGCTTTAACCTAGCAGTTAACCGCAACCAAAAGCCATCAATCAATTTCAATAACCCAAAAAGAAATGGACTAAAAAAGGAAAAAGAGAAGGAATTATATTAGAGCTATACTGTTACAGAGTAAAATATAAAAATAATTATAATTAAATCCACACAAAAAAATTAATTACCATAAAATTTATTAATAATTAAATTAAATTACATTACTAATTTAAACTTGCAATAATTAAATTTTTTTATGTGAGATTTTAATATAATTTTTTAAAATATATTCATGATTTGTATTATTTTTTTTTCATTTGATTGTCAAAACATGGGGAAATAAATGGAAAAAGACGTTCTCTCCTTGTTCTGTAAGGCTCTCTGTTTCCGATTCTGAAATCTGCATTCTCCTTTTCAACTTGGTTCTTGCCAATGCCGAGAAATTCGATTTCCCAATTCTCTTCAACATGTTTAGGGTGAGTAACAATTTGATCCTGCTAATAAATTTCTCGACACTCATTCTGTCAATCCCCATAATATTAGAAGCCAAATCGCTAGGAAAGGATAGCGACTGCGAGAAATGGTTGCAGAAAGCGATCCTCATATTCGGCATTTGCATCATGGTATTGTCCACGATAGGTATGATCGGCGTTTGCTGCAGCTCCACCGCCTGCCTCTGCATCTATCTGTTCCTCATGAATTTGATCATCATCGCGCTGTTCGCCTTCAACATCTTCTTGTACGTGATTACGAACAAAGGGGTTGGGGAAGCCGTGTCTGGATTAGGTTTCGAGGAATATAGGCTTGGGGATTACTCACACTGGTTGCAGAGGAGAGTGGAGAACGTCGATAACTGGAATAACATCAAGAGCTGCTTGCAGCGAGTTCAACTCTGCGCTAAATTTTACTCCGATCATCAAAACGACACTGTACAACCCTTCTATCAATCGCATTTATCTTCAGTTCAGGTAGTACTCTCAACTATTCCGTATTTTCTCTTCCTTTAATTTTGATCTACTTTCTCATCGAATTATCCCAGCTTACGTGTTTGTGTGGTGGGATATTACATTCCTGTGCATACTTCTAAGACGCACACACACACACATATATGCATTGGTTTTTGCCTGAATAATAAAACGCTTGTATTATTGATAAAGAAAACAAAATACGAACCACAAAAGATTACACAAGATAACAGCAGCATGCAAAATGTAAAACAGACTTCCTACAGATTAACGGAAACAGAAAGAGCAATGCATATATATATAACGATCTTGTATGTTGCGACAGCATTTAATCATGAGAACACAATAACCAATACATTTGAATCCAATTCAATTATGCATAGCATGATGTTATATGTTGTGACACTGTTATTCTTCTCATGTTCAAAAGTTTAGATCCTTTGAAGTTACGTTGTTATGATGGTAATTTTTTCATAGAGTTTAGAGAGTTGAAAAGGGCCGGAAGAAGAAGAAGAATTAGGCTCTAACCGCACTTTCACAATTTCACTCTGATCATGTCTCTCTCTGCTGAACCTTACAAGAACTTTGCAGTGAAGAAACTTTTTGAGAATATTTACGCCATTCTTTAAATTTGTGGAGGTTCAGAAGCTCTACGCATGCACCTGCCTTCTGAACTGGAAAGCATTCTTCTTCTTCTTCTTTAAGAACTGACATTTAAACTTTAAAGCATGTATAAACCATTTCACTTATAAAAAGTGATCTAATATTTATAACATATAGTACTCATTATCATTGTACTGGGAAGTACAATTATATGCATGTATGCGCTGTTTTGAAACTTGTTCAAGTTTGTGATTAGCATACGTGGTGGTGTTTTGATTTATGCAGTCAGGGTGTTGTAAGCCTTCAAGGGTGTGTGGGTTCGAATACGAGTCGGCGATAGTGTGGAAGAAGCCAGAAAACGGGACGACGTCGTCTTCGGATCCAGATTGTAATGCATGGGACAACAATCCAAGTATCTTGTGCTTCAATTGCGATGCGTGTAAAGCAGGAGTGCTGGATAACATCAGGAACAGTTGGCTTAATGTGTGTGTTGTTAACTTCACTGTCATCCTTTTGCTGTGGATATCTATTCCATTGGATGCTGTGCTTACAGAAACGACCGAAGGGATGAACTCAACTGTCGTTATCTTCTAAGTTATTATCGTTATTAGGATTTCAGTTCTGTTATGTGTGCGTTAATTAGTTGGCTTCTCATATTTTGTAAGAAATCATAATTAAAAAACTTTCACTTGTACTCAAATTTAGTTTAAACTTTAAACTATAATCATAAATATCAGATGGTCTCAAAAAATGAGAAAACTTAAGAGAAATCAAATATAAAAAATTAAGATACAAAGGGAAGTCCAATATTCAATCTTTATTAAGAGATGCTAGCAGCTATAATTATTCAAACTTGCACTGGGATAATGAGAGATCATCGAGGAGACTGGATCTTGGGTAGGTTTGCAACAGATGTTGGGAAATGGTTTCTCTATTGAAGCAGAACTTGAAGGAATCAAAAGCTAGACTTCAATTATATAAGGAACGGAATTTGTGTAGGATTAAGGTTCACAGAGATTCACTGGAAGGGATTAAATTGATCAGGCAGGACTGCGAACCATGTCACCCGTTAATGCCACTTGGTAGTCAGATAAAGAATTTACTTCATCAGCTAGATGAGGTAGAAATCACTTTCACTGGCCGAGAGCTTTAGTAAGATGTGCGGATGCACTTGCTAAGAACGCTCATGGCTTGAAGTTCCTTGGTGCTGTCAAGGAATTTTCTAGGAAGAGAAGAGCCTTTGCTCCACTCCCTAAGTTTTTTTAACTGACTCTGTCACAAGCTTTGGCTTGCCTTTTCACTTCCAAAAAAAAAAAAAAAAAAATTTTAACGTCAGAAAGTCACCTGTTAACAAAAAGTCAGTTTCAACATATTTTATAAAAAGTAAAAAAAATATATCTATGTTAAACAAACATATTTTTAATAATATATTTTCTTTGGTCAATATTTAATTTAAAAATGATATAGGATAATCCAACGATAGCTCATAATAGTTCGAAATTCTACAGTATATTATTTTACAAAAAACAATACTAATTAAAATAGCCTCATAATTTAAAAAAATTAATTCACAAATTCAAATCAAGGATGAAAAATATAAATGATTTAATTATTTAAATAGACTTTTAAAAACTTAAATAACTAATGACTCAGTTCTAGTTAATCTAGGATTCCAAATGAATAAACCATATCTTAATAAATATATTTTACTCTTATTTAAATTAAAACAAAAAAAAACTAATTTTTCTAAACTTAAATTTAAAATAAAATAAAATAAACTAATATTTTAAAGTTAAGAAAATACTAATAATTAAATTAATTGGACTAATATTTAAGCTCAATATGATAAAAGTTTTTTTTTTGAGTCTTTTAAAACTTTACTTACCTCTACAACTCTTTAATCATTTAAAATTTTTTAAATTAATAAATTTATAACTTTTTTTCACGTTCTTGGCTTTGGATTTAGTTATTACTTTTTCCAATGCCCTGTCAAATGTACTAAATATTATATTTTGACTCGTCTTTGGGTTCGTATCAATTAAGGTTAAAAAAGTTTATGATAAATTAATATATTATTATATATTATACTCATAGAATATAAAAAAGTAACTGGTGAAGCAACGAGTCAAGCCACGTTTGATGACTCATAGGAATTTCCGTCACGCCTCGCTTTCTTTGATTGTATTTCATTTGGATGAATGAGCTTCGTGGTTCCGCCTCCACTTCTTGACTTGACTCCGAGCTCGCCGTTCTATTACGTACCTTCTACTTAACAATGCCCTTTCCAGATCAATGCTCGTCTTTTTTTTTTTTTTAATTTGGGGACCCGAAGATCAATGGCTTGTCTCAATTCTCATTTTCACTCTTAAAAAAAAAATAATCTACATATAATACGACTTTTCATCAATTTTATAGTTTGTGAATATTGATGTTTTTCTTTGCAAAGAAAGAGAATATTGATTGTTTTCATTTCTTTGAGCCATCTAATTAGTCTATCACCCACTTTAAATATATATATATATATATATGCGCCAATATTGCATGAAATTTTCATTTATAGTATAATTAATAATTGGTTTAAATAATAAATTTATCTTTAAATTATAAGTTTAGAAACATATGAGACTTTAAACTTATTCATAATGTAATATTTTTTTTAACATTTTAAAACGATATAATATTACTTCTTAATAAAAAATAACTTTGATCTGATAAAAATTCACATAAAAAAACTTATAAAATTTACAAATTATTTTTTTATATAAAAAATGAGTTTAAAATTTTGAATACCTCTAATAATCTAAGAGCAAGTTTGCCCAAAAACCATTAGCATTTTTTGGCCAACCAATAATAATTAGTTTTTTGCTGCTTAAAAATATGTCTCGTGCCTTTTCTTTAAGAAAAGAGTTCTTAAAAAGGACGGTACCTTTTCAAAAGATTCATGACGGTTGCAGTAGGTCACCGATTCATATTTTTTCCCATTTGTCCAATAATTTACTCCCAATTAAACTTAATCTGGCTTATGACTTTCAATTTCAAGAAGCAAATATATCACCATTATTTCTTTCCTTTTTCTCTTAAACTTCAACTGCCACAAATTTCTCATCCAACTTATTTTGGCCCAAAAATTCTCATCTACCTTGATAAAACATTTTTTATTTTAATTTTTTACAAGAAAGTATCTAAATCTAAAGTGCGAACTGTATAAATGATTGTCATCGTATATGACACGCAAGAGAAAGTCTTCAAAGACAATTTAGAATTGTAAAAAGAAAAAAAAAAGGTTATCCACTCTCCACAACAAAAAAAACTTATGCACTTTCTTCACATAAAAAGTAATTAATATATTATTATATCACCGATAAATTCAGGTTACTAGGTCTATATTAACTTATTAAGTTACCGTGCTGATTATCAAAATTTGAAGGTTAGAAATTCACCTATTAACAAAGCAAATTTCTTAAGATCTTGTATATTTCACTTTTTATATATAAATAAACTCAACTTTTTATTATAGATTTCACTTTTTATATATAAAGTAAAGCTCGTGTATAAATTATCACATGCATTTCTTTCCACAAAAAAGTATAATTACATACAATATTATTTGTTAATAAAACTTTTATATCAGCAACCATTTTTTTTTAGCCGGCATATCTTTAAAGGTACTTTTAAAAAGCTATTTATCGTGCCTTTTTTTGGGGGGGGGGGGGGGGGGTCAATATCGCATTACCGGTTAGACTACTTTCGAATCTTTGTAGTACATCATAATACAAAAATTAGTTTGCTCATGAGACATTGAACAACAGTTTCCGTACATATCATAACAAAACAGATCATGCTACCATTAGGGTACTCAAAAAACTCTTTATAAAATTAAATAATTAAAATAAAATCTCATGTAATGTGAAAAGATTAAAAGAATGTTTATGCTTAATAAGTAAAATAGTTTCTGGAATTCGATATGATTTTTTTTTAAGAGATTGAAGGTCCTTTTTGAAGATAATGCATTTAATAAAAATAATTTAAAATTTTAAAAAAACACATTATGAATAAAATAACAAAATCTCATTAATTTTGAAAACAAAAAGTCAAAAGTTATATGCAAAATATCATTATATTTTTTGGCAAAACTTAGTTCAGTTAATAAGAATTTGATTCATATCTCACAAGATTATATATTTAAATTCTATTGTCAGAGTGGGGACATTATTATAGGTCATTTGCTAATAATTCTAGCCTAGAGATATGTTCAAGTCCCAACTCACGTAAATTATCATACTTGAAGCTAGATTTTAATCCCAACACCCAATCACACGAGAATAACATAAATAAACTCAATAAATTATAAAGTTAGACAAACAAAATTAAACTAATTCAAAAACGAATGATGATGCATTTCACGTTCAGCTTAACTCTTGTAATTGCTATATTTTATAAGTAAAGCTAAGCTTGAAAACAATGATTTTTTATTTAAATGGAAACCAAGTTTTCAATAACTCAATATTAATTTGCTTATTAGCTAATATTTTGGTACACTTATATAATGAATTATATATATATATATATACATATATTCTCAAAAAATTCTTTTGAATCTGGCTCATTTTTGTCAAAAATTAAGTGGGCTAAATAAGGTGAAGGAGGGTCTACAAGTGCTAATGGTATCTTTCTTTGGAAACAGCATAGTGCAAACACATTATTTGTGTAACTTTGCTCATTCTCGTTCTTGACTCATTTGTTAAACCATATCTTTGCTCCACAATATTCACTAATGTATAAAGCGCATCCTTCATCCAAGTACACCATATAAACAAAAAGAAAATTATAACTTCACATAACGTTCAATAGAATTTTTTTTTTTTAAAAAACCTAGAATATAAGATTTGTTGATCGACCAAATGTGTACCTATATGATCATAATGTTATACATTTAATTGATCTTGTTTGATAGTAGCTTCATAAATTAAATTTTAAAATAAAGTCACCTATCCATATTTAATCCGTGAGCTTATTTTCTTTCAAATACCCTACCCAGTTGTAAAAACATTGTAGGAGTTATGTGACCCATATCAAGTAATACAAAGATTAAAAAAAACATCATAGAAACATAAAAGAGAAAGAGAAATGGATAAAGATATCAATAGTTTTTTGTCGTTAAATGATGAAATTATGAAAATAATTAAAAAAAGCCATGTTTATTGAATTCTAGACCACTGGAAGAAGTATCCATCAAAAGAAAATTCATGAGGGCAGAACACAAAGAACATTTCATTTCCAAACTTTTGTACATAAACCTCCTCAATTTATTATGAAGACCATTATTTTTCAAAAAGAATTGAAGGAAGAAGAATCGCAGGCATGAAATGAGGACAAGTTTTTTTTTTTTTTTTAAGAACATTATAAAGATATGGAAAATTACAAAGACAAGGAAAAATGGGGAGGGAAGCTCAAATGATGTTGGACCAATATCATGTTTGGAAATTGAAACGACAATGTTGAAAATTTATTGTAGAAAGAACAATGAAAATTATACACTTGGAAAATAAAAGAAATTGTAGTAACCAATATTATTTTTAAAAATGACAAGGGCACAAATGAACATTTACCGCAAAAGAAAGAGTGCAAAACAATGCAATTTACAAATTGTAGAGATTTATCCTACCGCGTTACACCTTAAATAAAATTTATTAAATATATTAAAATAATGCTTGCAAAAAAAAAAATCTATTAAAATAATGGAAGTAAAAATATTTAGACAATAATAAATTCATAAAAACGCATCACATTCAGTTGAGGCCATCGCGAAAACGCGCTTAACGCGTGAAGATCAGACCTTCGATTGCCTTCTTCGCAGGTTCGTTTTGTAACGTCTTTCTCAAATTTTCACCTACTTGAGACACTATAAAACAAGGAAGCACCACACCACCAATTCCACAGGGCCTCATAAACCCTCTTCTAAATTTCTTTCCAATTTCTTCGTCTCCGTTCCGCACACTCTCTCTCTTCTCTGTTTAGGTCAATCCGTGTGCTCAGATTTGCCTTCTTCACTCAATAATGGGTCGTGTAAGCAACAATCTGATCGGGATCCTCAATTTCCTAACCCTCCTCCTCTCTATCCCTATTCTCATTGCTGGCATCTGGCTCAGCCGCCAAGCCAACACCGACTGCGAGCGATGGCTAGAGAAGCCGGTCATTGCGCTCGGCGTCTTCCTCCTCCTGGTCTCTATTGCTGGCTTCATCGGTGCCTGCTGTCGCGTGTCCTGGCTCCTCTGGCTCTACCTAGTCGTCATGTTCTGCCTCATCGTTCTGGTCTTCGCCTTCACTATTTTCGCCTTTGTTGTCACCAACAAAGGCGCAGGTCAAGCCTTGTCCAATAGAGGCTATAAGGAGTATAGGCTCGGCGATTACTCTAACTGGTTGCAGAAGCGTGTGAACAACACCAAAACCTGGAGCAAAATTCAGAGCTGTCTTCAATCTGGCAAACTCTGCTCCAAATTTAAAGACCAATTTCTCCAAGACAATGTCCAGAAGTTCTATACCGAGAACTTATCGGCGCTTCAGGTACCGCGATCATTGAATTTTTCTTTGTTTTGATTTGGGTTTACATCAAATTTGAGCATGCATGCCTTTGTTCTTAGATTTCTCTTCACTGCAAAGGGGATTTTTTGCAGAGCAGTACAGTTGTGTTGCTTATGCTCATTATCAGATCTGGATTTGTAGTTTATAACCATACAAGCGTTCTTTCCTTTCCCCCTATGATAGAAATATGGATTATACAGCATTGATTTGTCAAGACGCCAATTCAATTACATTTTCCCCTCTTAATGATCTGCATGTTTGAGTAAAATTTGAATTTCCACTCGAACACGGCTCGTATTTGTGTTTTCTGGGCATGAATTCGAGTTTGACTCGCAATATAGCCATGGCTGATATTTGCTTTTAAATATTTCCCAACAATTAGAGATAGAAATATAAAAATAAAACGCTTTTAGATGCAGGAGAAAGGCTCCTCTTTACCTCAAAAAAAAAAAAAGGAAAAGGAAAAGGCGGGGGATCCTCTCTACTTTTGAGAGACGAAGTTCTCTTGAAAAAGCCCCCTCTTCGAAATAACTGAACATATGTCAGATCACATCTGGGAAAATGTGTTTGAGTTTAATGTTGTATGCTTTTCCAACGCACTCAAGGTTCCTCTCGGAAAGAAGATGGGCTTTTGCATCGAGTTGGTTTTAGTCCGAAAAGGGCTGGATTATTCTATTATATTTAATCGTGCTTATTTTCTAAAGCCTTTTCTAGCCATTATTTTACAGTTCATTCTTGCCAGGGTGGCTGGCCAAGAACTTTAGCTTCTTTCTTGTGAGCTAGCATCGTGTTTTGTCCACCCATCCAGCCATAGAAAATTTCCTGTTCCGTGCTGCATTATTGCGTGATTACTTTTTTCTGTGTTTTTTTTTTGTCTCATTCGTGGATAAAGATGTCTAATTGACTTGGTCAATTATTTTAATTCATTTTTCAAATTCGATTATGTTGATCCTTATTCTGGACCTAAATGATATAGACTCGTGTGTGACTTATCTTAATAAGAATTATCGCTTAGCTGCTGCTTAATATGCTTTTCCTTTCCTCCTCATTGGCCATAAATAAAACAAAATCATATGGCCTTTTCCTCACGAAACTCGCAACACAAATTGATTTTTTTTGGGGGGGGGGGGCCAACGATGGATTGTAGCTGAGTCTGAAACAGTTTTATGAATTGTCACATCAACACTTAAATGTAGTGGAGCCCTAAACCATACAGGTGGGTCACTGTTGGCAGGAAAGTATCTCATGATTAATTCAATATTTAACATCATTATATGCGTGTTGGTTTTTTTCTCTGCCTTCATCTGCTTACCCAACTCTGTTCATGACTTCTTGTAAATGTGCTTTGAAAAATTCGCTGCAGGAATTAATATCAATTTACGAGAGAGAATTACAGCATAAGATATCTTAATTAGCACTTGTGATTAAATATATGACCTTCAAGTATTTGAAATATTGAGTACTATGAATCTGACTTGTCAGCCTTTTTTATATTGATTGTTCTGTGCAGTCTGGGTGCTGTAAGCCAGCGGACGAATGTAACTTCACGTACGTGAACCCGACTGAATGGACCAACACAGCAAATTCAACCTCTGCCAATCCTGACTGTGCTCTTTGGAAGAATGACCCAACTGTTCTGTGCTTCAATTGCCAATCTTGCAAAGCTGGGTTTCTTCAAAACATGAAGACTGATTGGAAGAAAGTGGCTATTGTGAACATCGTCTTTCTCATATTTCTCATCATTGTCTACTCCATCGGATGCTGCGCTTTCAGGAATAACAGGCAAGATAATTGGAAGTGATACTAGAGGCTGTTACTATTAGAATGCAGATGATATGCTAGCTTTAGTTCATTCGGTTTGTTGCTTGCTGGATTTTTTAGTGTTTGACATATCAGATATCTTATGCCCGGTGTAAATTCATCCATACTGCTGTTTTTGCATATTATTTTGTTAATTATTTGTGATGTTTATATGTATTTCATTCTCGTGCTGTAATCTTTTTTTTTTTTTTAATAAAAAGGAGGACGATGACGACTTATATTCAATTTCTTGAACTAAAGTCTCATTAAAAAAATCGTAAATAAGTGCAAAAATATATAATCAAATAAATATCTTTGTGATTTGAGGTTAATTTAAATATATGTTTTTCAATGAAATTGTAATTTATTGAAGTTTTTTTTTTGAACTTTTTTTGAATCTTGTATCATCATGGACATAATATAATCAATAGAGAAGTCACATTACATTAGAATTGGTTTTGTCAAGGGCATGTATGCCTAACCATTGATTTTGGCCACAGAAATTAAGTGTTTGAGTTTAAAATAGACATTTGGCTTTCTTTGTCTATTTCAACCAAACATGAGCGAAGGTGATCAGTGGATTAGCCAAATTTGGAGTAAGTGTTTTTCTAAGGGAAAGATTTGTAGCAGGTTATATACTTCTTCAAAGCATTATTACAAAGCATCTTTTCAATTTTACCTATATTTGAATAATAAATTTTAAATTCACATTAAATTTTATTTATAATTGATAATTTTAGATTGAGGCAGTATTAAAAAAATTTCAATATCTCATGGAGTCGCTTATAATAAGTATTATTTATCCGTTTGAGAATGTACTTTATAATAAAAATAAGAGTAAATATGGTATTTACACATCTAATTTGCAAGTACTTAAATTAAAATTCCGTGCACATGGTCTCAACTTGCTTGTGTTGACAATTTAAGACGCCATGAATTCAAACGTTTGTATTATTTATTTTATTTATAAATTTTTTTAACATATTTTATTGATATAAAAAATTAAAATTATTAATTTTTTTCTCAAAATTTGATAAACTTTTTAACTTTGTTCTTATTGAATATATTAATATACTGCATACTTTAACAAGGTGATTTCTTTTACCAATATTTAATAGAAGGTAAAAAAAAATTATAAAAAATATTTAATGATATAATTTATAAATAAAAAAAAAATTAGCAGGGAGCCTGTTAAAAAGAAGAAAGTAAAAAGGTAGGTTGCGTAGCAGAGGCGTCTGGTTTGCGTATAGTATGAGAAAGAAATGACAGAAAGAAGTTAAAAGCATCAAGCGCTTCCACATTTCGCTCTCACACGTTTTCGGTTTTCAAATCCCATTTCTCGCCGGAAAGCCATGCCATTACGGAGCAGGAGTCCGGTTTTCGTGCTCAGCAGCCGTGCTCATCATAAAAAAAGATTTGAGTTATACAGATTTTAATTTAGATAGTTTAAATTTTTTAATTTTAATTTTAATTTTAATTTTATAAAAATAAAATTTATAAATTTTTTTGATAAATATATTCATCATCAATCTAAACAATACTGATTAAATTTGGATGGTTTAATTTAATGCTATAATTTTTATAAATTAACTATATGGATAGTACTAATTTAATTTGAGACACTAAGTGGTTTAATTTAATATTATAATTTTCATAAACTGACTATCTAAATGTACTTTGGATAAGACAGATTTAATATTAAATTTTTTAATAAGTTTTATTTTAATAAATATAAAATAAAAATAAAAACTTTAAATCTACACCTTGTAACTAGTTAATTTATGAAAATTATAGCATTAAATTAAACCATCCAAATTTAATTAGTACTATCCAGATTGATGATGAATATATCGGATTGATAATGAATATAATTATTAATAAAATTTATAAATTTTATTTTTTATTAAAATTAAAAAAAATTAAAAAATCTGAATCTTCAGATTAAAATTTAAAAGGCTCAAATCTTTTCTTATGATGAGCACGGCGGTACTCGACAGCGAAATAGGACTCTATGGAGCAGCTATATTTTTTTTGAGTTAAAGGCAAGCCAATGCCTGAGTTACAAAAGCAAAGAGAAACTAAGCATTCCTCTTATCCAACAACAAGATGTCTAAGCAACTTAAAGGACAGTTCTAAAATAAAACAGTGTTTGCTCCAACAGTGTAAGCAGTCTTGGTTAAATAATCAGCACAACTTAAATTGTCTCTGGATGCTTGTTTTATGACAAGGTCCTAATTGCTGTAAATAAAATCACGAATTGCCGTTACTTCATTAAATGAAGAATCAGAATGATAATCCCTAAAAAGCATGTTGATGACTTCTAACGAATCAGAGAACAGTTTGATTTTTTGAAATTTTTGTTGGTTACAAACCTCTAATCCTGTTCTTATAGCAAGAAGTTCAGCAACTGATATGGTTGCTCTTCCTAATTCACGTCTGAAGCCCAGAATCCAATCACCTTGTTCATTCCGGAACACTCCCCCACAAGTGACATGTCCTTGTTGGTTAATGGAAGCATCCACATCCACAAGAACATAGCCTTTAGGTGGAGGGGTCCATCTATCTGCGTCATCTAAAAACCTTGGAATATTGCATGTTTAAACTTGTTGATACTTGAATCCTCCACCAGCAAGTAAAGACCCTGATGTATAACCTCATTAGACTTGAATTGGGTTCCTTCAAAGAGTCTTTTGCATCAAGTCTTCCATAAGAGCCAGCACATATTACAAAAAACCTTATCCAAGGCCATCTTTTAAATTTGCTTTTTCCTGGGTTATGAGTAGTATTCCATTTGAGCCAATCTTGCAAATCAACAAAGAAAAAAAGCAGTAAAATCATTAGGATTATAATTCTTTCCCACACTCTTTTAGAAATCTCACAGTCTCGAAGGATGTGTATGATGGATTCCTCTCTATGGCACTCAAATGGACACTCATTGTTTATGGTTAGACCACATAAAGCTCTGAGTGAATTTGTAAGTAATCTCTCAAGAGTAACTTGCCAGAAGAAAAACTTGATTCTTTTAGAAACAGCCATTTCCATATCTTCTTCCATAAAAGTTCTGGAGACCCATGATCAATAGTTTGGAGAAAATCATACGCTGATTTGAGACAGTGAAAGAACCATCAGTAGTAGATCTCCAACTTAGTTAATCAGCCTTAAAGCCACTTGGTGGTTTTAACCTCTTTATCTTCTTAATCACACATGACGGTATGACATTAATCCAATTAATGATATTCCATTGCCCAGTAGATAGCACATGCTGGCTGACCACATCTGACTGATTAATTGTGTTATAGGTTTGATCAACATAATAAATAAGTGGTTGATCAAGGCATGACTATTTGTCCCACCAAAAGTTGGTAATATGTCCGCCTCTTATCTTTTTCCCCACACCTTTCATAAAATCTTCCCAAGTGTGAGTGATTGCTTGCCAACCACTGAGGAACACTGTTTACAAGTGACTTCAGGATATAAGTTATATTCGCATTTGCATTTCTTCCTTATGCATTGAACCCATAGAGCATCTGGTTTAGTTATCAAATTCCAACAAAGCTTCATAATAAAAGCAATATTTTGATATTTGAGATCCTTAATCCCTAGACCTCCCAACTCTTTCTCGCATTTCATTGTATCCCAAGAAATCAAGTGTAATTTCCTTTTATCTACCCTCTTGACTCCATAAAAAGCCTCTGCAAATTTTTTCAATTTCTTTAAGAATGCCTATGGTAATAACATTGTCTGCATTAAATACGTGGGCATAACTGATAAAACAGCTTTGATGAGCATTGACCTCCCTGCTATTTTAGGTAATTAGTTTTCCAAGTAGATAATCTTTTCTTGACTTTCATGACAAGAGGATTGAAATCATTTTGGAAGCACAAGAATGGATAAGTGGAACTCCCAGATACTTGCCCAAGTCTGCGGTAAGACCAATGCCAATGATATGACTAAGCTGAGTTGCTCTATTATGGTTGACATTCTTAAAGCCAAAATTTTTGATTTGGCAAGATTAACTTTATGGCCTGAGACACTGCAAAAAGTACTTATAGTTTCCTTAATGATCTCTATCTGCTCTAAAGAAGCTTTTGCAACTCAACGAATCTACTTCACTCGTGCCCAATACCCATTGGGCACTTCACTCAGGGTTTTCCCTTCCGAGTTTTACCCTTCGGGTTTTCCCTGCGGGGCTAGTTACACTCCGGTCCAGAAACGCAAAGCTCTTTACTTCTCGTTACCGAGGAAAAAAGAATAAGTCATCTGCAAAGAAGAGGTGGGAAATAAAAGGGCCTTCGGAAGTAATCCTCAAAGGTTTCCATTTTCCTTCAGCGCATTGTGCCTTTATTAAATGCCTAAGTCTTTCCATACACAACGCGAAGATGTAAGGGCTAAATGAATCACCTTGTCTAAGACCTCTGGAAGGAAAGAATTCTTGAGTTGTATCACCATTCCACATTACTTTCATGGAAGCTGAATTTATGCAATGCATGATGATCGCCACGAAATTGCTATCAAAACCAAGACTGTGAAGAGTATCTTCAATAAAACCCCAGTCTAACCTGTCATACACTTTTTCCATATCAATTTTAATAGCCACATAGCTTCTGCCTGTACGCTTGTTTTTCAGGGTATGAATTGCTTCTCGTGCAATAATCACGTTATCACTCCCTTACCTCCCCTCTAAACAACTGCATTGTTCCATTCCAATAAGAGAATTGAGAAGAGGTCGGATCCTGTTAGCAATGATCTTAGTGATAATCTTGAAACTTACATTGCATAAAGAGATAGGTCTCAATTCCTTTAAAGAGGTAGGGTGATCAACTTTAGGAAGGAGAACTGTATTACTTTGGTTCAAGCTTTTCACTTTCACAGGGTCGTGGAACACTTCTTTTACCAATTTACAGATTTTTCCACCAATAATATTCCAATGAGATTGGAAGAAATGGGCTTGCAATCCATCTGGTCCCGGTGCTTTGAATGCCCCTATAGAGAATGCTGCATTTTTAATTTCCACACAATCTACTTCCTTAGATAAATGGAGTAAATTATTAGTCTCAATAGCTGGAAAACAAGAAGGCCAATTATAGTGAGGGAGAACTTCGAGATCCTTTGTATAGAGATCTTTAAAGAAATTGCTTGCCATAGTCTTCAATATCTGAGGGTCATCAACCCATTCATCATTATCATCTTTGAGTGCTTCAATCCTCTTCTTTTTCCTCAAGATAGCAGAAGCATGGAAATATTTTGTATTTTTATCACCCCATTTAAGCCATTCACATGTGGAGTTACACGCACCACTGAAAAACGTTGACCTTTTGATGTCTTAACCCCCTAAAGAAATTATTGTATTTGACTCTGGATACAACTATAAGTTAATGGATCACATGTACTGGTAAAGTGAATGGAAGGTGAGATGATCTTTGCCTTATTTTTAGCTCGTAGGGTTTCTGGAAGGATCATTTGCGGGGAAAACCATACCATATTAGGTTAGTAACTACAATTCCCATTCACTTATGAATTATTATTATTTGCAAAGCACACAAATTTTTTTAATTCTAAAAAAGCTACTGCACAATTTAATTCCCAGAAAACAATGATAATAAATCGGATGCTATCTAATGAATTTTTTTTTTTACAATAAATTGTTTTTCATAGTTCTTTAAAAATTAAATTGTGTGGTGATTTTTTATTGTAGAAAAAATAAAAAAATGATAATAAAATTCCTTTGAAATATATAAATTATAATTTAATCTCTCGAAGTGCCATAATTCCTTTGAAGTCTCAAAAGACTTTTTTATCATTAATAAATTTATATAAATTATGAAATAATCCTTGTTGAAAATGTATAATTCATAAGTTTTGTTTAAATATTCACAACTTTTATTTTTCTATTCGCAATAATGCAATAGCAAATAAGAAATTTAACATGCGAAGTTATAATTTACTATTGTATTATTGCAAATATAAAAAGAAAAGTTATGAATATTTAAATAAAACTCATGAATTATTTATTTTTAACAAGATAATTTAGTAATTTATATAAATTCATTAATAACAGAAATGTCATTTGAGACTTTAAAAAAATTATAGCATTTTGAGAAATTAAATTATAATCTATATATTTTAGGGAGATTTTATTGTCATTTTTAAAAAAAAATTGTATGCTTTGCAAATAAAAATGCTTTTAGCATGACAACTAGAGGAAATGAGAAGAAAAAAATGAATAAAAGAAGAAAGATTTACAATCCTTGGTTGCTCAGCCACACGTTGATTGTATTTCTGGAGCATTACGACTATGGCAAATGGTTTCAATAAACTACTTGTGCCATTTGAATGATATATGCATTCAGTGTGAGACTTGCTGAGAGTTCTTGCCATATTGATCTAGAAGTTTCTCAACTCTATCCAGAGAGTAGATATTATGCCATATTCATAATTTCTAAATTTTTGAAATCAATTATATAAATTGACTTGAGTTAAAATATAATCAAATACATGTCTGCCCAACAAATATTTTCTTTAATCTAATTTCCTCTTTTTTTAACACGTTAATTTATCATCATCATTATTATACTTTATAAGATCTAAGCTCCAATAATTATTCTGTTCAGGTCTCATTTGACACAGTATAACCAAGAACAATGTCGCACCCGAAAAAATGCGACGCGGACGACGCGCGAGCGGAGGTCCCGACCTTCCCGGCGGGAAACGGATCGAACGAGGAGCCGCCACCAAGATTTTGAGGGAAATCTCGAGAAACCAATTAAAAGGAGGATAAGGTTGGTCTGCAAAATCAGAGAATAGGTTCGGGAGTCGATTGAGTGTGGGGAAGGTGTTAAGCACCCCACAACACCCGTTCGGCAGAACGGTTACCTAAAGTTTGCTGTGCTCTATTAATATGGTTTTTTAATTATTTTAATTATCCCTTTTATATTCATGTGTTTGATAAAAATGATAAGAATTAGGTGAGAAATATTTATTTATTTATGAGGGAGGACGGACTTGACTCATAATCTAACTCTGAGGCCTACATACCCTGTGATGAGGATCAAAGTTCACGTAGTTTGGACTTAAAAGTTTGTTAGTGAAAATATTTTTTTGAAGAGAAATTAATTAGAAATAATTCACCATTTTGCAAATAAAATAATTTCTGAAATTTTGATATGGGTGTTTTAAATTGCAAAAAGTCATTTAATTTTAATTATGTTCTCAATTTTTGAATTTTTGGAATAAAGAAAGAAAAGGGTTTAAAATTATTTTTCTTTGTTTTATGATTGAGAATTTTAACTGCTATACCTGCAGAGTCTTATTGGTTTATATGGTAATGCAGTTGTTCTAAATATCTATGGAGATTCTGAAATCTCACACGATAAAAGAATTTAACAATTTAATTTATTTATTTTTAAATGCTAGTAATAATTTATTCAAGCATGTATGTACATGTTTTAAATGTTCTTAATCATCATACCTGCAAAGCCTTATTGACTTATACGATAATATGATTATCCTAAATATCTGCGGAGGTTTCAAAATCTCGCACGATAAAGGAATTAAATTTATTTGAATACATCTTTTTAGTTTAATTAATTTAATATATAATTTATATATATTTTAAAAACTTAATCGTAATATCTGCATAATCTTATTAACTCATACGATAATACGATGATCTTAGAAGCCTACAGAGATTCAAAAATCTCACATGACCACAAGATATGATTGGTAAATATAATTATAATTTAAATTCATTAATTTAATTAATTAAAAATTATAAAAAAAATTTTATTTTATTTGCAAAAATTTGTGTATGTATTTACCATACAAATTGTGAATTACGATATCTGCGAGGATTTATTATCCTACACGATAAGGCAATTAATTTAATTATTTATGAAAATTTTTAAAATCTCACGTGAGACTTAAATATTTATTATAAAAAGAACATTAATTTTAATAATGGGTCTTTGGAACCCATATTAATATATATAAGATTGATCCTCATACCTGCGAAATCTTATTGATGTACATGATAGAGGATCATTCTAAGTGCCTATAGAGATTCTTAAAATCTCACACGACAAATAGGTAATTAAGATATTTGCATTTGCAAACAGTGCATAATATTATAGTTGGCTAAACGATTCATGCGATGAAAGCAATGGAAAGAATAGAGAAATAAATTATTTTGATAGTTCACTATTCTTTTAACCTAGGGATATATTTTAAAAAATTCATATTTGGCATAAACTTTAGCAAGATCATAACCATGATAGATACGGCTTCAAACCACAATCACCTAACAAATTATCAACGATATTCTCACAGGCTTCTTCTTCTTTTTTTATTTTGTCAAACACCTCTCAAGTATGTTCTAAAATTCTAAAACAAATATTTGATTCATGAATTTTTAATGCCTAAATATATATATGGATCAGTCCACACTCTTAGCATCTATCAATATATACATGTTCATCAATGAATCAAATCCAGATTAAGGGAGATGACACGATATAAATATCACCTGATTTAATTGCCAATGACCACGTCCTCAAGTTGCAGCAGCCTTAAGGCTCCACCTTGTAAAAGCTCGAGGTTTTTGTCTCTGTGCCTCCAAGAACATTATAAGTAGAAAACGAAGCTTGTGCCAATCATATAGATGTCACCTCGACATAGATTCACCGTTCCAGTATCACCATCATATGCCCAGGTCAGCTTTCCACTCCCTGTCTGAACATAGAAGAATGTGTCTGCATGAAGAAGAACAGGAAGGAAGAGAGGATTGGGTTCCAGTGTAAAGAACTGAAAACGAAAGGGTGGTCTGTTTCCATCTTTGACGTCAATGGCAGACTCTTCTCCATATTCGGTGCATGTGAGTCTTCTCTCCTTAGATTTTCTGATCACAAGACCCTCTTCCTTCGTGACATTCTCAGAACTCGAAGCCTTGCCATGCAAGGGAAGCGTGAGTAACCACAAGACCCCGAGAAATGAAAAAAATGGAGAATCCAGTCGAGCTCTTCAATGCTTCCTTTGTTAAATGAATTCACCGTGCTTCTTTTTCAGAAAATCTCTCAGTCAAAAGCCAACGTTCAGACTCTCATTCTTAGTTTTCTCTCTACTTCTCAGTGCTACATTTGTGCCTATGCTCCTCTTCTCTTTTTTTCAGTGCCTCTCCACCTCTCGGCTCCTGCTACAAGCTTCAACTCCTCCTTCCTCATTCGGTAAAAGAACTCGAGTGCATCAGAATGAAGCATATGGCGGCAGAGAGTGAGAGTTTGAAGGATGTGCTGTTTCTTTGTCTTTCTCCTAGATTTCTTCTCTTTCCTGCTATCATGGTCATCCAAGTCAGAGTGAGAATGCTTCTCATGCTTCCTGTGAGCTCTTCTACTGGACTTCTTATACCCATTATCACTATTATAATCCGAGTCAAAGCCAGATCGTTTTTATGCTTTGCAGCTTTCAACTCCGTCTCTCTCTCTCTCTATTTTTTCATGCACTTTCTCACTCAGTC
This sequence comes from Prosopis cineraria, assembly GCF_029017545.1. Lineage (NCBI taxonomy): Eukaryota > Viridiplantae > Streptophyta > Magnoliopsida > Fabales > Fabaceae > Prosopis > Prosopis cineraria. The sequence continues at coordinate 24,946,013 of NW_026555340.1, read as the reverse complement.
TTCCTCTTCTTTTTTTTCCTTCCTTCATTTTGTTTTCTGCGTCTGCTGTGTTCTACTTCTCCTTCACCAGTGTATTCTCTTTATTTCTGCCTCCGTCTCTTTCTCGTTCATTCTTGCCTCCCATGCTCTGTTTTTCCTTTAGTTTTTTTCTCTTTCCTCATGCTCTCTTTTGAACGCTGTCCATGCTCTGTTTTTTTCCTCATTTTTCTGTCTCTCGGATTCTTTCTTCTCCATCCTTGTTTTTACTTTTCTCAGTCTCCATTTTCTGTGTTTCTGTCTCCTTGGTCTTTCTTTTTTTGTTTCACCTCCTCGGTCTCCCTTTTTTTCTCCTTCTCCTCCAGTTTTCCTCTCGTCCCTTTCACCATGTCTTTTTTTCTTCCTTTTGTCCCTCTCCCTTCTCCTTTATCTTTTGTGCTCTCGTTCTCCTTTCTGCATTTCGTTTGTGCTCTATTTTTCTAGCGTCTTTCTGTGCTCGTTTCAGCTGGCGTGTAGGTGCTGCATTTCTGCTCTGTTTCTTCTCACTTTTCCCTGCTATAACGTCTACTTTCTTTGCTATTCCATCTGCTGTCTTTGTGCACGTCTGGCTCTGTTTCTTTTGTTCTGCATTTGCTGTGCTTGTGTCTGCTCTCTGCTCTCTTTTTTTGGCTCATGCATCTCTGGCTCTTTTTCTTTGCGTGTGTGTGCTGTTTCTGCGTTTTGTCTTTGTTTTTGCTGTTTCCTTCTTTTTCCATTGCATGGCCGAAAGTGTGTGTGTGTACGCTGCATGTATCTGCTTTTTTTAGCCATTCTTTAATGCCTTTTCTTATTAATTAGATTGAGGGAGGGAAAGAAAAGTATAATTTTAAAATACATATTTTTAAATAAAAAATAAAAGATTTAAAAAGAGAAATTTAAAAATAGTTGAATCTCAAAAAATTGATTCTCAATATTTTTAAATGGTTGGGATAATTTGAGAGAGATTTTAAAAAAATTTAACCAATATTTTTTTTGAAAATATAGTCTTAAAAAAAGATTAAATTTTATTTTTATATTTTTTGATTATTTATTATTAAATTTAAAAAAGTTTGGACAAAATACGGTGTTCACAAACAACATAAAGAAAAAAAGAAAAAAACCAAAGCCCAAAAAAAATTACAAAGCTTATCACGAAACCACTGAGACAAACAACTCATTCAAAGATAAAGTCGATCTAAACAAATAAAACATAAACTAAAACAAAAAAAAAAACAAAATGGGGTAAAATTAGTTGCAAAAAAAAAAAAAAAGGACCAGAGCAACTAATGACGTTCCCATCTCAAGGCAGAAATAATGTTTGGTCCAATCAGAATTAAAAGTCCAAAGTTAGGCCCAAATAATACATTAATTAAATAGACCCAATAATAATCTTTTCTTTTGTAAAATATAATCTTTTGTTACTGTTTATTCTAAAGTAAAACCAACAGTAACATGTTAAAAAAATCAATAAGGCTGAGTTGTTCCTGTACATCGTACAGGGGCATGCTCTAGTTTTATCTACAGGAAAAAATAAAGAGCAAAACAACCAAATAAAATGATGACAACTCATTGTTAATGTTATTTTTACTGTAGAACAAACGGTGACCTGTATTATAACTGGTAAAAGATATAAGATTTGAGAAAGCCGCATGGGAGGTTGTTCATGGGCCGAACTTGATAATGATTCATGGGCCCTTCATTTTCTCGTTTTGGTTATTATAAGATGGAATATTTCAGGCTTCATTTCATCAAAACCCAAAAACAAAAAAAGAAACAAAAAATCTAGAGAAAGAGATGGGAAGCCGAAGCACTAAGGCGGGACATGAGATTTTTCTTTTCTTTTCTTTTTTTTTTTAATGTATTATACAAATTCTGCATTCGGTTCTTGTAACGAATGCGACATCGGAGAACCTCTATTTTTCAACTAATAAGATAGGGAAATGAGAAGTTAAATAATAGGCATGGATAATACAGACATCGAGAATGAAAATATAAAAAATGGTTAAAATAATTATAATAAAAATTTTGAAATAAAAATTAAATTATAATAAAAGATTTAATTCAAATTTAAATTCGGATTCCGATCAATGAATGCTTGTAAAAAACAAAAATGATTTGTAGAAATTGCTTATAAACCGGTGTTATGAAAACGAAATTGAACTAGAAAATCAAGACAAGACTCGATCCATAAACTGGGCAGAATTAATCAAACCGTGAGATATATTTGTTACCGAATTTTGCAAGTGGAGTTCCTGCTACTATTTACCAGTCAAAGCGTACGTATATAACATGCCAATTACGTGATTCGTGTTCGATGATCAGGATTGAAAATGCCTCCTCTTGTCATTTAAAGAGACAGAGAGAGAGGAACAAAAAATGGTTGAGGTGAAGATTAGGTGACAGCAAGAATGACAATGATGATCATGAATGAAACCATTGCTTGCAAAGCACAACTACAACTATTTCGTTGTTTTCGTGTTGAAATATTTGATAAAACCAGGATAGAGAACAAATGAGGATGAAAGATTTATTGTTAGCATTAAATTCCAATGCAAGTGTCGGAGATTGAACACCACATGAAGGACCTAACATGCATTCTTCATTTAATCATGGTCGTGACTTCCTCTTACTGCTCGGGTTTTACTATGATTCAGGTACACGTGTCATCCTTCTACATGATTCTCGAAGGCCCATTCCTTTGATTTTTTCGTGGGCCTCTCTCTACTCTCTCCCCATTAAACCTTGATGTAGTTATTCGTTGGCCGTTGCTTTTATTTCCTTTTTCTCAAAACCATTGTGCACTTTATCAATGGAGATTAGATGTAGCCACTCAAAATGTTGCAAATCAAGATTCCATTTTTCATTGAGCAAAATAATTATATTTAATATTTGACCGTGTTTAAAAAAAATTAATTGATATTTGTACTAAAAAAGAACACTTATCAATGTGATATCACTGTTATTTTTTTTTATATACTTGTTTTCTGAAAAAGGTACTCCCTCCAACAGTCTTTATAAGATCTTACCTTTGGATCTTTAATACAGAACTTTCTTTAAAAAATTTATGAAACCTTTATGACTTGATTTCAAAAATGTTCTTGTCTCTTTGACTCTTGGTTTAAATACTGCATTTAATTTACTTTTGGAAGGTTATGATTTTTTTTTTGACATTTTACTATTTTTAAAAATGAAAGGACTATAAGGACTGTTAAATAAGCTTGAGTCTTCTACAAGGAGAAAATTATCGCTGTGAATAAGATAGCTTTACGCTCATAATTTGACTTTACTCAACCTTTAGCTGGTATAAGTATAACTATATATAAATAGAATACAAATAAATTTTGAGTTTCATTCTGACACTCATCATTATCTTTATTTAAAAACTAACCACCAAAGTTATAATTTATAACATCGGCATTCGCTGACAAAAAAAAAAACATTGACATTCATTTAAATGAATATATAATATTAAACTTATAGCAATATGCAATCGTCATGAACACTACCGTAGCTTCTGTGCAGTATGAAAAAAAAAATTTGAATTTCAATATATAATACAATATACCTTGAGAATGAAAGTGAAAAAGGACAAAAACGTAAAGTGAAAAAAATCCAATTATCGATATGAAAAATTTGTTGGTGGAAAAATTATAAATATATTTATAAATGTTTTTTGAATTTAAAAACATAACAAAATTCAATTTACCTGAAATTTATCCCTTAAAAAAAAGAAAGTAAAGAAAAAACATGGTGGACCACATATGATTGGAATATACATGATTATATTTAAACAAGGAAATTGTAGTAGCTTTCAGTATAATAATATGCTACCGCTTTTCGGGTAATCGAATTATTTATTGTTTTATTTATTTATGACATTATTGTTTCAAATAATGAACTCTTTTTTTTTGTGAGCAAAACAAATGCCATTTTATTAATGTCGGAAAAAAGTATTACACTTACTAATAGACTAAGAACGAACAGAAAAAGGCCTAGAATACAATCAAAACAGAAAGGGAAATAAAAAACCTAGAATACAACCTATCAAACAAAACAAAAACAGAAACAAACACAAAACAAAGAAACCTGCAAAAAAGATAACAAACAATAGCCAATGCCAGATCTATCAGATAAACCAGAAGCCAAAGCCTTGGGATCCTTCAGCAGAACAGCAAACAAAGAGGATGGTGGCATGCCTCTCATAGAAAAAGCTGCAAAGCATCTGGCAGCATTATTGCCCTTATCAGACACTAAGGATAGAGAGAATTTACTGTTGGAATCCCACAACAACCAAGACTTCTTCAACATTAGGTGAGCAATACATCACTTAATCGAAGATTGCATGTATAGCTGTCTATTGGGAGATGAAAATGAAACATTCTACTTGCCAAATCTTAATGGGATGTGAAGCCCTCTAAAACTCGCTGACGAAGAATTAATTTTAATATAGAGAAAATCACATATAAGAATTGTGGAGATAATTATTCATAAATAATGACTAATATAAAATGAGTTATTGTTAAAATTAGAACATGTATGGACTTGTTTTTTTTCCAATGATAACTTGTTATTGGTCATTATTTACGAGTAACTTTATTCACAGGTTTTTGGATGTGATTTTTCTTTTAATATTCTCCTTTAGGTTCTCAATATAAGATGAAGTGTGAAAGGTTTTTTTTGAGTAATATAATTTTTGGTTATTCAAATTTATCTCAGTTATTGATTTGATCTTTTAAGATTAATTTTTATCAATTTAATCCCTTAACCTCACCTTGATTATTAATTTAGTCCTCATTATTCAAAAAGGAAATAATACTGTTAAAATTTGCTTAAACAAACAACAGAATATTGATGAAGATTATAAAAATTAACAAAAAGTGTAATTATTTAGTTAGAAAAAATATGCTTTAAAATTTAAAAAATAAGAGAACAAAACACAGTGTAAGAAATTATATTGATAAAATTAAATTAACTCGAGGGTCAATTTATTCTCATTTAATTACATATATATGGCAATTCATCAATATACTTTATATGTTAGATTATTTTTAAAGTCAATTTATGTTTTAAAACTTAAAAGACTCAAATGATAATTTAAAAAAAAATATAAAGAATCAAATTGATATAAGTTAAATTTGAGAAACTAAATCAATAACTAAAACAAATGTAGAAGGTTAAAAGTTTTACTATCCAAGTTTTTTTTTTTGCTCTTAATGTAAGATAAAGTTAGAATAATTAATACTTTTTTAATTTTTACCCAAAGTTATTATACTCGTGAGTTTAAACAAACTCAAAGGACAAATATAAACTCATTGTGTAAATTCGTATCATAAAATCATAAGAATTTATCTATATTATAAATAAATATTAAAATATATGATTGTATAATTAAATTAAAGTATGATGTATAACGCAAATTTACTTAAACATAATTCAAATCATAATAATATATATTATAATGGTTTGTGGGCCAAACTATATTTCATTATTCTCTTCTATTTTTCTATTTTTAGTTTAATTTTAATAAAAATGGCTCCACCTCATTAGTTTTATATCATGCTAAAAATTTGCATATATTTGTTCTAATTCAATTTGGCAATGAGCAAAGCTTAATTATAAAATAAATTATAACTCAAAGAGATGTGCATCTATTAACTAACATTTTTCACAGAGTTGTTTAATCAAATAATTGTATTCATGTTAGCTTTGTGGGAAGAGTCAGAATTTCCATCATTTGTTCTTCGTAGTTTAAAATAATTGGTTATTTTATATAAATTAGATTAGATAATGTCATACTTGGTTTACAAAATTGTTTAATGAAATAATTGTATTCATGCAGCTCCGTCTTTGAAGTTTTGCCGGGGATTTTTCCATCAACATCAATGATGAAATTACAACTAGCGCGTGTGCGATTTTGACTCCAATTGAAGTGAGTTCGTATGATTCACCGACACTTCCACTCCAGTTTAATGAGAATAGAGTCTGCAAGTGAGTGAACTAGATTTCTTGTGGTAAGAGCGTGAACTTGCTAAGTCAACCAACTTGACTTGTGATTTTGACAACAGTGTTTTAACCCCTTGTTTATTTGCTGTGATCATTTAAATTTATCTTGGACCACAATTTATCATTTTTTATAATTTTAAAGTTATAATTAATATTTTTAATAAGCACAAAATAGATTAATTTTGTTTTATATTAAAGACCGGCCGAAAGAGTATAAATTTCAGTCCACTTTATTCGCGTTGGCATACTCATGAACTCGAATTATTCCTTTTTTTTTAAAAAAAAAAAATCTTTCAATGAAAGTTTGGTTTCATTTATTGATGTTCTTATATAATGAAACGGTTAGTTAGCAGTTGGCTCAATGATGAGTCCATCTCCAACGCAACGCTCTTAAACTTGTTAGTAAATCTCAATAATCACAATAGAATTAAGCCAATTCATTTTCGATTTTCAAACGTGATTAAGGAATTTTACTATTTATTCGGGTTTGAAATCTTAAATACTATAAAATATTAGACTTGCCACATGAGGATGTAGTTTTAGATGACATAGGTGGTATAGTGTGTGGGAAGATATTCATGGTTCAAATATATATATATATATATATATTGGAAACATTTATCTTGCAACATCATGTGACGATCGCTATTGGTTAGGTTTAATTTGAAAAAGATTGATGCAGCGATATTAATGATGTTAAAATCATAGATAAGGTTCTCGCCAAGAAAGAAAAGTCATTGTAAAATTAGTCAATATTTAGTACAAGGAATTCAATGAAAAGCTCGTGGATTGCATTAATTTGTCAATTCAAATATAATTATCGCATAAATTTGTTGTTGGGAAAATTACAGTTAGTTCTTCTTAACCCAATTTAATTTCAGTTAAAGCTCCTAAGGTTTTAAAATTTTACTGCACATGTGGGAGGGTTGAAATAAAATTAAAGAACTGATTGAAATGATTATTATAGCATGAACAACTCGTATTAAAAAAATAAATAACTAATGAAAGTCAAATTTGCAACTCTTATTAATAGTGTGATATCACTGTAAATTTGCAACTTTCATTCTATTTACATCAATTGTTCATTTTTCATATATCAAATATTCATTTTCATTACACGAGTTGTTCATGTACAAAGCTTTACTTGTTTATATTCATAATAATGTTACAATATTAATAAGATTTACAAATTTTACCTATGTCAATTATTCATTTTTTTATATGTGATGATTTATTCATTTTTTATACATTAGTTATTTATTTTACTAGAAATAGTAAAGTTATTTCAGTTAACTCTTTAATTTTATTTTAGTTCCCTCACGTGTTCTTCTTTTTAAAATATGTCTTTTTTTAATAGGAACCTCTTCCATGTCCTTGCTTTAATTGAATCAACAAAATCCCTTAGCATATATTAGTGAATCATGGTACAAGCTTCCCAAGAAAATTTCCTGCCACGCGCATGGTTTCCACTGCAATTTAGCCCTAAAAGCTATGTCTAATCAGGATCAACAATACACTCAAATTTAACCCAATCAAATAGTTATATAAAAAAAATACATGAGAGATGAATCTTATTATAACTGAAAAAGTCGACAAAGAAGATGGAAGAGGATTGATCAATGAATATAGTACCAAATTATTATTATTGTTATTATGAATAAAAAACTTTCGGTAGAGTGGTTGGGACCATTCACGAGAGAAGTGACGCGCGTTGAATTTAATGGCCGACTCGTTCACTTAAGCAAGTAATGTGTCTAACTATGAATCTTTTTAATTTTTTTCATCTTGTTTAGCTTCCGCTCCAATTTCAGCCAGACAGAACAACTAGCTACTTTTATAGGAGAAGTATTTAGGTGAACCAAATGTACTATATTATTTATAGTCAGTTGAATTAAAATGTTTTAAGTAATTTAAATAAAATCTTTTTATGATATTTTTTAAATTAATTTTATTTTCATAACAAAATACACTTTGATTTTTTATTTTCTCTCTCTTCACTATCATTATATTAGAATAATTTTATTAAATGTCATCCCAAGTGTCATATTTTTATTAGACATACTATAAATGATGATGTGGTGTACTCAATTTATCTTAGTATTTCTCAATTTTATAGATGCATATGATTTTTTGTTTAAGTATAACAGATAATAAAATACATTAATATATTAATAATTATAAATTTATATTAATGATGAGCAAAACTAATTATGGATGGTCGTTTATCATCAATTATTGTTTAGCTAATCACTCGCGTATGTCTCTCTTAGACCACATATTTTGTTAATTGTTCTATTATTTAGCAATGTTTATTCTATGCTTTGAATGTTTCTATACTTTTGTCTTGGTTGTTTCACTGTAAAAGTTCAAAAAATTTTCAATATCAAAGTTTCTATTTTCCGCATGTAGATGAAGCTCACCAATAATACCTAAATTATTGTGCGTGCGTGTTAGGATAGGCGTGTGTAAAATTGATCCACACACACACACACACATACATACATACATACATACATACATATATACATATATATATATATATATAAGGCAATGCGTTATCATTTCAATGAGAAGAACATTTTTGGTACTAAGACATGTTTTGTAACTTAAAAGCGTTTATATTATTGTTATTGTATATTCAATATTTACTAACCATTTAATTAACCGGACTAATTATCCGTTATTTGCAATAATTAGGATGAGTCTCGTACGCAGGCCAGAGAGTTTGAAGAATATGTATAATTATTTGTAAATTATGAATAATAAGGTTATTATATATATTATAATTTCTTGTAAGTATGAATGAACGGTGTTGAAGAAGATGATGCGGAACAAGGCGATGAGGTTTTGGATGGACATAGATGTTTTTCTGTACAAGTTTCACATTTATTATTAAAGCACGGAGTTTCGTTCTCATTCTTCGTTGTGGTCCTTTACATATTTGCCTCTACTAAAGAGACGTGCATCGGTGCATGCTTCTTAATTGGTAAAAGGTACCCTGCACTTGTGATTTTTTTCTCAGTATATTTTGTTTTGGATGAAAATATCAAATATATTTAAAAAAGGTCAAAAGATGATTTACAATAATATAAGTCTGGGGGCAAAAGCAACATTCACCAGACCAGCAAATATAACAGCAGAGCCCCCACATCATTTGGATTTAGTACTAATCATCCTTCTCATTGCCATTTGCCACTAACAAGTCACATTGCCTTTTCAATTTCACTTCACGTTTCCTTTCTCACTGAGAGTTGTCTTTCTTTGTGCTTTCGCTTTGGATTGAAGAAAGAGGCAAATCTACTGTCATCCACGCGCAAAACAATAAAAGGAAAGCTTCGTTGCACTATCATACTCCCACTTCCCTCCTTGTCTTCTTCGTTAACCTCTCCCTTCCAATTTTAACCCATCAAAAATGATTCAACAAAATTGATTAGAATGTGAGTAATTAAAATAAGATAAAGGTGCAAACTTGATCACAAACTATTTTTCTAAGAGCATCTGGTAGCCTATACTATCAGATGATGCAAAATAAATTATCAACTTTTAAAAATAAAGCATCTAGTAACTCGTCGTTAACTTTAGCTAACAGATGTTATGTGAGGTTTATAATAACACGTGGCACGACACGTTAGCATGAACTATTTTTCAACAAGCGTTTGGTAGCCTCTACTATAAAAAAAGGACCATCCAGCATCTTTCCTTCAGTTTTAACCAAATACTATTTATTTTCATACTTATGAGGCTCATAAAGCATTAATCTCTCCATCTTCTTACCTTCGTTCTCAATTTCAACTTGAGAAGAAGATGTTCAAAGAGCTTTTATTGAAAGATATTCATGAAGACGACGCTAACAAAGTAGAAAAAATAATTCATGACTAAATTAAGCTAGAATCAAGCTTTTCTAATGCGTAGTAAAATCAAGCTTTTACTTCATTGGTATTATTCTTGTGAATTTTTTCAGATAAAAACTCATTAAACCTCTTCTTCTGGAGCTTATATTAAGAATAAAGGCAAGAAGATTGAAGAGATTAATGCTTTGTGGGCTTCATAAATATAAAAATAAACGGTGTTTGGTCAAAATTGAGAAAAAGGTGTTGGATGGTCCATTTTTTTATAATAGAGGCTACCAAATGCTCCTCAAAAAATAGTTCGTGGCTAAATTTATACATTTACTATACTGACGTGTCGTGCCTCGTGTCATTGTGAGCTCCACATAAATATCTGTTAGCTAAAGTTAACGGTGGGCTACTGGATGCTTCATTTTTAAAAGTTTGTAATTTATTTTACACTATATAATAGTTTAGGCTACCCGATGCTCTTGAAAAAATAATTTGTGACTAAATTTACTACTTTACCTAATTAAAATATGTGATTGCATTCCCCAACAACAGTTTTATGATTCATATTATTAATATTTTTTTTATAACATATAGGTTTTTTTTATTATAGACAACAAACATAGAAGCACCTCTTTCAATGAAATTTCGAATGCTTTCGATAAACCCAACCCATAGATATACTATAATATTAACTGCACCATAGCTCATGGAATCTGTTGAAATGATAGATACATATAACTGTTATCTGCTAACTATACTATCATACATCCACATTTTAAACATATAACATTCGCGAGACAAGTTGGTTGGAGGAAGGCTTGTAATTAATGTATATGCAAAGTGTATATACCTTCACGTTCATGTATCCCTAAAAGATGATCTTTTCTGTATCATCTAGCTTTTTTTTTTTTAATTTCATTGCCATGATATTTTAGGAAATCAGGATATTTTTATTTAACACACTTGCATATATCAAAACTCTGAGCTCGAGGCTTTAAGGTAAGTTGATAGGATTTCCTAAACTATAATTGAGTTCAAACTATTTTGATATATTAGGTTGGTAATTGAACTTTTATTTTTCATTTCTTACCATTTAGTTTATCGAACATTTAACCCAACGGGAAGCATGTCTATGCTATATATATATATATATATATATTATGATATCTTGCTCAAGAAATATGTATTCCAATAGGCTTTAGTTATGTCAAGCACATATATAAGTTTGTTATGTATAAATATGAAAAATTAATAAATTCGTCATATACATAAACTTTAAGTCATACAATATTTAAAAAAAAAATTAAAGTCATGCATGGATTAAATCATACATTATACTACGTTCTATTAATTAAATAATAAATAAAAATAATGATAAGGGAATTATCTAAATAAAATTAAAGTTTGTGGGACTTTATTCTGAAAATATAAATGTGATAAAGGTAATTAATTTGGGCATAACAAAGTGTAAGGGGCCATGGATGTTTTTTATTATAAAATATAAAATTTATAGTAAATTCTAATACGTTGAACAAAAAAAAAACAAACAAAATAGTGGAGGCACAGCACAACTGATTCATTAAAATTTTATATAATGCATAGGCAGGCCAAAGAGTTATATTTTTATTAATAAAAAAGCACTGAGGCTAGTATTTTTTTTTTTTTTTGCCGATAATTTGAAATAGACTCATTTGAGGATAGTCCGGTTGGCAAAAATAGGATATACTGGAGGTTAATGGATCAAACGTTTTTCTTTTTATGCAGAAAAGTAAGGAAAAAAACAAAAAACTAACAAATGAAAAATAAATAGTGGGAAAATTGAAATTTTTTTAATGACAAAGCCACAGTAAACCATGCAAGAGACAACAATTAAGTCATGTTAAAGCTTAAAAGACTCCTAGAACCAAGAGGTGGATCGACCAAAGAATCATAAAGTCTAAATTTTCATTCAAAGCTTGATGAGCAAGCTGGTTTGTATAATTGTTCGCTTTTCCAAAAGTGTGATTGAAAGTTATTATCTAGTCTTTCATAATAAAGTTCCTAATCCTGTTGATAGATTATGAGAGATGATGGTTTTGGCTAAAATCATGTTGGATAAGCAAAAGGGCTGTTAAGGGTGGCTTTGGTGAATTTTCTATCCTAACAAATTAGAATAAGGCCTTCAAGGATGGCTAAAAGCTCTATAGCTATGCTTGGATAGTAATCAAGATGCTTAGATAAATCCTTAATTTAATTTTCTTGATCATTATGGATGAGCCCTCCACAAGCGATTGTCTAGTGTATGAAGTTTCATGGTAAATGAATTTGATTTAATTTATTATTTTAAACTCGAGATTCTTATTCTAAAAGTGGCTTTTTTATGAGTGATTTATGAAATTTCTCTAAAATCAATGGTATCATTGGATTTGAGTCTTCAATTGGATGTTTTTGAATTGTTGGAGACAATTGGGACACTTTGAACTTGTGTTCTCTCCAAGTTGCAATTTTTGATCATTTAGGTGATCTTCTAATACAAGACTTAATTATTGATAAGGCTTAGTTTTTATGCTTGGGATGTGAATGCAATTTGAACTTACAATGTTTGGCGAAATTGTTTGATTTGGATTTATTTCCTATTTTTTGATATTATTCATCATACAATTTAATTTAAAAATGATGAAGAATATAATTGGCAGTATAATGTAACACTGTCAAAAATGACAAAGTAATGATTGACAACATAATGATATTGGAATTGTTATTGTTATAACGAATAATGACACGATTATTGATGTGATGGTGATGGATTTGACTTTGGTATGATGGAATTAGAATGAATATTACTTGACTGTGACTTACTAGTATGAGATTTTGTCATGTCAAAATGTCATGCATAGTTTGTATATACCATGAGGTATATTGCCCTTCATCTAACTACACTTGGCCAAGGGCAATGGTGGTGTCTCATTCATCCTCCTACTAATCATGACTGTGATCATGTCATAGGATGTAAGTTGTGATCATGCTTGTTATTAAGGAATCGTGATCATGCATGATGAGGATGGTAGGTGTGATCATGCTACCAAATGTGAATAAGTGGTTGTGAGCATATCCAAGGTTATGATATACCTAGTTTGATTCGAGACACTTTAAGAGATTTGTGATAGTGCGAACATAATGGTGTATATTTCACATGTATGCATTCATAGTTTTGAGTACTTGAGTTAATATGATTGAATAATATTGAAATGTTGTTATTATTTGTTTTGCAGTGCTTTGGAAGCCCATGATTATTGGGATTGTTGTCTCACCTCTTTTTTTTTAATTATTTTAGGTATAGATGCCAACTCTAGCAAAGGAATGGGATTGTCTATTGAGATTCCTTATATCAATAGTGGTTTCTAAGCACACCCAATACTAGACATACTTAGTTGTATGGTAAACAATGCTAAGTGTAGGATTTTAATTTTAATTTTGATTAATGATAAGGTAATCTATGATTGTGAAAAAGAAAACCCTAAACAATTAATTATTTATTTGATACTCACTAGAATGATATAGCTTGGGCTAACTCACATACAGAGAGTTGCATAGAATTGTATTTGTAAATGAGAATGTAATGTTGGGCCATTTATACTTGTATGCCTATTATCGTGAGTTGAGTTTTCAAACAAACTTAAAATAAGATAACAAAATATATAAATCTCATGAAATATGATTTTATAATTATGCCATTATCTCCGGTGAGTTCGTAAATTGGAAAAGATATATTAAAAGCTTTTAACCGTGTGGGTTGTTATATTGTATTTTAAATTTCCATGAGAAGGTTTTTATCAAAATGATCATTGATTATATATTCATTATTTACTAAATTTTTGAAATAATTTATTATTATTTCTTTTGCTTGTTTTATACAATAAAATGAATTTCATGAGGTTTTTACTAAATTAATTTTATTTAAAGATAATCAATCATAATAAAAATTAGCGTGTTACAGATGGAAATGTCTTTAATATAAAAGTATTAAATTTTAAAATAAATTGCTTTACATCTTTCTTTTTAAATATTTCAAAATAAGTGAGTACAAAGTCTCAACCAAGAGTTTTTTTGTGTTCAGTCCTTCCTTTTGGAATTTTAAAAAATTCAATCTTAAAAAAAATTGAAATAAAATTTAACTAGCTAGACAAGCGCCTCCATTTAAGGCGCTATTTGCCAAGTGTGTGTGTTGTTTTTTTTTTTCTTTGTTGTTTTACAATTTGCTAAGTTTTAAGTTTGGAGTCTTTGTGTTTTGTAAGGATATTAAAGCTTTTAATTCTTTAAATTTACTTCACTTATTAATTTCATGCCTAAGATTTAATCTCTATTGATAAACTTCCTAAAATTTTATAACTATATTCAGTTATCTCCTATGGTGTTATTTCTTCTTTAAATTATAACGATCGTTTGGGAAGGATTATAAAATTTTATTTATAGACTTGATGGATATAGATTAAATATTTGAGATCAAATTAATAATTAAGGTAAATTTAAATGATATAAAGTCTCATTATCTCGGATTTATATACCTATATTTAGATTTTTTTTTTACCATATACTATGGGAGGTTATAATATTTGAAAATTCACTGATTTCTAGCGCGACATCTTCTTCGGAAAACGATAAAGATCACAAACATTGTTTTTTTAAAAAAAAAAACCAATTTTTTTAACACGAAAGTGGAATAGGAACATAAACAGTCTAAATAAATATAGTTATCACAGAGATGAAAGCAGTGTTTATAATAAAGAAAAACGAAAACAAAAAAAGAAACTCAACCTGATCAAATAGAAGCTGAAGAAAATATGAAATAAACAAAATATGTAAGCCATGTCACTTTCTTTTTGGTTTTATTTGAACACAGCAGTTTTAAATATTCATTATTAATTAGAGGGTTCCAAAAATGCTACATATCAATATCAAATTAACAAATACTAGTACCTGATTACAACCACTTTATTTATTAGTATATATTAGTCTATTTATATTTTTTCTATTAGATTTCCAACGTAGAGAAACCAAATCTGCTTACCATGTCAATGCCTCCGTCACTTATGACTCTGATTTTTTAGTCCTCCTTCTCTTCTTAATTAATTTAAATTGTCCTTCGCTTCCCCTTTCTCATTGATTGCCCAGGAACGTAATTATCAGACTTTTTATTAATAATTAATAATTTGATTATATGATGTGCTTATTTTTTTTTGTACAGTTAATTGAAAAGGAAGGGACAGGAAATGATGTAACTCACTTGCATGACATGTCGTATTATTTTCTCTGTTTTTTTTTTAATTTGTGGTGGTTGAATTTTTCTATAATAAAATATTTCTTGGTGAAATTTTTTTGGATAAGTTGAATTTCAGAGAGTGATCATTAGAATCAGAACATTTTACAATTCAAAAAGTTTTTGCAGATACATTTATAAATTACTTGCTAACAAAGTTCATACACAGGCAATTTGGTCATGCTTATGGGATATGGGCCAACTGCTTTAATCAAAAAACCTTTTGTGGGCTCCTATCCTATAATATTTAACTGTAGAAAGTATAATTAGCTTGCAGACTAATACTCTACAGAAACATAAATTAAAAGTGCAATCAATATATAATTTTTATTAGCAAGTAAATTTTTCCCACAAAACTATACCTTTAATACTTTAACTTCACACACAATATTTCATTTTAGTTCATTAAACATATAAAATATTTTCCACCATCTAATTCTAACACTGTTGATAATTGAAAAGCCAATAAAACAGTTCCATGATACCGACTTGTTCATGTTGTAGTTGTGTTTGGATAAGACCCAAATTAAGGTTTGAGTGGTTCAAATCTTAGTTTAGGTATTAAAAGTTTATTGAAAATCCTAAAAAAATATTTGGGAAAAAAACATATTCACTCCGTTAAAAATGTAAAGTATTTTTAACTAAAATTTATTTCTCAATAAAATAATTTCTACTTTTAAATTAACTCTATCTTTTTATACGTACCCTTATTTCTACAATAAATATAAAGTTATTATCAATAGAGACACTTTAAAAAATGTGATAATTACATCTCAAAAGATTAAAAATGTTTTATTTTTAATATTCAATTGCTCAAAAAATGTCTTATATTTTTTAATGGAGGGAGTACTTACTGGAGTTTTTAGTCGAAACATAATTTGTGTTCTAGTTATTGGTTTTTAACTCCAGTTTGCAATTTTTAGTTTATTCTATCTTTAGCTTTACAACTTTTAATCAATATTAATTTCAAGACTTGAACCAACCCGAATTGATTGGACTATCACTTGAATACAAAAGTAACTTTGTTTAATTCATTAGGAATTGGACCGTTTTAGGTTGCTTTGAACTATACGGTTTTGACAGAATTGAAGACTGAAGTTTACCAAAAATTTGGAACGGTTGGACACTTTGAACTGTTTTTTCTTTTCACTCTCATTTTAAAAATAATTTTTTATGAAATTTAAAAATATCCATATCAACTCTTTTTGGGTTGTTTTAGTAAAATTTTGAGTGCACAATTTATTTATTGACATTATATAAATTAAATTGCAGAGAAAATAGAAAAAAAAATTATGTATAAGTTTTGTTGAGCAAGCTTATTTATTAATAAGTCCTGCAATATTTATAAACTTTAGATAGATTTCTTAGAATTTGAGTGTAATTTAAAATTTAGATGCAAAAATAATATTACCTTTACTTATTAAGTTATTATTGAATATATGAAATTACATTTATAAAAATGTTGAGATGATAAATTATAAATTACTAATAAAATAATTGTTACATGACCAATTTAACTATTATATATATGAAATTATAATCGTAAAATATTAAAGTAATAGTTATAAATTATTGATAAATAATTATAAATAATTAATATTAAGCTTTGCTAATAATGCATGATCGATTTAATTATTAAATATGTAAAATTATAATTATAAGACATTGAAATAATACTTATAAACTATTAAAAAGGTAGTTGTATAAAATTAGTATTAAACCTGTAACTCATAATTAACTTAATTATTAGATATGTAAAATTATAGTTATAAAAAGTTAAAACAATAGTTGTAAATTGTTGATAAAATCATTATAAATTATTTAATTTATGTAATATATTTTTGATAGAATCATTATTATTTTTGTACTCTAATTTTAAATTATACTTGAGTTTTAAGATTTGAATGTGATTTTTTAGTGAAATTTGTTTGTAAATAAATATTCTCCATCGGACTTACACGTAGTTTTTCTAATTAGAAATTTATTTGTTTTAAAAGGCAAATAAAGCAAATAAAAAAATATACATATAAAAAAAAAGGAAACATTAAAACTTAACATGTTATTTTTAATATTTTATTTACTTATTTGTGCATGTATCAATATTATTTTATCATTATATTGCCGATTCAATTACCGATATAAACCAGTGAAACAATAAAAACTATTATAATCTGCTGACATTTTTAGTTGGTCGTGTTAATTTGTTTAAAAAAAACATTGCTTTTAATCCAAACAACCTAATAATATTCAGCTGCGAAACGAAATTTTAAGAAGAAATCACATCAAAATAAGTTTGGGTAGGGTTGTAAAATCCCAAAGGGCAAGAAAGGAGCAGAGCGTGTTGAAGCCAATTCCCAGTTGGCTTCCTATTTGGTGACCATTGACTCATCCTCCTCCATTCCCTCTACCCTCCTTCTTCACTCCACCTCTCTTCCAACTATATTTGCCTTCAATGCTTCCCCCCCGGCCTCTGTAATATATATACGCATAGACACGCACATAGTCATCCTACAATGACTTCCCCACAATAATACTCTGTGTTCTGCTTCTCATACTCACGCCTAACTCTTCAATGGCTATTTCTGCTCCTTTCTCTACTTGGCCTTGGAACAATCTGGGCGCCTTCAAGGTATTCAATCTCTCGTTCATCTCTTGCTTCTTCTTCTTCTTCTTCCTCCTCCTCCTCCTCCTCTTCTGCTCTGTTTTTTGATATCTGTCATGGCGTTTCTCACTCTGGTGTTACTTGCAGTATCTGCTATACGGGCCTTTGGTGACCAAAATCCTGCACGAGAGATTCTATGAGCGAAGCTACCATTTCAGCTGGTGCTTCTACCTCCTCCTTCTCTACGTTCTCAGAGGTTTAACTTATTTGTTCTGGAATTCTTACACCAACATGCTCTTTCTCACTCGAAACCGTCGGATTCTTCAGCAAGGGGTTGATTTCAAGCAGATTGACGCAGAATGGGACTGGTGATCATCTTTCAAACAATCCTCAATCCTGTTCTCTCTTTCGATCGTCTTTTGATGTTTCTGGTGTATGTTTTTCAATCAGGGATAATTTCTTGATCCTTCAAACTTTGATCGGTGCCTTGGCCTGCTGTTGCTTCCCGCTTCTTCATGATCTGCCGCTCTGGAACGCGAAGGGTCTTCTTGTTGCTCTGGTTCTTCATGTGGGAATCTCAGAGCCGCTCTATTACTGGGTTCATAGGAAGTTCCATGAGGGCTATCTCTTCGATCATTATCATTCGCTTCATCACTCAGCTTCGGTGCCACAGTCGATCACAGGTAATGAATAAACGACCACCACAAATACTGATTTCCATAACCGTCCAAACCTTTCTGGCTCCAGATTCAGAAGATTCTGGATATTTCAGAATTGCTAGAGTTTGTTGCTTCCACTAAGTGAGATTTTATTCAATAATTTATTAATTAATTAATTAATGGCGTTTACGAGTATTACGCACTTACTTATTTTTTAATATGTTTATATTTTTTGTAAATATTATACTACATACTTTTAAAAAGAATTTTCTATCTTAAAATATAAAATACTTTAAATAGATTAAAATTTCATTAAATGTATTAATTTTAATATTATCTTTTCTCTCTTTATAATTAATTTACATACTTTCTCTTTTCAATATATTAAATGATGAGTATTTTTAAAATTTTTTATTTTTATTTTAAAAAAATAAAGTTATTAAGTATATTAATAAAATTTATTGATATATAAAATTTTACCTAAAAATATTTTATAATTTGATACGGTGGGCGTATATATGAGGAACATGAATCTAAGTTCTCATAAAAAAGGAAAAGAGTTGATAAATTGATACTTCAAGAAAAGAATTAGCGGTTGAACTTTTTTTCCTTTACCTTTTTGTTTATGTACTAGTAAATTGGAAAGGTCTTGTTATATTTCAATAAATAAAGAATTAATCAATATATTTTGGGTAGCTAGCATTAATCAACATATAAATATCATCAATATTCAATATATGATATGAATAGCGGAATTCATTTCTTAAATTTCATGTGATACATGGGAAACATGTCGAATTTAATAAAAAAAATTGTTGAGAAACAAAATTAAAAGACTTCATTTCTAGAAATAGAAATTGTGCGTCAGAATTAGAAGAGGGTGTAAATATAAAATATACCCTTTTGAAGTTTATTTTAAATTGCGGTGAAAAGAAACAAGAGAAAAAGATATGTCTCTTGTCCAGGTGTCCCTCACGTCGTGGTTCACATAAAAAAATATAAGAAAAAGAAAAAAAAATTAAAGAAAGTCACGTGGAGATGTAAAGGTTTGTCGTTTCTGTTCAACTTCAAGGGGTGATTTCATTATTATACCCTTAAATATGGCTGTAGTCTGCGGAGATCAAACCCGCTGCTCTGTGCACAAGGCTGAAAATAATTTGAAAGTTTAATGAGACATTGAGGCTGTGCGTTTTGTCAATTTTTGATTGATCATGACGTGGAGTTTGATGTTACAGCTGGGAATGCGACGCCATTGGAGCATCTAATTTTAACAGCAATAATCGGAATTCCGATCGCCGGGGCTTGCTTGTTAGGATTAGGATCTGGAGTATTGATATACGCATACGTGTTGGGTGTTGATTTCCTCAGATCCATGGGCCATAGCAACGTCGAAATTATCCCCCACCGGCTGTTCGACGTGTTTCCTTTTCTAAGATATGTGATCTACACGCCCACGTAAGTTAACTTTAAGGCCCTCTATCTCCGTCTCTGACACCATATATTTAATTATCTGAACCGACATGGGAAGTAAAACGGAAAACAAGTACGCATCGATTCCTCCCCTCCCCCCCACCTTGAGACTAGCATTAACTTCCAACACCACAACTCCAGAAGGGGACGGGGAGGGTGTCAAGTGGACTGATATAATTCTTCTTCTCAAAATGAGAGGGAGGTAGGATTTAAAACCTAACTTAATAGAAAGGAAAGTTAAGAAAAATGAAAATAAAAGGAAACAAATTAAAAATAAAATGTTATCACACATTCTATTTAAATAAATAGGAGAAAATAATGAGAGAAAAAAAATAAATGTCATAATGTCTATATGTCCTTTTATATTATGTTTCATTATCTTTTTAAAAATAAAATAAAAGTACAAAACTAAATTAAAAAATTTGTTTTCATATTATTATATTTTAAAATCAAATAATTTAGTAAAAATATATCATTTTTATATTTTTAAAAGAAAAAGTGTGCACTTTTTAAAATTAAATATAATAACACAAAATTATATATTATAATAGTATTTAGATAAACAAAATGAAAATGTAATCTAGAAAAACAAACTTGCCATGTGGCTCATCATTGACACCATCTTCTTCATTGAGGTTGAAGCTGCTAAAGACAAGTCGCTACCTGGTTGAAGATGGGGTCTAGTGCAAAAACAATTAAGAGGTGATAGGGAGGGTAGACAGTGAAAAAATATTTTATTTTTAAAATCTCTTCACTTGTAAGGAGAATAGTTGAGGGGGGGAATGTAATGAATCTTACACCCTATTTTCTCCTAATTTTTCTTTCCTCTAACTTTTTCTTTTTCATCCAAACAGAGAAAATTCATTTTCTCTCCTGTTTTCTTTCCATGTTCCCCCCTCCCCATATCTTCTTCTCATCCAAATAGAGCAATCTTGCCAAAAAATGACAAAAGAATGGGTCTATATATTACTCTTTTCATTCCAAATTATAGAGCACTTTTGAAAAAAAAATTTTATTTTAAAATATAAGACACTTTGAGTAAATTAAGATTTTATTAAATGTATCAATTTTAATATTAACTTTTATTTCTCTATAATTAATTTCTGCCTTCTCTTTTCAATATATTAAATGATGGAAATTTTTGTTTTGGAAAGATAAGGTTATTGACTGTATTTAATAAGGTTTATTGATATGTGAGATTTTGTTTAAAAGTTCTTTATAATTTGGGACAGAGAGAGTATATAGCAAGTGATTAATTAACTTTTAGTTATGATTCGTGGTTAAATAAGTTTCTCGGACATTTATTTCCTGCAAGTGGTTAATTGTGATTCCAGAATTTCTTTCTTCCTAATGACTAAATTTATGCATTTGCTTTCTGTGCTTTATATGCAGATACCACAGCCTGCACCATACTGATAAAGACACTAACTTCTGCCTCTTCATGCCCCTCTTTGACGCACTAGGCAACACCCTCAACAGCAAATCATGGCAATTACATAAAGAAATAAGTTTGAATTCAAGTATATCTGCTATTTCTTATTTCATTCGGCTTGCTTATTATAGTGCTGTGAAATGCAAAACTATGTAGGTTGTCAAATTAGAATAATTATACAATTAGACAATATACAATTTAGTCGAATGAGGTGACTAATGTATAGATTTATTAAATGCAGGGAAAAATAGCAGGGTACCTGATTTTGTGTTCCTGGCCCATATAGTGGATGTCTCATCCTGCATGCACGTTCAATTCGCTCTTCGCACCTTTACTTCTATACCATACAGATTTAGGTTCTTCTTGATCCCATTTTGGCCAATTGCCTTGACATCTTTGATACTAATGTGGCTTTGGTCTAAGACCTTCTTAGTCACTTTTTACAACCTACGAGGTCGTTTGCACCAAACGTGGGCTGTCCCAAGGTTTGGCTTTCAGGTTAGCCTGAGAAATCCCCTCATTTTCTTTTCCCATTTCCCCACTATGAATACTGCTGTAAAAGATCAGTACTGAAAGTATTTATTTTTCTTTTTCCTCTTCTGTGTTATTTTGTTTTTGCAGTATTTCTTGCCATTTGCTGCTGATGGAATCAATAAGCAAATAGAGAATGCCATCCTCAGGGCTGATAGGATTGGGGTTAAAGTCATCAGCCTGGCTGCGTTGAACAAGGTTTTGTATTGCGACTGATATTTCATTGTCTTGTGCCTTGTCTAATTCATCTAAGTTACCTGAGTTGTGAAACTTCTGGCGTTATCTGAGGGAGGTTGTTGAGGGTTTTAATGAATCGGTGTGTAAATGTAAATAGATTTCTGGAAACTGACAAACCATTTCCACATTTCGTGCTTAACATAAAAGATTCATTTAAAGAAACGGGAATCTTTCACTTTAAAAAGAACCTTTATCAGCATTCAGCATATCATACTTGCTGAATAGGACAATCTTTTATCCTACAAGTGTCAACTATAAAGGCAATGATGTTCCTTTTTAAAAAATCATTAATGCGATCCTCTTGTCAGCTTTCTAGGGCCTAGCTTTTCCAAATCACTATTATATCCACTGTAACTAATAAATATCAAAAGTTCAAAACCAGTTATCGGTGGTGTTCTTAAACAATCCTGGAGATGACATAAAAAATCATGCTTAATTTTTTGGGGGAAAAAAGCATAATTGCAGTTTTGAATAAAGGCAAAAAAAACATGTAAAAAACTTCTTCTTTCTTTCTTTCTTTCTTTTGGTTTTTAACAGAATGAAGCTCTAAATGGGGGAGGGAAGCTTTTTGTGGACAAGCTTCCAAACCTTAGAGTCAGAGTTGTTCATGGAAACACCTTAACAGCCGCGGTGATACTAAATGAAATACCAAAAGATGTGGAAGAAGTGTTTCTAACAGGAGCTACTTCCAAACTTGGAAGAGCTATTGCCCTTTACCTTTGCAGGAGGAAGATCAGAGTACTGGTATGCCTTCTTGTTCTCCTTCTCTTCGCTTGTACCCTTTTTATTAATTTGAATGTTGTGCCATTTACTTTCACCAAACCTCGCCAAATGATTCTCATTAAGCTACATCCAGAACCATGGTTGAATTTTTTTTTTTTTTTCCTTTTAAACTCAGAATCTAGTTCCTTGTAAACAAACTAAACATGCTTATTTTTCATGATGCATTGGGTGTTGACAAGTACTAACGAAAGAGAAGTGCAAGATTTGCAGATGTTAACTCTTTCAGCTGATAGATTCCAGAAGATCCAAAAGGAAGCTCCTCCAGAATACCAGAGCTACCTTGTCCAAGTCACAAAATATCAAGCAGCACAAAACTGCAAGGTACTTGGTTAAATATATTAGACCCTTTTTCTAATCCACTTCTTTCACTAATTCATGCCTCACAACTCAACAAGTCAACATACAAAACCCAGATCAGAAAGTTTAATGCATTTGATTTTGTGACTGTGCGGTTAATTTCAGACTTGGATTGTGGGTAAGTGGATTACATATAGAGAGCAGAACTGGGCTCCAAAAGGAGCACATTTCCATCAATTTGTTGTGCCTCCCATCTTACCTTTTAGAAGAGACTGCACTTACGGTGATTTAGCCGCCATGAGATTACCAGAGGATGTGGAAGGCCTTGGCTGTTGCGAGGTTAGCATTCACACTATATCACTGTCTTATCAAGCCTTGTGTTTTGTGTGTGATGGGCAATGGGAGGTTTCATTTTTAAACTTGGAAATTTTGATATCCGCTTGGCTTCCATGCAAGTTTTTTCAGATGATTATATAATTGATTTTTCTATAAAAATTAAATAAAATAATTGAAAATTTTCTTTCAAAAAAACTTGTTATGGGAAGGAAATGATAAAAAAAACAAAAGTAAAATTAAAATACCTTTATTCAAATAAAATATTGCAATCTTAGACTAAATTTTTCCAGTAATTTCATAGGAAAAAAAATATTGTTTTTGAAACACTGACCAACCTTTTTTTTTTGTGTGGATAAGAACCAAACACACACACACACACACACACAATTCTAAAAGCAATGCAGGCCTCATATATTTAAACAAGCTAAAGCAACCACTCAAACAAGCTCTTATGAGCTGTTTGGCAGCTGTACTAAAATTGAATGGAACAGGAAATAGAATAAAGAATGATTCTTTTATACTGTATTGATTATTGAGCAACCATAATGGATGAGAATATACTAATAAATTAGAAAGTGCGCACTTATGAATCGTTATCTGGGCGTTGAGGGATATATATCCCGCGCGCGCGCATATAATACAAAGTGAGATATAATTGTAAATAATAAAGAAGTAAATATATATATATATATATATATATGAATGCAGTATACAATGGAGAGGGGAGTGGTGCATGCATGCCATGCAGGAGGGGTGGTGCACAGTCTGGAAGGATGGAACCATCACGAAGTTGGAGCCATCGACGTTGATCGGATCGATCTTGTTTGGAAAGCTGCTCTCAAACACGGTCTCCGCCCTGTTTCTTCTCCCTCCTCCTCTTCTCTCCTCAGTTAATTCTTTTCTGTTTTGGTTCGATCTTTTCAAAAAACTGTATATTTATCTTTCCTGCATACAGATTTTGAGAGGATCCCATTCGGGTCAAAATCCTTCTATGTATTAATTTAATTATCATCGTAGAAGAACAAGACCTCACCATGACGACGACGACGAAACCCAATAATAAACTTATTTCCTTGTATTCCTTTTCTTGTAAAATTGGTCATTCAAATGTGATTCAAATTTGTTTCCACTCATTATATGCGCTGTTGCATGTCTAGTTCCCTGTGTTATTCTGCACCTTTATACGCAACTATCCGTCATAAAGAAGTTCAATTCTGGGGGGAAAAATCTCGTTCAATGATTCATTGAAAGGAGGATCACGTCTAAAGTCGTCCTAAGAAAAAAATTGTTCTGCAAGACCAATACAATCTGATAATGATCTGCAGGCTTTCAGAAATAATCTACAATTAATTTTCAAGCTGAAATGACTGAACTACAATTAATAATTGAGAAGAAAATATCATCCTAAAATGCTAAAACAAATTAACAATAGAAGATCCGCAAAAAATAAGAAAAGTTCAACTACTCACAATGAAATGTCCATTCATTTACGAGATTCCATTTGTGATCTACACTTGTATTTAAAGAATGCAAGATGAAAAAATTTTACTACTTACCCAAAACAAATTAACAATGAAAGGACAGTAAATTTTCAGTGCAGTATTTCCTGCTCAATCATTGAGGGTAGTTCAATCATTTCATAAAAAATATTAATTGGAGATGAGTCTTTTAGGCATTCACAGCATTGTTAGATTGTACTGAGCCTGCAGGTTTATTTCTCTTCTTCTGGGGCTTTAGACGCTACCTTGAAACTTTGAAGTGATAGTAATAGTATTTTAAAAAAGTCACAAAATAGAGGGTTAGAGATGAGAAAACAGGGCAGGCCTCACTGTCAAATTTTCTAAATTTTGACCAAATCTTAAGGTTAGGCTCTTATTGAAAAACTAAGGGTCAGGCCAGAAGCCCGATTTCAAAATAATAAAAAAATTAATATCATAATTTAATGTTATTGTTCTCCTAGAAAATAATTTAATTCTAAAATTCAACATATTGATATAAATTAAAGTTTTACATTATCTAAAAAATTTACAACCAAGTTTCACAAATAAAATAAACGAGGCATATTGATATAATCTTTACGGAATAAGATGAGGAATCAAAATTTTTAAATCAAATTAAAATTTTAAAAGGGAGCATCAAATTAAAATCTCAGACTTCTACGACCTACAAAAAGATTTATGTTAGAAAAGGAATTACTCGAAAGTAAAAGAGTCAAAAAGTCAAAACAATAGAATACTAAGTGAGAGATATAAAGTTGAGAAATATTGAGTTAAAAGATAAGAGAGAGAAGCGGGTCAAGAGATAAAGAGAGCCAAAGGGTGAGTAGAGCAGCAAGAGGAAGAGTTGGGAGAGTTAGAGAAAAGGAGAGGATAAGAGGGAGAGATTGAGTCAATAGACGAAGAGAGCTAAAAAATTTAAAATGATTGAATGCTTAAGTTTTTTTTTTCTCCATTTGTCTAATGGTGCATAATAGAACAAGGTTTGGACAGTCATTTGGGCCTAAGTCTTTTTTTAAGAGTTTAGTAGGGCCGGGCCCAAAAGCCCAATAATCCTAAAAATCTCTTCATTTTTTAAGTTTAAACTCTTATTTAAACAGAATTTTTGAATCTCAATTTTATTCTCGACTTTAAAAAGTATATTTTACTATTTTGAGTTTTAAAAGAGGGACAATTGATTGACGTTGAAAGGAAAATAAAAAGTGGGGAAAAGCAAACAAAAAGAACATTGAAGAATGATGTTATCTCAACGAAAGGCACAGCGGGGCAGCTGGGCGCCTGAAACACAAATTGCCGACATTAACGTGAAGAGTCGTTATGAGTAATTATCACATTTAATTATTTAGTTGTCATTAGTTGCATTTACGTCCAGCGTCATCACAATGCCATACATATAACTCCCAACTCCAAGCCAGCTTTCATGCATCCACATTCCATAGCCATATTTTTTAATTTTTCTAATAGTCCTTTTAATCCTATATGTAAATCACATTTTTATATCACATAAGCTAAATTGTCGCGAGAATGATTCCATTACTTTGAATGGAATTAATCACATTCAAAATTAAGAACCAAGGTCAATTTATGGATATATCTCTACACACACACACACTTTTTCCGTACTTTTTATAACATATATACTTGGAAGAGAAAACATTTTCTTAGTTAGGAGTAATATTAGAAGTGCCTTGTAAAAAGCATAAAAAAGAGTATATATTGATATATTTACCTTCCACGCGTTACTTCTATAAATACACTTTTTAGTTAAGAAAAACCAAATTTTTCAATAGATGTGTTATAAACATATTCTAAAAGACTACCAATTACTAGATGAATCTCTCTGTCAAAAATAAAATTCAAGATAAATCGGTTCAGAGATTAATCAACAAGTTTATTTGAATTATTATTGGTTGAGTAAATAAATATGTGAATCCGTGGAATGTGGTCATGGGGCTCTCATGGTGCTCATCTCATCACTAATTTGAACGGTCAGGTGTGACTTTAAAGTTTCAAACCTTGCCTCCAATGATCAATGGTGAACATGGAGTAACCCAATTTGGGCCAGGGACCAAACTTTTCAGTTTGTGGGCTTGGGCCTCATTGTATTGGCCGGAATGGGTTTCTTTTCAATATTTCATTTCAATATATAATATAAAATTTATGAATGTTGTAAAATCTTCTTCATCATGATGTATGATGTATCAAACGACCTTGTATCTAATAGCTAATAGCTACATTGAACCCAATTAATCTACGTTGAGCAATTCCAACAAGTATTTAACATAATTATATACCTAAAATTTAAACTTCAGATTAAGAGTTAAGGTGGCACAACTTTTCATTAGTTGAGTTGTGCTTTTTTTTTCTCTTTTGTTACTCATGTATATTTTTTTTATTGGAGATAATTCTATATAAAGGTACTTATTTCGGCACAAGGTTAAATATTAATTTATTATGTTATAAAAAACTAACTCTTTTTATTAGATTTAGGCTTGATTGGTCTGAATTGGGCCCAAAAGTGAGTGAGATGGCCCAAAATTGAAGAACAGCGTCCGCGAATCTCTCACAGTGGCAACTGATTTCATAATTCATATGTAATGTCCCTCTCTCTCATCATTCTCCTCCCACTCGTTCCAATACAATCCGCAACTTGTGCAATCATTTCTAACCTCTTCCCTGACTCTGAATAACATAGTTATCTTTTTTTTTTTCTTTTACTTTTTGCATTATTACGTTCCACATCACACAGCACCCTCACATGATTTCACATCATCACAGCATGAATGAAAGACACTTGTGATTTTACGTTCACAATTGACGGCAAGTTTGTGTGGCCTCTAATTTTATGGTCCTGTTGGATGGTGCCTTCGATGAAACATCTGCTTTCCCACTCTGAATTTCTGTTGTTTCATCCCTCTTCACAACATTGTATATATAGCTCCCCCCCCCCCCCCCACACACGCACACAAAATCATTTTCAGCGTTATTTGTGATAATGCTTTTATCAACAAAAGTTTCCATAAGTTGAGTTATCTCCCCAGAGTTTATTTGAGTTAAAATATATGCTTCAAAGTTCAAATGATGCTTATAAAACTGCAACTGCTTGGAAATAAAGAAGAGAACAAATGGGTTAATAGTAGTGAAAAGATATTGCATTTTAACTTAATAAACATCAAAGCTTGAGTTTTGAGTGTCATTCTCCTTTATTATATATTAATTATTAAATTTTACTTTATTTGATAAGTTTAATTACATTTAAACGTCTTAACAAAAATATTTACAAATTATCTATTGATAAAATCCTCAAATCAATAATGAACAACTTGCTTCCTTTTGAAATGAGTTACATTCTTACTAACTAGAGCTAGCAAAATTGGCTCAACTTTTGTTAGCTAGCTCCTAATACGACATCTTAATTAATTTTCATTAACATATTTTTTCCTTAATTTTATGTGGAGTCATGTAAAATATAAATACAAAAAAGCATGGTGGTGATATAAGTTTTCTGTGAATAATTATATATGAAATGAGATAATAATGCATGGGGAGAAATTATGTATTTGTGTCGGCATTTTTACATGTAAAATGTTTATATTGTATTTTTTTTAATTGACTCGGCATTTAACTCTCAAAAACCCCAGAAAAAAATTGTGAATCACATCCTTGCCATGTTACATCAAGCGAACAATTTTCTAGAGAGTTGGAATGATCAATTTTCTCCTCATTCAAACAAACAAATGGACTTTGTTAATTGTTGGAGACTAAGCCATGTACATCGAACCAGACCATTTTAACAATTAATATACTTGAAACATATTCAACAATCTTGATTTAGGAGCCTCCCATGAACCCATTTGACTAAAATACCCTAATATCTTCTATCACTATATATATATATATATATATATCATCTTCCCATAAAATCAAGAATTAACAAGAGATAATTAAAGTACGTGAAAGATATTCTAATAATGGCATGGAAATCCTTTATTGAATTGACTTTATTTCCTAGGGCATCACTTAAATTACTCCACATACCCATTGCTTTTAGTAATGAAGGATAAAGTGGTTTAAAGTTAAAACTCAATGAATAATTGTAATTATGATTAAAGTTACTAGTGTGTTTAAACAAAACACATATATATACCTAAAGTGATAGGAATTTTAATAGTGGAAGGGTTATCGCTTGTCGTCACCGGAGGTGGGGGACAGTCGATCACTTGACGTACATTTGATGTTTTTTTCAAGTACTACTTGTTGGTTTTAAAATATAAGTTTATCGTTTTAAAGGAATAATAAAAGTGAAAGAAACTATTAAATATTTCAAATGATACAAAATATGCTAATACTATCTATCACTATATTTTTCATCTTCCCATAAAATCAAAAAATAATTAAGGATAAAACTTTGGAAAGATATGCACGTTTTAATTTACTCGTTCTCGAAAGTTTAATTTTATTAGAATCAATCTCCAAAAAAAAAATTGTTAAAAGATAAGCTGCACATTACTTCACATAATAGCAAGTATGCTTGATTCGCAACTGAGACTCTTATATATTTTATAAGTTTATAAATAATCAGTATTTACAATTTATTCTTCCACAAAAATTTTAACACAACTGTTATTGCCCACAAATATTTACGTCACCTACAACCATTACTTTTTTTAACAAGGATAAAGTGGTTTAAAACTTAATGCCTCGTGAAAGTTTCAAGGTGACAAGAATGTTAAAACGAGTACTCTAAAGTGGTAGAAATTTTAAAAGAGGAATCCTAAGATCACAATGGTTATTTTTTAAAAAATAAAACACAAAATTGAGTGACGAACAATTACATAATTTGAAGTTGAGAAAAATATTTGGGAAGTACTCCTAATTAACGAATTTTTTATAATTGCCTAATCATTTAATATTTGGTTTTAACAATCAAGCTAAGCAAAACAGCTAAATGTTAGTTGTGTAATAATGATGGTGGTGGGTTCAAGAGGCAAAAGTGTAGAGTAAGTTAGAAGCGACCAAAATCCTCAATTCAAGGTAATGATGGATTAGTCTAAAGAGTGTGATAATAATAATGCTAATCAAATCAACATGACACTCAATTTATTTGACTTTTTGCCGATAAAATTCCCTATTTTCAATTAAACAAGCCTACCTTTTGACCATTCTTATCTCACCGAATCAATCCCTATTATTCTCCCTTTCGCCAATCAAAACAAAAGTGCCATTATTTTCAAAGTTTCACTCACTATGTATCATGACTAATATTAATATTATTCTTATATCTTTTAACTATTAAGAAACTCAAAGGTTAATTTTTAGTCGATCTAATGCAAATCATACGCTAGCTAATCGTATACTCATCTTATGAAAAAGCATGAGAAGTCTCAATAATGTTATTTATTTAAGTTGGATCCCTATATTTACTAAATCATTATAAAACACTATATATGTATGTAAATAAATAGAGAGAAAAGGATAAATTAGGGCTATGCACATTGCCTAGCTGTTTCAGCACATTGGGCCAAGCACAAGGGAGGGGTCTAACCCTACTTTGCCCAAGCCAACTCAAATATATGTCATTTTTTTTGTTGAAAGTTATCACAAATTATATTATTTTTATAATCTTTCTAAACATTTCTCATCATTACAATTTTTTTAATGTCTTTCAAAATTTAAAATTTATTTTTAACTTAATACTATGTAAAAATAATTCACAATTGTTGATTAAACGTAATTTAAAAGAAATATTGTAATATTTGTTTTATAAACAATATATTTTAAATAGTAATAATTGTATTTTTTTCAAAGAAATTTTATAAAAAATATTTGTAAAAATGTCTACAGATTGATCAAATTAATCCTAGCCCGAACACTCAAGCAAAGGCTAACCCAAATTGCATATCAGGATGAGCACCAAGCAAGGGTGATCCTCGGTTAGACCCTACCCTTGGGCAATCATAAGACACATGTGTGTGATTATTAGTTGTAGAATCTATTCATATAGAGCGTTTATGGTAATATTACAAGATAATATAAGTTTTAATTAGTCTATAAAATTTTTCTGAATTATCAATCTAGTTTTTGAATTTTTACCCAATGCAAGTTATATATTGTAATTTATTGAGTTATGAAATTATAGAATTAAATTGTATCAAATCAAAAAATTAAACTATAAGGATTGATTTATTCTAATTAAAAATTTAAAGATTGCATTAATAATTGAGGAAAAGTTTAGGGATTCAAAATTATATTATTTCTTACACTATTCTTTATCACTCTCATTGAAATGTTGATGAGTTTGGGCTAAGTATGAATGGATTAGAAGCAGTAAGAAGATCTCCATGTGTTATTGTAACATCCTAAAAAAACTAAAAAATAAATACTGTAGTTAAGGGTAGAATGGTGAACAAAAATAAATTCCCAAGTTAATTATTGATTTAAAAATATTAGTAGACCTAATTAGACACCTATATAGCTTTTGAATAGGCTAAAGTGAGTATTCAGCCTAATAAGTTAGGGTTTTCCATTCTGCACTTGTTCATGTGTAGAGGAGCTTATAACGGAGCTTGACTACCCACGAACAAGAGCCCAAAATGAGGTCTTTTTTTTTAATGTTTTCATGTGCAAAAAAATTAATACTAGTCATGATCGTAGGTAGACGAAGCTAGAATTTAATCAGATGTTCACCTCATTAGTTCAAATCATGAGTGAGAGAAATTTTTAGGGTTCTAGAAAGCGTGGCTAATGTCTCTACTAGGGTTCTAGAGTTCTTAAGCCTAAGGCATGATTTGGAGGCTTAAATCTCCCAATGTAATTCCCCTAATCTCTCCCCTAATCATAAGTAGTGTTCGATTTTAGGATTCAAGTCTGTTCTTTCTCTCCCAACCTTATATTCAAAATTTGATATTATTCTATGGTTTTAAACGTCTGATTCAAATAGTTTAGGTGTTGATTTTAGGTATGGGATGGTTAAATCTGAAGCCCTAGACTTAATATAGACACCTTATGAATAATAAATGCCTCTGGAGACTTAAATTGGGTTTAATTAGATTTTTGAGATCTAATGAATTTAATAAAGTTAACTGAAAATCTAAAGAAATTATTGAAGTAGTTTTTTAGCATTATTTTAGGCCATGGGTAGTGTTGGGAATATATCTATGCCATGTAATGATAAATTCTGTAATGTTAATCATAGATTAGCATTTGTGGTTGTTTATGCGTGATTGAAGAAGGTGTTGAAGCATACCTTAAGTTCCCCTATGATTGACTTAACTGGTAACCTGAGTTCTCTCATATATTGATTTAGCATTTATTGTATATTATTTATAAATATTGTTTTGAGCCTTTTGATGAAAAAGTGTAAGAATGAAAAGTGATATGTTTGAGATTGAGCACATGGCTTATAATTATGTGAGTTAGGAATTGAAAGCATGAGCTTGGAACATTACTCATGAATATATGATATGGTATGTGGTTGAATATATATACTATTCATACATGCAGTGAAATGTTGAGAACCTGGAATTGGCATGATCGCTAATGTATTGATGCACATGTGACTAATATGGGTGGAAGTTCACCCTAGGATATGAGACATGTTGATAAGTCCACATGACATGGACAATGTTTAGGTAGCATTCGAAATTGTTTAGCTAGGGCACTAGCTCCTATACGGGGGCTAGGTGTGGTTCCAACTCGCAGATGATATTCACTTTGGGACTAGGTTTGTGTACTTATAATTATATGACACCCTGTGAGTCTTGATAGCATGGGAGTCTATGGTCCAAGTTTGAAAAGTGGTAACTTTTAGCCAGGTTAACCCTCAGATATTGGAGAGCTTGTTAACCCATAGACTTGGTTGAAAGGAAAAAGAAGGAGATAAGTTTATAGTAGATCACACATGCATACATTGTGATTATTTGAATTATTATGAGATTGTGATTTTTATACTTACACAACCTTAAATACTATGTGATTATATGCTAGAAATTAAGAACTCCTTGGTTACTGAGGTTATTATTTAATTCGCTATTGTTTAATGCTTTACAAGTGAAGCATCGTGCAATGGAAAGGAAAAGGAATCAGAATCACACAATTAAGGAATTGATTATAATGCTTCCTTTTAGTTTTGCGTAGAGGATAATCTTGTAAACTTGTTGTTATATATATATTGCCAACTAGGGACCTTATCATGCATTTTTACTCGTTAGGTTTTGAAATTGTGATTAAACACCTTATTAGCTTTGTTTTATCAAAAGATGAGTTTTTCATATTTGATTGATTTATGTTTATGTGGATTTTTACAGTTGTTTATTTATGATTAATGAATTTTATTGAGAAGTGGGGTGTGATGGGATCACGCCAAGGATATATGGTTTAGGAACGACTTGCTGTTCCATTTACCCTTGGAACGATTGGTGTCCTCATTGATTGAGCTCAGATTTCATTGATTGAGCTCAGCATATATTTGCTTGAGTTTATACATGGGATCAAATCCTATTGTGATCGAGATACTTATGGTTATTTAATTTGTTTCAGATGAGTTTATAGTTGCGGGGTAATTAGTAAGCAGGTGCTTACATGTTAATCACTAATAGTAATAAAATACATCATGACTTAAATTTAGGTAAACAGTTTAAAAATAGGGCACCAAGACTTATTAATAGTTCCTTCATTAAAAATATAAGATATTTTTTAAATTATTAAATATTAAAAAATATAAGGTATTTTTAATGTTTGAAAGTGTAAATAATGTAGTGTTTTCAAAAATGCCCATAACAAATAAATGGGTAAAGATGTATTTTTGCCTCTGAAGTATTTTCGAGGAGTACCTAATATCCTAACATTTTTATTTGAAGCAATTTTATCTTTAAAGTTATTAAAAAGGAGCATCTTTACCCTTTTCATTAAATTTTCTAATAGTCAACGTTTGAGGTCAATATTAAAAATTTGACGAAAAGAATAAAAATGCTCTGTTAACTTTAAGGGCAAAATTACTCAAACAAAATGTTAGGGTATTAGGTGCTCTTCAGAAAATATTATAATGGCAAAAATGCACATTAACCCTAAATAAATTATTTTATATTTATTTTAAAGAGAAACATTCCATTAAATATGGGTAGTATGAAAAGATAATGCTATTTTAAAGACAACTAACTATTTTATTTGAGTTTGATTAAAAATACTTTACATTTTTCTAACAAAGTGAGTATATATTTATCCCATCAAATAGGCAAGTGGATTTTAATTTGTTAATATATACTCAATATACTAAAGATAAACATGTCTTGATTTAATTAAAACCAAATATTTTTAAGTATATAAAATTAAGTATATATATTTTTTCTTCCTAAATAATAAAATATATAGTTGATTTTGGAAGATCCCTCTAAACCTTAACTACTTGTTTTTTTCCTTCTTAACCTTAAACTCTCTAAAACATCAACATGGAAAGTAAAAGTGGGTGGAAAGGGATTGAAAAGCAATGTATTTACAGTAAGAAATGATGGTGCTTATATTTTGGTTGGTCATGTCACATCTCTATTTGATTATGTCCCGGATTCTCGCAGGTTTCATCTAGTTTTTTCAAATCTAGTCGACCCTTTTAGTACCTTAATTAATACCAAATCGATCGTATTAAATTTTCTTTCTCAAAATTAAAAAAAATCAAGTGAATCTTAATGATATCAAATTCCAGTGAACATAATAATTCTAATGTTCAAAATCTTGACTTTCCATGTTAACTAATGGTAATGGCAGTTTTTTCTATAATTCCTCTAAACAAAGGGTTGTGATTTTGTACATTAAGAGAGAATGGAGACACTAAATCCGTGAAAGAAATAAAATTAATATATGTGTGCATAATACAAATTTTTTTAAAAAAATGAAAAATGAAAATGTATAACACATATATAGCGCTAAGAACAAATTGAAAAACATGATCCTATCAACCCCCCTTCTTCTATGCTACTACTAGACACGATTAATGAGTTGTGCAAAAATAGATGAAAGAGAGAAACTATTTGCATGAATAAAAAACTTACTGATATCTTAAGGAATTATATAAATATTTGGGAGGATTTTTTTTAATTGTATTATTTATAAATATTTTTATTAAAATTAATTCTATTCAATGCATATTTGACACTAAATATAATCACTTTTTTCATGCGGGACTTGGGAGGATATTTTTTTATTATTGTTAACATTGCAACAAATGTTTATGAAATTGTATAGGGGAACCGAATAAACTGATTTTTTTTTTGGGGGATGACTCATCATGGAAGATTTCTCACAACATGGTGGGTCCCATCCACGTGTACACATATGCCCCCTTTGCTATCTCTGCATGCGTGCGTCCACCAACCACATTCCTTTCCCCTTTGTTTTTTACATTAATACGAATAGATCACATTATTCATTTATTTTATATCCTCACTTATATTTGATACTAAACTCATCTTAGAAAATATCAGTGGATTCTATTTCTGTCTATGCTAAAAGGCTTTCCATTTTAACTTATTTTTTCTAACATGGAGTACATCATGAAGTTGCTTGGTTATTTTTAGAGTAAAATACATTGATCACTTTTTTATTACTCTCTCTATTAAAAAATATAAATATTTTTAATTAAATCTCACTCTTTAATAAAATAATTATTTATTTTTAAATTAATCATATGTTTTATTTTTATATTTGTTTAATAAGATATTTTATCCTAAAATAAATCTAAAGTTATTTATTTAATATGAATACTTTTAAAAAAAATGTAATAGTTAATTTTAAAAGATTAAAACTGTCTTATATTTTTAAACATTCAACCTTTTAATTACATATAGCTCTTCTCTATTTTGAAAACTTATATAAACCTCCATTAAAATTAAAATACATGTTACATAAATCTCCCTTATATATTTGAAATTCTATTTCCATCCATCTAACAATTAGTTTACGATTAACTTTGACTTTTAAACTTTTAATTTGACTAAAATGTCCTTCTTTAACATAAGTATTATCTAAAATCTATATTTTCCAAAAAATATTTTTTTGTATACAACTAAAAAATATAATAAATATATTTTTAAATTTTTATTATATCATAAAGTTTATTAATTTTTATCATATTATAAAATTTTATAATTTTAATTGTTATCAAATTTATTAAAACTTATTTATTTATGTTTTTTAAAATAGCTAAAAAAATAATTCAAAAACATTTTTATTCATTATATAACATAAAATGTTATAATTTTGAAAAATTATATAATTGTTTTAAATTTAAAATTTGTAAACATGTTTTTACAATGAAATTATGCAACTGTCAGAATAATATAATTTAAGATTTATTAGGGTGAGGGATAAGTTAGTAAATAAAAATTGTTCTAATATAAATTTTAATTTTAAAATAAGCTTTTAGAATTTTTTTTTAGAATATTCTTAATGGAGTTAATGGACTGGACCAAAATTATATGTTTTTAAAATAGAATAAGGTGTGTATAATTAAGGCAAAATAGAAGGGCCGTTACAGTGTTTTACTCTTATTTTTATTTTTTATTTTGGCCAAGTCTTATTTTCCATATATTAAATATAAAATCATTGTCTCGTGCTAGTGTATCATATATTGATAACTTTGATGAGCGGATGACTGGGATACACGTAGTCTCTTTGACCTCCTTAACCAAATTGCATTAACGTCAATGATTACAACGTATGTAATAATTTTCTATTATCTTACTTTTGTTCAACAATATTTAACCTCAAGCTTGTCAATCTTGTCATTTCATTTGAATGTCACTTTCTCGCTCGTCAAGCACAGTTAACTCCAAATTTAGCGTGAATAATAGAAGAATCACATCACAAGCATTTTGTATAATTCGGAGATTTTTTTTTATCTGTGTAATTTAGAATTATGAATAAAATTTCGTACTATCTTCCAAATTAGAAACTTTCCTTTAAAAAAAAGCTAGAACAAGTATGAATTGGATATATAAAAAAATTTAAACACTTATGTTTATACTTTTTAAAGTTTTGAGTTTGAAAATAAACTATTGATTAAATTGATATATTAAAAATAAATTAATGTAGATAACCCTAATCCATTAATAGTTATTTTCAGAATGCATACTCTTTTCAACCCCTTTCCAAATTAACAACACCAAGGGCCATTGTGTTTGTGGCTCATCGGCTTCATACATACACACACACAGACACACACACACACGCATTCTTTACCCTGTCCCTCTAAACCATATGTTTCAGAAATCTTAATAACAAGTTTTTTTTTTTTTTGCCAAGCTACGTCTACGTTCAAACTTCAAAGTATATTTGTGAAATATAAACGATGAAACAAATTGGAGCAAGAGGATGCGAAAGTGCAAAAGAGAAATGAGTGGGACCGAGTGAGCGGGGGAGTGATAAGGGCATGTTTTCCGGATCCTGCTAATTCTCTTTTCCTTCAATCTCTATATGCTTCTATTTCTCACTATGCCTCTTTAATCTTTTCTCATCCCTTATAATCAGTGACTAACCAATTTGAATTCTCAATGAGAAATATATATACTTACATTTAATATTCAACCATATTTTGGACAAGATTGTCTATAATAACAAGATATCTATATGCAATAAAAAAAGTTAGTTTTGCAAGAAATGGATGAGAAAACCATGGTTTGAGATCAAGCTGCAAGAAAAAATAGTTTTAGACTTAACTATGGTACGCTTTAATTTGAAACAAAAAGTCATTAATTGGGCTAACTTTTTGTCTAAACAAGAAAAGTATGGCTCGGACCAGCTTTTGTGCTAATCAAGATTTGGATCATAAAGCAAAACCAAACAAGACTACAACTACAATGTTTGAAAATCCGATTGCAAACTTGAGACAGTTTCAGTTTATGAAGATGAAGCTTGCAAATCCAACCTGGAGTGTTGTTGCGAAAATTGGGATTTGAAAGACAGTTTCAGTTTGTGAAATGGAGATGATTGGAGGATGGTAAGCTGTGTTCTCTACGCGTTAAACTAAAATCCAAACAAATTAAGCTCATTATGGTTTCAAAATAATTGTTATTTTGAAAATTTTAGAATTTCAAGGAAGTAATGTGTTAGATATTTTCTTCTTGTTTTACCCTTCATTAATATCTCAACATATTCTAATGATTTATTCAAGAGAGTAATTATGTCAAGATCATTTTAAATTTTATTATAATACATGCTACTTATTCAATAATTTCCTTCATCTGTGTAAGGATAACAAATTCCCAAAGTGATGATATTTTTCAAACGCAGGAATTTTGTTCATCAATTTATCAGAAAATTAAACTTTCAGTGATTTATACATATTATTCTTCTTCTTCACCTTATCACAGTACCTTCTGTGTGGGCATGTGTCTATGAAACACTACGATCATTTCATTGAGATCAAATTTTGTAAACTCACATTTTTCTCCTTTTCTTACAAGAGAAGACAATAATTATAATTGATGTACACAAACTTTTAATAGGATATATAATAAGTAATAATTAATACGTATGCCTACTAGCTAGCTACCTTGACTTAATTGTTATGCAATTTTATACAGAATAGATGCACATATAATTTTTTTTGGACATATTGTAATGGAATAGCTAGCTTAGGCATATAATTACCATTCCAACATACTCTTGAATGACAGACAGGTATCTTTGTGCATGGCATGAATAGTAATATCGATAATATTTAATTATTATTGCACATGCAAGAAGTTTTATTTGTCGTTCATAATTAATTCAGTTAAATTAATCAAACAATCGATCCTATATATTGTCCATGCGCGCGCGCACGACTGTTGCTGTATAGTATTTTATGGTGACAGGTCAAATCAATTCAATAATTATTAATTATCAACTAATACATCCCCCAATTCGCCATAATTCAAATGGAAATAAACTACTCCCTCCCGTCTAGATATTGACGCATATTTTATATTTCTTAAAAAAAATCAGTTGAAACATGTATATTTGGGAAAATTAATTTGCATGTGCTTATAGTTTTCCTCAATTTTAAATTAAGTCTCTATAGTTTTTATTCTCGTACTTTAATAATAACAATTAAAATTTTAATGGACCATTTCAAAAGGACATATATAGTTGAAAAAAAAAATCATAAGAATTATCCAATTATCTCATATATTTTATATAAGTAGAGTTTCTAAAAAATACTTTATACTGTGAACCAGAATGAATATATAAGGAATAAAATTATAATGGACCATTTCAAAAGGATATATATATATATATATATATATATAGTTGAAAAAAAAAATCATAAGAACTATCCAATTAACCTCACATATTTAGATAGATAGGGTTTTTAAAAAATACTTTACATTGTAAACCAGGATGAGAATAACAAAGAATAGTGTTATTTTAGCTTGATTGTAATATAATAATTTTTGCTCGAGCTATTTCAATGGGATATATACTATGGACAATACGAATCATATCCTTACTCGTGTTAACACGCATGTACATGTGCGTGTGCACAATTCTAATTTTTTATAATAAAAAGTTCATATGAGTTAGTTTAGAGCATATTAGAATCAGGTTTTGCTTTTCAATTTAAAGAGCTCTTATATAAAAATACTTATTGCATATTGTTCACCAATAACATCTTTACATTGTAAGTGTGATTTGATCTTCAGTCTCATAGACTACGAGTAAAATCCTTACAATTAGACTAATGGTGATTGACGATCCTAATTTAATGTAAGAATAATTTAGTTTGTGATACATGGGAGAATGGCATCAAGTTGTCATCGAGGGGTGGGGACACATGTAGTGTAAGAATAATGCTTTGACGTGATTCGTATTTGAGAGAGGTTGTTGTTCGTATTGGAAGACTAAGATACAAATGTTGGGTTTTCATTACTTGAAGGTTCGCCTTTTATTGTACATGTATATGCTTTTACCGTATGCTAATCCCCAATACCTTGTGCTTTTTAACATTATTATTCTCTTAGGGTTTTGGCAGTGGGCCCTACCCTCCATGTGCCACCATGTGCCCTGTCTCTGTTTCATGGCCCCGCCACTATCCTCCCTTCTAGCTACCACATAAATTCCCTCCCTCTTCCGTTCTCTTCCTTCTCATTCTTTCTCTCTCTTCTGCTCCTTTTCCCCCTTCCTCGCTTCTCTCTTCTCTTCTTGTATACTTCCATTCCCTTCTTCTTCTTCTTCTTCTTCTTCTTCTTCTTCTTTTCTCATCCACTGTTATCTCTGACTCTCCTTCAAGATTTTCACCAAGGTATTCATTATGCCCCCTCCCCCTTTTTGCGTTTTGAATCGCAATAAGTGTCGTTTCCATTACATGTGATGTTGGCAATTATCTCACAAATTTACTTGATATGGTTTTCTAGCTGTAATAATTGTGATTATCTTGTTCTGCTAACGAGATGAAAAATATGCATCGTCTTCCCGTGATTTCTGCAATTTGAAACACTGCTAGCTTTTGAATATATTTTCTTTAAATGAAAAAGGTAATAATAATTGTGAGATGGAATCATTTAAATGAAAAGGTAATATAATTGTGAGATGGAATCATGGTGGAAGTTATATATTTTACTTATTATATGTACCATCCTCTTACTACAGAACCTAAAAAAGCTAAACCTAAGAAACCTCAAAAAAAGTCGTCTTATCTGAGATGTTCTACTTTGTTACTGTAATCGCATGAGTTTTCTTTGTGATCTGACGCCATATCTCAAATCTTTGAGCAGAATGCGAAAGCCCAGTTCTCTGAAGCGAGAATTCCTCTGGAAATGGATCAAGGGTCTTCGAAAATGCAGATCGTTGAAGAAGAACATGAGCTTCTTAGAGAGAAAGAAAGCCATCAAGCTTTCTGCAGATTTAGCTATGGCTTCAACCCGGAACGGAGCCACACGGTGGAGCCGAGCCCTTATAGCCGAAGCTTCCTCGCGAGATGAGAACAGCTACAACAAAATCCTCACAGAGCAAATAGTGGGCTCGCCGGAGAACCAGCGGCTGAAAAAAGGGAAGGTTCTGGTGAGTACGACATCGTCATCTGGCCTCTGCAGAACGAGGAAGA
This sequence comes from Prosopis cineraria, assembly GCF_029017545.1. Taxonomy (NCBI): domain Eukaryota; kingdom Viridiplantae; phylum Streptophyta; class Magnoliopsida; order Fabales; family Fabaceae; genus Prosopis; species Prosopis cineraria. The sequence goes on along the minus strand of NW_026555340.1, from coordinate 24,904,963 downwards.
TCTTGAAACGTAGCCGTATGGTGCGCAGAGTAGTGATGAAGAAGAAGGCAGTGTCAAGAAAGGTGACGGCGAGTTGTATGCGAAAGAGGCTGGTTCAGAAGAGAACGAGAAAGCTCAAGAGTCTGTTACCAGGAGGAGAATCCTTGGATGATGACGTGGTTTTGATCGAAGAAAACCCTAGATTATAACAATCTCTGAGAGCTCAAGTTGAAGTCATGCGATGTCTGGCCACTGCTTCAGAGCTCATCAGATTCGTAAAAAATGCATAAATCAACTTATAAATGTAGCCATTAATTAATTTAGCTTCTTTAATCTTTATCAATATATATAGTATACATATAGCTACATATTTTCTTGTTCTCTTTTCTATGGACGATATTAAGCGAGAAGGAGGAAAGAGGCCTCTCGGCAATTATATATGTACAGAACAGTGGAAACATATGCAACTGTCAATCAAAGCATTTTGGTTTTCCTCAAGCTTGAGTTTAATTTTGACTGTCTGTGACTGTGTCTATATATATATATATATATATGTATGTATTTGATTTGATTCTTCAAACTTTCTTATACTTTCTTTACATCATCAAGTGAAGAAGTCAAGAAAGCAATGGATGACATCAAATTAATCAAATCGATGCCGGTAGAAATTCAATCTATTGCATTAGATTTTTTATCATATGAAGAGCTTCTATATTCTTTATGTCTTGATATTCTTGATATTGTTACTATATTCTTGTCAATATTTTATGTGATTATGATAGTATAGGATCTAGGGATCTAATAAACTTAATGTACAAATGTAAGAAAATTGAGTTAATTAGGATACATATCCAAATGATTTGAGCATGTCAAACTCATTAGTATATGCATGCTTACGTGTTATGATTGATTTGGCACACCTTTTTTTTCTTCCATAGTTTGGCTGGCGTGTTCTATTTGCAGTATTATAGTGGATATATTATGTACAAGCGACAATGATGTTTTCTCTAATTAATCTGGTTTTATCAAACAATCTGGTGGTGTGTGTTTGCATTATTGAAGAAATATACTCAAAAAAAAAAAAGATGGTGTTAAGGCAAGCCGAATTGCCTACTATATGTTCTTTATGCTATACCCATATTATCACAAAGATGCGTTTGCCAAAGCATTATATGTATACATACATAGATATACATACACACATATATGACAAAATTATAATCATTCAAATTCGGGAGATAATAAACACATATAGTGTTAGTAAGTAGTATCTTGCAAGATCCTTATCAGAACCTGGAAAGCTCTGTCCGACCAACGAGATGCATCATTTTAACCACCTAATTATTAGGTTTTTAATTTGTATGGCCATGAGAAGCTTTCAAACTTCAAGTCAGATACATGACCAATCAATATTATTAATATGATTATTAATATAAAAAAATTCATAATTATTTTCCGACAAGAAATCTTTCCCCGAGAAATACTCCCCTGATTTGGAATGCTACCATTTTAATTAGTGCACATAAGCATGTTTTAATAATTTGAATATATGAGTGGAAAGTATAATCATGATCCTCATTAAAATATATAAACTAAAAATATTTCTCAAAGTATATGGACCGTGCTGTCGTCACTTTCTTCATCATAGGTTTGGTGAGCGCACGCCCCATGAAACAGTGGGTGGGCATGTATATTATATATTTGTCATTGCATGGTATTTTATTCAGGGAAAAAACAGTTTTACTGTTTTATCGCAAAACAAATAATGTTCCTAGTATTCTTATGAAAATTATGGTTAACTGCACATACAATGCATCTAATTAATGTTAGGATTGTTCGTCGTCAAGATGACTACGATAGCAACAAGCCCTTCAGTACTTGCAATTTCATAGTTTCTTAGCAATTTAGAATTTATACTCGGTGTTTGCATTAAAAAAAAAAAAAGAATTTATGCCCATTGTTCTGGTCTGAAAAATGACATGTACTGTCTTTAAGTTTTAACTAGCATTGCCTAACAGTAACACAGATTTTGTTATGTTTATTCTGATATATCGCCATATTGATAGTAGATTCTTTTTTTTTGTTTTTTGGGGTAAGGAAACATGAACAAGTGTTGTTTAGGAGTGAAGGCCCAGATTCTAGCCCATATCAAAGAGAACGCTGCTCTAATTTTTTTTTTTTGTCAAAATCCACATAACTTAAGGATGGCGATGGATACAATGATAAATTGATTTCTTGACATAATTTTCACTAAGAATTTAACAACAAACACCGGAAGAATTTTAATCCAATTTAATTTTTATATAAAAGCCGAATACTGCAATTGGCTTTTAAAAAGTTTCTTTTCTCAACAAAATTTTTAGAAAATACTTTCCAAAAATTTATAAGCCCCTCATATTAATTCATGTTTGCTATTTTCAATGGGGGAAAAAAAGAAAACAATAATCCAAACAGACTCAAAATCCAAGTATTTCTTCAACTATAATATTTCAATCTAGTAGCACATAAGAATTATACTCCTTGGTCATCCAGAATTACAACTGAGGATATGACAAAAATTTACATTTGGATTTGGAATGAAAAGGAAGGGGAAAAAATGGAATCTGAATAAAGTGAGTAAAGTAATGAGCTTCTAGTATAGACAGTAAATCAATTTGACAGTAATGAGTACTGTAAGACTAGGCCCTTGAGAGACCTGTCCATAGGAGTAGTCTGCGGGGTCGATCGAGGAACCTGGCTTGCCATGCTGGTTCATCACTTTCATACACAAACCCACTCTTCACATACAATCTCCTAGCTGGTTCGTTGTTCACAGCAACATGCACATACAGATCTGTCATGCCTGAGAAAAATAAAACAACTCCTAAATCTGAATTAGGTGCCCTATTCGACTAGTAAGAGTTCATGTTGATTCATATCCATCTCATGAGAAACACTGTGTCAACTTCAGAACTACATGTTCTTGAGTCTGCTTCTTAGTAGGTCTAAGAAAATAATTGAATTAGATCAGCTAAGCAACAACAATAACGACAATAATAATTTGATACCACATGTATACAATATTCCAATGCTATTTAAAGAAAGAAAATCTCTAAGCTTGACATACGCGCCAAAAAGAACTACAATCATTTCCTTATCCTCCCACATGTGAACGTCCATGACTTTGCTTATTAGGAAAGAAATGAGTAGAACCAAAGAATTTCAAACAAAAAGGAAGTTTTCCCATCGGCACTAGGATATCCTGTTTGCCTCACTGGATTAGAACAGAAGACTCTCTGATATCTATTCAAATCTGACTGCGCAGTGCCTTAATGAACGAATAAGTGTTACAGAACACCAAGCTCCAAAAAATGACAATGGTAATTGGATACTTTCTTTAAAAAAAGAAAAAGAAAAAGTGCATGTAATTACTTAATACTCTTCTTTCAGAAGTGAAAATATTAACAGAAGCAATATTCTATTAAGCATACAGTTTATCATACAAATTACCCCAATCATGAGCAACCATCTTTGCCTTTTCAAGAAGAGCATAGCCCAAACCATTCCTCTGCAACTCTTTAGCAACACATACATTACTGAGGTATGCCCTTGTGACATCAGATCCAATTACCTGACAAATGGATGCGGCATCATTCAAATTAGTAACCACATAATAGTTACAATAAATTCCTGACCAAAATCTAATGAGAGCTCATTTACATGTGTGCGCGTGGTTGTTCATATTAACAATGTTCAGAAACAAGTACCTCTGGCTTTATTCCAGAAATTTCATCAGGCAGGCTGAGGCACTGATTCAAATCTAGTGTACCAACTACAACTCTGTCTTCACCATAGGCAGAAAACTACAAATTTAACTAAAATATAAATAATTTTGTTAAGACACAAGAAACTGAAGACTAATATAAATATCTAGTCAGGCAAACAGTAGAAGCAAATTAAATGTAGATAATATATGATTGCTAAGTCCACAAAGAAATACACTATGATACTAAAACGATGCGCTTGAGGTTGGAGGTTGGAACACAACTATAAGCATATCAGAACTTCATCTATGACCGTCTAATGTATATAAACAGCCTCCAGACTAGAGATTTCCCAGCAGATTGGGAAATGGTACACACACACGCACACCCCCACCCCTACTTCATTATGTTGGCGAACCAAAGTTATGATACAATTAATATTTGAACCGAAGAAACAAAGGTACGACATACTTTCTCCATACCACGCCAAGATTGGGGAGTAAAAGAATAATGGGGTTAGCAACTCTTGAAATTAGGAATCTGCTGGGCTCAGAAGAATGAGACTATTTTATTGCTCAGTTCATTTATGCAAGTATTACTAAATACTAATTTTTCATTCTCTTGTTCCCCATTATGCAGCTTGTTTACTTCCTTGTCAGTGTTCTACTGAATATATATTGGGAGTGTAGCCAATCACCATGCAACGTTGACGTCTATGCATAGGTACTATATGTTAATAAATAACACTCGCCATTAGATATATGCTTAAGTTGGTTGCAGGACATTTATTTGGAAAAGATCAATTGATAGATCAAAAGAATGGACGAAAGAAACAAACCTTACACGCAGAGCATAATTCATTGGAAATGCTATATACATGCGATTCCGGGAGGGAAGCATTTATACAAGAGACTCTTCTGAAGCCAGCTCTCGTCCCCGAAACACGTTCCTTGAGTGCCTCAAATTCGCGGTCAGCCAAGTACTTCATATGATCCTAACAAAACTTAACGAGGATGAAATGAAATCGGGAAAGCAATTATAACCTCAATGATAGAGAAAAAGAAACTGAAAACAACATTCAATCATCAATATGCGCCCCGTTTCAAAAAGATTGATGAGTCACTACACCAATAGGTTCCAAGAACAAGTCCCCCAATCAAGCATCCAAAAAGAAAATGGGAAATTTTAAAGATTATCCCAAAAACCAACTCCGATGGAAATTTAGGATTTGAATCCCAATTTTTCACAGCTTCTGAGTAACTGAGTATGGAAACGAAAAATGTAAATACAAATGAAATGGGAGTAGAGGACTGACTTGAAGGCCGAAAGTGTCGGGGGAAAAGTTGTGGAAGGAACGGACACGGAGGGAGGAAGCGGCCCGGAGCTCGTCTTCATAGAACGACTCGACGAGGGTAAGCAAAGAGGTATCAATTTTGAGGGAGTGTTTGGCACAGACATCAGGGGAAGACGGAGGCATTGCAGAGATGGAATTGAAGGAAGTGAAGCAAAGCCTGGAAATGGAGGAGCAAGAAGAAGAATGAAGAAAATGATTGAAGAGAAAAGGAGAGGGAGGACATGGCGACGAAGAAAGCGAAGAAAGAAGAGCCATTTTGGTTTGGATACCTTTCTTGCTTCCTTCAGTATTCTTTTCTCCCCCAATCCACTCTCCTACTTCTTGTTTTCTACTTTAATAATATCTTCCACGTCATCTCTCTCCCTCACTCCCACGCTCGCACAGTTTTTTTGGGGTCAAATTTTAAGTTACATTAGATGAGTTTAAAATGACACTATTCTATTAATTAGTCCGATTTGAACTGCATTAGGCTAGAATTAGGATAGAATTCTTTTTTTGTACCATGATGGTTCCGTTTGGTTATTAAAAAAAATAAAATAAAATGAATTAAAAAATAAAAAAAAAGATGATCAAAAGAAATAGCAAACTATATTAATAAAATAGATAAGTAATTTAATTCATGAGATTGAGAATCATAATTCATAAAATTTTTTAAAGTGTGATAATTCTTACATTTATAATATATAAATCAATAAATTTTATTATATTTAATGTAAAGAGAAAGGGTTTTTGTATTATATTTTTAATCAATTCCATCTCACCTTTTAAATGACGAAACAAGACCTATGTGATTAGATTGTATCGAAAAATTATCAGATTCAATTTAGAATAGGTACTTCAAAAATATTTTTTAACATTTGCACAAATTGAAATATAGAACATTAGGCTTAGAAACTCAAATAATTATAACTTCTTCTACCATGACCAATATCCGATAATAAAATTAGGATGAAATATTATTCCTGATTTTTCATCCATAATACCCAAAACTTAAGATCTTATTTAAAGGGTTTTTTTTTTTGGCCAACTATTCTTTGTTCCAAAAGCTATTTTAGGAAAATAAAATTCCTTTGTGCACATCAATTAAGCAGCATGGGTGGACTTGGAAAGTAATTTAACTTGCACGATTTTCCAAAAAAAAAATGTGAGCTGGGGGTGTTTGTGGGGAGTGGAAGTGGCTCTAGAAATATTTGGATTCAATTGTTATTTATAATAATTATGAAAATTTAATTATTTCTTAACATATAATCCTCCTTTACATGCATTGATAAAAACTTAAAAAAAGCAATAATATATCACTTTGATGAACTTCTCCCGCATTACCTTTTTGTTTTTTTTTTTTTTTTTTTGTGGCCAAATCCCACATTACCTAAATTTCAGGTAAAAACGCTCCAATATAATTCGGCCGAAGCTGATTATTAAAATCCAATCCTCTAAGTTAATTTGCGTGAAAAAAAAAAGAGTTTTTATGCAAATAAAGTACTAGGATAAAATTTCAAGAAGATATTATGCAAATTGCCTTATTACCCATTCATACTTGCGAGACTCTTGATAAGAAAAATAGAGTTTTTTTTTTTTTTGGGAAACGATGGATGAGAAGATAAAGGTTCACCTAGTTTTTTGGCACGATGCCTGCGTGAATAAACAACAAAAGGGGTTAGGGTCACCACAGGCTAGATATCAAAATCAAGTTTTTTTTTAACGAAACTGGATTAATAGCTTATGACTAAGAGAGTCTTTGTGGGTCAAAGTTGTTAGAGGTAAATATAAGTGTGGAATTGACTTGATTCCACGTATCAAAAGGACCATCCAAGTTCTAACACCTGAGATGGAATTAAATCAACGTAGGACAAAGTCAAAAAAGGAACTAAACTGGTTAATGGTGACTAAGATTTACGCTGGTGGTGGGAAAGGGATGGGAACTTCTCAATAAAGTATGCTTATAACAAGATTTGAGACAGTGATTCCAATAAAAAACTGTGCATGGGAGAGTCTTTAGGAATTGAAAGTCCCATAGAAGTGCAAATCTTTTATGTGGCTTGTCTTCCAAAATTGACTTCTTACCAGTATGGCAAGACAGAGAAGAGGCATGCAAACAGATGGAATGTGTTCTTTGTGTAAAGATAAGGCTTAAAAGCATGTTTCATGTTCTCCGTGATTGTCCCCTTGCTGCTAGTTACTGGTGTAAAGTAGTAAATACAAGACAACAGTTTGCTTTCTTTAGGCTAGACCAGGATCTATGGCTGAAATGGAATTTCAAGGATGCAAACTAGAGAAAGGAGTAGGGTTGGGTAGTGAAGTTCACAATTAGCTATTGGGCTATATGGAAAGGAAGGAACGATTGTATTTTTTATGGTAGGAATATCTTTATTGAAGCGCTCTTTGCTTAGGTAAATGTTAGGCAATCGAATATGAAGGTTATTTAGTCAAGGTTGGCAAAAGTCAATATCATGGGGAGAATAGAGCTTTAAAGTCATTCAAGATGGAGACCTCCACTAGAGGTTTGGGTCCTTTTAAATGTTGACAACACCCAATTATAATTGTTACGGTAAGGAGGATGTGGAGGTATGTTTAAGGATCACACAAGGATGTTATTGGAAGGTTTCATATACAAGTTTGAATGCTTGATAGTTTGATGATCAAGCTGTGGGCAATTCTTATAGGACTTAAAATCATTTGGGACTCAAGCCATAGACAAATAATTTTGGAGTTAGATTCTCTTAAAGTTATTAACTGCATCACTAGTGAAGATCTTGTACTTATCATGATAGACATGTCATCAAGGAAATCCAATTGATGCTCAAACGTGATTGGGAAGTCTTGGTACAGCATTTACTTATAGCCGGTAATTTGAAAGGGATGAGCTTAATTTAGGTTAGGCTTGAAGCATCCTATCCTCTTAAAAAAAATTACATAACTAAGCCGATCGTAACTTTTTCCGGCCGAGTTTGGACTTGGCAAAAATTACCAACTCTATATAGAACTGGAAATTCTAACAATTGGGCTCAATTTAGACTGAGCTTATTTGTATCGGGTTTAAAGTATCTTACATTCTTAAAAAAGCCTATATAGTAAGCATGACTTTAACTTTTTATGGGCTGATTCGAGCTAATCCATCAGACTTGGCCCAAATTACTAGTTCTATATTTGTGTAGAGACAAAAACTATGTTTCAAATTACCTCACTAAACAAGCTCTGAATGGATGGCCTAGTCTTTTTAAATTTCATTCTGCTTCTTTAGCTGTTGCTAAGCTTATGGCTTTAGATATTAATAATTTGTTCAGCACTTTGGCTGAGTCCTCCTTTATTAAAAAAAAATCAAGATGTTATGTTGTGTCCATCAACTTCGAATTTTGACTGCTTAATGAAGTAATCAATATTAATTTGTAATCATTAGCTATTTATTAATATAAAAGATACAAATAAATTGCTTATTCATGAATAATAACAATGCGACGAACGTATTTTCAAACTCATGGGATGCCAGATAGTAGGGGTGTTCACGGGACGGAACGGGACCGGGACACCCCCATCCCGTGTCTCGTCCCAAAAAAAGATTGTGACTAAAATTTGGTCCCATGTCCCGTCCCGTCTCAAAAGTCATCACATCCCGTTAGGAGTTAGGGCGGGACTTAGGCAAGATTAGGACATATCGATAAATCGGATAATATAGGAGAAAGACTTGGACAATCATGTTCACTAAAATTTTAAATCATATAATTTATTAAGTTTAAAATTAAAATAACACAAGTACATAAATCACAATAATTTAAAGTTAATTATTGAATTATATTAATCATAACTATACATTATAATAGTAAATGCAAGTGATCTTTAGGTTATAAGAGCAGTAACAACAGGCAAGTTAGGCACAATATCAAATTATTGTTCTTCTACTTTAATGGAGATGTACTTAGTTAATTATTCTTCTAAAAATAAAGTAAGAAGTACGTTATAAATAAAATTTATTAAATATATAGATATAAAAATAAATTATATTAATATAATTAATATATTATAAAGAAAGGTATCATCATGTTTACTCAACGTGATTAAAATTATCAATATAAAAAAATTTTAGTTTTAAATAAGAATTGCAAATATTAAAATTATAATTGATATAATTAATATAAGTATAAATTGTATTAATATAATTAATATACTTAAAATAAAAAAATAATATATATATATATATATATATTCGGGACGTCCTATCCTGATGATAATCTCATGTCCTATCCCGTCTAGTAAAGTCTGTCCCAATTATTTTTGGGTCGAGATAAAACCCATCTTGAAATGATCGAGATAATATTAAGCTAATCGAGACGGATCCAAGCTAAACACTCCTACCAAGTAGTATAAATAAAATTTCAGTTTCATAATTTCAACATATTTTTTCGCTAATACTGTATTAGTATTGTTACATGCAACTTCCTGTGTAAAAAGTTTGCATTCAACTTTCTCCTTTTTGCTAGGAAGAGAATACAAAAATAATTAAAAATTTGAAATGAAACTCTCACTTTATTCATAAGTGCACGGATTCGAATCTGATTTCTGAAGCTATCCAGAAATTTGTTTTATGGAGAGTCCTTTCCAATAATAAAAATGATCTTTTACCGAACAAAAATCACCCACATACTTGTTGAATTGATGTGGCTGAATGTAAAAGTCTCTGATTAGGCCTATTAAGATGACCTTTTAGTAACTTTTTTTTTGCCAGATTTTGTTACTCCCTCTGATTTTCATTACAAGGCTTTTATTAACTACTTTGCTTAGACTAAAAAATTTGGTTAAAATTAGCTAAATATAAATAACTTTCATGCTGTTCAAATTTCCCTTAATCAAATTATAAAATAAAAAGTGAGGGGAGTTATTTGAATGAAGTTTGTTTGGTATTTTGGAATGATATTTTGAAAAGAAAAATGTAACTTGTAGTCTCTAATTTTTTTTTTTTTTAACTATTGATTCAGCCCTTAAACTTTTACTCATTTTGACTCAATTCTTATAATTTATTGAGTTAAGAAATTATTTGGATTGCATTAATTTGAGTTAAAAAATTATATAATGACTGAATTATTTCAAATTAAAGAAGCATGAGCATAAAGTTATATTTCAAGCCAAAACACAAAATTGACAGGAGAGAAAGTTCAGATACAAAAAATATATTTCATCAAACTTGATAAAAATTTATTGCATGAAGAAGAGACGTTTATAAACAGAACAGATATGGAAAATTTGACTTGTACAGAGGCTAAAAGACTTGAAGGAATGGAGAGCAAGTAGAATAGACCCAGGCATTGTAATCATTTTGGTGTTTGAAAAATATGGAAAAGAGGAGGAAGAAGGAGGGAGGTAGGTGGTGGACAGTAGGCTTTCAGAAAGAGGAAGAAAGAATTAAAGAATGAGAGAGCATGAAGATTGAAGCAGCGGCACAGGACAGCATCAGCATGGCACTGTTGGGGCTGCATGATCTTATGTTTGTCTTACGTAGTTCAATGGTCGAAAGAGATATGACTCTGCCCCTCACTTTACCTCCCTGCTGGATTCCCATGTCTTGTCCCATCACTCGCTTCCCATTCTTCTTTTTTACATTAACAATATTCCATAACCCTCTCTCACCTCTATTAGTATAAGTACCGAGGCTGGCAGAATCATTTCAAAAACCATCATTTAGGTGAGAGCAAGACCGGACAAGATATTAATTTAAGGGTTAATTGTTAAAATTATAATTAAATTATGATCAAATTATTTATAAACAAATCATTTTGTTAAACATGTCAAGACATAGATCTAATAATTTACTAATTATTTACTTCACCTAATTTTTATAACATGAATAGAATAAGTACTTTTAACGTATAAATTTTACCTTATTTGGAAAACTCTATCCACTACACTTTGGTATTTTTTTCAAGACATTAATCTTTCAATAAAAATATTAACATCATGAACACCCTTAAAAGAAGAATTCATCTGAAATGATCAACAAGTGAAAGAGCACTTTAAATTTATAAATCCTGCATTATTTATAAGGCTATTTAATGTGGAATTAATAACACCCTCCTCCTTATAGTCCTCTCTCCTCCAAAAATTCTTCCTTCTATTCATTCCACTCATTTCGTTTGATCATCTTTCTGTAGTATTGCGTGATCCTCGGTCTGTTTATCAGTTTTCTAGCTTCTTGTTATGGCAAAGGCCTTAATAATATACCAAGGCAGAGTATTATCCCCCTATTGCATTTAAGTTCGGTTCCTTGTTCGAGTCAGCAACCATGTGAGTGTATAAGAGGATCTATAATAATAATAAAAAATTAATCTTTTAGTCCTCAACTTTTAATTCACTAATAATTTAGTTCTTCAACTATAACTCACTTATTACTAAATCCCTCAATTTTTAAATCACTTACAAATTAATCCCTGAACTTTTATTATTTTTTTCATATTAGCTTATATATCACATCAATGAGCAAGAGGAGGGTATTTTAGAATTAATACATGATATTTTTTTATCCCTCTTATTTAATAAGAAATTTTTTAAAAAAATTAAAAAATAAGGACCGAATTATAAGTGAATCAAAAGATTAAGAGACTGAGTTGCAGCGAGTTATAGTTGAGGAAATTGAGTCACAATGAGTTATAGCTGAGAAACTGAATTACAAATAAGTTAAAAGTTGATAAATTAAAAGATTAATTTTTTTTAATAATAATAACAGAATCCCACGAGGACCTGTGAGGTTATGGCGAGAAGAGAAGAGATTAATAACCTTTCATTTATTTTCTCTTCCGCTTTATCAATTTGGCAGTACGTATTTTACCATTCTCTTGTAAGAATTGATTACGGCCATGCCCCTTACTGTTTCAACTCTCAACCCTATTGGCTTTCCTGGAAACTCGACTCGAAGTTCCCACGCATACAAATATATATGTTGTGTTTTCTTATTGTACGTGTTCTTTTTCAATAATTTACTTACGTGACTGAGGGGGTAAAAGATGTGAAGACAGAAGCTAAGCGCAGACAGAGATGGTCAAGTCACATTGCTTAATGCTTATGCGTACTTTATGCTTTCTTCTCTCACATCACTTCCCATTTTTTCTTTCTTTCATGAAAACCAAACATGACCTCTCGCTGGAGCAGAGAAAGAGACAGAGGACGAACAGGCGACACATCAACACCGAAAGACTCATTAATTCAAAGGTTCTCTCTTATGGGTCCACAAAACTAGAAACATTTTTGGAATGCTTTTGCACTCTCTTGGGTTTCTTATTCCGGACCTTCTCTTATTTCACCATATTATCAACCCCATTCCTTCTTTCCCATTTATATCACTTCACTCTTCAAAATCTCGTCTTTAGAGTCCCTTCACATGCTTTTCGCACTTTCAATCATCCTTTGTCTCTCCCATGGCAGCACCGGTGACATTGGCAGTATCTACTTCAACAAACGTAGACTGAAGAAGCAGAAGATGGTGGCGGGGCTTGTGGTGGCGATATCCCAATTGAGCTTTAACTGTATGAATTTATTTTTTTCAAATAAAATTTTTCTTTTCTTGACCTTGCAAGACTTGTAAGCTCTTGCAAGTTTGGTGCCATAGCTTGGTATTCCATTTCTTTCTTGATAGTTTATTTTCGTCCTGTCAGTCACTCCCAACTTAATACTTCTCTGCTATTCCTCCTGAGCTTTCGGCTTTAATCTGGTCATACGAAATGGCATCCATGTAAGCGGTTTTCTGATTATTAGATATGCATATACAGTAGTTTGATCTAGTTTTCCTCTTCTCATCCATGTGTTCTTTGTATTTCTCATCTTCAACCCAGTGGGGTGTGTGTGTGTGTGTGTGTGTGATCCAACTTTCATGCACATTAATCTTGTTAGAAAAGGCCAAGCATAATACAAACAATAACAGTAAGTAGACGCGTACATGTGACGTAAAGTTAAATGCAGAGAACGAAAGTGTGTTATCTTCGAAGAAAACATCTTAATTTCAGATAAAGTAACACTTTGAGATTGTAACATGGTAAAAATTTACAGATAGACTTCAATATGCTAAGCTTGACACAGAGTTCTTCAGAGTACCGCGAATGCACATCTTTGGCATTTGCGTGTTTTAATCCTAAACAGCAAAAAGCTTTAGTGATAATTTAGAAGAAATTGTTGGTAACAAACCCCAAAAAAAAAATATATGCGCTGTAATTTTGACATAGTCTTGAAGACCACCACAGAAATTTGCAGAAGATGGCTGTGAGAGAATTATATATATAAGATGCATCTAACCAGGAGGTTTCTCACATGGCAAACACCACATGCACATGTAACACACTCTGAACAACTTCTCCGCACTACGTAAATTCATCCTCAACTTGTGAGTGAACTTTGTCGAAAAAAGAAGCACTTTTTTCTCTGCTGAACAAATGGGTGGTATTGTATTTACAAGCCAATATGGACTATCAACAGAGGTTTGGAACTTTGCATAATGGGGCTTTAAAGGACTCTTAGGCTGGGCACTGCTAAAATTTGTGGAACAAATGAAGGAAAAGAGAGACCCAAAACGAAATCAGCATCCATCTCCAGTGGCAACAGACTGATTCAGTGAACAAAACCAAGATGATGACTTTCTTCCCTCTTGGGCAGAAGATGTTCTTCTAAAACCAGAACCGGAACATCGAGGTGAGTGGCTCCTCAGACTCCGGTTAGGAACCACCGAGGAGCTAACATCAGCTCCTAAGCACAGGCTTGAGTTGAGTTTGAATGAAGGGAACTTCTGGCAGCTTAGGGAGCGAAATGATGCAGAGTGGGAAACTCGGTGTGTTGGTTTGCAAAATGGGATTTTCATGTTGGTCGGCTCCTCCTCCGGCTCCAATATCTCGCTGGAACAGGTGCAGAACGCTAGGGACAAGTTCGTGATCCTCGAGACATCCTTCACCAACGGTCTTGTGTCTAGAAGCTTGACATATGACACAATGCCATGCCGACAAAGTGGACACGCAATTGAGCCTGGTGGTCCTTGATTCGTTGTTGAAGCCGAGTTTGTTGAACAAAGATACAAGGCGCATTGTGTGCAGAACTCATGGTCACAACCTGCATGTCAAAGGTGTAACATTTATGTATGTGACCACTCGAAGTTTTCTCCTTCAAAGATGCAAATTTGTCAAATTTTAAAAACATATACCTTCTACAGCTACCATACATTTCCTTTCCAAACAAACAGAACATGGATCAGAACATGGTGCTGCTGTTTCAACCCTCCATCCACATTCTCTGTTAAGGATCGTAATGATAGAAATTAGTCTCAGTAACAACCCTTCAAAAAAGTCCATGTTTAAGGTTGGTTAACTTGCTTAATAGAATCAAGTGAATAAAATATGAAGCTAACTATACACCTTAATTTCACAAAGCTTGTCGCTTAGTCAGTGAGAAAGATGCTAGCACAAATGAATTGGCAGAGTACTCAGTTCAACAAATTGTGTTACTAATAGTCCAAATGGAAGAATTTTTACATATCTAACGTGTAGTCTAATCTTGGTGACTTGGCATGAAAATAGCAGCACTAAAAAGGACTTAATTTATTTAGTTAGAAACCTAACTACATAACCAAAAGAAATGAGACAAAATTCTCATGGCTTACATGCGAGCAATGGTATTTGCCTCTAAGGATCCCAAATTGGAAAATTCCATCAAGAACTGTCTAAATGAGCATTCTCGTGTCTCATTCTCAGTCTAAATCCATTAAAAGAATCATGTATAAACAGAGGGGAAAAATTTGTTGAAATGGTAAATGACTAGGCATACCTAGCAATTTTCACAATGCTCATAAGTGGAAGAGATAAATATGGCGAAGGAAGAACTTGCAAGTCTTCTTCTGGTCCATTGGTCAACATGTTCTCGAGCCAATTTCTATGCCATGAACGAGCAACCATCAAGGGGGTCCATCTTCAAACCAAAGAACATGTCAGGAGTGAGCTAGCAAATTTAAAACTCAGATAAACAAGTGCCTGAAACAACAGTATAGATTGCAGGTTTCCTCATCAAGATGCAACAACAGAACATTATATGCACAAATGTAAAAGTTGAGTAGAGCGGTTTTTTTTTTTGATTGAGAACATAGATAAAAAGGAACATGTTGAAGAAGCGATTAGTATCGATTAATATCTCAGCTGACAATAAATATGCCAACTCTTGATCGGTTAGACCCAAATCACATTGATAGTATCACTCAATCCTGGGCAATGATGATGATTGTCCTCTAAATTCTAGGCCAAGTGATTTTCAAGCTAAACCTACCAGGCAAGCGCCTCCTAATGATTAATTCTCAAAGAACAACATCCCATCCCATCAACAATACGTGCAAGCATGGCAACATGAATCATCCAAAATTCAGAACTTCAAGAATATATTCAGCTTAAGCTTCTGCTGAAACGCTTAGTGATTGTTTTGCTCCTTGGGCAGATTATTCAATTTCTTATTAACTACAGGGACTACAATCCCATCCCATCAACAATACGTGAAAGCATGGCAACATGAATCAATCCAATTTCAGAACTTCAAGACAGCTTAAGCTTCTGCTGAAACGCTTAGTGATATGGTTTTTGCTCCTGGGCAGATTATTCAATTTCTTATTAACTACAGGGACTACAATATTCAAATCTTTACCCTGATAGACAGTATATATGATATAATCACACGTACAAAACTAGCTGAGACATTTGAATACATACCCTTTGCATTTTCAGCAGTTAGACTGGCACCTTTGAGAATCAAAAGCTGAAGCAAACAAAAATTACAAAACCAGGGTAAAAAAAAGAATGGAAAAGAAGTTTATCCTTTAATTATAGACATTTTTTTCTTTTTTTCTTGCAAGTTCATTAGGAAGAAAAATCATTAGAAAAATACTTGACAGCATTGTGCATTCCCACCACACGCAGCATAATGGAGGGGAGTGCTACCGGCACCTGCAAGTAAGAATAGACACAGTTCGTAGAAGCAAAGTGATAAAATCATTCCATTCTGGTTAACTTTATGATCTTAATTTATACTTCAATATTGTGAGCCATATTTTCTCAGCACAAGGGGCTAAATTTAAGTGTTAAGAATGGATTCCCAAATTTCATCAATGATTTTGTTCTTATATAAGAAGGAATATTTAACTGCAATATCTCTCTATGCAGATTAAATTTAAGAGATTTATTACAAGATGCTGACATAGGGATACTTTGTCTTGTTAACTTCAAAATATTTCTTTAATACGCAAAATTATATTCTGTTTGTTTACTATGACACATGTTTGCTTTTATCATGTTCATATGATATGAACCACTCATTTGGATTTGAAAAGAATTTGATCTCCGGAGTAAATGTTTGATGTCAAAATATCACATTCCTCTTGGGGGGTGGGGGATCACAAAAACCAGAGAATGCCCAAAAATTACCAATTAGATCAATTGTAGTCCCGTCCTCTACAGTAACCTCAGACACAGAAGCTCCCAAGTCTAAGAGTAATTGCACACTTTCAACATGGCCATTCAATGCTGCCATATGCAGAGCAGTGATCCCTCCATCAGAAGTTCTGTTAATTGCCTCGTGAAGACCACTTGGATCCAACAAATGGAAACAAAATGAACTCAATCTAACAGCTTAACATATGATCTATGATCCCAAGAGGATTTCAGGAACAAAATTGAAAGTACCTTTCATCAAAGTCTGGGATCGATTTATGATCGCCCCTCTGTAGTTTACCCCAAAAGTCAGGGATGCTGGGTATGTAGTCTGCAAGGAGAAGACGGATACACCTGGAATGGCCATTTAAAGCAGCCAAGTGCAGTGCCGTACCTCCATTAAGATAATCCGCTTTATGAATCTGCAATCCCATTTCACAAGCAGCTTTTCACCCCTCATTTCATCGAAAAAAGAAAAAGAAAAAAAACTTTAGCTGGCACTATTAAGAAAAGTAAATTGTCCAGGAGTATCAGATTTACATTGGCGTTAAACAGAATCAGGATCTGTACCACCTCCCAGTGACCATGCTGACAAGCTTGCATCAAGGCAGTCTGTTCATATGAACAATCATAACATTCATGCCAAAACACGATGCTTTAAATGTAAAAGAAGAAACCATTCGAGAAAAAGAACATGACTTCACCTGACCCCGATAGTTCCTGAGATTTATATCAAACCAGATTCCAACAAGAGATACACTATCTACGCAGCATTCAAGATACAATCAAGAACAATAACAATTTTCGATCTTGATGGGAGAAATGAGATCAAGTGCATCTGAGAATTGCAAATACCTCGTGGTGGCCATGAGCTGCAGAGTAATGCAGAGGGGAATTGCGAACTCCGAAAGTGGAATACCTCGCAAGACGAGGATTATATTCCAATAAGGCTTTGGCCTCTTGAATGTCGCCATCTCTTGCTGCAGAAACCAATCTCTCCCCAGAGGCTGAACAGCCGAAAGAATTCCCCACAAGGCTTAGAAACCTCATGGCTCCCTCTTAAGCAAATCAGCCCCGTTTAAGAATCAGATTCATAACGGGTCCTATGCTTCACGTCAGAACGATTAGATATCCTCAAAAAGGTAGGTCAAACCTCAATCAATCCGAAATCACTCAACTGAAATCGACATGTCTGCGCAGAGATTCTTCCTTGTTACCAAACTACCAACAACTCCAACGAGGTTTCTGAGAGCCCCAAACGAAATGGTTGTAACGGTCAAAGCCGATCAGTCTCTGTAGTTTTGCCCATACGAACATTTAAGCCAGAGGAAGCAGTTAAGAACCAGAGTGTTAAACTACCCGTTTAAATATTAAATCAATTTTTTCGTAGAGGTTAGTTGATTCCCTCGTGAACTTCGAGAAACCCACTAAACACGCTCAGAAATAAAACAAAATGAAAATAAAACCGATGTACCTTCCGATGAATTTTTGTTGTATCCCGGATCTGCCAAGAGAAACCCTTAGAATGTGATGAATCGAGCAGCTAGTTCCAAATATTCCTTGGAGGAGGAATGAGAAACCCCGAATAGGTATTATCCCAGAAAGAATCAATACGCCCCCTACAGCACCTGGAAAGTGTTTCCTTCAGGTAGGAATGTGCAATGTTGTTGATGAAGGATGAGAAGTCTTGTTTCTGGGGGGATATTGATCAAACCTCCATGAGCCCCCACAGAAAGAAACTTATTTACAGCGATAACGAGAGAGAAGAAAGCGAAAGAAAGATATAATTTTTAATTGGTTTTTTCAATTTTGGTTAAAAGTGGAATTTTGCCAAAAAGAGGGGACAGATGAGAGGCGCAATTGGAGAAAGCAAGGTCTGATGATGATGCGTGAGAGCATGATTGATTGGTAATTATTCGAGAGTCAACTCAGTAGTTGTTTAGTTCCATTTCTTTCTCCGCCCCCTTCCTTTTCGCACCAAAATTTGCAGACCCCACTGTTGCCACCTTCCCGGCTAGCTCATCTTCTATTCATTCTTTAACTAATCTTGATTTGGTTAATCATTTCAAAAGTGTATTTCAATTTCAAGGAAAAAGGTTTTCTTTTTTCTTTTTGTTGGAAATCATCTTGATTCTTGACACCAAATCATGAATTATATTTAATACTCATCTACTTATTTTCTTGTATTAAATCATGACGGTTTAAACCCCAGTTACTATTCCTACTTGTGTTAAAAATGAAGAGAAATGAATCAATGATTATATATGCATGTATGTATGTGATGCCAAGATGAAAACTTGAAGAAACAAGAAGGAAAAGGCTGTCCTGATGAGCAAAGTGGAAGAGAAGCACGATGGATTTAGGCCGACATGTTTGTTCATCAATCATGACTTTTCTTGTGTTGTAATGCGTTGTCTAACCTTACCATTTCATATTTGTGCCCTCCCACTTTGAATCTTTTCTCTTTGTTTATTTACTAGTTTATTCTTGGAATTAATTGAATTTATACAACCGACTATTTGTGTGTATAATAGTCCTATAACTTCTTTGATATCTCCTTTTTTTTCTGGATGAAAAATAATTCCTGTTTTATATTGTTAAAAAATTGCGCGCGACTTGTTTTTTCATGTGAATAATTGCTGTCACTTAATGGAGCCCCAACAAAATAGTATTAGATAAATACGCCAGTCTTCATGGTACACCGAATTTTATCAGGTTTATGGAAACTTAGAAAGATTATTTTATACTCCATGCTATCTGCCAGCGGATTATTCTGACACAATTTCGTTATGACAACAATAAAATTCTTTCGTCATCTGCACATGCATAAAAATTTTGTTATTATTTCCGTGTTGACCTAAATTAATCTTGTATACTGACTTCTCTTGATTTTAGGGTAACTCATTTGTAATATGTTTAATTTATATTTATTACATTTTACCTAGTTTTTGTATTAAACACACAACTATTTTAAATTAAGTTTGTGTATCCATCTCCGTTTTGAATTGAAAGTTGATTACACACACACATAGTATAAATATAAGAAAAAATATATCTGTAAATCCTTATAGTTTGACTCAATTTTTGGTAGGTTTCTACAAGTTATTTAATTTTAATTGAGCTCTTATAGTTTGATTGATTAATTTTTTTTAATCCTCAAAGATTAAAATTAATGATGAATTATTAATTTCACAAAACAAAAATACAACTGGGATATAAAAAAGATTAATTTAATAAAAAAATTGATTTAATATGCTGTTTATATTTTAAATTTTCTATGAAATTTTTTTATATGTATAAAATACATTTAGCAGATAAATTAATTATATAAATTTTGAATTATAAAAAATATGTAATTAATTCTAAATTAATATAATCAGTTAATAAAAATATAAAATTTATTAATTTTTTAAAAGAAAATTTTAATAATTTAACCATCATGGATTAAAAAAATTTATTGATCAACTGTAAGATCTTAATTAAAATAAAATTAACTATATTGGCTTAATTTAAAATTGAGAAAACTATAGTGACTTGTAAATATATTTTTCCAACTATAAAAAAAAGTATGATCAATTGCATAAATACATGGCACTGATCATTGCAATTAATGTGGGTGGTATGGATAACTTGGGTTGAAATTCTGGCAAAAAATATCTTAGGTTAAAACTGTCATGTTGGCATTATTGTACTATAGGCTAAATCCATTTGGCATGGACCGAATGTAAATAACAAAAACAAAAAAAAGTCAACTTACATTCAATGATTGAGCGTTTACTTCAGTGTCAGTGTGCGGCATTGTGTCGTGAACTGGGGCTAACTGGATCCTGCTCCATCGCGCGCGCGCGCGCGTGTTAAAAAAAAAAAAAAATAGATACTGTCACGCATCACTCAACTTACCTTGTAAGCAATTATCTATGTAATATTTTCAGGCCAAGAAAGCTATATATATAATATTTTTGTTTCAATTTACAGGCTTTCAAATATTTAATTTTATTTTTATTAAAGTATATTTTTAATCATTTAATTTTATATAAAATTTTAATTTAATCTTTCATGTTTAATTCAATTTACACACACGGGCGCTCTGTGTGTGTGTTAAAAAAAATAGATATATTCACGCATTATTCAACTTACCTTATAAGTAATTATATATATAATATTTTCAGGTCAAGAAAACTATATATATAATATTTTTGTTTCAATTTACAGGCTTCCAAATATTTAATTTTATTTTAGTTAAAGTATATTTTAATCATCTAATTTTATATAAAATTTTAATTTAATTCTTTAATTTTATAAAGTATCTTTTTAATTCTTTAACCCTAATATTGTTAGTTTTATATGATTATTTTTTGTGTTAATCATTATTATTTAAAAAAATTAAACTTAATTTGTCAACATTTAATAATATTTTGTCAATAATTGAAAGTTTAATGTAAAAATTTATTGAAATAAAATTAACAGTGTTATAATTAAAATGGCTAAAAAATTTTATAAAATTAAAGAATTAAAATAAAATATATATAAAGTTAAAGGACTAAATATATATTTTAGCATTTTATTTTAAAAAAATAAGTTACTTTTATTTAACTCAATAGCTATTGATTTGTTATTATTTTAAATAAACTATAATAATTTTTTTATTGCATTATTTTTTATTAGATACATGTCTCATTTAATTAGAAGCAATCCTAATCCTAGACACTAAATATGTTTTCTTAATATTATATAGATATCATATATTTTTATTCTTTAAACTAGAGTTAATAATATGAGTTAAACCAACCTACCAAAAAAAATGGCAGGTTTAATTGATAAAAGCAAGGCTCACTTTAGATGCGGGTCGGTTTTGGCTTGCACTACTTAATTTGGGTTTATGGTGAGCTAACTTAAGAATTGGCAAGGTTAGTTTGCTTAATTTTTTTTTCTTTTTAAATCCAGGTTGGTAAATTTCAAATGCTAAATTATCAACAAGCAGGCTTCTTGACTGAAGTTTTATTATTCTTACCCTAGAACGAATCCATATATTCCGTTTTTTTAAATTAACAGGTTTGATTGCTTGTGCTTTCATCTACCCATGGCAAGTAATTATATAACTTTAAACCGCGATAGTTGTCACCTGATGCATTGTAAAATCTTGTACCTGTGATAGTCTTGATAATTTACTTTGGAAAGTTATATCTATTGTGCATGTTTCAAGTCGGCCACTTATGTCTTGAAGCGCTGGTGAATTCACTTTTTATTTATAAACTTTTTGTGTGTTTTTTGATACTTTAAAATGAGTTTTATTGTTATTTGAATAATTATTTTTAAAAAAAATCATTTTATTTATATAACCACATGACCTACGACCCTGTGGCGAGCCAACATGCTCACAAGTTGGCTCGTATTACTTACAGGCTCTACCTTAAAAATCATAAAAAGTTTTACTACATGCGGAGTAATTTGCTTTTTTTTTTTTTTGGGTAAAATGCTTTTTTAATTTTGAGATCCTCATAATTAAATCACACACCTGCTACTCTTTTTTTTTTTGGGTGAATGAGGGGAAAATCTCCTCATCTGGTGCTTTATTATGGAAATTGATTGCAAGTTTCTTTGTCCAAGTAACTGCTGATTGAGGGATTTATTGGGTCATCGGAAAAAAATGTATCGTGCTTTCTGGTTCCTAGGGAAATAAACAAAGCTAAATATTGAGCTTAAATGAGTTATATATAATTTTATTAGATTTAGTAAAAGAACTCGTATATTATAAACATGGCAGATGGAACATATGAAATTATACTGACAACAAATTTCAAAAACAAGCATATTTCATTAAGGGCGATTGTTTACAGGTTTAATCTGTTTTGTTGGCCCAATATAGAAAGACTACTATGTTTTGACGTGTGTGGACAACGAAAGGCTCCTAATCCTGCCACCACGATGGGCTTCGTAATGTGCTTGGATTATCCCCGATGTGTTTTTTTTTTTTTGAGGGAATTACAACCAAGTCTTAAATTAAAAAAAATTAATTATTGTAAAGTTGATTAATAATTAATTATGTTGTTAGTAATATTTAATTCAGCTGTCAAAAGAATTTATAGTAATTAATTTTTTTATATAAAATTTTAATATAATTGTCCCTTTCTTTTTCTTTTTAATTCTCCCATTTAAAACAGGGCAAGATATTTTGTTTAATGCAAAAGGTGCAAACTAGCCATTTGTTTTCAGTAAGCTGGTTGATGGCCCACACTTTAGCCACTAAGGCACTAACTAAACTCAATAAACCACTTGTTATGCCTATTAATTATATGGCGTTATAACATAGTTGGGCTTTAATATTTTAGGGATCACCAGTTAATCCATTTTAATAAATCATAAAATAATTATTGTGATAAATTTTTAACTTTTACAACTTAATATAGGGGACACTTAATTTAATTGATTGAGAAAGTTGAGTCAACTTATCATGAAATTTTAAATTTGAGTTTTGTAATATGCAGTTACATTAAACAGATATGTCAAATGCATCTACAAAGTACACATGAAGTTATCATTTGTAATAATGATCCTGCATGATGAGGGTTTGGATTAATTTAGATGGAAGGTGATAATATCTTTAAATTTTTCAAGACACCGAGTGATAGGATTGAAAGAAAATACTTATGCAACTTATGACAGTATTATATGAGAAATGCATCTACGCATTGTAACTTGTAAGAAGGGATGTCCCAAAAAGTAGGTTTTGCATCCCATTGACGTTTCTAAGGGACCAACAAGTTAACACAACCATTTTATCTCCCTTGACATGTGATAAAAATTAACAATTCAATGAAAGATTAATTGTCTTAAAAGATATAAAAAAAAACATGGAGAACTACATATAAGTTCTCAATAAAAAAAATATAATTACTAATAGATACTAAACGCTAACTGTAGATATAGAAATTTAAGAAGTAAGCATTGTAACTTGACATGTAAATGGAATTGAAAAGATAATTAATTTTTTTTTATGTATTATTCTTTCAAAAAATATCGTATATAAAGATCAGGATGTCAAGTCCTCTCTGTTAGAGTCGCATCACTTAAAAAAAAAAATAAATCAACCCACCGATTTAACTAGTCCAGCAGGCACTGTTTTGTTTCTCAAGCATTAAAAACAACAAACATCAATTCATCCTTTTTGAAGCTAATACGGTAGTATTACATGTCGATAGTTAATTTGATTATTCCTTCACATTCCATTAGACCTCGAGCATGTTAATTGTTTATTCTAAGTTAGTCATTTTCTCTCACAGGTGCTATTTAATTCGGTGACATCTTGGGTTTGGTAAGTGTGGTATGGGCAAGAACAAGCTAACAACATTAGCCGCCGACACAGATGAGACAAAGAAGTTGTTAAGTGTATCTCAAATAATGACCAAAGATTGATTTGATTAACCGTGTTTGATTATTCACTTTTTCATCTCTGAGCTTAATTCAAACTATTTTTTTTTTAAATACAGGTAGGTGTTCCTTTTGTTTTTGATGTTTCAACGCTTTTGATTTTGCCATGTGAACGTCCTCATTTTTCCACCACACTTGATCTCATTTTTTTTGCACCTATATCCATTTGACTTTCATCCTCGGATCTTGACTTCTGATTTCCTTTTTCAGTGGTAAAGTCTTGTGAATGTGATTCTGTCACCAATAATACAAATTACATTTTTTTAATTAATTACACTGCTCCCCAACCCAAACACCCAACTGTGAATCATGACTTCTCTCATTTTTTATTATAAGTGTATTTTGAATATTCTGTGTTTCAATTTATAAGGTATTTTATGGAATGTTTTAAAAATAATAGTTTCTCCTAAAATGCCCCTAGAAATTAGCGCTTGGGATTTGGCATTAAAAGGATCAATTGTAATTAAAGAATATAAAGAATGATAAATTTGGAAATAATATAATGTTTTTGGGATATCAACTAACAAAAAAATTCCTTAATTGGTCTGTGTGAGTTTGTTAAAAATGCATCCTAGTTGTAAGAGGGAAGACCAATTACTAAAGTTTTTTTTATTAACAAATTTTACAATTTTTAAAAATTTTTATATACATATATACATGCATCACATTAATTGTCAATGATATTATAAAATTAAATATACAGATCATTTTTTTTAATATGATATCCACAATCTAATATTTCTAGATAGTCATAACAAGTGTTCTCACTTATCAATTTTTTTTTAAAAAAAGACTTGTCCACTGTTATATAAAAATGAAGAAGTATTGCTTTGGAAAATGGATTGAAGTGAGGAAATAGAATTTTTGAATAAATAAACAATTTTTAAATATGGTCAGTTTCAAACACACACAACCCATGGACGTAGTTGATATAATTTACTGAAAACCTCATAGGCACCAAACCAAAAGCCGGCAAATTCAACAAATCAATCACAGTCAGCCGGACAACCACAAAAAATAAACTACTTTAATTTCCCCTTTTCGAAATATTGAATGATTGTAGAATGTGGATATGTATCTTATATATGTTGAGAACGTTGGCAGGGAGATATGTAATTATAAAGGTATTAACTTTGAGATTAGTTAATCCGGTAATTAGCAAGAGAAATACAGTGTAGCAAGGTTTTCAAGGTTAGGTAACCAAAAACTTTCAATCCTTAAGTGTGTTTATATTTTTATATTGTCATTTGCCGTCTGCCCTGGAAAGCCTTATCTTTGACTTTTAATGATTGCTGATCAGAATACTGTCGTCCAAATTTCAACTTGTTTGTTAAGCTTTGAAAATCAACAATTTAAAACCCCAGTCAAAATGATTAAGTAAGTTAGAGCCACCACATTTTTTTTAAAAAATAAAAGAGTACATTATAAAGAAGAAAAAAATTTAAAGGGGGGTGGAGCCACGTGGGGGATTGATAATTACTATAGAAAATAATACAAATTTGTTTAATTGTTTGAGGTTTGTTGAAAGTATGTTATTTTGTATTTTCAAATGCACGCCTCAAGTTAATTTTAAATTTTGTATTGAAATATTCTCATAAAAATGTGAATTTATTTCGTCACGCAGTTATTTAGGTGTAAATAAATTTTAAAATTTATATAGTTTAAAATGAAATCGGTTCAGACAAAGTCTGAAAATAAATATTGGGGTCAATAAATGACAACGGTCTTCTGTTATAATGTCAAACTCACTGGTAAAACAAAGACGTCACTGTCTCTAAATTTTGAGGAATAAAAAGTGAAGGCCACATAATCCGGTATTAATTAGTAGTTGTTTGATTATCAAGTAAGATTATAATAGATGAATTTGTCATTAGGAAGAGGAAGATGTATTTGGAAGAGTGTGTGTGTGTGTGTGTGTGTGTGTGTGTGTGTGTAAAGCGAATGTGACAGGAGAAGGATCCACGATTATAATAAAGTGTTTCATGTAAATGCTACTATATTAAGTATCAAAGGAGCACATTTCAATATTTCATGCTCATCGAAGGGGTTTCATCTGAAATCTGAATCATTCAATTTTAACATGCATAACTTAAAATAAAAATAAATTTATAACCATCACATTTTTTTTTAAAAAATTATCATTTAAAATTATAAATTAGAAACTTAAATTTGTACCGTTTGAAATAACTTTTGAATCGCAGAGTTCGATGGGGCTGCAATTAGAATGCATCATATCCATTATACTCCCTTTTATTCTTCATATAAAACTATTATATAGGAATTCAAATAATAATAAACAAACAAAGGTGAAATTATAAAAAAATATTAATTAATCTAACTTTGTCTTATATTAGTAGAAAATAGCATTTAATTTTACTCAATATCAAGCCCATTACCTGAGATATTTGAGATTTTCCTCTTTGTCTATATTTTTTATCCATGTCACTCTAAACTTTAGAATAGAGTCTGTCATTCGGGCAATTCAATGAATTAATTTAAACAAGTCTAAAAAATAACAGAGCTAAATTTAGAAAAATCTCTCTATTTTCAACAAGTGTGATTAAATATGAAAAATTATTGTCAAACTTCATTAAGTTCAGGGGTTGATCTAAAATTTGTTTAGCGTACAGTTATATCTTCAATTTTTTTTTCTGTAAATATATAAATATGAAAAATTCAAGTTACTTCAAATTATTGGGTTGTTTTAGGGTATCATCTGAAGGCCAGAACTTTTTGCGAGTTGCATCTTTCTTTGTAGACTCCAGTCCTATTCAATTCTGACGCTCAGGGACCATTGCTTTTGAATTGCCAAATGGATACGGAATAGAATGACCCCGAATCATGAAAACTGGTTAACTTATCCTCTGCTTCTCCTTTTCACATTTTCACCTTTTTTTTTTTTCGGGAAAGGATGCTCGTTTTTAGTAAACGAAATCAAATTTGTTAATGTCTTAATTAATTCTCTTCATTTTTCAATATAATATGTCTCCTGACACCCATTAAATAATTCATTTTCTGAAATTGAATGTATTCACTCGGCCTCGGGGTTGATGCAATGCAATGCCAGCGTTTCTTTGTTAAAAGTCAACCACCCAACGTCCCGTAATTTTTTGACAAAATTACAGATTAAAAAATTTACTATATGATAAAAACGTGTGTTAATAAAATTTATATGCTTTTAAATTTTTAAATGAAGATGAAAAATTGTTTCCCATTTATTTTTTATATCTAATTTTTTGTGTATCTAGTATGAATTAAAATTTTGAATTTTTTACTATAAATTATGCGTTTTTTTGGTATAATTTTCTCATGTTTAAGGCAATAATGTTAATATCTTTCTCAACACTTTATTAGGAAGCTCACCGAAATAATAGTTTCTCTCCCCCTCTGTCCCTCTCTCACATCCTTGACTCGCAGGCTCAGTTCACATAAAAAAACAAACGTCTGCTTTATACGAATCCTCTT
The DNA here is from genome assembly GCF_029017545.1 of Prosopis cineraria. Lineage (NCBI taxonomy): Eukaryota > Viridiplantae > Streptophyta > Magnoliopsida > Fabales > Fabaceae > Prosopis > Prosopis cineraria. Next base: position 24,877,565 of record NW_026555340.1, on the reverse strand, counting down.
TCTCCTTCCTCTCCCTCTCTCCGCCGTTTGTCTCTCTGTCGTCTCAAGGCTATGATTCAACTCGAAAGCTTCAATCTTTGCTGATATCTGCTCCGGCACAGTAAAATGGGCAGAAGCAGAACCTTGTTAGGAGTGAAAGGAGCCAACTTTTTGTCTCCCTCACAACCCCCACCATATTGCTTGCGCCTCCCAACGTTGTTGGATCTGAAGATTCCAACGTAAAAGACAGCGTCAGCCCCAGTGTACTCCTCATCATCATCATCCTCGCCATCGTCTTCTTCCTCTCTGGTTTGCTCCACCTTCTTGTTCGGTATCTATGGAGGCCCCAGACCAGAGACCCGGACGATCCGGACGACGTTACTGTTCTTCAGGGACAGCTTCAGCAACTGTTCCACCTCCACGATTCCGGGGTCGACCAATCCTTCATTGACACCCTCCCTGTCTTCCTCTACAAGGCCATCATCGGACTCAAGAACCCTTTCGATTGCGCCATTTGTTTGTCCGAATTCGAGCCGGAGGACAAGCTCCGATTGTTGCCCAAATGCAGCCACGCGTTCCATATGGAGTGTATCGACACGTGGCTCTTGTCTCACTCGACCTGCCCTATCTGTCGAGCCTGCTTGCTCAATGACTTCTCCTCTGGCAACACATGTTCCCCCATTGTTCTGGTCCTTGAATCTGGGAGTGACAACTCCTCCAGAGAGATTGCCCCAGAAACCGACGAAATCGGATCCAGGTCGACCCGCTTGGACTCGAATCACGATTCGGGTGAAGTGGTCACCGTGAAGCTGGGAAAGATCAGGAACGTCGATGATAACAATGGTGAAGGTAGTAGCACGGACAATAACGCAGATGCAAGAAGGTGTTTCTCTATGGGGTCGTTTGCTTATGTGATGGACGAGAGTTGTTCGCTTCAGGTACCCATTAGAGCACGAATCAAGAAGAGGCATGTTTTGCGTTTCACTCCAGGTCACAGACTTGCAATGTCAGAGTGTGACTTAGAATCCAGAAGGGATTTCAGATTCTCTAGTTTAGATGGGAACAGAGTTGAAGAAACTGCGAATCCAAGATCCGGGGCTATTACCAGAAAAGAGAGCTTCTCGGTGTCGAAGATTTGGCTCCGGGAGAAGAAACGGAAGAGGAATGGGATTGAGGATTCGTCGAGGAGGGCCATGTCGTTCCGGTTTCCGTTGCAGAGAAACGACGACGACGACGACGCTTTGAAGGAGAAGAATGGGAAATTAGAATCGAGAAGCACGATTTCTGAGATGGATATCACAAAATGGGAAAATGGAGGAGGAGGGAGTGAATTTGGATATGATGATGAAAACCAGAGCTGTTACAGTGTAGATTCGCAGGCGATTAGAGCTCCTTCTTTTGCAAGAAGAACTCTGCTTTGGCTCACCGGAAGACAGGGCAAGGTTGTTCATTCATCCCCTGCTTCCGGCGAGTTGTAGTTAGTTTTTCTGTAAAACATTTGAACCATTTTTTGGGTCCCCGGTTCTAAAATATTCAGTCTAGATGAATGGTTAAAGTAGTGGATCAGGCAAAAGAGGTATATGAATTCTGGGATTTCAAATCCAACACCTCTGTTTCTGTTTCATTGAGAATGTTACGCCTTGTATCGTTTCCTGTTCAGTGGAAAACTTTCTGCAGTAATTTCACGAAATAATTAAAAAGGCCACAGAGAAATGAAGATACATGAATTTGAATTGAATTTGTTAATAAATAGCCGTATGTGATTGTGACTGTGATTACCATGCTCTCGTGACCAGAAGAGGGCCATTAAATGTTTCTTTGTGACGAGGGAGGAGCCTTGAATGCGTCGTAGATTAATACATGTAAATAGAAAATTAAATAAAAAATTAAGCATGCGAGGTTAAAGTCCTGTTTGCAACCATTTTAGTTATAGTTTTTTATTCTTCAAAAGAAAAAATAAAAGTAAAAAAATTTATTTAATAATATATTTTTTAAAGTATTTTTGAAAAAAAAATTATTTTAGAGAATAAAAGAAATATTTAAGTGTTCTGAAATTATTATTTTAAAAAATAAAAGAAAATAAAAAAATACTTGTTTTTATAATTTTTTTATGCTCAAAATATATTTTATAAAATACTAATTCTTAAAATAATAAAATAAAAACAATTCCCAACAAGCCGTGTTGGAACCAGAGCGTTTTGGTTTATCATTTAAGTGCTTGCACCTGTTCCAATCTAATTTCCCTTGTGTGAAAAGCAAGCCAAAGTTGAATTTGTGAAAAGAGGGCTTGGAGACTTGCACTTTGGAGCTCATGGGGACGAATATACAATGACAAGCCAATTTTTTTTTTTTTTTTAACTCAGAACATTTAGTACACATATTCAGCAATTTTTTTTATTTGAATACAGAGCCACGAAATTAACCCGTGTAGACAAGAAACTTAAATTATATTAACGTACAAAAAAAGTATATAACCAGAAGGTAAGTTATAAAAAATCTAAACATTTAAATTATTGACAGAAGCTTAATGATTGTCTAATTTATATATTTATTTGCTTTACTAGAGACATGGTCAAAGATAACATCCAATCTCTCATAATAAATTTCATTACCCAACAAATGTTGAGTCTTTTTAAAATATTCATAAGTTTAGTTGCCGTACTTGAATGAAAACTAATGTATTTGGACATGTTTTTGAAATATACTACATGCGTCTCATTTTGGATTATAAAATATAAAATACAAGGCTTTTATACCGGGACAAAAAAAAATAAAGGAGGTAGTGAAAAATGGTTGGATGGTACTATCTGGTGTAATTGGGGGCACCTAACCCTTTCTATTAAATGAACCCAATAATATATCAATGACACCTCTCCAAATATGGCTTAATACTGACCAGTCAATCGTGTTACTCGTTTAGATTTTGCATTTTTCTTAGTGTTGGACTTGGGAAAATGAAGAAATTTAAATAAGTTTATTCATCGGTTTGATAAAATATTTTATTTATAATTAATTTAATCATGACGTGGTTATAATTTTGGTGATTAATAATTAAATTAATTTTTTGATTGGTTTGATAATTGATCTAATTTTTTAGTACCATAATTTTAAACCCAACTCTTATAAGCACGCTAAAAAAAAGGCTTAGATTAACCCTTGAGCTAATATAATATTTTTTTTTACAACACCATGTTAATGTTAGCTATCACTGTTTGTCAATTCATTTCTTTAGCTTCGTTTGGTTGAAATTGTTAAAAATTATTTATATTATAAAAAAGCACGATTAAAATTGTTCCGTTTATTTTAATTTTGAATTAATGTATGAAAAGGATAAAATAATTTGTTAAATTTTGTATAACATGATTAGAAATTTAAATAAAAAATAATAAAAAATATTATATGAACTTTCAGGTTCGATCTTGAGTCTTGTTGACAAACATTAGGTCTAAGAAACACAGTCAATTTAGAATATACAGCCGCATGGCTTAAATCCTTAAAAACTCAGACTGACCCTTATCACATCTCTACCTCCTCCTGGCATAATTTCACCATATTGCCCTTTTACGGCAAAATTAGAAACCCACGTAAATTACTTTTATGTTTTGACCCTTGCTTAAAATATTACATCGGTCATTAAATGGCTGACAAAAACATTTGTCGTTAAATTTCATTTAAGAATTCAAACATCAAGTATATGTGAGTAATTTACAGTTTATTTTTTAATAATGGTATACATGCGTGGGCCTTAGTATGAGTTACATATGACACAATATAGCAACAACTATCAATTGCTCTATCAAAAATAATTATTCTATCAAGTAAATAATAAATAAATAAGAAAAATATTAACAATACTATGTATGAGACAATAAGTTTATGTAAATTGATTAAGTAGAGCTTATTAAACATAATAAATTTTAACTAAAGAGAAAATACTTAAATGTTCTATATTTAAAATATAAAATCTATAAAAGAATATATCATAAAATTTAAAAAAATTCGCTTCTTCTTCTTTTTCTTGAATGGATAAAAATTCGCATCTATGAACCCAGGGTTCTACAATACATATATACATATATTGATAAAAAAAATCTTGAAAGTTTGAATTAGTGATTTTTTTTCCTGCCACCCAAAAACGCCCATTTTTCAACTTTTTTAATTAAAAATTCAATTTTTTTAACTTAATACTCATTAGTTCTTATTTATATGTCATTTTTAATATGTTTTACTATAACTAAAATTTTAAAACACATTAACTATGAATATAAATTGAATAACTTTTTAATTTTATTCTTATTGAATATATATATTTTAATAGTATTTTTTTTGTCTCCAACATTTAATAGTAAAGAGTAAATAAGAAAATTTATAATAAAAAACATTGAGATGACTTATAATTTTTTTAAAAAAACCCCTCCATCATATAAATAAGATAAGAGACAGTCACAGAGCAGCATGTGTCGAGATCAGTGAGCACTGAAAGAGGCCCGTCTTGTTACTCTCTAGTAATAATTGAGTTTGTTCCTATCTTCAACATTGCCACTTAAATAAATAAAATCAATTAAATGAAAGTGAACGTTTCTGATGAGGAATAAAGCAAATGAGCGGAGCAAGAAGGGATAAAGCAAATTACAAAAATTAATGATTATTTGTGGTCATTAGTTATTACCTTCCTTTGCCGTTTACTTTTGTGTTCCTCAACAATAATCACCATTTTTTTTATTATTTGCCAAATATATACAAGAATGATTTCTCCTTTGTTTTTTAAAGCATTGGAATTGTCAGCCGCACGCAACCTGTTAATGTCTAATCAAGGGAGCATAATGCATATCATATTTTAAAATAATTCTGAAATTAACAGTATCGAATGAGAGGACAAAAAAAATACTTAATAAAATTAGATATTAAATCAAAATCTTATGTAAAATTAAAAAACCAAATGTATATTTTAGCCTTTTAAAAATAAATTAAAAAAATTAATTTAAACAATTACAATTCAAGAATTTCAACTACAAACAAAGTATTAAAGTTTTAAATGTAACTTTTACATTGTAATTAGGATTTCAATTTATAATTTCTATTTAAAAATTCGCAATTCATTTTAGAAATATCTTGCCAGAGATCTAACCATCATTCATTTAATTTTTTTTCTGACAGTCAATTTTCCTATGTTAACAACATTATTTTCTTCCCCTTCAATCTGGGTGACCCTTTTTGGGATCGTGTCTGGATGGGAAATAGAAGGAGAGATGCAAAGCCCAAAAGAGAAGGCAATGGACAAGAGAGGGACCACATAGATGGATCAACATTTTATGACAAACACGGCACAAGGAGATCACGAGACAGCCCACTGCTCCAATTTTTTCCTAAGAATGCCTCCAAACATGTGCTTTTTCGAAACTCAATTTTGTATATTGAAACTGTATTTTGGTTGCGCCTGTGATAAACCAAACATATTCTAAGCGCATATCTGGATACAGCTAATTATCAATTTTGAAGGTTAAAATTACAAGTGAAAATATATCCAAACATCTCTATTATATGTTAGAATCAATTATGCACCAAAGATCATTGTTTTCTTAAAAATGTCAACACGCCCCAATTAAATGCTAATATCAATTACGAATCTAGAATTATTGTTTTCTTAAAAAATATTCAAACACCTCATATATGCCAAAATCAATTATCACCCAGAATCATTATTGATAAAATATAATTTATCTGATTTTTGATAATTTTTTGGAAGTATAATTGAAAAGTTAAATTGAAATGTGTGTAATGATAGCTTATGATACAATTGTAGTCTTAAATTCATAATTAACTTTGACATATATAAGGGTGTTTAAATATTTTTAAAAAGCCATCGTTTTGGATTAGTAATTCATTTTAGCATGTCCAATGAGTGTTTGAATATTTTTTAAAAAATTATTATTTGAAATTTATAATTGATCTTGACAAATAACAGAGGCGCTTGGATATATTTTTACAAAATGATAGCCTTACCTGATTTTCAATTTTACTTTTCATTTATACTTTTATATTATGTTTATAATTAATCTTATTAATAAATTTTATAAATTAATTATATACAATATAACATAATCAATTATATTCAGAATTAATCATATTAATCAATGATCAATATTTTCTTAAGGACATCCAAGCACACCCTAACTCCATTAAGTATCACATTTCAACCATTATTGCATAATCTCACACCCTCCCGTACTTAATATGTGGTAAAATTAGAACAATTAATATTATTTTCTAATGATATCCAATAAATATTAGAAAAAATATTGGCTATTTCATACATTTTGTGAAGTGATTCACTAATTAAATAATCATTAATGTGAACCTTATAAGCATATAATGCCCACAAATCTCAAAAACATCCAATAAATAAAACACATCAGTATAGAACTCAAGTGGAAGCAAAAGGAAGGACACATGTTTTAATATCACCAAGGGCTATTCTTGGTTGATGTAAATGATATCCCTCACAAATCATCAACGAACGTACTCCAAGAAATACAAATTCAATTCTAATGACAAATAGATGCCCATAAAATTGCCATAGAGAGATAGATTTGATGCAGCATAAATGTCAGTCTGAAAAATTGCCATTAAACTGATCAGCCTAAAAATAAATCAATGAAAGCAAATGATCACGTCCAGGCATGTGTATGATTCATCAATACCCGTTATCTTTTCGGCTGAGTTATCTTGAGTAGTATACCCTCCGTTTTTATTTACCAAAAAAAAAAACGATCATTTTTTACTTATTTTTTATATAAATAAACTCATCTATTTCAATGAATATTTATTACATATTTTTTAAATTATTTCTCATAATTTATATTAATGAAAAATAATTAATATATTTTTATGTTGGAGGCATTTTAATTCAATTTTTTTATTTCTAAACATAATTATTATAGTTAACTAACTATATTAAACCATGTGATACAGTTTTTTTCTCCTATACATAAAAATGAATGGAGTAGTTAGTATTCCCACTCGTTTTATTTATAAAACAAAGAGAAAAAATTTATCTTATTTATAACTTCATTTTAATTTTCATTACAAATTCTCTCATTTACCTTATGTTGAATGTTGAGAAAAGAAAATATATTATTAAACTATGCATATTTAATAAAAGTAAAGTTAAAAAATTATTAAAGTTTTAAATAAAATTAATAAATTTTAATATTTTTCTTGACTTCGATAAAATATGTTGGAAATACTTGTAAATAGGACCAATGAAATATAAGATACTTTTAAACAAAATTGGTCATGTCAATAAAACTTATTAAATAAGCATTATAGCTTTATTTGTTTTAAAAAAATAAAAACTTTTAAAAATATATTTCATTTAATTCTATATTTATAAAAGAATATTAATGAGAAATAATATAATAAATGATAACATTGACAAAACATCTTTAATAAAATTATATTTTGATCAAAGTGATTTACATTTTGAAACTTCAAAAGAAGTAATATGAAGTAGTTTTTATCTATTTCTGTGCTTCCTCCTCCTCCTCCTCCTTTTATGCATGACCCATATTTCTCCCCTTCAAATATCATTAATTTCCTTATTTTCTTGTTACATTTTGAAATATTACCCATCAAATTTGTTTAAGATTTGCTATTTATCTTTTGCCTGGGTATGGAAAAAATAGAAAGAAAGAAAAATTAGGAGGGAAAGCTTTTAAATATAATAAAAATTATTATTTTTGAAAATTCTTTTAATTTTCTCTCCTCCATGTTTTCTTCTCACTTTTTCCTCGATCCAAATTAAGCCTTGGCAATGAACCCAATTACTGATTATATAATTGGTTAATCTTTCTTGATTCAGGTAAATAAAACAAAAAAAAAGTGTAAATAATTTTAGTAGCTTGGATGTGAAACTAGACATGCATTTAGTGGTTTGCTAGGATCGAGATGAACTTAGCATCAATTTGGTGCAAACGTTCCGATTGTTAATTGATGTTATGTATGGGTGAATACTAAAAACTTATGTTTGCACTCATTAGGATAGATGATCTAGTTAAATGACCAATTGATTCTTAAAATATGTAGGAGCTTCTAAAACTGTAAACACATTTTAATATAATATTTTTTTAATTTTTTTTAAATGATATAATATCATCTTCATTGTTGATGAATATTAACTTTAATTATTATTCGATAAAAAATTTACAGAAAATGCCTTAAAAATTAAGGAGTGGACCAAGAGAATTTTTTTAGTACTTTTGTGTAACTTTTTGGATTATTGTTTATAATTTTGTAATATTTTTCTTTTGTTCTTTAATGTAATTTTTAGGTTATTTTTCATAATTTTTTATTAATTAACAATTAAAGTTAGTTTTTAACTTTTTTTAACAGTGTAGCAACAGCACATCATTTTTTAAATTTAAAAAATATTATATTAAAATAAGTTTAAGATTGCACTTATAATTTAAAGATTAATTTATCGCTGAACTTTTCAATTTTTTTGGCCAAATTAAATTGTTTGAAAAAAGTGCAGATGATTTAATGGTTGGATATATTTGTGTTGAAATGCATTGTTGTGAATAATTACTTTTAGGAGAAAGGATGAAAGAGAGTAAAGATTCCGCAAGCATAGGCTCCTATTCATATGCTTCAACGAAAGATTACTGAAAATCAATTGCAAAACCAAAAACAGCTCATACCCTTTTTTGGGTCCCTGGATTAAAAATGATCTCAGACTTTTATTCACGCAGGAGCTATTTATCCTTGCTAATGGATTTAGGCTGCGGCCTTCTTTTTTTTTAAAAAAATGGAGGGTAAAAGGGTATTTTTGCTTCTGCAATATTTTTTAAAGAGTATCCAATACATTAAATTATTGGTTGAAATAATTTTATTTTTAAAGTAATTAAAACAAAACATTTTTATCATTGCTATCAAATTCCGAACATTTAAAAATACAAATTGGGATTTTAAAATTGACCGTTGATGGATATAATGACAAGGACAAAAATTTTTCATTTTAATATTTTAAAAATAAAAATATTTTAACTAATAGTTTAAAGTATTTTGTGATCCTCGAAAATATTTTAAAGATAAAAATGTACTTTTACTTTAAAATGAATGCATAAATAAAGCTTATTTACCGACCAATGAGATCGAATTGTGTTCAACAAGGTATATTAATTTTTTATAACATAATAAATTAATGTTTGAATTTTAATTAAAAAAAATGTTCGTATTTAGTGTTCAATTATGTATAGAATAGAACTGCCTCCAATAATTATAGAATGATATCTGGGAACAAGAAAAACATATTCATTGACATAAAATATTTAATTCTTGAATAGGAAAAAATATATATCCGTTGTTGCTTATAGTTTTGTGTTATTTGCAATTACTTGCGTACTCCACAGTTTTATGCAGGTAATTAAATAGATAAATGAAAATTGAGCATATAGTTTTGTGTTCTTGCTTATAGCTTTTAAAACTGGCTAGCATGTTCTGACTGAAAATTAACATTTAATTGATAACAAATTAAATAGATAAATTAAAAAGAAATTAACATTTTTAAAATTTTATCTCTAATATAATCCTTTTCCATAGGGAAATAAACGCAGGCAAACATGTCAAATGTCAATAATGTTATACTCAAGCCCAAGATTTTTTTTTAGGAAGAAGATGGCAGTGGTGTAAGACAAATATCTGTTGACCAAATAAAAAAAGAAACCAACACGTCATGTAATGAATTGACATATAGGAACGATATAAAAACTAACACTGTATGGCATGTCATGTTGTCTATGAGTCTGTGCAAATAACGTTCAAGTGCAACGCATCAAGATTTGCATTTTGCAGTACTTCTTTTTATTCTATTTATAGAGTGTATTTTAAAAAAATTATTTAATTTTAAAAATATTTATAAAATTATTTTTTATAAAAAATAATATTATATTATTTTTTAAATTTGTTATATAAAAATATTTAAAATTATACACATTTATATTTTTATTAATATTAATGATGCTGATAAAAATAACTTATAAAAAATTTAAATTTTTTTTAAGTTATAAAAGTATAAAATATCAAAAATAACAAGAATGCAGTAAATATAAATATTTATTTTTTGAGTTGGACTGAAAGTAAGTATTTTTTTATTTAAAAATATATAATATTTTTAATTAAATTTTATCTTTTAATAGAGTAATTATCTACTTTTCAATTATTTTTATATTTTAATATTTATTTTTATTAAATATTATATAATAAATATAAAATTATTATTAATAGAAATACTTTTTTTAAAAAAATAATAATTATATTTTAAAAAATTAAAAATATTTTATATTTTTAAACATTTAATTTTTAAGCGAAAAGAATATCTATTTTCGGAAACACCGACGTGGCGACGGTCTTGAGACCTAACCTGTGAACCGCCCCCTGATTTTCTGTGTCTGATCCCTAAAGGCCTAAACGGTAATCCTTAGCCGATCTGCTCCTGCAATTTCCTCATCTTTGCTCTCTCTGATCCCTAATTCAATTCCTTCCCCACTCCTCCAAGTTATCATCTTTCCTATTCTTGTTCTACCTTCGCCTTCTTCTTCTTCTTCTTCAATTCTTAATTCAATCCCATGCCTCCTCCTAGTCCTCCTATTCCTCACCATGAACAAAGCCAACCAAAACCCAGCCCCAGGCTTCTCTCCATCTTCCTTAAAGCCATCATCATGACCCTTCTCACCTCCGTCTTTTTCATCTTCCTTGGCTTCGCCGCCTTCGTTCTCCTCCATCTCTGCTTCATCGGCGGCATCCTCCACCGCCTCCGCTCTCGCCCCACCGTCCAACTCGGGGCTTCCTCCAATGGAATCGCGCCGCGTGACGTAAAGAAGCTTCCCCACTTCCGGGTTGCTAGCGGGACCGAACCCGGACCCGAAACCCAATGCGTTGTCTGCTTGGACGGCTTCCGCAGCGGCCACTGGTGCAGAAAGCTCGCCGGATGTGGTCATGTGTTCCACCGGAGATGTGTGGATACCTGGTTGGTGAAGGTGGCTGCGTGTCCTACGTGCAGGACACCTGTTCGATCAAAAGCAGGAGGGGATGTAGGTTCGCGTCTAGATGTCGATAGGGATGAGGCTATGCGACTTCGAACATCCAGTAGGGATAGTGCTTTTAGGATTTTTTAACTTGTAAGTTGAATGTTTTCAATCTTTGTACTATGTAGGGATAATAATAAGTTTTCCCCCTATGTACAGTATGATATGCGTATTTCTTCTTCTAAATTTTTGTCTCACTTTTCTCTTCGATTTGGTTGTTCATCCATTTTGTATTTTCTTTCTTTTGGGGCTATCCACTTCACCGCTTGTATATATAGGTATGATTTTGCGTTCAAAGGCTAGTGATAAGAAAACCATTGGTTGTCCTTATTACTACTTTAGTGGCATCGTCATTATGCAACGCTAGGGATCCAAATTGTGAGCATTTGTTCTTATATGCTACTCTCAGTTTTAGGACAACGATTCTGTAGTCTTTATTTCTGCATTACGAGTTCTTGGACCAAACAGTTTCTTTCTGTGCATACAAATTAAATTGCAAAGACACACTTCCCTTTATAGTGGAAATCCCACTCTTGCAACTGATGATTCTTTAGAGAGTATTTTAGCGTGTATTTGATGCTTCATACAGGGTGCCGTTAACTGACATCCCTCACACACCAAAAAAAAAAAAAAGAAAAAAGAATTGTGACATTTTGCTATGAAATGTCCTCGTTTTACAGCCGTCAATTCTTTCGTTTGCTTGCAAAAAGCGTTATGAAGTTTGCGTAAGAATCGTAGTTTATAAATGTTTGTGTAAACTCCTGACTCTATAAATTCTTGAGTCTGGATGAACCGTTGAAGACTCATCTGTTCACCATAAAACTTCTTGTTGATCGCTTCTGGTTTTTAACTCTCATTATCTGACAATTGCTGATTTTTCTTTTCTCGGTCAGCTACCACTACCAGAGTAAGTAGTATTCTTTGGATCTTGTCCAGCTTGAATCCCCTCCTTCAACAATCTGAAGGCTATGTTTCGGAGGATGTGAGGGAAGGGAATGAAATGGCAACTGATAGAATTAAGATGGAATGTAATTCACTTGTCATTCTATTGTTTTGGAATTATAACGTGGCAGCAGAGGGAGTCATCCATTAATGGAATGGAGTAACTTGCAAGTTTTTAGCCAATGGGGATGCATTTCATCCTTCATCCGCCAGATCCAATGGCTGAAAAAAACTTTAGCCATTTCATTCTGTTCTGATCCATTTCAAATCCATCCAAGCACACCTTTTCTCTTGGATCAGCCACACTTTAAAGTCATGCTCTCCCATCCCCCATGGGGTATTCAGAATTTATTTTCCTAAGTGTTTCTAGGACTATAACCCAAGTTGATGAAGAGAGGCATGAACTTATTTACCTACTTGAGCTAATCCCTTTCGGTGCCAATTATTGACTATGACATGCTATACAATGATAAAAGGTTTTAGGCGTATTACTATGCGGTCTATGGTCTTTCTGATTGATCATCTGTGGAAGCTGGTTACAGAATTTGGTTAAATAGGTCTGAAAGAGTGGATGTTTCCATCTTACTTATCTTTTTACAAGAAAAGGTTGAGAGAATATTTATGCTGTTCTCGCCGGAAACTCTATGTAGTTTTCATCTTCTTCTGTTGAGGTCTTACGGTTATGTGGTTGTAGTGGTAATCCTCGTTACCGTATTGGCACATCAAGCTTATATTTAATTTGGCCCCCACTTGTTGATTGTAGCAGCTGTTTTTAAGCAGGGAGCAACTGTGCAACTAGCTGAATTTGCAGTTCACATTATATCTCACATATGGCCAATCATGATTTTTTATTATGGCACCAAAAATAAGTTGATTGATAAAATAATGGATTGTTCCTCTCAGCAACTGATGTGTGGCTGCTGTAATGAAATCCGAGCGCTATTTGCTTCCTGCAGGTGGTTAATATATAACACACTTTTTACTGTTCAAATGACTGGCTTTATAATTGTGCATTAAGTTGGTTGCTTCATGTTTAAGTTGGTTTGGTGAGGCTTGTTGAAGATTTATTTAAATAGAGTGAAGTAGGATCATTGATATTTTTTCTGAATCTTTAGGGTTGCTTGTGGCAAGTCAAAGTTTTGTTTCTTCGCTTACTGTCCATTGGAAGACGCAAGTAAAGATGGATAGCATGGTTGTGTTACTGTTTCACCTAATATGTTGCCACTTTAACTAGAACGAAGAATTTGCGGGGAGGGGGTGTGAATGACAGAACCTGTGGGGACTTGGGTTGATGTCAAAAAGCACTAGGGACATGCTATGTTGAAGGGAAAATGATATACTTGAAGGCCTTGTTTGGTAAATGGCCCTAATTCAAAGGAATTGAGATTGAAAGTAGGAATGAGATTTTAAAATTATATTTAGTATGAGGTAATAATTATAAAGAATATTTACTTTTATTTTATTTTATAATTAAACATAAATTATAAAAAGATATAATACCCTTTATAATTAATTAAAAAAATTACAACCTTACAACTCTTTTTTCTTTGTCACGATCGAACTCCCTCCCTCCCCTTCTCACCATGTTGTTGCTAAGTGTGGTTCCTTGCTTACTTCCTAGGACAATCGATTGTGGTTTGTCACTAATGGGTCGGCCAAATCATTCCCTACTAGCTCTCTCACTCTCATATGCTTCTCTCCATTACGTTCGTCGTTCTCCTTCTCTACACAGATCAAAAGTCGATCGATCATCGATGGTTAACGGCACTTTGCCATCAATGGGTATTTGTCATTGATGGGTTAATGTTGTCCTTCTCCCCTCGATGGTTATGGTACGTCTAATCCACATCTCTTTCTTTTGCTCCCCCTTACTTCTTTGTCTAGTTAATGGTTTTTTATCGTCGATGGTTATCATCTCGAACACACTTGCGTTGCCATTGACAAAGTGAGGCTTGTCATCAATGAGAAGGAAGGATGAAAGTTGATCTGGGGAAGGACAAAGGTTAGAGGCAAGGGCATTTATGTCCTAATAAAATCAATCCTTGGATTGTTTTTTCAACACCAGGGGGTACCTAGTATTGAGCAATCCCATTTAGATAGGATTGGGGTTGGTACTAGATTGACTAATCACTTATACCAAACATGAAAAAATTGGGCAATCTCAATACCAATGCCAATTCTTACATCCCAATACCTCATACCAAACAAGGCCTAACAGGACTTGGCTTCCCTCCGTGTAAGCCTCTTTGTTGTCACAGGGTTATTATTTTTTCTTTAAAAGGCTAACCTATTGAAATGTACAACACACCTGCTTGCATATTCAAGACCTTCTCTAAGTCCCTTTAAAGTGGGATGTAACATTGTACATACAATGATAAGAGGTTTAATATAGATAGTCCAGATTTACTTTTTTTTTTATATTTATCAAAATAAAAAATTATATAAATTACAAAAAAAATTAATAAATTATGTTTAACAGTTTGAATAGTCCAAATTTAATTTGAATAGTACATATTTAATTTTATTTTTTTTATAATTTTTATAAATTAATTGTTTAAATATATTCTAAATAGTGTAGATTTAATATTAATTTTTAAATTCTTAATATTAAATTTAGGCCATTTATATTAAATTTGGATTGCGTAGACTAGTGAACAAATTTTTTTTTCATATATATAATTTTTTTATTGAGAAAATTTTAAATAAGGACTAGGATGTAACTTAATTACTAGTAGGTCTCAAAATTTTGAAATCTTATTTCCATAATTTTCAATTTATATTAGTAAATTAACAAATAAAGTAAGAAAATTAATAACTAGTGATACTATATAATAAGTTAAGGATATTTTAATTTTTTGACAATTGAAATTGTTTTATTTTTACCCCTTGGATTGAATTAAAATTTTAAAATTTTTTGACACCTGCTAGTAATCAAGTCATATTCCTAATTCTTATTTAAAATTCTTTCCTTTTTATTTTGATAAATATAAAATTAAAAAAATAAATTTGGACCTTTCAAGATTAAGAGGGAAGACTTAGGACTTATAATATTAATAATTTTTTTGGGCTGGTAATGGCAATAATGTCAGTTCATTACTTAGTCAATGCCTTAATTACAATCATTTTTGGGAGAATGACAAATGTTCCTAAGGAAATCAATTAATTCAAAGTAACATTTGATAAATTTTTAAGTGCCAAACTTTATGAATTTACAAATTTGATTCTTAATTTTGTAACTTCATTATAATAAATTTATAATTTATATTTTAAATTTTTTAAAAAATAAATTTATTTATTCTTTAACCATACTAAAATTTAAAAAATAAGTTATAAATTCATCACAATAAAATTATAAAATTGAGAGCCAAACTTATAAAATTAATTTATTTTTTTAAAAGTAATAAATAAATTATTTTATATTTACTTTAAAGTGAGATACCCTATTAAATATGGACAAACATGAAAAATAATGTTAGTTTAAATATAATTAACTATTTTATTATGAGTAAAATTTTATTAAAATATTTTATATTTTTAAGCATACTACATAATAGGCGCAAGGAGAAAGAAAATGTGTGGGAATAGGGAAGATATTCCATTTAAATAAAACTCCTGTGTTGTCATGAAAGTATGTACACTCTCACTCTATTCCGATTTGATTTGTAAAATTACATATACCACTGACATATAAATAGAATTTACAATTTTAATTTTTTTAAAAATTTTAAAATACCCTTTATTAACAAGAGATGGGGGGATAAAATTTATTTAAAGGTTGAAATAATAAGAAATAATATTAGAATAATTATCATTAATAAAATTTTATTTTTTTCAAAACATCTTATATTTTAAAATATTAAATTAAATAAAAAATATCTTGTAAAATATGTTGGATGGAGTATTATGAAGTGCATTAATTATGGTTCTATCATAAACTCCAACTGGAGTAAAAAGTCTATGACACAGAGATTGTGCTAAAAAGAGCAAAGAGAAATGAAGCCTTTGAGAACAAACCGTCTTTCTCTTCCATATTTATTTTGTTATAATCTTAGGCTGCTTGCTCATGGCGGCCCGTGACAGATTCTCACCGAACTCCTCAACCGTTGATTTCTCAACATGGCGGCTGCTTTCTCATCCCTATCTAGTAATTTAACCCAACTTTAATAACCCTATATTTTTTGTTATTTGCTGGAATTTCCCTAATAAAGATAATTATATTCAAAATATTGTTAGATGCTAAACATAACCATCTTTTTTTAAAAAAAAAATAAATTTTAATTTATCACGAAACTAACTTTCTCAACTCAAGTAAATCTAAACTCCCAAAGGCCAAGAGGAAAAATATATAGTTATATATGGATTAGATTACTTGTTTATAGTAGTTAAATCCAGAAAATATTAACGAACAGCCGAAACAAATACCATTCGTGATCCACCTGTTTACCAAATAAAAAAAACCCAGAGTTTTAAAGTACTGCTTAGCCGTCATCTGATTGGCTTCTAAACATCGCAAGAGTCGCCAAATTTGGCTTTGGACACTATGTTTAACAGTTCTAATGCAGTTGTCCACCGTAATTAAAATTAACTAATTATATTTGTGTGTGTAACGGCAATCAACCAAAGAGGAATTAAAAGCAGCCCATCAGGTGCCTTCATTAAAAAAAATGTACTGCACTAATCTCAATCTCTATACCAATAACAATAAAGCCCCAGAAAAAGAAATTAATGAGTGTGAACTAAAATAGGAAAGAGAGTGCGGGGGTGAGAGATAGAGAGGGAGACAGAGAACGAGAAAATGTGTGGAGGAGCCAAAGTCCGTGGTCTATTCTGGTGTTGTATTTTCCCGTTGAAGATCGTTTTCGACTCTCTGAAAATTTTCCTCAGAACCAAACGCCTTTTCTTCTTTATCTTCTTCTTCGTGTCTGTCCCTCTCTCCTTCCTTATATTCTCTGTTTTTCTCTCTACCTGCCACCTTCGCTACAAAATCTACCATCTCGAAGCCGTCGCCCTCCTTGCCCCGACCCGATTTGAGGCCCGGCACGTATGGACGGAGTCCCGCGAAGATGCAATCTACCTCCTCCGAATCAAAGCCCTCTTCTCCGTCCCCTGCTTTCTCCTCTCCCTGGTCACCGCCGTAGCGTCTGTGCACGCCACCGTCCTCTCTTACAATGGCAAGGTTCCCACTCTACAATCCGCCACCGCGGCCGTCAAACAAAATTGGAAGCGTCCGTCGGTCACCACGATCTTTATCTACGCAATCCTGCTCGCGTTCGCTCTTCTTCAACGGATTTTGGCCGCGCTAACACCCTGGCCGCAGCTGAGATTTATACTTCTGGCGATCGGATCGGGTGTAGACGTATACCTGATGGCGGTGCTTAGCTTAGGCCTGGTGGTGTCGATCGCGGAGGAGAGATTCGGTTGGGAGGCGATCAAGGTTGGGTCGGGTTTGATGGCGGGGAGGAGGTTCTGTGGATGGGTGCTATCGGGCTTGCTCTTGTTGGTGTCGGGTTTGATCCGGGGGAAGATGGAGGAGTTGGTGGAGGGTCCGATTTCGTCGTCGGAGTTTCTATCTTCGATGGGCGCTGCGGGTAAAATGGGAATAATGTGTGTATACGGTGCGGCGGTGGTGTGGAGCTACTTGGTGACGACGGTGTTCTACTTCGAGTGCAAGAGAAGGCATGGGATTCGAGAACTTGAACACGAAGAAGACGATGAAACGGGAATTTCGATGCTGTAATTTTTCTTCTCCGATTCTTTTCCCGTTTGTGTTGTAGGATTAATTTTGTTTTCATCAGATTTAGATCCAATCTTGTATCATTCAACCAAAGAAGCATAGCTAATTGTATACATTTGGATTTGATTGGATGAGCTGTGTTTCGTCTTTGTAATCTTTTTACAAGCTTAAATCCATTGCATGTCTTCTGTTACTCCAGTTAATGACCTTGTTCTTTTATTCATCTTTATATCCTTCCTTCCTTTAAAAAAGAAAAACCTTCATATCTTTCCTAAAAAGAAGAAGTAAATAGTTTCTTTCATTTGGTTTGTCTAATTTAGGTTTAATTTTTTTTTTTTTAAATTTATCAATCAATCGAGGAGAAAAATAAGAGCATGAGATGGAGTGAATATGTTTTGATTTTCCTGAAACTTTGTACGTGGCGGCAATATTTAAAATGTTTATGGCGATATTTAATGAGTACCTCTTAATTTTTTTACCAGCATTTAATATCTCTTAGTTATTTTTTTTTTTTGGTCTGAACTCTTAATTATAATGCAAGATCTGTAATAATTGTATGGCACAAAAATCAAAGAATAAGTGAGGCAATTTATGATCAAGTCAATCAAATTAAAACTCAAAACATGAAACTTTTTTCAATTTTAAAATTTAAATGTTAATTATAAGTGAAATCTCAGAAATGTCCTCTTTATTCTTTAATATAGTTCTTTAAATCTCAGAATTCTATTTTTTTACTTGTTTTTTCAGATACCATCAAATTCAATGTTTCTTCAAGAAGTTCTTCGTAATTCATTTTTAACTCAACTATAATAATTTTGATAAAATTGATATTTTTGTAAGTAAAACGATTGAGTGTAAATACAAAATAAAAATTTGAAAATAAAATTTTATATATAGTTTTTTTTTTTTTTTGACTAACCTAGTCAAACATCCTATTGGATAAAACGCAGCACACTAATACTATTAAAGATATCATAATGTTATAATTTTACTATGTATATGCATAGATATAATTAATTTGATAATTATGTATGCATATGAGTATAGTTATCATTATAATTGACATTAAATTAAAATGAGTGGAAATGTGGGTTGGCACAGACAGCTAGAGGATATGAACAAAAACTCTGATCCGTGGGCATGGATTCAAATGACCCTCGACATCATCCGAAGCATCCAAAGCCCAGCTTTATGCTTCATGGGAATTTAACCTCAATGCGTCTACCTTGTTAATAATTTCAACCTAAGAAACAAATTTAAACTATAATAAAATTTAAAATGCCAAACTATATTTGGTATGTGATTGGTTTGACACCATAGTTGGCTTCCGCTTATCATTTTCATTACAAAAATGGTTGTTTTGTTTTAAGTTATCACTTACCACCTTTCTTCCTAAAAGCTATAAGAGGCAGGAGAGATAAATTAAAAAAGAATTAAAAAATATTGTATCCATTATTGATATGAGAGGTATATTATATACACCAAGAAAATACAATATACAATAAAGATTAATAATTATATAATAATATTAAATAACATCTCCCAATAATGATTGATATATATGCACAACAATGATACAAGATATTTGGATAATATTATAGATAACATCCTCCTTCAAACTCAAGATGGCTTAACAAAAAGAAACTTGAATTTGTCTACCAAGAAATGAAAGCGGCCTAGATGAAAGGACTTCAAGAACAAATTTGCTAATTGATGCTTAGTTTGAATTGAAATAAGTCGAATGGTGCCCTGAACAACATGTTGCCAAGTAAAGTGATAGTTAATCTCAATATGTTTGGTCCATTCATAAAACATATCATTGTAAGTAATCTCAATTGCAGCTTAATTATCACAATATATGTCTATGGAGGAGCTATGAGATGCTCTTAGCTCATCAAGTAACCAATAGAGTCAAAGTACCTTAATAGTCGTGTTTGTTAGTGCATGATATTCCGATTCATGACTGGAGGGGGAGGCTAACGTTTGCTTCTTACTTCTCCAAGAGATAAGGGAATGGCCAAGGAAGATATAGAAACTAGTCATAGACCATCGATCATCACGATCACCGCCCCAATCAATGTTACATTAAGCACGTAGTGTAGGAGAGGAGCTAACAGAGAAGTGAAGCCCATAATATAGAGTGCTTTTGATCTGAAGAACTGCTAGGTAATGAGTAGTTCAAGGCTCTAACAAAAACTGGCTGACAATGTGAAGTGCATGAGCAATGTCAGGACGAGTAACAGTAAGATAAATGAGTCTCCCAACTAGTTGGCAATAATGGATGGGAATATTCAATAAGGTTTCATCAGTGAAATATAGTGAACATTTAGCTCAATAGTAAAATTTGCAACCTGAGGAGGTGAGCTCAATATATCAAATCAATGGCATACTTGACCTAAGAGAGAGATGTAACATCTCTTCCATTGTGGACCTCAGGCCTAAGAAAATATATTGTTCAGTCTTCTAAGATCTTTCATTCTAATTGCTGGCCTAAATAGTCTTAAGCTCATAGACTCCTATATTATCACTACATGTGATAATCATGTTATCAACATACAATAGCAACATAACAATACTACAAGCAATAGAGGGAACAAAAGAGCTGAGTTGTAAGGACTACATGTGAAACCTAGTTGACTCATAATGTTATTGAATTTATCAAACATGCACAGGAAGCTTTCTTAAGTAGATATAGAGCCTGATAAAGATAAAACCTTGTTTTTCAAATGTTGATATCCAGGTAGAGGTTTCATATACACTTCTTCCTTTAAATTACCACTCAAAAAGGCATTTTTAATATCCATATGATGAAGAATCTGGTGCTTAATAGCAGTAATGACTAAAAGGCTGCGAATAGAAGTCACACAAGTAATGGATGAAAAAGTCTCCTCATAATCAATACTATACTCCTAAGTGAAACCATAGAGACACTCGAAAGGAGAAATGTTACCAATGACATGAGATGAGATTAGATTTGATTGATACAAAAGACAAAGGTTAAGCCTACTTTACCCCAAAACCATTTAGGACAAGAGGAGGAAATGAGCAATTTTCTAACATAATCAAGAATATAATGATGTTTATGCTTAGTACAATCATTTTGTTGAGAAGTGTAAGGAAAAGAATACTGAAAAATAGTACCTTGAGATTAAGAAAACTGAGTAATCTACAATCACAATATTCCAAAATTTATTATGATAGAAAAATTTGGTGACTTTATAATACTAAGTGTGAATCATTTTAGAAATTTTGATATAAAGTTCAAGTAATTATATTGATATTTCATCATATAAATCTAATCTAAATAAGAAAAATCATCAACAAAATCACAAAGTATCAGGATCCCTTATAAAGGGAGTAGGGGCAGGACCCTAAACATTAAAATGAATCAAATCAAATGAAGAAGCAGTAATAGAATCATTTTTATGAAAAGACAAAGCAGGGTGTTTAACAATTTGACAAGAAATGCATTGCAAATACTGATTACGAATATGACTTAAAAGACCATTGAAAATTAAAGGACATAATTTACTTAAAGAAGGTTAAGCAGACGATGATACCATAAGTCGAGAGAAGAATCAAGAGAAGAGAATATGAAGGCAACACACAATGTGAGAGTAATAATCTTAGGTAGGTGCATTAACGTAAGCTCGAACATACAACCAACTTTGCTCCTAGTCTTGACAACCTATCTTGTTTGAGAATCTATCACAACACAATTGTGTTTATTAAATAATATGTCATAACCCATATCAATAAGTTGTCCAATAGAAAAAAGGTTGAAGTTAATGGAAGGGATAAAATATGTATCATTAATGGATATGGAAGGTAATGAGACAGTACCAATATGACTAACAAGAATTTCAAAATCAGCAATAGTGTGTATAGGATAAGCAATAGAATTAGGGATCATAAAGGAGAAGAAATTTTCTTGACCTGTCATATGATTGCAATAAGCAAAGTTAAAATACCAAGTGGATTTACCCAGTGATAGTAGGTATGGTAGCAGACGGGCTAAAGGAATTAGAGATGAGTGTGTACAGCAAAGTTTCAAGTTTAACTAGAGAAAATCTCAAAGTAGACTAAACAAGATCACATTTTTTTCAATCAAAGATAGTAATTGCAACCATTCAAAATAATTGAGATAGATTGAGCAACCTTCGAATGTTCCATTTTAAAGGAAAAAAGCTTACAAAAGAGAATGAATGTTGGAAAACACTTAAACTAGATATTGTAGTGCGAACATAATAATTCTCACACCAGAAAACAAATCAATGATTTGACCGTTAAAAATGACACATTAGATGTTTTGTACCTGTTGATCAAATTTTATCATAGTCCAACGAGTTAACGAATTTGCAAACATTGATTTATCTAAATTGCCTCGTAGATATGTGAAAATATTTTTGAGGTGGATTTGAACTCATGACGAAGGATGGCAACACTGATGCAAATGAAGGTTAAAACTCTTCAAAAACTAACTTATCATAAAAAATAATATTATATAGCTCTGGTACTATGAAAGCTATCAAAGATAAAAGAGATAAACCAGAGAATGATTGAAAATATTATAACTATTATTGATTTGAAGGGTACATTATATATATTAAGAAAATAGGCAATACAATAATGACTAATAATTATATAATAATATCAAATAATATCTTCTAATAATGACTGAGATATATATATATATATATATATATAATAAAAATATTGCGAGAATATTATAGACAATACTTCCAAACATCCCAAAATATTTATGCCTCCTTTGACTGCTTTTTATTTTGGGTTATGGCATAGTTTGGTTATTGGTAGCATTGATAGAATTGAAATTTCATTGCACTAATAAATAGTGATTCACCAGAGTTTAATTCATGTTAAGAAATGTACACACGTTTAGTGCCAAACAATTTCTTTATATATTATTTTCTAATAGAAAAACATAGGTGCACAATAAATAAGAAAAAACAATTTCATTGCTTGCATTGTAATTGAGAGGTGATATTTATTATTCCTTCCATCTCAAATTATAAAATAATTTAAAATAAAATTATGCATGTCAATAAAATACAACAATTTACAAACTCACTTTTTAAAATAAAATTGTAAACTTTTAAAAAATATGTATATAATTAATCCTTACATTATAATATCATTTTAATTCTCTCTCCACTTGAAGTATATATTCAAATAGTATCATTAATGAAATTTTAATTTTTTCAAATTGTTTTTATATCTTTTAATAAAAAATTCCTCTAATGGCGGATGGGAGGAGGGAGTGTATTGTATTTTTATCTTAAATTATTATTTTTTACCTCACTCCATTTTCTATTCTATTTTAACAAATGGGGCCTGAATTTTTTATTTTTTTTGGGAACGCTACGAGACGAAACAGGCTAATATGATGCTGAGCTCAATGTTTCTTTTAACCGTATTGGATTTCAATTTTTCTTTTGTTTGCTAATGCAGACTTTAGGTTGAGCTCTACAGCTCATTCTGAAGTCTTTTTCTGTTTCAACCAAAAAAAAACCATAAGAAGAAGACGAAGAAGTCCTTGTTTGCTTTCATGGGTCATGAGGCAATGAATGATCCGCATCCAATAAAATGGGCTTCAGCCCAATATTTGTCCTCAACGCAAAAGAAATTGCCCGTAATTTTATACAAACTACTATGCTAGGACCTGAATCATCGTGGGCTTATGTTTGCCTGTGATTTCATTTTTCATATTAGATAATCCTCAATTTGAACTCTGAAAAGCTACATTTTAAGGGAACAATTGATTATTATATAAAAAAAACATTCATGCGCATGCACATAATTACAAAAATCCTAAGTCAAAATGTTTGAGATTTTCTAAAATACATTCATTTCACCCAAAGAATATAAAATAAATAAGAGAGAAGATGTGTGGATCTCACGGAATTAGCTTGTCCTTTTCTCTATTCGTTCCCTACACTACAGGTAACATGTGTTTTAGGAGAAAAAAAAAATAAATTTAAAAAGGTAATTAATTGGCTGATGTGGGAAAGAAAAAGTATAGATGGGTTCATGAATTGAGGTTCTTTGGAACTGCACTTTCAATTACTTTTAATTATGCATGTTTTGTGTGTTTATCCCTGCAAAATTGAAATAAAACGTGTCTATTATTAGTTTAGCTGAGCACGCGCGCTACACCGAACTATCTATCTATATTTAGTTCTATGTAATATTTATTACCGTCATTATGGGACTAGGACCATGGTTTTTCATCTTGCAACTATATCACATTACTCTTCCCGCTCATTTAATTTAAGCTTATCCTTCCTTCTATTTGGATTTTGGACCGTATTATCTTTCCTTCACAGCAAAGTATACAAACTTGTGGCAGAAATTAGCTGGACAAAAAAATAAGGCTAAAAACCATGACTACAGAATGGTTTAAATTGAGTTAAAAAGGAAGTGCATTCGATACTCATCATAGGTCACCTTTGATATAATTTGCACCATCTAGAATTTAAAAATTTTATTTTTATAAAATAAAATTTTGTAAAATTCTTAATAAATCTATTAATCACTAATGCGATAGCTCATATTTAAACAACTTGGTCAAAATTTAATATTAAATTGTTTATGATTTTTATAAAATTGATTATGTGATTTACTCTGGACTGTGAAGATTGAAAACTTTTAACTTGCAATTTTAAAAATAAATTGGGAAGAGCCAGTTAGAAGATAATCTTTGTTTTTAATATTGCATTTACCAAAATAAAAATTTTTAAAAATTTAATATTAAGCCTAGACCATTAAGGGTAAATTTGAACAATCAAATTATAAAAATATTTAATATTAATTTAAACAATCCTAACAATCCAAATTGACGATGAATAGATTTATTAAAATTGTTGATATTAACTATTTTAGTATAAGATTTTCGGTTTTTAGTTATGTAAATGTATGAAACATTTTAGCACAGCTCTCTCTCAATTTGAACTCATAATATTTGCAAATCTCTCCTCAATTTGAGTGTGAAACAACTTGATTTGAGGAAACTTCAACTGGATTATGAACTCCCCCAACTAGGACGTTGAGATCAAATTTGCTTTCTTTCTTTCTTTTTTTTTTTTAGGGGTTAATTTGATCGTTGAAACTTTGAATGCTTCAATTCAACCTACCCGCCTGCCTATCTTCGTATACACTTTCCTTTGCATTTTCGTCTCAAACTTGGGTTTCTTTCCCACTGGTCAACGTGTCGTTCCCATTTGACTTTGTGAACTGGCCTATTCTCAGCTGAATCAATGAACAAAGCCATTTTTTTGAAATTAAAAGCCTTTACCCTTCTTTAATTTGGCGTACTACCCACATGGGTTTTGATATCATTTTTCTTTCTTGCTATATGATCTCCACCATTACTCAAAGATCTTCCACTAATTTATAACTTTTTAAAGAAAATGCCTTTCATGGACTTTATGACTTAAAAGAAGATTCATATCGTATTTAT